>NW_026061797.1:8498395-9147593 GCF_023897955.1 Schistocerca gregaria | reverse complement strand
AGCTTGATGTGAGGAGTAAGAATATTGTGGTCAAAATTTTGTGTTTGCTTCCAATAACAGTATGCTATTAATCACTTAACTTAAACCATATGCTAGTACATTTGTATGTCATCCTGATACCAAGTTCCCACCATATATTTCATTCCCTTGAGAATCAGCTAGCAAATCTCCTTACACTCTATTCGTGCATGGTACGACGTATGACCAGCTGTCTGCTATCCTGAATGGACTCTTCCAAACTGTGACCAACAACCACCTAAACTGACTCGTGTGATGGAATGGGGCATTTACACAACATTTTAAAATATTTCACATTCCAAGCTAAAATTTCAATTGAAACAGGAACTTTCTTTCTGTGGCCATAAAATGATGTAGACCTAACTATGAAGCTATTATATTCGTTACAGGACAACTTTTCAACACTGTCATACAACATACACAAGTTCTTGTGAGTTCATAGTAGAGGTCCACCTTGAGCCGTGCAATTAATTACGAATAAAGCACGGTATTGATATTAAATGTCTGAGTGATAGTCAGTTTAGAGAGTAATTTAAAACAGATTTGTACATTAGCTGGGAATAAGGGGATCTGGCTGAGCTCGTCTGGAAAGCGGCGGTGAGGGGAAACTTTCACTGTGGCAGCCTGGCCCAGTAAGTGTCTTTGTGATCCCTAATGGCACCACCGTGCAGATGGACAAGAGTCAAGACATTCTGCATTGTTCACTCACACAAATATTTTACGTGTTGGAGTGAGAAGTAATGTTTGTGAAAGATGCAATTGACTGCCAAATGCAGAAAATCTGGCTTTGGGATGTGTGCCAGAGATTGCTGTCTTACAGGTGAACTCCCAGCTAGGCCATTTAAATGCCACCAAACACATAACTCTTACAAAAATTTTGTTTAGGGATTTAAGACCTTTGGACAGTGGTTCATCTTGATGTTTTTCAGAGTGACAGAGAGCTAGAAGGAAGCTGCCTCACTGACACGGGAGAGAGATACGAATAGTGAGGCATGACTTTTTCCAAGGGGTATAGCAGAAATGGAAGCAATGGTTGCCCGAGTAAAACATAGCCCAGGGAAGGGGAGTTGTGCTCTCTGAGGAGCATTTTTCCCAGTCAGAGCTTGGAAGATCCAGAGCACAGCCAGTAAAATTAAGCACATATAGAAAAATTTGGCAATTTGAGGTTTCTCTCCTCACAGTTGCTACACTGATGTGTAAGGAGACTTGTCAAATATTTGGCCAGCCACAGAAGTGGTCTGCTGCTACTGAATGGTATCAAGGGAACTTCAAGTCATCTTGTAAATACAATCTCAGAGATTCATTCGGAATATTTGTATTGCAAAGTCGTTAACACTCTGCTTCTAAAATCCACAAAAAGTGTGACAAATTACCTCCAATAACTTATTAGTTTCAGTAGTTCTATTCTGTGCTCATAAACCAACTAATCACAATACATGTTCCACAGTCGTAAAACACTCCTTCCCACCCAAACACACAACCTCTCAAAGCTTCCAGAATGAAATTTTCTCTCTGCAGTAAAGTGTACACAGATTTAAAACTATGTGCTGTACTGAGACTCTATCTCAGTACCTTTGCTTTCTGTGGGAAAGTGCTCTACCAACTGAGCCACCTAAGCATGACTCATGACCCATCCTCACAGCTTTACTTCCTCCAGTACCTCATCTCCTACCATCCAAACTTCAGAGAAGCTGTCCTGCAATGCTGGAGGAAAGGATATAGCAAAGACATGGCTTGTCACAGCGTGGGGGATGTTTACAGAATGAAATTTTCACTCTGCAGTGGAATGAGTGCTGATGTGAAACTTCCTGGCAGATTAAAACTGAGACTCAAACTCAGATCCTTTGCCTTTAGCAGGCAAGTGCTCTCAAAGCTTGTCACAGTTTGGAGCTACCATGTACACAAAGCCATTGCTGCTAATTTTGGCTAACAATAAAAGACAAGCTGCTCCATTACACTGAGTCCAATACATTATTGATAGAGTAGTTTGTATTAGGAAACCTGCAATAAAGTTCTATGCATGCACACGGATTAGCATTTTACTTAAGTGTCAGTGTACACCATTTTCCCAAAACTGCGAAAAAGAGAATAATGTATCATGTAATAAAATGTACTGTAGCCTGTTTGATGCATCAGTCCATTTGTCACAAGCAACTGGAGTTGAGTAAAATAGTGTTAAAAGCAGAATAAGTGCTAAGTGTGAAACGGTATATTGAAACTTACTTAACATACTTGTAGACAGAGTGTCAGGGACACAGATTATTAATAACAACTTTTTCATTTATGGTCTTGTGCTGGTATGAACTACCAATTTTCTTTTGGTTCCAGCTGTATGGAATTGAATTCTCACAAGCTTTTTGTTGAGTACTCGTAAACCGATGTCAGATGGTAGCTGACTCTCATACCAAACACGACCTCATCCACAGCCATGTTGCCAGCACTATCATGAAGATGGCTGCAGTATAATTGGATAAATAAGATGATCTACTCACCACACTGGTGGCAGCAGAAACTATATGCAAAGGATATAGAAATGTGGAAGCTTTCAGAGCCAATGGCTCTTCCTTCTAGCAGAAGATTTGAAGGGAAAGAAAGGAGACTGGCAAGACTTAAGAAAGGGAGAGAGTTATGGAAAAGTTGCCCAAAACCATAGGTCAGAGGAGACTTACCAGACAGGATGAGAAGGAAAGACTGATCCTTGGTGCCTGCGCTGGATGAGATTTGAAAACCTGAGAGCTTAACGATGGAAGATGCGGTAATCAGCAAGACACAATTTACTGGGAAAAAAAAGGTCATTTGGAGTCAACATGAGCTGAAAGCTAACTGCATTGTACATGATAGGCATATATGGGGAGGGGGAAGATGGTGGAGATGTGTGTGTGTGGGGGGGGGGGGGGGGGGGGGATAGACGGACTGCAAAATGAAAGGGGAGCAAAGAAAAGGAATAGTTACTGAGAATAAATTCTGACAACACTATGATGCAATTTTACTTTTTTAAGCTGATGTTTCTCATTGATTGTGTAAACAAAACAAACGGATCACATACTTTTGGACATATAAATACAGACTGATTATTGGCTCCAGTGTCCAAGGTTGTTGAATAAGTCAGTTTGCAGTCTGCTTGTTTCTATTAAATCATTGTCCACCCACGTTAGCTGAGTGGTGAGTGTGACATACTGTCGATCTTAAGGGCCTGCATTTGATCCCCAGCTGGATAAGAGATTTTCTCCACTCAGGGACTGGGTGTTGTGTTGTCCAGATAATCACCTATTCATCCCCATCCAAGCACAATTCGCCAAAGTGGTGTGAAATTAATTAGTTTGTTTATTTTCATTCATTTTAGAAAAACATCTGTCTGTCTCTGATTTGATTGTCTTGGCCATGGTTTCTAAATCTGCCTCTACTTGTGTGACACGCCTCGTGATGTCATCATGAGGGGTAACGCACTTTCCTACTTTTGTCATCATGTGCTACTTAAAGGTTTGACATTGATTTCATTATGTTTTGCTAAAACTGTTAGTTTTGAAAACTAGGTGGCCATTTGAGTGATCCTTTTGTTCAAGTCAGTACCAATTTTGGTTAATTTAGCGTCATTACTGTCAAGTTTTTTCTTTATTTCCTGAAATTTTTCCGTAAACAGTTTCTCATTGTTCTGTAAACTTGTATTCATCTGCTGAAATTGTTGCATGACTGCACTGATAAATTGTGAGAAATTTACTGTTTGAACATTATCTGCTCCCGGTAAATCATGAGAATTTTCTGCTTGTGATCCACTTTCCATATCTTGCAACTCTATGTTGCTGTCGGTTCCTACGGCTAGATTATTTAGGTTCTGTATTTCATTTACTGTTTCACTTGTTTGAGCAAGTGTAATTTAATTCTATGCTGCTTCATTGGATATGGAACTTGCAGTAGGCAAACTGTTTATGTTATCCATTCTGTGAGTCATGACCGTATCAATAGTAATAAGATTTTTTTTTTTTTAAACTCGTTTCTACAATGTTTAGCTTGTATGTAATGTTATTCAAACAATGCATAGAGTTGATCTATTATTGACAATGTCTCTACACGCCATGTTGTCTCCACTGAGCTGTGTATCGGCCATTTTGCAGTAATTGTTGTCGTACTTTGAAAAAAACAAAAAATATACACTCAGCAGTAAAAATCACTTTTTAACTTTAGCAAAACTTCGCTATATATCGTGAGTTAATGAAAGATTGTGCCAACAAACAGCCCAAGATGCTATGGGGCAATGTATCACAGGATGGCATTTGGCACCTTTATGTGTCAGAATATACACCTGCATTGCCATCAGAGAGTGGTATGCATTGTAGTGATGTGACAGGACACCCTTCACTGTGACACGTGTTCCATTTGACCTGAATTACAGCGATGTCACATTGTATGACAAAAATGACCATTTCCTTGAGGGTGTTGCAGTTTCTTCTTTCAGCAGAGTAAATGGTATGCATTTCATTGTAACCTTTCTAGTTTAGTAAATAAATCACCTTCCTTGACAAGGATCTCAATATCTGTTTATTGTTGTTACTAAGTATATACTACAGGTCAAAATTATTCGATCACCTATGAAAAAAGCTGTGCACTTTATTTTAATAGACAACTACACTCTTCAATCTAAATAGGCTAACAATACAAATATTTTCTCTCTCTCTGTCATTAAGTACCCTCCGTGCTAAGAACAGCTGCGCAGACTGTTGGCATTATGGAGATAATATTTTTGCAGAGATTACAGTCCCATGCATCTGTAATCCATAGATTTTCAACATTAGATGACGCCAGTTCTCTGATCTCTCTGCCATGTTCATCCCAGTGGGTGAGGTGGAGCAGTGGTTAGCACACTGGACTTGCATTCGGGAGGACAACGGTTCAAACCCATGTCCAGCCATCTTGATTTAGGTTTTCTGTGATATCCCTAAATAACTTCAGGCCAATGCCGTGATGGTTCTTGTGAAAGGGCAGAGTGGACTTCCCTCCCCATCCTTCCCTAATCCAAGCTTGTGCTCCGTCTCTAATAACCTTGTTTTCAATGGGACATTAGTGTTTAATCTCCCTTCCTCAAGTTCATCCCGTAAGTATTCGATGGGATTTAAGTGAGGCGGCTGACTTCACCAGACCATATTCTTCAGTTTCCCAAATTTCTTTCCTCTATTGACTTACTATTGGCACAATTTAGAAGTCTGTCTGAGATCATTGTCTTGCTGCAGATCAACCCACAACTAATATGCCTCTTGGCAGATTGAACTGAATTGTTGATCAGTACTGACTTCATACGTTCTCCACGATGTCAATGAGTAAACATTCAGTGAAGGCTTACAAATTTAAAACTCGATTAATCCTTGGACCATTGCAATCAATTCAACTTCTCTCTATCCATCCATGTACGTCATGGTCACACAAATGGCATTGCTCTGCTGAGACAAAGGTTGGAGCTTCTCACATATTGTTTACTTTATTATTAATTATAGGTGCAGGAGGATTCTTCACATTTACTCTGTACACATAGGAACTAATCTTTGCTTTACCGTGTTACTCAGGGTCTTCCAGATTGTCAAACACTTGAGCTGGCACCAGAGCAATGTATACACTACTGTAGGCTTGGTTAGGCAAAAATTTGTTACTATTGCCTTGCTAGAATAGCCTTTGTGATGCAGAGCTACAATTACAGCACTTTTTTCAATTCCGACCTCCTCCTTCCATCTTATTAGGATGCAATACAGCATGAACTTGAACAAGTATAGAAACTCACTTCTAGGTACACACAGTGTACAAAGGCAGCAAAAGAAATGAGACCTATTTAAATGGAACCCTCTTAGGTAAAGGCCACCAGTGTTGTGGAGACTCACCAGCACCTCTCTGGGTGAAGAATGAGCTTAGTTTTTGCATGTTTTACTATCAAAACAGGTTTATGGTGCAATACTCAAAGTTAAATCCCTGTGTTAACGCAAATCAATAGCTGTGACTGAAAACTTTTCTTCACTTTAGCATCTAAAATTCGCAGACAATGTGTGTGATCATCTGGACCACAGCCCTTGGACACCCAAAAAGATCAAAATGCATCTGACAGCAAGCCATCCGAGTCATTGGCACATCTCAAGGGCCCAAGTAGCATGTACGTGGTTTTATAGTGATCCCAACATAAACTGCTTCCAAACCTCAGAAATGGAATTCTGTGATTGAAATTCAACCTTTGTAAGAGATTAGAATGTATGCCACTTACTACTAGCACAGACATACTGCTATTTTAAGTGTTCTCTCTGTCAAGGTAACTGTAACTGAATTGGCAGAGAAGTGACTAAACACAGGAATGATATTGAGTTGCTACAACAAAATCAGGGATCTTCTCTTTATAACAGTATCTAATTTTGTAATATGTTTCTGCTGTTGAATCGTGTTCCATCTGTGTATTACAGTGCCTATGTAGCACCAAAATGTTCCATCTTCAAAATTTGAATTCAGAATATTTTCATGTGCTTTTGGAAGGTGTGAAATGTCACAACTCGTATCCCTAGAAGTGTTGGTATTATAATTGCCAGCTCAGAGACATGGTTATTCATTACAAATGATATGGGAAAAAGCCTCCAATTGAATACAAAGCTGATATATAAATGAGTGAGTGAACGTACAATTGCTCATTGGATTACACTGTGTCTGTTATTGTTATATTTCCAATTCTTAATTTTCTGCATTCAGTTACAGTTATCATTGTACAGCTTGCTACATTGAAGCATGGAAATCACCCCAAGACAGTGAAGATCACATGGAACATGGAATGAGTGTCTGAACTGAAATGATTCCAAGCAAGCTACCCTGGGAATTGATTAATACTAAAAGTGTGTACTGCTTGGAGTATCTGACAAATTGTGCAGGGTCAGAAACACAAACATTTTACAGAAAAAGTACAAGATGTGGTGAACATTCTGTCTGCAGTCAGGTATAGTGAACTGCTATGGGTGAAACAGAGTACAGTACTGCTCAAAGTAGAGGTGCTAGTTCTTGGAGTGCATTTACAGTAACCAGGATGAAATGTTTGTGGCTTTGCTTGCCTGTGTGAGAAGGACTGTTGCTAAAGAAAAAATCCATTTTATTTTGCCAAATGTGTTTAAAAGTAAAAAATAATACATATATTGACTGAATTATAAAGGTAACTAATGATAATGGTGTTTCAGACATTCCAGACTACATCTTGGGTACAGTTACAACAATTGTCAGGTGCTGTGAAAAATGGTATTGGCTGCTAAACATTTAAATGTAATGCTGTGGTAATTTAGGATCAAGAAAGTGCCTTGAAAAAAATGTTTATGTCTCCTTTTTCGTATATTTTTTAAGTTGAAGTGACTGTACATCATGTGGCAATAGCTGAAACAAATTGGCAACAAATTTAAATGAAATGTATACAATTTTTACGGTTCATATAGAAGATAACATGTTTAATAAACAATGCTGTTTTTAACAATAGTATAATGAATACTATGCCTTATCTTACGATAACATTAGAATAATATTTAAATACCTAAATTTGGGAGTTGTTATAGCCAGTAGTGTCTGCAACACATCAAACAGAGCTTTTCGTTAGCTACCATTGTATGTTTCAGCACCATGTTAACAAGCCTGCCACTCCTATCATACTTTATGTACACCCTATATAAAGTCCAGGAACACTTTCAAGTAATTACTGCACAAGAACTAAACATTGTACAGATATCATACATATTGCAATTTGAAGCGAAACTATACAAAAACTTCCAAACAAACGGGGCACTGCTTCATCATGTGGTAGAGGCAGTACATACACCAGATCTTTAATGCGTCCCCACAGAAAAAAGTCACATGGAGTGAGATGTGGTGATTGGGGAACCATTTAGTGAAACACCTGTCCTCTTCTGTAGCAAGGCCGATCCATCGATGCAGCAGCTCTGTGTTCAGACACCCACAAACTTCACGATGAAAATGGGTTGGAGCTCCATCCTGCTGAAAAATGAATGAAGGGTCCAGTTGCATTTGAGGTATCAGCCATTGCTGCAACACATCCAAGTAGGAATATCCAGTAACAGTGCTCTCAGTGAAGAAGAATTGCCTGTACTGTTTTTGGTACGACAAGGCACAAAAAACATTTACTTTTGGGGACTCATGCTCAAATTCAATGCATTCGTGTGGATGCTTTGTACCCCCAGATATGACAATTATGCCTGTTCACTTTCCCATTAGTGTGAAAAGTGGCTTCCCTGCTAAATATTATGTAATCAAAGCCATTACCATCCCCATTCAGTTTTTGCAACTCTGAATGCTTCTCTTTGTCATCATCATTGAGTTCCTGCACTAGCTCCAGTTTGAATGATTTCATTGACACTTTCTGTAGCAGGACTTTTCACTATGTCATTGGAGCTATTTTGAGATCATGGGATGCACGACGCACAGATTTTCTCGGACTCCTTATAGATGACTCTCGTATGCACTCCTCTCACACTGGGACGTCTGCTTCTCTTTCCCGGGCACAAGCAACCCATCATAACAAATTTGTTGTGCCAGTGGTAAATGGCCTTCCTTGTTGGTGGCTCCTTACCACACTAGATTTTGTTGGACGCCAACACACCACGTTTGTGACTTTTGGTGACTATCCTCAAGTTACGAAACTACACTGTGGTGGTATACATTAAAAAAAAACTTTCAGTGTCTCTTTGAAATGACACATGTATGATAGGTGCACACTGTTTGGTTCTTGTGCAATAAATAATTGAAAGTGTTTGTGGTCTTTATGTACGCCTCATATTTTTTTATACATGGCAAAATCATGATATTCTCAACATTAGAAATGTTCATAATGTAACCATATGCATAAATTAATTTGCAAATGAATGTAAAATGACTCATTCCTCATCATTATGATCCATAGAACATGTATCCTACTAACTAAATTGGATTAGATGATGATGCATCACTATTAAATCATTTGCCTGTATTCTCTCTGTCGCCAAAAAGTGTATTATTAAGGGAGATAAGACTATTAGTTTGTTCTTTCAGTTGTCACTTGAAACTGAAAATAACATTGATATGAATGATCATCAAAAAGAAAAGAAACTTTATGGTTCCATGGACCTTTACAAGTCTCAACCAACTATGCAGTATACATGTAGACTGAAGAGATGAATGAAAATTTGAACCCAGATCCTCTGCTCACTGGGCAGATGCACGAACCACTACACCACCCTGGCACAGTGGCTCTGCACTGTTTGCCCCAGCATGCCTCCCTCCTCAGTCCAAAATCCTGTTCACAACTCAGTCCACTTATTTCCCCAAAACACAAAGAGCACCACAGAGGATGTCAAACTGTCATGGAATAGCACCTCAGTTTTGAATGAAATGGGGATTCCTCTCTGGAACCATATAGTTTCATTTAATGAAAGCAGCTATACCTGGGTCTCAGGCAGGACCTCCTGTTTCGTTTGATTCTGAGGTACTATTCCAATACTGTTGGACATGTTCCACACCCAGGAGGATACCCTCTTTTGTGGGTCTGTGGAATAAATAATTAATGTAATCTAGTCTGAGATCCCCTCCTCTTGTGGCAGTTAATTGTATATCACTGGAGCAACAAGGCATTGTGACTAAAAAGGACACACCATTCCCATTTTCTGGAATGGTTGCAAGGCAAATGCACTTACTTGCAGGCCTTTATTATGGATAACAATCTGTTGAAGCATTAAAGAACACAGTTAACATTTCTGAATTGTGACACACTTTATAGACCAGAATTGTCTTCTCTAGGTCTCAACATGAATTTGATGAAGGGTAATTGCCTGAAACTTTACTGATAAAGGCAAAATAGTTCTCTTAATTCACCTCAAAAGCACGATAACCGACCTCGATATCAGATGGAGCAATAAATGAAATATTCGAAAGTGTCATTCATTGGTTCTCAATAAATGGTCTAGCACATCATTTACAAAGAAAAGGCATCTTATTCAGTTTTGTACAAGGAAAGACAAATCATCACAAATAATGAAGCATTACGGAAAAGAAAAATGTGAAGACTGATTGTTAAAAATACTTGGGGGTACATAGTGATGAGAACAAGAATTATAAAACTGAGTGCAGCAACATTTGCTCTAAATTTGATTGCCATAAGTGGCAATGACATCACTAGAAAATTTAACTTCCTTCTTTCATTGATGTCATATTTAGAATGGGGGCCCCTGACCCCTCCCCCTCCCCATCCCCCTAAACACACGCACAGTGCCTATCCTCAAACTTCACATAGATAAAGAAATTAGGTAGCCTCACAACACATACACTCTTACAAAGTTTGTTTTGAAGCATCAGCACAATTTGAAAATAATACTAGCATTCATAAATACAATACTAGGAGGAAAACAGTGGGACTTAATCTTGTTGTAGCACAGAAAGAAGCATATCATGCAGCCATAAAAATATTTGACAACCTCCCTTTAATTAACAAGGTGCTGGCTGATAATGAAAGTTGACAAGTGCTATTCCATAGATGAATTTCTGAGAAGGAAACAACAGGTTACCCACGAGCACTGATGTGCTGCTTCCTGGACTTGGGTAGGCGCGCCGGCCCCGGACTGAATCAGCCCAGCAGGTTAACAACGAGGGACGGCATGCCTGAATGTGGTTTTTAGGCAGTTTTCCACATCCCACATGGTAAATACTGGGCTGGTCCCCATGTACCACCTCAGTTACACAACTTACAGACATCTGAAAAACATTCGCACTATTTCATGGCTTACACTAGATGCAGACAGCTAGGGTACATTACTTTTGTCCTGGGGGGTACATGATGGTGACAAGAAGGGCATCTGGCAACAACACTCTGTGACACTAACATTGCCAACTCTATAGTAACAGGGTCAACCCCGTGTTGAAGCGGGGCAAAGGCCCAAGCAAATTATGAGAAGGTGACATCCAAAAATGAACATATCTACTAAATGCAATTTATCACAGTCAACATGAAACTTATTTTGGGCATACATAAGAATGAAAATAGCATACTGCAGTGTGAATGCCTTTTACTTTTAGGCCAAAAGGCAGTTCATATCTGTAAATCAAATCTACAATGAAAATATTCCTTTAAAAAGCACATTTAAATATGGACATGTTCTCATTACATGAACCATGAGCGATTTTCAAAACTAAAAATCTTCTTCTTTCTTTCAAAATAACTTACCTCTTATTGTATAATGCTTGTTATACCATATCATTTCACACATTTTTATAGTGTAGTATGTGATACCATAGAAAAAACTGTAAAGTGGCCACTATAGTACTAATATTCGTTTTCAATATTTTATTCAAATTTCAGGTTTATTATTTAAAATGTTTCAGATCACCATGCCAGAATAAAATGACGTAACTGTGGCATTAACTATCTTTAGAAGTATTCTTTGACGTAAGTGTTACATGCAAAAAAGAATAATTTTCTTAACAGTCACAAGCAACATGGAAATATCATCGGTGATGGTTGTGTTCCAACTTAAGTACTAGTGATTTTGGCAGGCTTCTTAAAAATTAGTTTACTGTAAACCATCAACATCTTTTTTCCTATTATCTTAGACTGGATGGCTGAAAAGTACTTGGGCTTTTGTCCAAGGAAAGGGTTTTGTAGTGGTTCATCTGCTCTTTTACATCTAGTTGGGACTTCTAGAATGCATTTGTCTCAACATCAGTATGAGTGTTTCCCATAGCTTTGTACTTGTGTATGGAAATGCATTTTATTTCACATATTTAATGTGAAATCCCTATCTAAGGACCTACAAGATGTACATCGGCGAGCAAGGTTTCTTAGCTGAGTCACTGATTGTAGATCTCATTGTATTCCTCTTTTGTTACAATTGTTGGCCTTTTTCTTAGAAGTTTTCCTATTCTATCAAAAGTGGAGTCAGTGCATAAGTAACTGTGTCCTTTTAATAATAATAAAAAGTAGTGCTATGCAACATATTATGAGGGAGCACGGAAGCACAAACAGTTGCTCTGCATTAGAGAAACAGTGTGACTGGAATGGAAATCACTCGACTGGATGTAATGGATTAGTTATCCTTCACACAAAATGTGTATGTGGACACAGATGTATTTTCCTAGGCTTGTATCTTGGCAAATGTTTGATTTCACTTAAATTGTATGATTATCTAGGTTCTGCTTATCCTGTTCCATTCTGTGTCTCATTTATTTTAAATTCCTGACATGTTTGCTTTTGTGTGTAAGCTCCTCATATAAAATTTTGTTGAGGATTAAGGCAGCAACAAAGTTCAGTCAATAGTCAGCATGAACTAATTCTGTGCAATGGGAACCCCAGAAAAGCTCTCAGTTTACAATTGCCTTCCTCATCTTCCAGAAAACACCCTACTTTTGGTTTTTGGGTCATGACAAATGTTGACCATCCTGATGAGATCAGTCTCATTGACTGGGTGCACATTTGTCAAACATGGATTTCATGAGCTGGGGACTTGTTAACACGAACAGTCGATTGCTACTCTAAGCTCTGGACATGCTTTTGCCTACCATCCAATGACACAGTAATTGAACATTGTACACCATAGTGCATGGGATTTTGATCTTATTGGCTGAACTGTGAACATTGTAGGAGAAAAATAATTTTGAAAATGCACCATTTGTCAATAAGGGTTGAGGGGAGTGAAACAATCATTACTGAGTAACTGCTATGGAATATGCTGTACTGGGGCAAGCAGGGTTCTGTTTGGGTGGGCCCCAAATAGGCTTGTGATTATCTCACTGTATAAATTTCCAGAGGGTTATTGGTTGACCCTACCACCCCATCAGCAAACAAACGTTTAACAGTAAAAATGTGATAGTAACACAGTATCAGGAGAATTATTAAATAATGTTGCACTAGTTACAGAACACAGATTTGAACCGTTGCCTCATGACTCACACACATGAATGTATCTTCTTCTGCTTCTACACAATGAGCACTGATCCAAAGGAATTGCTGAAGAAATGGTCTTGGATGGTTATTGATTCATTCAAGAGACATACTTGAGGTATAGGGACTTCTGAAATTAAGTTACGCAACAGGCACGGCACCCTTTCAGAAGAGTGGGCATGTTACCAATTTCCTGAGAGACAATTCTGCTGCAGTACGGACAACAGGTTCATCACATTGTGGGAGTGAAATGGCTCTCCAAAGTTGAGGTACAAGGAACAGTAAGTTTCTAGTTAGCCAAACATACAAATTGCACACAAATTCGCCATGGAATTCTTGCAATGCAATGTAGCATCCAGTCGTAGTGAAACAGTGCCAACAATTTGATGAAGACCATTCAGTCTTTCCAGCAAGCTCAGTGGATATTTGACAGGAAAGAGATTTTCCATCAAAGAGGAAATTCACACAGCAATCCTCAAATTGTTCCATGACTGAGGCACACGTTTATATTTTCAAGAAACTGAACAGTTTGTGGGATGTTACAATTGTTGTTTACAGGTTTTAGTGACTGTAGTGAAAAGTAGTATCTGCATCACTTTGAATTGTATTGCAGCATACAGTAAAAGTTACTCAGTCTGCCATAGTAACAGGTAACTTTCTTTCTGAAGTCTCATAGTTTCCTGCTGCTTTCACACCTTTCTTTGACAATCATCAGATCTCAGGTTACTCCTGGATACATCAGTGAATGGAATCCTACTCTGCTGACTGAGTACCCATTCTGTGTTTTCCCATACCCAACTCCACAGACCAATGCTTTGGGGGAGGGATGCTAGTGCTATCTGAGGCCACATTGATAATGTGGAGACTTGGATTCTGCCTTGACCATAGTTGCCTGATATCCCAGATATCTGGTTGGAAACCCAACTCCCAACTGTACTTTGTTGGGATAGATAAAATTCCTGGTTACATAAAAATGGACAACATTATATAAAATGATGTGGTCTTCACTTCAAATTGCTCATTACCAATTTCTAATGAGGGGCAGTCTTGTATGAGTTACTGACTTAAACTCCTCCTTTTATTAACAGCGCTAAGTTGCCATACTTGACTAAATAGCCATTGTTTTCGAGTAGTGCATCAGAGGTCAATCGTGACAGTGCTTTGTAATTCTCTGCTGAAAAAATTGAATAGGGTTGTGCAGTTTCCTTCCCCTGTGGCAGCCTTAGTCGTCATGATGATCTTATCAAAACATTCGAAAGAGAAATTGTGACGAAGGAAGCTGGGATAATTTTTTAATTTTTACTTCCCCCTTGTTTTGCAATATGCCTCCTTCAAATTTGTTTCTTCACTTTCAACTAATTACCATTAACATATGTGAATTGTAATCTGCATTTTCATAAAAGAGAAAGGCAGCCCCCTCAGGTTGAATTTTGTCTGTGTAATTCATTTTCTAATTTATATTGAGTATTCCTAGCTAGTATCTTTTATTATAGGGCAAAATCAGTCATTTTTATGTAACTTTAATTCCGATGTGGACTTATAAACAAATATAAATGGGAAGTTGTGCACTGGCCATACATAACTGTGTATTATTGGGAGGATGTGAAAAGTGAAAGTAGAAGACTGTGAAACGCAAGTGTGCATCTGTCGGCTACATCATTTACAGTAGACAGTACTGCACACCCCTATGTTTTCAGCCAGTATGTAGACACCGAGGACAACAAAGGAACAAAGTAGGCAAACCACAACAAAATGGCAGTTTACTTGCAGCACAGTCTAAACTATGTTGAAAAATGATTTGACTTTGAAGAAAGTGTCTACAGGACTTTCAAACCATTTTCACTGACAGTGAAACAGAGCTCAGTTTCAGAATATCTAGAAGTTATTTCTTGCAGATGGGGATTTGATGTTTGAAGAATGTGTGCAGTTAAAGAACTTTCTCAAGGATGAAGAGAAGAACTTTTCAAGCTGAAATCTGATTAGTGGAAGGAATTTTTTTTCATTGTTATGAAAACTATGACAACTTCTTAAAACTTTTCCGTTTTGTTTCAGATGATGGTGAACACTTGGTGGGCTGAGAGGAAACTTTTCCCAGCAGCAACATTAGAAGCTGAAATAATAATAATAATAATGAAGATGGTTTAGTGATTTACATGTCTCCAGTTTTATTGAGGAAGAAGAGAAGATTCTATGAAGGAGATTGAAAAGTGAGCAAAAATCTCAATAAGGTAAAAAAAAAAAATACATTGAATTGTAGCCTGTGTGTGTTTAGTCTTGGTTTTTTAAAAAATATCCCGATTTAGTTCAGAAAAAACTTGGTGACTGGTCTGTACTAATACAGCTGCCTTCTAAATGGGCAGTGCACATCTCTTTTGCATTTTCTTGTGGGTGCCTATGAGCCACAACTCTTATGCTCTAAACAGGTTGTTGACTCCAGGCTACCACTGGAAGATGGTTTGTCTCACAGTAGTGGTTCTTTGTTTGAATGGTGTCACTGTGGTGTATGACAAATTGACAGGCAACTTATCATGCTGCTATACACTCACAATGTAGATAAGCCTGAAATGATCCTTCAGAGCATGTTTACAGACAACACAGTTGAAGATTTTAATGAATCTGTCTCACAGAGACTTCTGTTCAATAGTAGATTATGATAAATATTCTGGCCAACAAAGTATCTGATTCCATTAAATTTTCAGCTATGTTTTTTCAATAATTGCAAATCTGCTGTTCAAAAATGGAAGCCTTTTTGATTGATATTTTGTTTGAGATTATAAATTTCATGTGTTTCAAATTATTTGGTTATGAAAATGCCTCATAGCACTTCTGTGTCAAATAGAAACTGTTATAATTTTTCATAACCACTAGAACAGTTCCTGAAGTTAATATTGTAAAAATGTACCTTTGATGCTTTGCACCCGTGAGTTGAGTTGTGCTATCGTTGTTAACTTTCTCAATAGTTTTAGTGAGGTTACTGAATGACAGTAGTTGTCTTGGACTTGATGTCACATGGAACCAAGTGCAGTTTTATCTGTTGGACTGAGTAATGTGAACTCAGTGTATATCATGAACTGTAATTTGCTTTTATACTTCTGCAACTTTGAAATCAGTGACTCTTTTTTAGCCAGTTGCCAAAGCTTTAGAAATGTGGTGTTAGCTGTTGATTACATTTGGAGAATTGGGCTTATCAAAAGCTACAATGTTGTTTCATCAGCAAGTCAAGATATTAACTGAAACTATATGACCTAGAGCCCACATGAATTGTACTTCTAAATATATTTGGATGGTGAGCTGAGCCACAAAATACTTCAAATCATGTCGATGATTGTTGATACTGTTTTCTAGGTTATGCAACAAATGTCATTGGAACTCTATCCTACAGTGTCATATCCCAACATTACACTTCAGACAGTTCTGACAAACAAGTGTTACATCGTTTCAATATTTTCTTGTTGTTTGGAGTGAGTAACGGGACTCTTATAATACACAGGAAGAGAGAAGAAATAAAGCTCTTGATATCAGAGGCAGGAAGGGTCTTGGAAGATAAATTGAATGGAATGGAAGGGATAAAAATCAGAAATTTTTGACATTCCTACCTGGAATTTCCGTTGGTTGTTTTAAAAATGCTAAAATTCCACCAACCGACATATTGCCCCCTGCCAGTGGTGTGGTGTGATGTGATGCAACATGGAGGGGCAGCTGGTCAGCACACCTCTGTTCTAGGATTTTTTTTACTGTGGAACCACTACTACTCGGTCAAGCAGCTCCTCACAAGACTGACTGCATTTTGTACCAGTCACAGTCCCCCCCCCCCGAGGAAAAATCGCTGGCAGTTAGTCGAATGGCACAGCTAAGGAGGCAGACAGTGGAATGGGTAGTGTGTTAAAGAGCAGTTCTAAGATGAACATAAGACAAGAATAATGGAATGTAGTCAAGTTGAATCAGGAGATGCGGAATGAATAACGAGGGATCATCAGCGAGTTTGCATTTGAAAGCTGTATGAGGAGGGGTGAAAAAGCTTCTACCCTAACAAATAAAGAGTGAAAGAAATTTCATAATATAAATTTATTTGTATATATAACACCTGTGTACACCAATACACTTGGAGGCATGCTCAGATAACTTCTGCAAACCATTCAAAGAAAAGATCTTTGATTTCAATTGCAACAAAGCATCAGTCACTGCATCATCATCATCCTTTGAGGTATTTTTTTTCGGTTTGGGAAAAGGAAAAAGTCTGACCCAGTCAGATCTGGAGAATATGGCAGGTGACACGTTCCACATCATTACGAAAGAATCGTGTTCATGATCCATGGAACAACTAATATAACTAACTAGAATTGGAAGTTCTTCATTGTCCATTATACGAGGTTTGTCCGGAAAATACGTATAAAGGTTGAATAATGTCTTTATGTTACAGGTTGCAGTCACCATCAGGTGAGACTACTGCTGTAATCAATCAAATCAATGCTCAGTTCGAGTCAGAGCACTCTGCGTGAAGGTGGGAGTGTGCAGCAGATTGTGTTCTTAAAGACCGTGGATTGACAGAATGATTGCTGACAAGCTGTCAACCCTCAAAACAATTGTTCACAAAAACTTGAAATGAAGAAATTGTACCGAAGCTCTTGACACCAGAACAGAAAGCAAAGAGGGATGAGTGCTGTAGGGATTGGTTGGAAGCAGAGGAATGAGGTGACTTTCTCAACCGAGTCATCACTGAAGACGCGTCCTGGTATTAGAAATTCGATGTGGAGCTCAAAGCAAGGAATGGAAACTAGCAGGAGAACCGAGAACAAAAGAGTCGCGAAAATCAAGGTCCAATGTGATGACAGTGTTGATTCTTGGAGCATTGTTCACAAGGAATTTGTCCCTCCCAGCAAGAGAGCGAACGGAAATTTTTACGTTGAAGTTCTGACACGTCTCGGAGCTCTTGTGGCAAGAGTTTGACCCTTCATCACAAGAATGCGCCCGCACACATGTCGCTCGTTGTGTTTTTGGCCCGAAGCTCAATCACCACTGGATTTAATCCCGTGTGAGTTCTTCATGTTCCCAAAAATGCGTAATGGTGTGGCATTGGGAGATGTGGAAACGACATGGCAACTAAACAACATCACAACTGAAGACTTTCAGCAATGTTATCAACAGTGGAAATGGCGTTGGCAGAAGTGTATCATGTCTCAGGGTGAGCACTTTGAAGGAGACCATATTGTAATACCTGAATAATTGTAAAATAAAGTTATTATGCAACTTTTATATGTATTTTTCGGACAAACCTCGCAGATTAGGAAATGAGACACTGAAGATAATAGAAGTGTTTTGTTATTTGGGTAACAAAATAATTGATTTTGGCTGACACAGAGAGGATATAAAATGCAGGCTTCACTGTATATCTGAGAAAGAGGAATATGTTAGGAGTGGATGTAAATGTTACGGAGTCTTTTCTGGAGGTATCTGCGTGAAGTGTAGCCTTGCTCCGAAACGAGATGTGAACAACAAGCAGTTGAAGCTAGAAAAGGATGGTATCTTTAAAAATGTGTTTCTAGGAAGAAATTTTGATGATTACGTGGATAAAACATAAGGTAAACTCTGTCCATCGGTACTGGCCGACCACCGTGTCATCGTTTACCAATGACGTCCAGCACACCACTATCCTGCCTGTGTCAGTTTTCTTGTCCTCGAGTTCCTCAGTTGGCATCACAAGGGTGAATGTACACTTTCCCAATCCTCTCACCCAGAAAAATCCCTGGCAGTACAGGGAATCTAAACCTGCGTCCTCGCCATGATAGGCAGCAGCAGTGAACACTAAGTTACAGAGGTAGTCAATAAGTGGATAGATGACTACTACTGGCACTCGACACCCTCTGCACTGCACCTAGAGGTGGCTAATGGAATAATTATGCAGTTGCAAATCAAATTACCAGGGACATAGTATTGAAAGAAATTTTCAGCACAACATGAGTAAAAGAAGGAACTGGTTGATAAGACATACCCTGATGCATCGAGGAATCATCAATTTGGTGTTGGTGGGATTTGAGTGAGAGGAGGAAAAACTGTTTTAAGGGGAAATACAGTAAGCAGGTTCAAATAGATGTAGGCTTGCATAGAGAGCTGCATCAAACCAGTCTTTGGACTGAAGACCACAACAACAAAAACAGTTGGCTGTGTGTAGGAATTTTCTGTGGTCAGGAAAGCAATGAGAAATGATTTTCTGATTAAGAAAAAGTGCAAACACTATACATTAATGTGGTGTAAAATGTTTCTTGAGCTGTTTATGAAGCCAGAGAAATCTTATATTAGTTCTTTTGGCATGATAAACCTGCACACGATGATTAAACTACACCTACCCATGGGTTTTATGCAACTTGCAATGCCTACAAATGTCATGGGCAAGATTTTCATTTCTCTCACCCACTACATGCAAATTACTAGTCCTACATAAAAAAATGAACAGGATCTTTTTGTGGGAAATTTAATGTAGTCATTTCTTTTTGGGAGGGGAGGGGATACATTTTTACTAGAAGCCATAGTTTTTGAATTATTTAACAAAAAGTACAAGACAGGCATTCAAATGCCTTTTTTCTTGAATGCCACAGAAAGTGTGGTGTCCAACAAAGTACAAAATGTAATGTAGTTAATTTTGATACAAAAAGGTTCTGTTCATTGTTTTTGCAGGACTAACAGTGAGCATGTAGGGAGGAGAGAAGATTAAAATCATGGGTGTGGTTCTTGAAGATGTTGCAGGTTCCATAAAACTTTATGGCAGGGGCAGCTGAATAACCCTGTGTATGATCCACAAGATTCAACAACATGCTGATCAAACCTCATGGTCAAACATGGCTGCTGATAGAAAATAGGTGGTTCATATTGGCTTGAGTATCCCCATTATGTGACTGCTGTAAAGAAGAGGATGTGGGGTGTTCTCCGTCAGCTTTTATACCCACACTGGTATGCCAAAAGGCATGCCAGAAAAGTAAGTACCATTGTGGGAAAGGACTCATGAAAACATTTCTTCAGACCGTAACAGCCACCACTGTTCAGACATTTGTCATAGCAGTAATCCAACTTTTCTATGCCCTTTTCATAGAAAGATAATACCAGTTAAGACCTCCAATACTGATCACACTTGCTTACATCATCATAGGTGTTCAAGCACCTTCATCCTGACTGATGATGAAGTAAAAGTGGTAGTCCGAAGATGTGAGATCAGCACTGATTGGCAGGTGGTCTCACTGTTCCCAAGTGAATTGTTTAGTAAGGATTTCAGTGCCACCAGCAGAAATGAAGCATCATAATGATTCGATTGACAGTTTTGCATCTTTTGTTTTGAATAGTGTGATGGAGTTCTCTCGGTGTTTTGCAGTATCATACCGCTTTCATGGTTTCAGCTCTGAGAAGGAACTCAACAAGCAGAATGCCTTGTTGGTCGCAGAATCCATTTCACCTGACTTTTTGCACTTGCAACTTCATTATGATTTCTTTTTTGGGGGTGGTGGAGGATTGTCGGACTGTCAGTTCCTTCACTCCATAGATTGTTGATTTTATTTTGGAGTGTCATGAAGACCCCAAGTTTCATCACCAGTCACGATTCTATTTAAGAACTCATCTTCCTTATCACTGTATTCAGTGCTGAAATGTCAAAACTCTGCCAAGGTACATAATTTTGAAAGCATTTTTCAAACGCAATTCACAAAAATTTAAGCAATTTATGACTGAGTCATGCAAAACAGTTTTTGAAATACATTCTTATTGTGAACCATGTGTTTTCTCACCCATACCATCAGTGACAACAGAAGGCTGTCCAACACATGCTTCGTCATGAGTGTTTCTTCAACTGTCTCATCCACTTTCTCACCGTAAATGTCTACAAGTTGATGAACTTCAGGTGGCTTAATGTTCTGTGTGTTGGAACTAAACATAACAGAGCACACTTCACAGTCACTGGGCTCAGAGGTTGTCCTAAAGATTTTGACTGATCACTAACAAATATAAATACCACAAAATTGAGCTGCAGTGTCAAGACAATGAACCAGAGAAATGTGTGAACCTACAACACAAGTGCTGCAGTGGCAGTAGAATGATTTGGCAATTACTTTCAGGATGCACCTCATACTTAGGACTTCAATGGAAGTGCCTGTCGCCTTTTAATGTAAATTTTTGCTTATGATGGTAACTATGTTTAAGCAGTGTGTGTGTGTGTGTGGCAAGGGGGTAATTAACAGTTGAACTATCTTTGTTTTGTTTATCTCTCTCTAGTCATGACAGGTAATGTGAATCAAGGACAAAGGTACTTTCTGAGTTACCTTAGTCAAGCTCCAACCCTTCTGTCCTGTACAGCTACTTGCTTTTATCCTGAGGTTGTTACTCTCTGGTCAGCAGGTGCTCCTAAAAAAGTTGCATACATTGTGTACAAAAATCTACATTTACAAAGAATTTGTGGGGCCAGACATGTTAGTAATGCTCAAGATATGGTGTGACTATTGGTATAGGGGCAATTCAGAAAATATCACCTGTCTACATTATGGCACAACTGGAATATGCTTGCTCAAATAGTGACAATGCATTCAGCTGAACTGGTAACGAGTGCTTCATATACCAACATCGTCTCCCCCTATAAAAAAAAGAAATTTAGAGGCAGTCACATAAAAAAATGCTTCTTTTCCTCTCCTAAACACTCGAAAATTGTGTGTATGTAGTTTGTTTTCATATACAGGGTGTATTAAAAGAGCTGTCACCATTACCTACACTGCTTGCATGGTGTTAATTTGCACACAGATTTCTGGTTGTTCCACTGGAAAGCTTACCAAGACATTTACAGCATAAAACTGATACCTGCTTGTATTTTAAAAAATGTACACAGCTCAAAGGTAGTGCAACTGCAGCTCTGTAGAATTACCATGCCTTTCATGCAGTACAACATTTTTAACCTCTGGGATTTGCTATGAAGTAATTACTCGATGCCATATGAAAAAACAAAACAGCCTCACTGCTAATATTTCTCACATACGTAATAGGTGATGGGAACAATGAAACCAACAAAATTAAGAAGACCATTAGCATTTTTTTTTAAATTCATCTATCTTTTACAGTAAATTTCAACCATAAATGTTTCGTAGGCACATTACAACATTAACAAACACTGCATTATAAATATAATTTGGGACTTCAGTGTGCAACTATATACATGACCATTTTTATTACTTAAGGGTTAATTTTATCAACTTACAGAAACAGTTAGTTTAAGAAACATTTAATCATGCCGATGGTCACCTGTTATCTCACTGCTACATAGTGTTAAACCATAAGCTAGGTGGAAGACTCACTGGACGAAAAATTGGTAGAACTACCTACATACATTGGTAAAAAGCACTTCTGCTGGTCTCAAAATACTTTATTGTGCGCTTCTGTTCCAAATGACAACTTCACAGCTACAGTAATTTCACCAATAAGGTGGGCTACAAATAGGTTGTAATATTCTGACCTGAGTAGCTCTTCAGCAAATAGAGCTACATAATATGTGCTACTGTTTTTACATGACCACTAATGCTAGTCATGTTTACAATAGAAACAATAATTAGGCCCAATACATTTAAAATTGTATGCCTACAGCCAGAATGTACTACTTGTTGGAAATGAAAATTCATCAAAATACTTGTAGTACACACTGAAATACCTTGCATCCATTCTCTCTTGCTGCAATAAAGCTAAATCTCATAGCCAAAGGCAGTTGTACATTGTTGAGGGGAACTAGAACAGCTAGTAAATGTAACTAAATAATATCTGTATTCATTTGAGTTTGTTTCACCAAGATCCAGATTATGTTGTCACTTATGTCCCCTTGTTCTCACATTAACCGATTAGTTTTCAATTTTGGCCAATTGATACAAGACAGACTTATAACTCCTTCATGTTCATTGTTATTGGCAATAACTTTATTAGCTCTGATGACAATACAAAACTTGATAAACAAGTCAATGCAATCTGTGCCAGCACTTACCTCTTTCAAATTTTGTTTACATTCAGTGCTATTCATTTTGTTCTAAGGCTTGTGTTTAGTATAAATAACCAATGGTGCATCTGTAGGCCATACCAGGTCCAATATTAAAACTGCCTCAATTTGATCCCATAGATTGCCACTTTACTGATGTGGCATTTAATAAATTAAAAAGAGCATCTCTCTTGAAATATTTACAAACTGAATACTGCTGAACAAGACGTACGTACATTTTGACACAGTTATACAATTGAAAACGTTGACAGATGCTCCAAAAATTTCTTTTGCAACCTGAATACTGAAACATGTTCTAGGAACTACTTTAAAATATTAAAATTCTACACTGGAAGACACTCTGTTTCATTTTTATATTACTGCAGAAGGGCAGGAGCAAGATAAGGTACTTTCAGGTTCCAGTACTGACCATGGTCTTACTGTCATCCAGTTAGAAACATTCACACAATGTTAGTCATAGCAGAAGCACTTCCACTACAATGGTTGTGACAAGTATGCTCCTAAACCCTATTATTCTCATTTACTTTTTTGTGGTTTACATTGTTCACTGATAAACAGTGGCATCCTAGCAGACACTGTAGAAATAAACTTCTTTGGACCAAATACATGTTAAATGTTTATTAGTATTTCTGTCACAACAATAGAAGTTAAGTAAGGTTGCTCCACACCAAAATTATAAAATTTTTTACTGCCAACACCAGTTGTTCTGCTCCAAAATCAAACTAAATTTTCAGGTCTTCTGTGTGGTCTGCAAGTTCCTTTATGTTGGGAGCATATGTTTTACTTAATAGACAAGTTTTCTAGAACTTGTGATTTAGTAGAAAGCAAAGAAAAAACTAAAAGGCGATGAAATGAGAAATTAGAATGTGTGAGAATCACTCCAATTAGGCCAGTGGCTATATAATCTTGGTGGTGCACGGAACTGGGTTCTCAAGGCTGAGAAGAGACAGAAAAATGAAGTGAGATGTTTATGTTCCTTTGAAAGATCTAGAGACAATAGGAAGGATTATGTATGCCAATCAAGGACTATTTAAGACCATGACAGTTGGTCCTCTTGACTAGGGGTGTGAGAGAACAAACCACCACAGAAGAAAGGGAAAAAATATCGTGAACTGCTATGCCAGATAGACAAATGTGTAAATTCATTAAGTGAACACATAACAGGTATTGACTAGTAATAAGTTTCGCCAAAGCCAGTTGTCATTGGTTAGGTCAATACATGCCTAAGATGTCATTTTTCATGAGTAACACTGTGTGAACAAAGAACAGCTCTCAAGCATACTAAACATCAATGACCCGCTGCCTACTGGAATAACAAAGTTTCTTTATGGACCACATTTTGATTACTTGGCAGAAGCAATCTCTAGTTTATAGTGGGCTGTAATGATATCAAGCATAATATCTCACATCACCTCATAACTTTGGCATTCTGCTGTTTTTAGGGCAGTGCTTAACAAATCAAAGAAGTTCGCCAAGATATGGCACCGTTTTTTATAATACCTGCCACTCTGCTTGTGTCATGTTAATGGAAACTGACAATCATAGCACCCACAATGGTTCAATTTTCACTTTCACAAAAAGAAAACCAGACTGTCTGTGGGTTTGGTGTTCAGCAGGGGGCAAAACCTTGTTAGTGGTCTCGCTGTGAGACTCAAAAGCATTCTAATGCCCGTGCTTACATCACCGGGTTTTGAGAGAACTGTCGGAAGGCAGCAGTGTTATTCTTGGCAGGTCCTGGCAAAAATTACTATTGGGACAGCAAATGCATTAAATCACTAGAAACTGCTGTCAGGTAGAACCACTGTACTCAATAACAACCAGAATCATTTCTATAAGTATCGCATATGAGTGCAGCTTATGGAAACTATATGGACATGAGTTCAAAATCCCTTTCTTATCTGCAGGAATTTACACTAGATTATCACACAATAGCTGTAGGGACCTAGAATAAGTTTATTCATTGAGAATACAGAAAATTGCGACACTCTCATTTCGTTATTTTCAACAGAACAACCAAAGGAAATGGAAAATCTAGCTGAAGAAATTAATAAATTACACCACAAAATTCAATTCATTTCATGTCACTGTAGGAATGAAACATTAACAAAACTTTTATATAAAATTCTGAAATTTCCAGGAAGCCAACAATTACCAGGGTTACCATCCATATCAATATAAAAATGTTTAATCACATGCGTAATGATCCAATGGATACAAGTGAAATATAAAAAGAAACACAAATTGTAAAATCAGCTGCCTCCAGTTATGAATACATTCCCGCTGTAATACATAAATTAAACCAACCACCCACAAACAGGAAGACCATCTTTGTAATAAGCTGACCTTCCTCAAGGAAGATTTCATGCCAACCTCTTCAAGTTGTATGACATAAAAATAAGCTTCTTCACAAGCAACACAATACTGAAAGTACTAAGCAAGAATATCACAAGTCAGGTATGTCCAAACTTCTGCAATAAACAAACTGGTAGAAGCACAGGGATGCACTCTGTCTTAACATCCAAAACAAATCTGACTTTGCAGAATGAGTTACTGGGCAAGAATTGTGGCAATCAGTGTAGAAAAGAACCAGGCAAGAAATCTGACTTTCTTGAAGGAACTGAAATATCTTTCAACAGAGATACAGCACCAGTCTACTTGCTCAATGACAAATCTTGCCTTCACAACTATGAAGGCTTTATATTTCAAAAATAATTAAATTAAAAAAAAACCTGCCCCCCTATCTCTCTTTACATCTTACCTACATTAATATCACTATAAATAATCTTGCATGATATATCTAAGCCTTCTACTCTTGTTTTTAAAAGTAAACTTCATCTACATAGCAAGAGCTGCAAATATTGGAACTTAACTCTATTTTTGGGCATTCATGTTCAGTTTTGATAAAAGTATTTACCCACACACTTTTATTGTCTCTGAGCAAAGTATGTTATATCTTCATAACACGCATCAGTTGTACAGTGCTGGCTAAGTTTAGTAATCAATTGTGCCTCATGGGCATGACTATTGTCTGAAGTAGTGATGGAAGGAATTGACACTTTGAATGCTGCATAGAGGGCTATGTGAGTGTCTTTTCTGAGCAGCACATTGCAAATCATACCAGATAAGCTCAATGTTCAAATCTGGGGAGTTTAGTGGCCAGTGGAAGTGTTTAAATTTAGAAGAGTGTTCCAGGAACCACTTTGTAGCAATTCTGGACCTGCCAACTGTATCATTGTCCTGCTGGAATTGACCGAGTCCATCAGAATTCCCAATGGACAGGATGCTTATGTATGTGTCACCTTTCAGGGTCATACCTAGCCATATACTCCAACTGCATGCCTCCTACATCATTACAGAGCCTCCACCAGCTACAACTGTCCCCTACTGACATGCAGTGTCCATAGATTCAAGAGGTTGTCTCCATGCCTGTACATGTCCAACTGCACGACACAGTTTGAAATGAGACTTGTCCGACCAGGCAATGCGTTTCCACTCATCAACAGTCAAATATTGGTGTTGATGGACCCAGGTGAGGCATAAAGCTTTGTGTCGTTCAGTCATCAAGGGTACACAAGTGGACCTTCCGCTACAAAAGTTCATATCGGTGATGGTTCACACTCTGACACTTGTCCATGGCCCAGCATTGAAATATGCAGAAGGGTTGCACTTCTGTCACTTTGAATGATTCTCTTCAGTTGTTGGTCCTGTTTTTGCAGGATCTTTCTTTGGCTGCAACGATGTCGGAGATCTTATGTTTTACTAGATTCCGGATATTCACTGAATGCTCATGAAAATAACCACTTCATTCTTACGTTGGAGATGCTTTGTCCCATTGCTCATATGCCAACTATAACACCACATTCAAATTCACGTAAATCTTGATAAGCTGCCATTGTAGCAGCACTAAGCAATCTAGCATCTGTGCCAGAAAAATGTTGTCTTATATAGGCATTGCCGACTGCAGTGCCATAATCTGTATGTTTACAAATCCCTGTATTTGAATACGCATGCCTAAGCCAGTTTTGTTGGCAATTCAGAGTATATACATATCCAGTGAGAAGATAATGATATGTTACCAATCCACATACTGTGATGGAAGAGGTACATGGCAGGGAATGTGTTCTGTTGTTTGGTGGTTGATGGTATTCTGGGACCATTTTATCCTCAGAAAAAAACCTCTTACCTTGATATGCTCAGGCTGTTACTATGACTGGCTGACTCCCGAGACACAGTCTTTTTCCAGCAATATGGTGCACTGTGGCAGATGTTGCGGACCAGGTGTTACGAGGTATGCTGAAATGGCAGGGGTGGTCCTATTCCCTGGTGTTCTAGGCCAACAGGCATTAGAAACGTGGGCTTGTTTCTGTGAGCACATACCAAGGACAGAGTCTAACAAGCAGCTGTCAACCACATCAAAAATTTAATGAACAAAATCATTTCTGTCCTTGCCACAGGTGATGCAGATATAATGTGCTGAATGTGGATCGATCCTGATAACAGACTGGAAATTGTGCCTACATGTTGAAATTGATTAAACTGCATAAAACTTTGTGACAATACCTTAGGTCTAATTTGTTTGCATGCTGTTACACAACATAAGTGTTCTGTAACTTTTGAGACACTCTGTTTATCCTCTGCCCATGGCAGGTTAAAAACCTTATTGTGCTGTCAGAGCCCTTGATATGTTCTCAGAAAGAGGCTAAACCACCACACATTTCAAGTCACCTGCTGTCCAGTTTATGTGGTGTTTGCTCCACTGACAACATATACATTTTTATGCCTCAATAGTCTTCTGCAAGGGCCCCACTGCATGCAACTTGCCATCACATTATTTGGTTGAAAACTAGTAGACATGGGTCTGCAGTGATTCCTGTTGTGTTTGAGACTGACTGTCAATGGCAACTTACAACGTTCATCTCGATGACTAACTACGAGTTAGGATCTTAATGTGGCCACATTGTGTGGTACAACATTCCTTGTAGACAAGCATTTGGGAGAGAATAATCCCATACGAGGAGGGTTGAGGAAAGAACATGTAAAAGGCACATTATAAAATATGTGATGAGGGGAGGAAAATAACATGGAGTAGCATCTATCGACTCACTTCACTGAGTGGTCAGCATATCTGACTGCCATGCAGTTCATTTCCAGTCATGTCCCACCTTCTCTCTGCTCAGGGAGTGGGTGATATGTTGTCCTTATTATTGATTCATCATCGCCAGCATGAAAGTCACCCACCGTGGTGTCAACAGAAAAGACCTGCAACTTGTCAGCCAAACTTACCCAGCAAGTGACTCCCAGGTATCAATGTCCATATGACCACTTCATTCCACCTAGAGAATTAGAAAGGGAAACGTACCAAAGAGGAACAGTGACCAAATATGTGTTGGGCTATAAACAAACAAGGATACTATTTCAAAATTTAAAAGCTTTTGTCTATCTTGGTCACCAAAGTCTGAACATTATGGCCTTTCCTCAGAAACATACAGTGATCAGAAGTCCAAAGTAGCAACCGAAAAAAGATATCTTATCAGTGTACTATCAGATATGAGGCTCCTCTGAAATTGTCTATGGAGGTTTTTTACTTTCTCCTACATAAAGGGTGAGATGAACTCCACTGATAAAATTCAATTGGTGGTTCAAAGATGTTTTATGAGTATTTTGGTACAATGGATCTTGGTCTCCTGTGGCTCACTGCAAAGTAATAATGCAATTATGATTTATTTAGTTTGTTACCTTCATTTCTTCTGAAAATACACTGTCCAGCAGACACGTTAATGTGACTACCCGTCAAGACCTCGAATAACCTCTTTTTGCAGTGCACACCGTTGCGAGACATGCAGGAGGAGATTCATGGAAATGATCATATGGCATTAATGACTGGCAGACCCCATCCAGGCTCGATCAGTTGCCTACTGCAATTCTTTTCATTTTATGCTGCTTTTGAGACATGCTTGTTGATGACAAGAACAACACAATGCCCACTTTCCAAGGACACAAAAATCCCATATCAAACTGGGCTCCCCCACGTGGCTGTGAGGTTCTGTATTAACAGGGGTGTGGAGCCATTACGATTTCATTGCCAAGTCCAGGTGTTCTAGGTTTCTCATGTGAGGATCCACGGACAATACACCCTGGCAGGGGGGTTCCCACAGATTCTCAGTTGGTTTATATCCGAGTCTTTGGTGGTTAGAGGCATGTGATAAACTCGTCCTGTTGCTGTTTGAACCACACATGAGCTGCGAGCTGTGTTGCATTGTACTGCTGGTAAATGTCACTATGCTGAATAAAAACAAACGGTGTGTACGGGTGGACACGGCCCTCGAGGACAGACGGATACATCTGTTGATCCTTTGTGCCTCCCAGAATATCATCACCACCCAGGGAATGCCACAGACTCCCTCCCCTGTCGTGCCCCATTCTGACAGTTGTTGCAGTGTGTTTTGCTTTCAGACATTTAACAATGTGCATTCCAATAGCCATCTGTCATTTGAAATGCCTCTCAGTTCATTTGGGTGGTCAGTTGTTTAACAGATGCACGCCTCTGCAGCTGACATTCACCCCTGTCATCTGTGGCCCACGACTACACCACAGTATCCTCGGCACCAATTCTGAATAGCGCAATTTTGCTGAGCACAGTATACTTTAACCAAACTGACATGCAAACAGTTTACAGACTTAGTCATTCCCAAATGCTTCCACCCTTTCCCCAAAAGCCAATGACAGTGCACATTTTGTCTCCTCCTTACAGTGACAACTGCACTGTTTTCTGTGGCTCCCAACATGCTTTGTATACCCTTCACTGCTAGTGGTGTTGTCTGTGAGTGGTTATTGCATGTCGATTTTGATTGCAGGCAGTGGTCACATTAATATTATGGACCAGACCATGTATCTACACAATAAAGAAAAAAACCCAGTGTAGCATATCAACTGTATTTTGTCAAAAAATATGCAAGTTTTTTCCACAGAAACGGAAAATTTCTAAATTCGTTCCCCTGTTGAAAAAGAGTGATACTCTTGAAACAGAAAACTGCAGACCTGTCTCACTTCTCCCAACTTTCTCTAAGGTTTTGGCGATACTACTCAAATATAGAGTGACACATTATCTTAATTATGGAATCTGATAAACAGTAATCAGCATGGATTTCTAGCTGGGAGTAGTAGCGAAACAGCTGTACTGGAAAAAACCCAAAGGAAATAATTAGTAAATTGGGAGAGGGAAAAAGTGTTGTCAGGATAAATCTAGAGCTTTCAAAAGCCTTTGACACTGTTGACCACAGCATATGTTTGGAAAGCTTGAAGCTATAGGTATCAGAGGACCGGAGCAAAAAGTGGCTTGAGTGGTATCTGGAAAAGAGGATGCAGGTGGTTGGAATTACAGCACCAAAAGAAGTCTATTAGGCCCCTTGCTGTTCCCCATTTACATTAATTATATTCATGTGCCAGAGAGAAAAGCTAGAATCAAGTTGTTTTGCTGAAGATACAAGTTTAATTGTTTGTTTTATGAAGCAGTCATTGCACACTATTGTGGACCATGTCCTACAAGATACACAAAAAAAGGCTCAGTGCTAACACTGAATGCAAAAAAAAAACTAATTATGTGCAATATGTAAGAATAAGTGAACATGACGACCTACATCTCACTATGGAGGGAAACAACTTGAAAGAGTTCAGTGAGCAAAATTCCTGGGTATGCACATTGATGAGAAGATAAACTGGAAGGACCATGTGGTGAGCTTAGCACTAAAACCCAATTCAGCATGTTTTGTACTTGGAATAATTTCAAGAGTTTGTAGTAATGACTGTACCAGATTAGTATATTTTGGCTATTTCCAGTCAATTGAGGCCTATGGGATAGTATCCTTGAGGAAAAACAAATTGTTGTTTAAATGAGATTTTCAAATTACAAAAACACCCTATTCAGATAATGACCCAGAGTCCACATCAAACACGTTGTAGGCCACTTTTTAAAGCATTGGAAATTTTTGCAATTCCATCATTATACATTCTGAAATGTCTGTCGGTGATCAAACAAAATCGCGACAAAATGAAAAACCAATACAGGTTACCATACACGGCAATGTAAAAATCTCCACTTACAGGCTGTAATAAGGACCCAAAGTCAGAAACATGTATGTAATCAAGGAATCAAAATTTTTAATGCACTACCAAAACATATCAAAGAGCTGGAAAATTAGGATAAATTTAAAACTCTTATAAAGAACCACATGCTTGACAAATGTTATTACAGCATAAGTGAATAGCTGTGCACAAATGTATAAGGATTTAATTTCATGTGATGAACAAAATTTCATCAGTGAATGTGTCTGGCAAGCCCATAAGAAGATCAATAACCACATGCTTAAAAAATGTCACTAAAGTATAAGTGAATAGCTCTGCTCAACTGTAGAAAAATATATGATGTGGCAAATGAAATCACAACTTCAAGGAATAGGTCTGTCCAGCACATAATTTCTTGTGTCATAAAAACAGTTATTTGTTGTATATTGTAATAAAAATGAGATAAATTAATATGAATACAGCACAAATTTGATCATTGGGATGTTGTGGTCTTAAGTCCTGATACTGGTTTGATGCAGCTCTCCATGCTACTCTATCCTGTGCAAGCTGCTTCCTCTCCCAGTACCTACTGCAACCTACATCCTTCTGAATCTGTTTACTGTATTCCTCTCTTGGTCTTCCTCTACGTTTTTACCTTCCCTGCTGCCCTCCAATACTAAATTGGTGATGTCTGAGAACATGTCCTACCAACCGATCCCTTCTTCTACTCAAGTTGTGCCACAAACTCGCCTTCTCCCGAATTGTATCCAATACCTCCTCATTAGTTATATGATCTACCCATCTAATCTTCAGCATTCTTCTGTAGCACCACATTTCGAAAGCTTCTATTCTCTTATTGTCCATGTTTCACTTCCATACCAGGCTACACTCCATACAAATACTTTCAGAAACGACTTCCTGACACATAAATCTATACTCGATGTGAACAAATTTCTCTTCTTCAGAAACGCTTTCCTTGCCAGTCTACATTTTATATCCTCTCTACTTCTCATCAGTTATTTTGCTCCCCAAATAGCAAAACTCATTTACTACTTTAAGTGTCTCATTTCCTAATATAATTCCCTCAGTATCACCTGACTTAATTCGACTACATTCCATTATCCTTGTTTTGCTTTTGTTGATGTTCACCTTATATCCTCCTTTCAAGACACTATACATTCCGTTCAACTGCTCTTCCAGGTCCTTTGCTGTCTCTGACAGAATTACCACGTCACTGGTGAACCTCAAAGTTTTTATTTCTTCTCCGTGGATTTTAATACCTACTCCGAACTTTTCTTTTACTGCTTGCACAATATACAGACTGAATAACATCGGGGAGAGGCTACAATCCTGTCTCATTCCCTTCCCAACCACTGCTTCCCTTTCATGTCCCTTGACTCTTATAACTGCCATCTTGTTTCTGTACAAACTGTAAATAGCCTTTTGCTCACTGTATTTTACCCCTGCCACCTTTACAATTTGAAAGAGAGTATTCCAGTCAACATTGTCAAAAGATTTCTCTAAGTCTAGAAATGTTAGAAACGTAGGTTTGCCTTTCCTTAATCTACTTTATAAGGTAAGTCGTAGGGTCAGTATTGCCTCATGTGTTCCAATATTTCTACGGAATCCAAACTGATCTTCCCCGAGGTTGGCTTCTAGTTTTTCCATTCATCTGTAAAGAATTTGCGTTAGTACTTTGCAGCTGTGACTTATTAAACTTATAGTTTGGTAATTTTCTCATCTGTCAACGCTTGCTCTCTTTGGGATTGGAATTATTATACTCTTCTTGAGGTCTGAGGGTATTTCGCCTGTCTCATACACCTTGCTCACCAGATGGTAGAGTTTTGTCAGGACTGGCTCTCCCAAGGCTGTCAGTAGTTCTAATGGAAGGTTTTCGACTCAGGTCTTTCACTGCTCTGTCAAACTCTTCATGCAGTATCATATCTCCCATTTCATCTTCATCTACATCCTCTTCCATTTCCACAATATTGTCCTCAAGTACATCACCCTTGTATAGATCCTCTATATACTCCTTCCAACTTTCAGCTTTCCCTTCTTTGCTTAGAACTGAGTTTCCATCTGAGCTCTTGATATTCATACAAGTGGTTCTCTTTAATTTTCCTGTAGGCAGTATCTATATTACCCCTGGTGAGACAAGCCTCTACATCCTTACATTTGTCCTCTACCCATCTCTGCTTAGCCATTTTGCACATCCTGTCGATCTCATTTTTGAGACATTTGTATACCTTTTTGCCTTCTTCATTTACTGCATTTTTATATTTTCTCCTTTCATCAGTTAGGTTCAATAACTCTTCTGTTACCCAAGGATTTCTAGCAGCCCTCATCTTTTTTCCTACTTTATCCTCTGCTGCCTTCACTACTTCGTTTCTCAAAGCTACCCATTCTTCTTCTACTGTATTACTTTCCCCCATTCCTGTCATTTGTTCCCTTACGGTCTCCTTGAAGCTCTGTACAACCACTGGTTCTTTCAGTTTATCCAGGTCCCATCTCCTTAAATTCCCACCTTTTTGCAGTTTCTACAGGTCATAACCAATAGATTGTGGCCAGAGTCCACATTTGCCCCTGGAAATGTCTTACAATTTAAAACCTGTTTCCTAAATCTCTGTCTTACCATTATATAATGTGAAATATTGCAGTATCTCCAGGTCTCTTCCACATATACAACCTTCTTTCATGATTCTTGAACCCAGTGTTAATCATAGCTAAGTTATGATCCGTGCAAAATTCTACCAGATGGCTTCCTCTTTCATTTCTTCCCCCCCCCCCCCCCCCCCCCCAATCCATATTCACCTACCACGTTTCCTTATTTCCCTTTTCCTGCTACCGAATTGCAGTCACCAATGACTATTAAATTTTCGTCTCCTTTCACTATCTGAATAATTTCTTTTACTTCATCATACATTTCTTCGTCATCTGCAGAGCTAGTTGGCATATAAAGTTCTACTACTGTGGTAGGCGTGGGCTTCGTGTCTATCTTGGCCACAATAATGCGTTTACTATGCTGTTTGTAGTAGCTTACCCACACTCCTATTTTTTTATTCATTATTTAACCTACTCCTGGTTACCCCTCATTGATTTTGTGTTTATAACCCTGTAGTCACCTGACCAAAAGTCTTGTTCCTCCTGCCACCGAACTTCACCAATTCCCGCTATATCTTACTTTAACTTATCCATTTCCCTTTTTAAATTTTCTAACCTACCTGCCCGATTAAGGGATCTGAAATTCCACGCTCCGTTCCGTAGAACGTCAGTTTTCTTTCTCCTGATAACGACATCCTACTGAGTAGAGATCCGAATGGGGGATCATTTTACCCCCGAAATGTTTTACCGAAGAGGACGCCATCATCATTTAACCATACAGTAAATGTGCATGCCCTCGGGAAAAATTTCTGCCATAGTTTCCCCTCGCTTTCAGCCATTCGCAGTCCCAGCACAGCAGGGCCGTTTCGGTTCGTGTTACAAGGGCAGATCAGTCAATCATCCATAATGTTGCCCTGCAACTACTAAAAAGGCTGCTGCCCCTCTTTAGGAATCACACCTTTGTCTGGCCTCTCAACAGATACTCCTCCGTTTTGGTTGCCCTATGGTACGTCTATCTGTATCACTGAGGCAAGCAAGCCTCCCCACCAACGGCAAGGTCCATGGTTCATGGTTCATTGGGATGATGATAAATAAAAGTGGCGAGTGGATGAGTGTGTTATGCATTGCAAGGCAAAACACAGCCAACTGGGCACGGTATAGCAAGAGCCAACGCTGCAGCACACTACTGGAACAGAAACCTTTCATCATTTTCCACTATGGAAGTGGTTAGAGAACGTGAGCTTAAGTCCTAAACGAACATAGTGTGGATGTGTAAGCCCTCAGCCTTCGTGCACTAAATTCTTCTCATCTCAGTACCACAGCCTTCGCCATCGGCGTAACCGTGGAATGCAGTAAGGGGTTGGCTGTTCGACCACAAGAAGCGGCAGCCTGCCCTGAGTTACAAGGGGCTAGCGGAAATTCGCGGGGATTGTCAGCTGCACTGTTTTGCTGCTTTACCTACAACTCAGACTATTGTGGTCGTGACATTTCTTGTACCTATTAAGTGTTGCAACAATGTATTTGTATGATTTCAGCTGTTACAACTGCGGCTCTTTGGCATCACGGTAATAGGGTACGGCATTTTTTCGCCTGTTTAACTGCACAGTTTTATTTTTCGCTATCGATTTGCTGTAGTACCTTAGAACATATTCTGAGGTCAAACAGAACGACCTCAACGCGAGCCAGCATGAATTTCGAGAATATAGATCATGCAAAACCCAATTCACTTAAAAAGCACAGTTGTCCTGGTGAGTGAAATGCGTTTCGGAATTCAGTAAACACCGTTTTCCCCTGTCTGCCTTGATCTCTGGTTTTCAGACTGTCGTTCGAGTCGGGTTGCACGTAGTCGATGTTTTCGGAATCCATGCTGCTTAGCAGGGGGGAGCTCATTCAGTCTGAGGTAACTCGTTACGCCTGAGTTCAGAATTATAAATTTTCTGCTTGACCAAGATTTCGTGCCACCGTGAAGACCAGCCTAGACTTCAGGGTGGCTCTAATGCCACTCTTGATTCCTTGTGGATAGCTTGGAAGTTAATGCTGATAATCTCTGAGAACTGTACACAGTCGTATGCGTGAATACAAGGTGCGCTGATAAAAAGTAAAACATTTATTAACTGTCGGCTGCTACTTGGTAATCAGCACGTGATTACCGACGCAAAAGGTAATACAGAGTTTGACAGTAGGCGTACAAAAAATATCTCGTGACCAAAGACGTAAGCGTAGTTATGGCGATTCGCTTCTTAAAAGTTTACACAAGTACAGATGGAAATTGTGCTCGAATATCTGATACAAATAAAGCAATATACTGATGTGAGTTGGGCGTTTTACTGCTCTGTAACTGGCAACAGGATCGCGTTTACGTGTATGTTATCTGGGCATCACAACCAATTAAAATAAATCCTCCCCCCCCCCCCCCCCATAAGCATAAAAAAGCAAATGTCGGGCTTGGTAGTCTAGCGATAATGAGCGTGCAGGAACAGTAGAAGTCGCGAGTTCGAATCTCGGTGCCTTTCTTTTTTGTATTTTTAAGTGCAGTGTGCCATGTTTTTGGCTAAATATACCACTTAATCTTTTACCCTTGTTTTCGTCTGTCTGTTGCAGATCCTTTGCTTCGGGAACGGGGAGATGTATCAAGTTGAAATTTTTTTCACATACAGAGGTCGTGTTCCCTTCACGGTGTAAAATATACAGACCTAGAGGGCACTTTCTGTTGACCTACACTAATGAAAATTAGCAAGGAGCAAGGTTTTACAGTACACGTAAAGGAAAAATCCGAAAACTGGCAATTTGTTATTATATCACACGGAAATTGTTATCCAACATCGAACTTCAAATTACAACATCAGTAGTTCTGCGTTCATGTTGACTGGGTCCCAATACTAAAAGTCAAATATCGCGCAAGGAATGGCAGTATTGTGTTTCGGAATGTAGCCGTCATCAGATATCCATATGCGATTACTGCATGTGCATATGTCGTTCAAAGTTGCATGTGAAGCAAAATTTCGCAGAATAGACGCAGTTAGCCTCAATGCAAAACTTCTAATTACTCTAATAACAGTAATACTTAAATATCTTCAACATTTCGCGGTCCTGTCACCAACTGTACAAACATTAATTTTAATATGAACAGTCTCAGTTGCACCGTTTATCTAGAATTTACCTGTGTTTCAGTCGGGATAACCCAACCTTCTTCACAATAACATATCTACTGTCTGTCCATAGTGGACATCGCCAAGTTAATACTACTAATTCATAAACTATCGCCAGACTGTAAAACTTATCTGGCACTGCCTCGGCCCCACTTCGCGACCGCGATACGGCAGCCACGAGTGCTGTACAGGATCTCTACTATGAACACACAGTAAACACTGTTATTCTGAAGAAGGTTGAGTTATCCCTACTGAAACCTGGGTAAAGTCTAGGTAAGCGGTGCAACAGAGGCTGTTCATTATTAAAATAATAATACTGGTCGCCTGCTTCCTGCATGACTTCGTCACATTTATACTATTAAAATGAAAACATTCTCGAAAATCTTTTAATCCGTGGGATCGGTATCTTGCCAGGATCAATGTCGATAACGGGTGAAAATAGTCGAGATTCTCTACTCCCGGAACGTATGAACTGTCTACATACATAATTAAGTTTGTATAACATCCTCACCGAGCGAGTCCATTTTTTCGTTTTTTTTTTTTTGTATATTATGCAATGTACCTTTTTTCTCTTTTGAAAATGTGTCTTAATGACGTGTAAGATTTGGCAGTTCATGGATGACTGACATGCAATGATTCAAACCCATTACATTCTTATGCCTTGTCTTAAATAACAATGCTGCAATGAGACTGAAAATTGAAACCTATTACAGGGTTGCCACAACTTTCCCCCAAGTGAAAGACCTAAATTGTAAAAAGAAAAGTAATGACCTCTGTGTTTCTGAACGTGTGAACAAAAATCTTAAGTACTAACATCAAAATGTTGTGTAATGAACTGCTTGTAGATGGAGAAAGGAAGCCCAATGGTAGATATGTTTAATTAAGATCACTGATTTTATTTTCATAAAGCGAAACCTATTTGGTGACGAAAATATGCATTTTCTTGGAGTTGCGAGACACATTCCTGAAAGCAGTGATGGTATTTAAAATAATCTCAGAAAAAAAGTAGGCCTCTCGAAATAAATGTACAAGGTGGGGAAGAGGTGTGTCAACCAACACTGTAGGTGACTGCTAATAAAATTATGCTTCTATGTTCGTAATTGTCGGTTATTACTCACTGAGTTATGTCTATTATCTACAGGTATTGTGTGATTCTTTTTCTTTCAATAAATACATGACTTCATAGTGTACAAACTGCCTGCGATTGCCACAAATTTTTTTTTCTTATCGTCCATTCTTTCAAATATATAAACTACTTTCGAAGTGCCAAAATATACTATAATAAATAAATTTTGTATCAAACGCCGCACTGTACAATGTACTTGCTGTGAGACAGTCACGATGCCCGAAATACATCGCCTGGGGGCCGAGGAGGGGCACCACAGTCCTAGGTCCATGGTAGTACCCGCACATTAGTGGCAAACTATGGGCTTTGGATCGGCAGGCCCGATCCGTTAGAGAGACCCACAGAAATGGCCTGCAATTTTGGCCCGCCACGAAAGTCCATTCATGTGGCCAGCCATTCACATGTCACAGTCACCACGTCGATGAAATGAGACCGCGGCGATAACACACGCAATGGGTAACTCGAGCAAATACTCTGAGAGTAGTCAGCAACTCACCGTAAGGATGATCGCTCAGGCACATAGAAAAGACCATCAAACTCTATAACTAAATTTTTGGCTATAGCCTTTGTCAGAAAACGAAAGTAGTTGTGACTTTTTTTTACCGCCAGTTCATTCGTCCAGTTGCGGAAGCTGTCAGGCGCTGACGCCACGCTGCAACACACTACTGCCAGGCGGGCTGCATCGGGCACAGCCCCTGTAAATTAGCAACTGCACAGTCCAACGAGCTAAGAAAGTTGCAACTCGGTCTGCAGAGGTCCTTGGTGCACACGAGACACTAGAACAGGTGGTGCACACAACCGCGACAGTATCACTGCTGCTGCGGACCTTTCGCTGCATCCACCGTGACTCGTGCGGCCACTGGAGTGTAAGTGTGCCTCCCGGGCAGTCCCGTCGTAGCCGACAATTGGTGCCCAGCATCGACTCCGACTGCACGCCGCCTTCGCTTCCTGTCCACAGTGTTAACTATACAGACGGCGCTTCTACGAAATCGGCAAAAAATTATATACACCATTTAAAGAATATTATGTTTTTGAAGAAAACTACACTGTCAAAAATTCCCTTTAACTAACAGCTAAAATTAAAAACTTTTCCATTTCTGATGATGGTAATTCCGTATCCTTTAACGTAGTTAATTTACTTGTTAACATTCACATTTATGAGACTATTAAAATTACTGATGAGAATCTTCTCCAACACAAAAACCTAATGTACAAGAAATTAAAGATGTCATTAGGTTATTACTTCTGATACTCTCCTACAACTATTTCCAGTTTAACGCTGAAATTTTTTTTACGACCTTAAGCCTTTGCCGTGCCCATTTGTATAACAAGTACGCTTGCCAACAGTTTTGTTAAACATCACAAAAGGCAGTACTTTAAGAAATTGGTGTGACCTGAGCAATTTTCCAGTCTTTAGGTACGGATCTTTCTGTGAGCGGTTGTATATAATTACTAAACATGGAGCTATTGTATCAGCACACTCAGAGGAACTTGACTGGTATACAATCTGGAACGGAAACCTTGCCTTTAATAAGTGATTTAAGCTGCTTTGCTACACCGAGGATATATGCTTCTCATTTTGGCACTTTCTGTTGACTGGGCTTCGGGAATACTTGCTTCGTATTCTTTGCTGAAGGAGTTTCGGAAAACCACGTTTCTTAACTCTACTTTAGTAGCACTGTCATCAGTGACTCCACCGTTACTTTCGCGCAGTGAAGGTACTGATGGCGTCTTGACACTGGTGTACTTCATGCATGACCAGAATCTCTTTGGGTTTTTCGCCAGATTTCGAAACAGAGTTTTGTTGCGGAAATTATCAAGAGCATCTCGCTGTAGTAACCGCTATATTTAGAACTTCTGCAAAACATTGCTAGTCTTGCGGATTTTGGATTCTTTTAGTTTTGGCATGCTTTTTCGTTACTTCTGCAACAGCGATTTCACCCGTTTTGTCCATGGGGGATCAGTACCATCACTTATTAATCTATGTGGTATATATATCTCTCAATTGCAATCGATACTATTTCTCTGAAATCATTCCACACCTTTTCTACGCTTACATGATCAGATCGGAAGGAGTGGAGGCTGTTTCCTTAAAAATCGTTAAGAGCATTGTCAGCTTTTTTTAAACAGATGTACTTTAAGTTTCTTTTTGATGGTTGTTGGTGTTACACTATTCAGTGTACAGGCAACTGACTTGTGGTCGCTAATCCCTGTATTCGTCATGATACTACCTATTCATCCAGGAATATTTGCTGCTATGAGGTCAAGTACGCTTTCGTAACCATTTGTGCTTCGAGTGGGCTCACGAACTAATTGTTCAAAATAATTTTTTTAGAAAGCATTCAGTACAATTTCGGCTGACGTTTTATGCGTACCGCCGCCTTTAAAGGTATAAATTTTCCAGCATATCGAGGATAGATCGAAATCAACACCGACTATAATTGTGGGAGTGGGGTACCTTTTGAAATGAGACTCACGTTTTCTTTGAACTGTTCAGCAACTATATCCTCTCACTCGGGGGTCGGTAAAACGATCCAGTTTAGTCCGATTGACAAGTACAGCCTCTACCCAAACTATTTCGCAGGAACTATCTACTTCAGTTTCACTACAAGGTAAACTACTTCTGACAGCAATAAATACTCCAGCACCAACTATGTTTAATCTATCCCTTCTGAACGTTGTTAGGTCGTTTGAAAAAATTTCGGCTTAACATATTTCCGGCTTTAGCCAGGTTTCCGTACCTATAACTGTTTGAGCTTCAGTGCTTTCTATTAGGGCCTGGAGCTCTGGTTCTTTCCCAACACAGCTACGATAATTTACAACACCGATCGTTTCTACAACCACCTTACTGTGTGTTACCTGCCCCCTTTTAGACAGACGCCATTTCTATGTTTTCCTGAGACCCTCTAACCTAAAAATCCGCCCCCACTACCCGTGTAGTGGACTCCTGACCTATTAAGCGGAATCCGGAAACCCACCACACTATGGCTCAAGTCAAGGAATCTGAGGCCTACACAGTCACATAACCGCCTGAGCCTATGATTCATACCTTCCACTCGGCTCTGCACCGAAGGCCCACAGTCGGTTCTGTCGATGATGGTGCAGATTATGAGCTCCGCCTTAAACTCGCTTAACCATATCCGCTAAACAAAAGGAGAGAGAATCTCCTCCAATCCAAAGCGACACAAGCCATTGGCACCGACTGGGGCCACCACCTGCAGTTGGGTGCACCCTGTACTCTTCATGGCATCCGGAAGCACTCTTTAGAAATCAGGACTGACTCCCCCACCTTGTGCACACTGCCATCCTTCCACACCTTGGCAGCCATGTTACTAAGGGGGCCCAATTACGCGCCTATTATTGGAGTTCCGAACCACCAGCAAACTCACCTTCTGTGAACACCACGAATTTGCGTTCCAAGAAGGTTCCTCTGGAGGCCCTACGATCGGCCCCTCGCAAAGTCTTTCGCTGCCTGCCATACTTTGGAATGATCTCTCACTCGACCACAGGTGAGGGATCAACCTCAGCGCTGCAGACCAACATAAATGTAGGATAATGACATCACTGCTGCTCAAAAATCTGCAGTCAGAGAAGACAACTCCAAATGCAAGGGGAAAAGACACAACAATGCTATAAGTAAATATCAGAAACTTATCTATTATAAAGAACATTCCTAGATGTTGAAAGCGACCGAAATTGTTAATTCTACTTACGATGTTTTAAAAGAATTAACTTATATGGTAAAATAAACCAAGTCTGCTTTTCTTCATGGTTACGTGACGTTACGTATATATGTTTTTTATTTTTATTCGTCAATGCCTTCCGTTTAAGCACTCACTCAAGCTAAACAGGTCTCTGCTGCCAAGTCATTATCAATTGTCATTGATGAAGGGTGAAAGCAAAGGAAAGAGTATTCACTTTCTTTTGCCTGATGGCGGATTTAGGGAGTTGGGATGCATGGCAAAAGCGCATTCTTACGCGACTTTTATTTTTACCAAAGTACTTTTATACCGTAACAGCGTTGTGTACGTTGATTATGACTCTATGATCATACTGATATACTAAAAAGGACAACCAAACCAGCATCCACTGCAACGTGGATAGTAGTACGAAAAGATTTGTTTTTACTTTTTAGACATTACTCCTGAGTAGAAAATTCGAAGCGCAAATGACCGTTACAATCGAGTCTGCACAATTCGAAGTTCGAATAATTAACTCGACTTTACTCTAGATGAAATCAGGAAAAATCGAAATAAAATTTTGATTTTTTTTTTACTAACGTATTTCCAGTTTTCTTACATGTTTTTTTGCTTTAGTATTTGAAACGGAAGGTACACACAAATGTTCGAAAATACATAAATTCAGCTTCATTCATTTTTCAATGCTGAACCAACTGTCACGAATGGTTGCTTTTTGTCAATTAAGTTTCTCATAAAGAACCTTATGTCTTTGGAGCTAGCGTGTCACTCCTTATTTGTATCTGAGACTTCTGTTCCCAGACTAACCGTAAATGTCTTAGCGTTCCGACATATACCTTTTGTACCCTGCATTGAGTAAGGCAATACTATAAACTTTCGCCTCGCCCGGTCTGCTTGCTCCCGCTTTTTAATACTTATGAGCAACATTATCTTTCCGCTCGATGATCGTTTGCAGCTTGGATGGTGGAATCCCGAAACAATTCGTTACCTGCTACTTCTCGTTGCATTCCACAGCGTCGAAACTCGTTTCTGTTTTACGAATGTCGGAAACTTCCTGGAAAATATCCTAAAGTGAAAAACGTCTACTTTCTCCGTGGTCGAAGTTCCTTGTGTGACAAAATGGCGTCAGATTTGAATCACTATTAATTACGAGACTGACAGTGCGCAAACAAAGGTTAAGTCCAAGTGGTTGTCACTTATTGCCTGTATTGGCATATGCGGGTCATTGTTAGGAATCATCTTTATGTAAAATTATAAACTGGTGAAGCTGTTAGCTAGGATTCTCATTTGTGTGTCATTGCGATGAACAGCTTAGGGAGCGCCACTAGGAGTAACAGAAAATAAAAATATTCGCTGGAATGTAAACGAAAATCTATATTGAGTTTAAACCTACGACACATAGGAAGAGTTCGTCTCAGGACTTGTAAATATGCTCTAAATTACAGAAAACGTGAGAAAAGCCCTCCCAGAAGCCTAAATAGGGCAGCGCTGAGAGAAGGTGACAGCTCCCTCAGAGTCGGAAAAAAAGGAAGAAATTGCGCAACGCGATAACGTACTCAAAGGCTATATCGTACCCCAGCCACTGAAAAGTCCAAAATTGTGAGTGTTACCACTGTAATAAAGATATTGTTAACTAAATTTCATATTAATATGAAACACATGTTACGATTTTATCCCGACGTTTTCACGAAAACTCTACGGCCCAGACCTGAACTGCACACACAGAAATTTATTTGCAACGGATTAATAATATGCTGTTGTATTTCGTGCACTGTTAAAACAACTGATGAAACAGACAGAATTATCTGGTGTAAGCTAGGCGTTGACTTGTAATTATAGAATGTCTGCGGGTCGTTTTCATATGACAGTCGCCTCGATTAGTGAAGAAGTTACTTCGGTTTTCTCGAGGCATTTGGGAACAGGTTGAAACAAACGATTAACAACCGTCGACTGCATACAGTCGCAAAGGCTGATTTCAAATGTCTTTGGTAACTGTAAAGCTACTTCACCTGGGTAGGGGGGACAGCTACTAGTCGGAGGTAAACACTTCCCCCTCACAGCGTTCTAATGTTGCCGGCTACACTATGCCACTCAGCGTCCGATGTAAACACAGCCGACAACAGGAAGTGTGACAGGACTACCAGACCGAGTTCAGAGCAGGAAACGGCCGGGGTCCCCGGTGGTCTAGTGGTAAGGAGGTCTGGAACGTTCCAGCGCCTCGGCTGGGGCTATTCGCCCCAGCCGGGCCGGGGTTCAATCCCCGGCCGGCGCTGGAATTTTCAGATTTCCGAACACTAGCCTCCACCTCTGCCCTGGCATGTGGCGCATGCCGGGCACCCCCGTGGGGTCCGTGCTTCGGATCCCACGTGGAGCTCACTCCCTCACTACAAAATATACCTCATTATGCTGCTGCAATCACTTATTTTAAATTTCAATACGCACACTTTCTTCACCAGACCACATCTACATATATTTTCCAGGTACTTTCTACATAAGACATCTCACTGTCGCAAGAAACTGCATAGTATCATGAACATTTGTAGGATTGCAACAATGAAATGAAATCCTCACTAAAAAAACTAATAAGTTTTATTTTCCTTTTTGTGCTAAATGCTGCTAAGATAAATACCAAAACAGCTTTCATTTTCTTGTAGGTAATTATGAAAGTAAGTTTGGCTATAATACTGAATAAATTGTCTCAATGTCAAAGAAATGCAAAATATTATATCAATACCATCACACAAGATATTTTCAGGTGTCTCAGTCTGCCTTTTCTTTTTATTATCCTGATTGATTATACGATAATAAATAAATTCTGTATCAGAAATCGTTTCGTAACCGTTCACACTCAGTGCCATTTATAAGTGTATATTGTCAGCAATTGTAGTTTCAAAACGAACACAGGCCTTTTTTTTTCAAATTATTCAAGTGTCTAAATGAGATTAAGATAGGATACAGGTCACTAATGAGATAAACTCTTTGTTTGTATGATACAGGATAATTCTCCTGGTCTTATGTCAGCTGAATGCTAAATTAAACAGTTAACATTTAAAAAAACGAATTTTACTGACAGGTCTACATGTCTCATATAATATTTCTGTTGGTAGTTTCATGACAACCTCTCAGGCTCAGCTTTATATAAAAGTATCTTGCAGGTCAGAAAAGAAATTTTATTACTACCTCTACAGATTCAGTTGGTCTATTGTTGTTGTACTATTGTTGCATTGCGAGAGAGAGACTGCTACTATAGCTGTTTTCTTTTGCTATTAAATTCCGTGCCGTATCTCCATTCTAAATGCTAAAAGGCGTGGATAAACTTTTAGCAATACTATTTCCTTTTCACCACATCGCTGCTTGGTGTCGCTACTGGTCCCTCACACAGTCAGTTGTCTGTAGCGCAGGGCTTCGCTACCAGAGGGCTCTAGCGGAGCTGGCGACGACTCACTCTGCCGGGATTTGCTGCTCCACTTCTGAACGAGTACGCCAGCTGAGATACCCGCTAAATCCTCACACTAAACGAGAAGCGTAATAGCACCAATGCTACATAAGGCAAATCGTGATCAGCGAAACCACCACTATTATAACTGCTTGCTGAAAATACTGCTACAAACTATTTAGAGCGGAAGGGAGCACCTTACCGAAGCCGATCTAGAGGAAAATCCATTTGGAGGGAACAGAACCCATATCTATAACATCTTTAGATACAGAAACTTTTGACAATGTTGACCAGAATATGCAGTTTGAATTTAAGATGCAACCAGGAATAAAATATAGCGAGAGAAACATTACTTAGAACTCCACCAGAAATGAGACAGAGGCTGTACAAGTCGAAGGACATAAAAGTAAGGCAATACGTGAGAAGTGAGTGAGACAGCGTTCTAGTCCATTGCCTGATGTTATTCATTCTATATGCAGGGTGTTTCACACTACTCGGGACTGTACAGGCGATTTAACTGATCAAGTTTTACATAGGAATCTACTTCTGAAAACGTCATCTTGCGATGCTACAGAACGTCAAAGTTATAGGAACCGGCATCTACAAAAATAGATGGATCCCACGAAGATGTTACAAACTTTCTAAGATGATGCAGATGGATAAATGCGTACATTTGTGATTATGTCCTTGCACCGGAAAATTATAACAGAAAACCTTTCTGTTACCTCTGACAGCATGTAACGTTATCGTTGTTGCTAGGATGTAGGACAGGAAACTTGCAGAGGCGGTGGTATGGAACGAAAGAAGAAAACAATGTGCAGTACACATAGGCTGTAAGATGCATACATCATGAACCATGAGCACTTGTTCATCATCGCTTGCGTGAAAGCCATCTCCACTATTGAACAAGTGCTTACAGCTCCAGAATTATGCAGTTTAGAGTCCATGTTTACTGCACTTTTTTTCTTGTTTCGGTCTATACTGCCGCCTCTGAACGTTGCCTACCCTACAATCCTAGCAACAACAGTACCAGTACACGTATTCCACTGTCAGAGGCAGGATAACGATTTTCACTTACAACTTTCGACACGTTTGTTTCCGGTACAGGGGCCCTTACCTCAAATCGATACATTTGTCTGTTTCCATCATACTAGGAAGTTTGTAACACAATCACGGATCATCTTGCATATACATACATTTACCGGAGCTGGCGCCTGTGACTTTGATGCTCCACAGCGTCGGTGGGTGACGTTCGCAGGAATGAGTTTCTAAGTAAAACTGCAAGCTCTAGAAGTGTTGTGGCTCAGTGGTCTGAAGAAGATGATTCTTGCGAGGAAGGAAATATATTTGAAGATGCAAGTAGTGAAGAATTAGCCAATGAACCTGCAGATGTGAATATTGAGGCAGATGGCAGTCCTTCCGATAATATTACTTCATCAGAGTCTGAAAATGGAGCACCACCACAAAAAGGTATAGAAGACCACATATACATTAGTCGGAATGGAGCGATTTGGAAATTAGATCCTCCTGCAACTTTTCGTACGCCTGTCCATAACATCGTAAAGAAGGCACCTAGTCCAGCCCTTGGTTTGAATACCTGTAAACCTAAGGATGCCTGGGACTATTTCATCTCCAAGGAAATGATCATCTGCACAAATATTGAAGGCAGAAGAGTGGCTGCTTTACGTGGAAAAACGTTTTGCTTCCTGGAATGGTGGGTTTTCTTGGTCTTTTACTGCTTTCTGGTGATGAGAAGACTTGGGATGTCCTTATTAGAGAATTATTCTAGGATGAAAAGGAAAATCCTGCATAGAAGGCTACCTTGCCAGTAAATAGATTCGAGGATATAAGGAGAATGATTAGATTTGATGACAGGCGTACCCGTGAAGCTCGATCTGCAGATGACGCAGCAGTTCGCTATGTATGGGAACTATTTCTTGACAAGTGTAGAAATAGAATGAATCCCAATCATTCGCTCACAGTTGACGAACAGCTAGTCCTAATCCATGGAAGATGCAGCTTCACCCAGTATATGCCCTCTGAACCAGCCAAGTGTGGCATAAAAATATTTTTGTTATGTGATCATATGCTTTAGAGGGAACTGTTTACACGAGAAGGAAGCCCCATGAATTTATTCAGAAAAATCTTGGATTGAATGTAGTGAAAGATCTTGCTAAAAGCATTCAATGATCATCAAAAAATATTACGGTTGACAACTTCTTTACTAGTGTGCTTCAGAAGCAAATTACAGTGGTGGGAACAATCAAACAAAATAAACCAGAAATTCCTAATGAGATGAAACCATCTGTCTCAAGAGCAATTCATTCCTCTTTGTTTGCATTTATAGGTGTCATTACAATGGTGAGTTATCTTCCCAATAAGAAGAAGTCTATAGTTCTCATTAGCACAATGCAATACGACAGAAACATTGATGAAACTCATGCAAAAAAGAAACCAGATGCAATAAACTTCTATAACTCTACGAAGGGTGGAGTAGATAAATGGACCAGAATATTCGTTATTACACTTGCAAGAGACGAACGAGAAGATGTCCATTTGCATTATGGATGAATATGATGGACATCGCAGCAATGACCACTGAAATTTTATTTTCCGCCCAACATCTGACATACCATAGTGGAAGAAGTAATAAAAGGCGTTTGTTCCTAAGAGGTTTAGCAGAGGAAACGGTAAGACCTCTAATGGAACTTCATATTCAGATCCCTAATCTTCCAAAGAAAATCGTTGATGATATGCGAAGATGTCATATTGCCAAACCAACTACATGTTTCAGGAAAAAGAAGAAGATGCAATTATTGTCCATATAAGAAACACAGGAAAAGTGCTATGACATGCATTAAGTGCAAACCCAACTTTTGTAAGGAACATAGTGGCGTTCTTTGTGCTTCTTGTTTGTCACATGTTGAAAACTAAGAAAGATGCAATTTTATGTGAACAATGAATAATAACTTTTTATAAAAATATTGCCTATACACATAATACTGTGAATAATGAGCATGTTTTAATTGAAGAAATTGGTTGTAATAAGTGTTTTAAAATGTAAACTGCAAGTTATAAGTGAATTAATAAAATAATTTGTATATGTTGTTTGTAAAGGAAAGTAACTAATAAAAATTCACTCTTAGAGTTTTATATATAAGAAATGTTAATCAGGCCCACCAGATCCTGTCACTGTATATTAGGAATCTTGCGATATGACAAAAAATTTGACAGAACGAAATTTAACTCCAAAGAATGAATATGTGGAAAGAGGAAAATTTTAAATTAGGTCAGGGCCTTGGAGGCCCTGCATATGCATTCACGTGTGTTTTCGGCACCATGCATCCTAGCGTTAAGAGAAACAGAATGTTTGCATAAAGGCAAACCGCCGGGCTGTCCCCGAGTGAATGATACAGACGTCGAACGCATCCGCCACAGTTTCACGAGGGGTCCGCAGAAATCCGTTCGCCGTGCAGCTCGACAGCTCAGCACGCCCCCGATGTCCGTCTGGCGTCTATGCGTCGACGTTTCTGCATCAAACAATATTAAATTCAGCTACTGCGAGCTGTTCGTGAGGGTGCTAACATCGTGTGAAGTTCCGTAATTTCACTCTTGGCAAGGTGGAGCATGGCTGTTTTCTCCCACAGTTAGTGTTTAGTGACGAGGCAACACTCCATTTACATGGAGAGGTGAACTGTCATAATGTGACAATATGAGGTACGGGACAACCACATGAAGTTGTACAACATAAAATATACTCTCCTAAATTTAATATTTGTCTTATGTATTCCTATTTTTTGTCTGCATCCTAGATATTTATAGGCATCTGATTATTCCAGCGCTTCTATGCAGTCGCTGTGGTTATCCAATATGTAATCTTCTTGTTTAGTGTGTTTTCCCTTGTCTATGCTATTTTTCTTACATTTGTCTGTTCCAAAAGCCATATTTATATAATTGCTGAATACTTATGTTATCTTTAGTAATTGGTTGAGTTGTTGATTTGTTGCTGCCAGTAGTTTTAGATCATCCATGTGTGGGTATGTTCCAGTAATATTGTATCCATAATTTGTATTATTTAGCATGTTGGATAGTGGGTTCAGAGCAAGGCAGAACCAGAAAGGACTTAATGAGTCTCCTTAGTATATTCGACGCTTAATCTGTATTGGCTGTGATGTGATATTATTTGAATTTGTTTGGATATTAAGTGTCGTTTTTCATTACTATGTTTAGGAACTGTATCAATTTAGGATCTACTTTGTATATTTCCAATATTTATAGTAACCATGAGTGGGGTACACTATCAAAACCTTTTCAGTAATCAATGTATGTGTAGTGTAGCGTCCTTTGTTTAGTTTTAGCTTGATATGTTACCTCTGCATCTATTATCAGGTGCTCTTTACATACTCGTGCTCCTTCGCAACAGCCTTTTTGTTCTTCATTTATAATTTTGTTCTGTGTTGTATGTATCGTTATTTTCTGTGTAATGACTGAAGTTAATATTTAGTATATTGTTGGTAGGCATGTCATGGGGCAATAATTTGCTGGGTTTGCTGTGTGTGCTTGATCTTTAGGTTTCAGACAAGTTATTCCTTGTGTATGTGTATCAGGGAATGTGTATGGGTCTGCAATGTAACTGTTAAATTATTTAGTTAGATGTGAATGTGTTGACGTGAACTTCTTTAGGCAGAAATTTGCTATTTTATCTTTTCCAGTGGTTTTCCAATTGTGTGTAGAATTAATTGCTTTGGTCGCTTCATGTTGCAAAATTATCACTTCAGGCATTTGTGGTATCATCTTTTATGTCTCTGTTTTCGCTTGTATCCACCGTGCATGTCTTTTATGTTGTACCGGGTTTGACCATATGTTGTTCCAGAAGTGTCCCATGTCTGTTATGTTTGGTGGATTGTCTATTTTAATGCGTGTGTTATCTATTGTCTGGTAAAATTTCTTTTGGTTTGTGTTGAATGTTTGGTTTTGTTTCCTTCTATTTTCACTTTTTTTGTATGTTCTAAGTCGTTTGGCCAATGCTTCTAATGTCTGCTTCTTTTCATCTAATTGCTCTATCGCTTCTTGTTGTGAGATTTTACCTAACCTTTTTGGTTTTTTATATGATATTTCTTTTCTTAGAAATTGTGTTAGCTGTCTGATGTCTTCTCTCAGTTTTTCTATTCCGATCTGTAGCCTGTGTTGCCATGCAGGTTTTGTGGGTTTCTTCTGTGTGTTGGTTGGTTCTGATGTCTGTCTAGTGTGTAAATTTAGTGTAGAGAGTGCTCCTATTTAAACCAGTAGTTGTAACTCTCCCATAGTTGTGTTTCCATTTATTTTGTTGTGTATGATTGTGTTGATAGTTTTTATTGTTGTTTCGACTTGTGGGTTATTTGGCGGTGTATGCAAGAATGGTCTAATGTCTGTATTTGTGTCTTTGTATTCTATATATGTCAGCTGAAATTTTTCTTTTATATCTAACATGTGTGTCACTTCGTGTTCTATTTGTACTTGTTCTGGTGGCAGTCTTAAGATTTCGTTTTCCTCTGATTGTTTAATTGATGCGTGTTGTTCTTTGTTTGTTTGCTCTGGGATGTGTGAGTCCATTACTGTATTATTTTCTTCTTCTTCTGATTGGGCATTATTTTGTTCCAGTATTTGTTGTTCTCGTTGTTTGATGTTTTCTAATTCTGATTATTACACGGATCTGATCAGCTAGTCGTTGTTCTGTTAAAAATTTTAAATCTGGGCATCTGGTAGGAAATGTTGTGTATACTTGTGATCTGTATCCAGTTGTATTGGCTGCTAGGTTTGTTGCTTGGTATTATTATTATTTCGTTGTTGTTCTGTTGGTTAAACGTGTGTGTAGCGTTGCCAGGTTACTTACTACAGTATTTTTTTTTTTTTTTTGCTAGAGCCGTCTTTTAAGTTTGCAGGAGCCACCGCTAGTTGCTTGTTTTGGACTGCGACATTACTGTTCTTTCGAAATGTGCCGTTTGTTACTCTTAAAACCAACATGGAGAGCTCCCCAGCGGTGGGGTCGACTTTTTGAAACCAAATAAGCGATAGTGTAACTCAAGACCCCCCAGTATCAGACCCTGCATCCAGGTGGGCCTCCGTTTGCAAGTAACTGACGCAGAAGAGTTTGGAATTTTGCGTCATGCTATATAGCGTTAAGGAAGTCTTATTCCATAGTCTTGTTGCGTGTCATAATGGTTAGGACAGAAGCTTAACCGTGCCTCGTCAGGTGCAGTAAAATTTTTTTTAAATCCTTATCGAAATGACTTTGGTGCCTATTTTTACTCAATTTATTGTTTTAAATGTAATTTCTTTCGTTCTATTCCTTTGTCACATCGTTTTAATCACCGTATGAACTTTTCCATTTGTTTCATTTTTCTTTGCATCATTCTTCTTCCAATCGGAATTTTTGTGAATGTGTATTTTATTGTACCTATCTGTTTGACTATTCAATTACTTCAAAACTCCGATAAATTAATTAAAAAAACAAAAGACGAAATAATCTATTTATATTGACTGTGCATTAACGTGAAAAACGTATTTTTCATTACAAGACGTGCCTTTTTGTGCATGGTAATCGACATACAAATATTTAAAACATTACCTAAATTCTTTGTGTACTATGGAAATGTATGGTAGATGATGATATGAATGAGAGAAGGTTTTCTAAGTAAAACAAAATTCAAGCAATGTGAGAAATCGATATAATGAACACAATAACGAAAACACAGGGCCATAAAAATAGGAGAAATTAAATCGGAATTAGTACATGAAGATAATTAAAAGTTCACGAACAAATATTTCCAGTGGAAAATGGATGATAAGAAGAAAAATTAGACCAAATGAAGAAGTTCATATCACTATTGAATCACGTGACCGAGGAGCGGAAATAAAAAAAAATATATTTACATCAGTTGAATGAAAATGATTATCAATATCACTTCGATAAACACCTAGCATAGATTTCTTCCTCTGGTGAGATTCGAACCCACAACCTCATGCATGTGAAGCTAGTATCCTTTCCAATACCCTCACAACCTACCTAGGTCATTCGGCTTTCTTCACGTTATTGAGTCTCACACAAAATTCCGAATTTCTTTTCTCGTCAGTTCCTCGAAAACGTCTACCCACCAGGATGAATGGCTGCACTGTGTGATACTTGGGTGCTTAACCTACATAACCGTATAGATGGTTACAGAAAGTCGATCCTACCCCTGGAGAAATCTCCTTGTAAGACATAACGAAAGAGTGCCGCCGTTTCATTATATCTACTGATACGGTGGTCGACACACAGTTAGTAGTGTAGCCATAGTAACACAAACGGTCTGAAAACTGCACGATCTAAGCAACGAGGGACTACCTCGCACTTAGTCCAAAGGAAAATCTCCAGAATTACTAAAAGACTTGTAGCCAATGAACCGAGTCCCCTGAAGTCATTTAGTCCGTAGCGACTGCTGAGAACCTTCAGAGCAGTCATTAGGATTCGCACTCTACTACTTCGATGTTACACGTTCGGTGTCCTACTCTATGGAGCTGAGTCATGGACTGTATTAGGCATTTGAAATGCGTTCGTATGGAAAAATATTAAGGATACTATCGACAGATTTAGTCAAAAGTACGGCGGAACGAAAATGTAGAATTTCTCAACAGCATCCAGAGAGCAGAACTCGATTGTTTTGGTAGCGCAATTCCGCAACAACAAATAAAACCTGTTGAAATTAATAATTCAAGGAAACATTAATGGCCGGCAGTCTGGACGAGCGTTTCTAGGCGCTTCAGTCTGGAACCGTGCGACCGCTACGGTCGCAGGTTCGAATCCTGCTCCGGAAATGGGTGTGTGTGATGTCCTTAGGTTACTTAGGTTTAAGTAGTTGTAGGTTCTAGGGGACTGATGAGCTCCGATGTTAAGTCCCATAGTGCTCAGAGCCATATGAACCATTTTTTGAAAGATTAATGGAATATGTGATCCACGACGCATAGGATTAACCTGGCTAAATAACTCAAACCAGCAGTTTGGGTTCAGCACTGAATCAATGTTCTGAAAAACCATGGACGGACAACAGATCATGCTATCGATCGGCAGTGTTACTGGAGGACGAGGTACTTAAGAGAGGAAGAATGACAATGCTTAAAAATTACATAAATGCTCACCATTAAATTTAATACTCCACTCATATAATCGCGCTAGCTGCCATTAAAATTAATCTGCAATTGGCATACAGTTAAAATTTTTTGAACCTAGTGCTCTTAACAGCACTCATGTCACCACTTATTTTAATCAATGTATTTATTTTCTCAGACATCCACCGTACGAGGACGCACTGAAAAGTAATGTCGACAGATGTTTTACGTGAAAACTCTCAAAGCTTTTTAAATAAAACAAACTTCATTAACATTCTACATTGTATTCTTCACGTCTATAAATTTATTTCTCAAGACACTCACCCTCGGAACCAGCAACATTTCCCCAACTCGATACTATTTTGTTGACACCGTCACAGTGTACTGTTTGACTATGTTAACAGAGCCACAACCTTACCTCTGCTTGCACCGCTTGAAACAACTGAAGTGCTCAAAGGTTTTCTTAGTTTTGCGATAGACGAAAATCGAGACTGTGTGTAGGATGATCGACGGCAGTGCAAGGACGTCGGCTTGCTGCAGATGCCGCAGCGATCGTGTGTAGTTTGGCACTGCCGTGCTCAAGGAGAGTGTGCTCCACATGCGGACGAAGTCTTCGAATTCGTTCTTTTAGTTTTGTGAGCTCTTTCTCACCCACCAACATAGTCACTCAGATAAGAGAGGTAACTATCCAAAATAAGGATAAACACTTGTTACAAAACGCTCCTTACGCAAAATCAGAGGGCTGCAGATATCCAAAGTAAAGATGTAGAATGTTACTGACTTCATCAAATAAAACAGACCGAGTCATTATCTTCTCAGCACGCCGTCGTGTTATAAGCACAAAAATCCAAAAAATTGTTTCAGAGCAAAGTATGCTGTATTTTTAAGTGATGATCTTTGTAATGTACATCTGTATTAAACGTTATGCTGGTGATATATGGTGACAATGCGTATTTATATTTACAATGAAGAGAGATTGACCAGTGGCCAATATACAACTAAAACCAAGTTGTCAGATGGATATTAACTGCAATGGATTAGTGGAGAAATACAGGGATGAAGAAGTAGTTCGATTGTCTTGCCGCATGTATGCTGTAGAGCACATCTTCCACCGGACTGCCTTGATGATGCATGGATGGTAACAGCGTAGTAAATGCCCGGTGACGAAAAGGTCATGAATTCGTAGACTATATAGTCAGTCAATAGATGGAAAATCCTAGTACACCATCTGAAATGTGGAATTGGTGAAGACAGACAGTCGACCGAAATTATATCGAAATAAATTCATTCTTAACTTGTCTTCAGTTGCGTTAGGTGACACCTCGATAGCTAACACATCTGCGTTCAGAGAATTTATTTCGAAGTGATTTCGGTCAGCTATCTACCGTCATCAATTCGATGCACAGGACCATGAATACTGTCGAAGTTTGGCATAGCAAACGATACTCAATCAGGCAAAGGTATCTGAACCTACAATTTCTGATCAATATGCTAAAGGAGAATGTAATAAAATCAATACCTGAAATTTAAAAAAAATGTAATCCGTCGGTTAGCCTCTTCAGTGAAAGAGATTAAAAATAAATCCGTGTTGAAAAGGAGTTAAAAGATATTTTAAGAATACATAATGACTTGGTGGATTTAAGGAGTTTAAAATTTACGTCATTCGTACGAAAAGTTCGTAAAATAAGACAGAAGTAATGTTGTAGAACAGAAAATGTAAAAAATAATATTTTTTTAAACACGGCTATGCACAGCCTTAAGCCTAGATAAAATGTGGAGGGGCGATCTTATTACAAAATAACAGGCAGAGCCTCCCCATTGTCGCGGCTTCCTTTGCAGGTCGGAGAAACCGCAGCTAAAATGTATGTGGCCAGAAACACCACGTTGACTCACGGCCGCAGAAGCCCATGACACCCTTTAAGAGGCGGCGAGGCATCTCGTACAGTAGTTATATGAGAGTGAATTTATTCCTCGCTCCTCATGAGACATCATCAAACTTATTTTCCTGCTTCTGGAGTGTCTACAGCGAGTATGAGGGAATCGCGAAACGTGACATCTTACTTTTGTACTGCTCTTCGTTCCACACCTTCAAGGACAAACTTCTTTTCTGTGGCACTCGAACACTTGTACTTCTTCGATGTCATTTTCACGGCGGATCTATGTACTGTGCTTATGCTTTATTGAGAAAACACGTAAATTTTTCAAAGTGTTTAGAGATGAAACGATTATCTTAATAACCGATAAAACAATTCCAGATATCGAATATTACGTACCGGCTGGCACTTCATTACGAAATGTTTACGGGGCTGTCTGTTATGACAGTCGCTTCCGTTTATGGAATGTACCGAACACAGGAGGTTTCTTCGGTAAACAGAAGTTCTTACATGGGTCTTGACAACACGATCGAATTACAGAGGTTCAAATAGTGAGACGCGACTGTGTGGAACTGCATAGGCAGATTTCGGTCTCTGGAAATAATTGTAACTCAACTAAGGACTTTATAGCGACACGAACGTCAGCCGGGTAAATAAGTCCCACACTAAGTGGACATCCAGCGGACGCAGGTAAACACTTCCTGTTACACCACGCCACTGCTGCCTCGGTGTAAACACGGAGGACAGCAGGAAGTGCACGACCACTAGCTGGACTCCAGAGCAGGAAACAGCCGGGGTCCCCGGTGGTCTAGTGGTAAGGGGGTCTGAAACGTTCCAGCGCCTCGGCTGGGGCTATTCGCCCCAGCCGGGCCGGGGTTCAATCCCCGGCCGGCGCTGGAATTTTCAGACTTCCGAACACTAGCCTCCACCTCTGCCTTGGCATGTGGCGCATGTCAGGCACCCCTGTGGGGTCCGTGCTTTGGATCCCACGTGGAGCTCACTCCCACACTACAAACTCTACCTGATTATGCTGCTACAAACATTTAAAATTTTAATTCGCACACTTTCTTCACCAGACTTCATCTACATATATTTTAAGGTATTTAATATATCTCACTATCAAAAGAAACTGCTTGGTATATTTGTAGGATTACAACTATGAAATAAAACCCTTACAAAAAAAAAAAAAAAAGATTTTGTTTTCCTTCGTGTACTGAATACTGCTGAGGTTAATACCCAAACATGTGCCATTTTCCTGTAGTTACCAGTGAATATTCGAAAAAAGGTTATCATACTGATTCATATATTACATACTGTATTTCACACATTCTCAGTGCTGAAAAAGCAATAATTATTTCAACGTAATAAGAAAATACAAAATATTACATCAATAGCAAATCACAAGCCAACGCTGCGTTATTTTTAGTATCATGATTGACTATGTGATAAATAAATCCTGTATAAGAAATCGTTTCGTAATAGTTGACAATATCTTTTAAAAATACTTTTCACTAATTGCATTTTCAAAAACGAACAAAGGCCTTCTTTTTTCTCAAATTATTCTAGTATCAAAATGAGATGTTTGATGTGACACAGGTCACTAAAGAGATAAACTCTTTTTTGTATGAAAAACGTTATTTCTCGTGGTTTTATGTGAGCTGAATGCTGAATCAAACAGATAATACTTAACGTTAACAAGAGGAATTTCTTGGGGATTTCACTAACAAGCCCATATATTTGATATAATATTTCGATTAATAGTTATATGACAACCTCTCTGCCTCTACTTTATGTAAAAGTATCTTTTGGATCAGAAAAGGAATTATGTTACTACTTCTGTGAGTTAAGTCTGGTTGAATGAAAGAGATTGTAAAGGCCTTAGCCGAAGATGCAGAATGTTACCTTCTCTGCAAGGCATTTGCCATCAGTAATGAGTGAAACTGTAAAATAGGAAAAATGGATGACAAACGTCTATTACTGTTGTACTATTATATCACTAACGTTGCATTGCATAAACTTACTTACAGTTCTCGTTGCTGTTCAATATTCTTTAACTCACTATACCGTGCGATTATTTTGTTAACATTTAATATAACAGTAGCCCTGTTCCGAGCCACATATCCATTTTTAATGCTTAAAACTGTGGACAAAACTATTAGTAATACTAAATTACGAAGAGGGAATGATGAATGTAACATGCTGCATACATTAATGTCGCTCGAGATGTAGTTTGCATTATATGTTACGAGAACAGAATTATTTTGTAATGTGTGAAATACACAAAAATACGGTAACAGACAAACCGAGCAGTGATGCCGTAGTCTGTTTTGTAATAATAGTGTAAAGGAAGAAATAAACAGCAACTAGACATTTAAGTCACTCAATATTCGCGGCCATTTTGCGGTTCATCACTTCGCTGCTACGTGTCGCTACTAGTACCTCACACACTTCGTTGCCTGTAGTGCAGAGCTTCGCTACCAGAGGGCTCTATCAGCATCGGCGAGGACTCACTCTGTCGGCGTTTGCTGCTTCACTGCTCAACATCTATGCTCGCTGATATGCTGCTAAATCTTCAGAATAAACGAAAAAAATAACACAAAATATGGCAAATAGTGATAATTGTGAATACTACCGAACCATCTCTTTCATACGTCCTGGCTGAAAATACTGATCCAAAATATTTACAGAGGAATGGAACACATTAGAGGAGACGAGCTATAGGAAAATCGAACACACTAGCCGCTAGAGATCGGTTGAAGAAATTCAACCCATATTTATAACATCTATAGATGTAGAAAATAACTTTTCACAGTATTGACCAAAATATAGTTTGAATTTAAGATGCAACCAGCGATAAAATACAGTGAGCGGCATGTTATCTAGAGCTCTGCCAAAAATCAGCCAGCAGATGTAAGACTTATAAGAAAGCTGGTAGTTGATAGTTGAGGAGGGAGAGAGAGAGAGTGAGTTTGCATACAGAAAGTTTCACACGTCGTGCGACACACTTATCGCGTTTGTAGAGGGGACCTACCTGGGAATCGATGTCTGGAAACGTCATCCAGCGAGGCTACAGAGTATCAAAGTTACAGGCGCTGTAGTCTGTAAAATGTGTGTACACAGGGAGATCCAATGAAGATGTTAGCAATTTTCTATGATGATGGAGATGGATAAATTTGAGGTTATGTCCCTATAACGAAAAATTGGAAGAGAAGACATTCCTGTTACGTGTAACAGTATGTACCGGTAGTGTTGCAGCTAAGATGTAGGGCAGGAAACTTTCAGAGGTGGTAGTATGGACCGAATGTCCAGTACACATGGGCTGTAAAATGCATACCTTAAGAGCTGTGAGGACTTGTTCATCTTCGCTAGCATAAAACATATCTCCACTGTTGAACAAGTGCTCATAGCGCCTCAGGTATGCATTTTTTAGCCCATGTTTACCGGACATTTTTTTCTTACTTTGATCCATACTACCACCTATGAAAGTTAGCAACAACAGTACCAGTACTTGTATTCCGCCGTCAGAGGTATGATAACGATATTCCCTTGTAACTTCCGGAACATGATACATGATCAAATTGATAAATAATCACGGCATCACACTCTACTTACATACATTCGTCGGGGCTGGTGCCTGTATTTTGATGCTCTGTAGCCTCGTTAGATGACGTTTGCATGCATGAGTTACTAGGTAAAATTGCAAGCTCTAGAAATGTTGAACACCTTGTATAAAGAAAGCAACATACGAAACGAACGAGATATTTGGGAAATTAATCGAAGATAAGAAAGAAGAAATAGAAATTGTTTCCAAATCGACCTTTCATTTCGCTGCTGCTGATTTGAAATTTCGTGGCATTTATTCGCTCTGAAGAGGATCGTTCAAATGATGGTCGAAATGTCGTTATTTTAGTTGTTTCACTGTTGTATAATGACATGGCCTAGTACCCAAAATGATTTTCTTAAATTTGTTTGTAGGAATTCTATCGCTTCTCAACGATATTTTCAGAATGATAGTAGTATTTTTTCCTACACCTACCAACTTTAATAGTGCTAGAAATGATGAAAATATTACCTAATACTTTTTGATATGGAGACAGAGACGGTGCTTGGTTTTAATGATAACAATATACAGGAAAATTCAGCCATGTTTCTGCGAAGTAGCATTACGCCGAAATTCTGAAATACATCCGTATATTTCGAATGTGGTACAACAGCTGTAGGTAGGAGACGAGGTACTGCAGAAGTAAAGCTGTTTAGACGGGGCGTGAGTCGTGTTTGGGTAGCTCAGATGGTAGAGCACTCGCCCACGAAAGGCAAAGGTCCCGAATTCGAGTCTCGGTCCCGCACACAGTTTTAATCTGCCGGGAAGTTTCATATCGGCGCACACTCCACTGCAAAGGGATCTAATTCTGGAAAGAACTGTATAGTTAGTGGAGAGATACAGGATGTTGCAAAATTCCCGTTAAAAACTTCTAGGGAACTGAGTGACGATATTTTGAAGAGGAGCCCATGTATGGAAAGGTATATCCGTGCTACAGCCGTATAAATACACCTTCGCTAATGTGGTATGCAACAGGGTTATAATCACTGGAGGGGGGGGGGGGGGGGGGTTACTTACGTCTGATCCTATGCTGTCATTTGACGGCTGTCTCCTCTCTGACCTGGATCGAGTCTCGTTCATGTTTCTGTGAGTGTTAGAGGAACATTGCTGAGTACACTTTTGCCGAATACACCGACACGAGTGTTCTGTGTGGCCAAAGCGCACAGTACTGGAAGAGCTGCTGGTCGCGTTTATCAAGATCGTTGTCCACAGCGTCTGACTCCTCCCCACACGCTTTTCGTTACCATTGCACAACGTCTTCGAGTAAGGGTGCCTTCAACGTCATCAGGTGCGTGTGTGGTGCCCGTGGAGACGCAGCGCACGCGAATTGGAAAATATATTTATATGGATATGGTGTCTGTTCTTCCGGACATGTCCGAAAGGACGCTACGAATGTAGTGTGTGGTCATACATAGGTGAGAAAGTGGGTCTCGCGGGAGGCGTGCGCGAGATAATTCCTGTAGTCTCACTATCCTCTGTGCCGTCGGTGGCTCAGATGGATAGATCGACTGCCATGTAAGCAGGAGGTCCCTGGTTCAAGTTCCGGTCGGGGCACACATTTTCACCTGTCTTCGTTGATATCTATCAACGCCCGTCAGCAGCTGAAGGAAATAATATCATTCTAATTTCAAATTGGAAAAGGCCCTCCTGTAAAAACAGTGTCTCTGAAGACCGATTTTTTTGATTCTTTGGTTATTAAAGAGTGAAACTGTAGAACAATAGATGTACTCGGCCACATCTACACTGAAATGCCAAAGAAACTATTATAATAATGCGTATTCAAACACAATGTAAACAGGCTTAATATGGTGCTGCCGCCGGCAACGCCTATGTAAGACATGTGTCTACCGTAGTTGTTAGATCGGTTACTGCTGCTACAATGGCAGGTTATCAAGATTTAAATGACTTTGAACGTGGTTTTATACTTGGCGCAAGACCGATGGGACACAGCATCTACGAGGTATCGATGAAGTGGGGATTTTCCTGTACGACCATTTCACGAGGGCACCCTGAATATCAGCAATCCAGTAAAACAATAAATCTCCAACATCTCTGCGGCCAGAAAAAAAATCCTGCAAGAATGGAATCTGAAGAGAATCGTTCAGAGTGGCGAAAGTGCAACCCTTCCGAAAATAACTGAAAATTTCAATGCTTGACCATCAACAAGTATCAGCATGCGAACCATTCATGGAAACATCATCTACATGGGCTTTCAGAGCCGAAGGCCCACTCGTGTACCCTTGCTCGCTGCACAGCACAAAGCTTTACGCCTCATTTGGGCCCATCGGTACGAACATTGGACTGTTGATGACTCGAAACATATTGCCTGGTTGGACGTGTCTCATTTCAAAATGTATATACAGTATGGAAGTGTATGGGTATGAATACGACATCATGACTCCATGGACCCTGCATGTCAGCTGGAAACTGTTCAAGCTGGTGGAGGCTCTGTGACGTTGTAGAGCGTGCGCATTCGGAGTTATGTGGGATCCCTGACACGTCTAGATACATTCTGTCTAATCACCTGCATCCATTCGTGTCCATTGTGGATTCCGACGGAAGTGGGTAATTCCAGCAGGACAAAGGAGCGGCCCACACAACCACAATTGCTACAGAGTGGCTGCAGGAACACTCTTCCGAGCTTAAACACTTTCGCTGGCCACCAAACTCCCCAAACATACTGTACGTCTCTAGTAAATTTTATAGCATTAACTACCATATCTGGAATGCCTTGCAAAGTGTTGATCAGAGGAGATCACTGCTCCCTCTTACTGTTACGTATTTATGGGCAGCTCTGCAGGTTTCATGGTGTCAGTTCCCTGCTGCGCGACTTCAGCCATCAGTAGAGTCCATGCCACGGCGTGTTGAGGCACTTCTGCGTGCTCGCGGGGGCCATAAACGATATTTCTTTGATTCCACAGTGTAACAAATTACTTGTCAATGTGACAGCCTTACCAACATGTTTTCAAATGGTTCTAGTATACGGTACGTCTCGGGAGACGGGTTACAATTTAAAATATGAGTATTATGTACTCAGTCCCCTCTACAAATTCTAGCAGGTAGTGATGGGAATTTCAGAACATCCTGTACGTTTCCAGCAAACTGTATAGCCGTTGTCGTGTTACAATTGGTATCTGCGAATACATTCCATAATTTGTGACAGATCGTGAGGCGCGACTGCAGACGTCCGTAGCGTTTACCCAGGGGGCGTCTCGGCTACGGCCGCTCTGACGGCCACGAGAATAGCCGGAGGTAGAGAGCGCAGCACGGCTAGTTTGAAGGCCACTTTCAACTAGTGTTGCCAGAGGTGTCTCTTTTTAGAGATTCTACGACTCGCCCCACGTAAGCTTTATCTGCTAACATTTCGAAATACACTATCCTATCAATGAGTGTACAGACACCTATTAGTGGACATTAATATGCAGTGTGTCCAACCTTTGTCTCTATGGCGGCTTGAACTCTGCTCGGGACACTAAGTGAGGTGCCTGCCGACAATTTACGCACCACACACGGAGATCGTATCTACGTGTTTGTACATGCAAGGCAATACATTGCTCAGCAAGATAGCCATATCTCTCACCAATTTTGAACATTTGGAGCACAATGGGCAGGTTCTTTAAAGCAGGTCGCGATTTTGGCGATGTAATGAACCAACTGAACTGAATTTGGTACCATATCCATCAGGAGGGTATCCACTAACTTTATAAGTCAATGTCAAGCCTAGTAACTGCCAGAGGTGGCCCAACACATTATCGACTTATCAATTTGTGAATCTCTTTGTCTTGAATTAATCATCCAGTTTTTCTTCAACTCTAATCATTCATTTGCCCCTACACGTACAGTCATGCTCAAAACTATCCTAACGCCCGAATTGAATTTCGCCTGATTCACATGCAACCCACATAACGCAACTGTCTAGCAGGTCCCCTTATCGCTCCTTGGTACAGTCTTTTGACTATTGAAAATGGTTCCAACAAATCACCACAAGAAAACACTGTTCTGTATCGCAATAAATCAAGATGTAAAGTAATACCACGATACTTCAAATATCAAGGAACACCTTATCACAGATAAGACTGCCCTTAAGGCTTGTAGCTCACATTTATTACAATAAATGACATACCTGACATTTTACCACTCTCATTATTATTACGTCAGATAGGTAATGCACATTGTAAATTCGTCGAATTCATGATTTACTCTTCAAAGTAACATACCGTACTTATTATTTAACACAAAATAAGATTAAAAATTAAAGGTATTCACGAGCAGCTAATTGAGAATATTTATGAACTTCAAATGACACGACGAACCGTCTCGTTCTGCATATGGATGCAAACTCAGGTCATGCAGACTAAGCAAAGATTTCGTGCCTGACGGAAACTAACAGTCACTCGTGATTAGGCATACAGAGAGTGATATACCTCGATTTTAGACTGAGCCAGTTTGCAAATACCAACTTTAAATTACATAGCGCAAGTATTTTTGCCGGACGCGAATTCCTACCCAGCACCTATTGTCCCTGCTAACGAACGACGAGAGATGTTGAATCTTGGTTCTTAACAAGTAACTTACTTGAATTGCCGTGAGGTAAGGCTTTGTACTGGGCAGGGATTCGAACTCAGAACTTAATCGAATAGATATCGACGCACAATCAACTGTGACATTTCGGATTTTCCGGGAGTAGCTAGATGTTTTAACTGAAATGACGAGACGAAACATACATTTTTTTCCTTCCCAAGACCCCAACCCGGCATCTATCGCTGTTATATTCTAGAGAAAACGAACGTTAAATATGGGTTTGTTGCACCAGCAGCGACATGTGAGCGTGTTGGAACTAGAAATAATATGACGAAGAGTTCAGTGCTCACTGGGAATACAGCTCCACACATCATATCGCTTTTGACTACACACAAAGATACGTCAGCTTCCGAATTTTTGTCCAGCTCGGCCTAACATCTTGAACTTACAGTGATCTCGCAAATAGTCCTGTGTCTCACTGGGTGTCAAAACGTCACATATCGTTAGTGTTGACAACGAATGAAAATACATTAAACATTAAAATAATTATCCACCAGCAGATAGGTGTTCTCATGCTAGAGCTTGATAATACATAATGAAATCTATAGTGCCGGGCCAGGATTCGAACCCATTCACGCGCAGTATGTGGAGATGTTGAGGAATCTGCAGTTCTGAACAAACAACAAATAGTAGCCGTGCTGTATTCTCACGAAGGGATCAAATTCAGCGTTAAGTACGGTCTAAGTTGCATTCCCAGTTCAGAACCGATTTTATCGACATACAGAAGCTCAGATAAAATATGGACTAAATGTCCTTTGAGCGTTATTTAAGCATCACAAGACTGCACATACATGCAATCGATTTCGAGGTGCAAAGTGTTTATCTTACTTTGGTGACAGGTGGGCATAAGAGATTTCCAAAAACTTTTTATCGTACTGAAATAATCTTTTGTCGGAAAGAAACAAGGTAAGTGTTTTATTTGTATATATTTTGTAGGAAACTGTAATCGTGATGGAAGATTATACACCTTAATGTTTGACACAACTGCTAGGAGAAAACGCTGCATCCTAACCAAACCCTGCGGTTCCTCTCCATATCCCCGTAAGACATGAGCAGGGGATTCTCCACGCATACCGCTACACCGCTGTTCCTAGCACACCTGAGATTTGGCAACATCGTGACAAACATTAGGCAACACTGTGACAATGCAATCACTTCCGCCTATGGTACTGAATTGGCTCACTAAATTTACTTGATATTACCTTTCCATTTGAATGGCTCATGCTGTATAATCCTTACGTAAACTAAGATACTGAGGCAGAAAATTCAATTTTTTGGCTAAAGAAATGCTATTCTTCACATAAGTGGCAACTTTTATTATCTTTCACGATGCGTTATGAGGCTGAGCGACCAATACCATGATGAGAGTGGTGCAAAGGTAGCAGTGTGTCTGTAACCCGGTGGTACCGCCCATGTCTCGTGTCAGAACGGCTCAATCAGTCGTCAGTTCCAACTGAGGTAGGGACCATCGTGTGCGAGCTTTTTTTTTTAAGGAGCTGCGAATTTCCAGAAAAAATTCTGTATCGAAATCGGAAGAAAACCTTTACACATCAAATCTTCTTGGTAGCTCGACTCAGTAAGTTGTGTTAATCGTCATAGATCATGGCGTTCTGACTTCCAAGCTGCTTCGCAATACCAGCGTCTCTGAAGAAATTCGAATCGATCATCAACGATACGAATTTCAATATTGTTCTTCACTTAAGACTCACATTCCAGGGTGATAAGTATGAAGGAAATGAGCCTCTTGATTACTCTATGCTAAACTTTCCTGCAGACATGTGCTGACAGTGTCTCTAGCAACTTGCTTTTTCTCTGGGTAGCTTCAAATGTAGCAGTTTTGTCGCCTTAAATCCAATTGAATATTCTAAATATCATTTGTGAACAGCGTTCACTTCTCCATTAATTAATTTATGGACCTCAAAAGAAGCAATTTGCCTTAGTAGCTATAGAGCAGGTTCTGATAGGAATTGACGCAATCTTTTTCATCCATTTACCATAGAAAATCAAAGAAAGAAACCAAACATTACATTGCATTTACTCCCTGTGCCTTGAGTAACACATATGAATCCATGACAATAATAAATTATTTCAAGAATCTCCTGTGCAAGGAAAAGAACAGAATGGGACGCTTTAATTATAGCGCACTGGATCAGAAACAATGAAATTAATTCTGTGTCACATTGATGTACTGCATTCTAATGTAATAAAATAATCATCAAATAAAAACGGTTTTGTGCCTCCTTTGCTATCAAGAGTGAAACACAAATCGTAGACAGATTTTATGGGTCACTACTCAACAACATTAAAGCATTTTACATGGTTGAGAGTGTGGAGTGGAGCAGATGTTGTCGGCAGAAGGCAGCGCAGTGCCTCAGCCCCCGCCGGTAGGCAGCAAACGGGTCCCAGAGAACTCAGACGCATGCGGTGTTCAGAGGCAGATGCTCGGTAAAGAAATCTTTCGCTAAAACATTGTTGAACCAAACTATTATTACCAGTGTGACACAAAGCGAAATATATTGTAGATTCGCTTGAATTACACGCATAGCTTCAGCACCGAGAGGAAAGGGGCGATAAAAATTTTGTCGTTGTCTGCTTCTGGTCGCCAGACGTCATATTAGCTAGTCTCACGTTTTACCTCAAGACTACGGCCTTAGTCAAGAATAATGTACTAAGACTGAACTCAAGACTTCCTCTGGGAGGTGCCGCAGTCTACAATGTTGCAGATCGAACTTACTGCCGGACACAGTATCCTGAGAGGAGCACGACTGTGTTGTCCACCTTATGTGGACGGCTCGGCGGTCAATGTTTTGCTCTAAGGCTGTATCTACAACACATATTGCATCCTGAACACCTAGAAGAATTAAAATAACAAAAGTAGTTTATGAGAGCAACGTTAACTATGGCGTTCGAAGTATTCATAGTGTTGTGTTCGTGTGTGCAAACGCCTTCCAATGCCCACTCAAGGAGGACAAGGATACAAAGTCTAGCTTCAGTATTATAAAATCGCTACAGTCTGCGGATAAACTCAGACTTGGGTTGATAATTAATTTGAATATTTAGCAACACTATACCCATTGGTGTTAAACTCGTTATTAACCAATGATTCCCACAGCTACAGGGACACTACTTGTGATACTTAGGCAGTGCTATCAGACGAAAAGATCAACCTGACACAAACTGTGGGAAGTTTGTTTTACAAACTTCGTACCAGGATAATGAGCTTTTACGTATTTGGGATGTCTGTGAACGTTGCTGCTTGAGACGATTTAAGACGAAAGTAAATTCCTTTAGCAACGACAATGTTTGAAGAAACCGTCTTAACGGGACTAAATCGTGATTTGTAAATCGTTTACCGGCCGTACTCTACCGCATTTCGCTGATTGGAAGGCAAATAGATTACGGAAAAATGTCACAGAAAGAAAAGGGAGAACGAAATGTCTCCCACTGGAAGGTCATGTTGTCTTAATTAAATGATTACAAAATCAGGTAAAACGACCAGTCAGATTGTCAGTATAAGAACATTACTGCTGTCAGTATGATGTAGCACTGCTCAGGGCCTGTAACGATAAAGGGCCCGTTTAGGTCAGTCATATTGTATAAAGAAGTGGAAGAGAGAGCACCGCTAAATTCCACAATCCGTATGCATTGCAGACACACAGAAATTACTGTTACAGTGTACTAATGGAGCCCAATTAGTGAGAGAACTGCGTATTTTCCGGTGAGAGAGAGCACTGGCAAATAATCTTCGCTAAATTAGGGTACTTTATCTGGTGTCACTCTGAGCCAGAATTTATGGCCGGCGGCTGAGTGTAAGGTCAGTGGGCCGGATCCGAGTTTTGCAAGTGCGAAATACTTTCCTACATTATAGAAGCGAATATTAAACTGGAACTAATATTCCAAAAATTTTGAACTTGGATAGCTTAGAATGAAAATCTTTTTCTTTATTGCAAAGGAAAACAATTGATTTTCTAGAACATTCTCTGTCATACACAACTTGAAACAGGTCACGTCGACCAAATCATATGGAAAAATTGCCAGCGGCGTATATCGGCAGGCAGTAAGATCTCTTGGCTTTTGGTTTGGCAGTACTCGACAGCCATTTCTAGGCGCAAGTAATAGAAGAAAGGCAGAGCGTTATTGTTATCAAGTAACGTCTTCATCGATTACTTTAGTTTTAATGTAATCTATGAGTAATTACTCATAGATATTAACATGAAAAGAATTCTGTAGACAGAGAAAGAACCTCTTCTTGGAAAACTACTTGTATAGTGACCAAAAGGCACGAACTGATATTCAAGTACAGTGTTCCAGCAGCGGCATGAAGAAAATGATAGTAATAATGACGGTAATAATCCAATTATCCGGTAACTTCACACTTCCCAGTGGATCTTCACGAACTAAGAAAATATCTGAATTTGTGAACATTTCAAAATGGCTTCACATCGAGCCTATGATGCCTACAAGGGTCTTTACATCCTGCTGACATGAGAATAGCATAATCTCCGCGTCAGAAGCTTGTTTCTACTTAAACATTTAATAGACTCGCGTTTTATCTACCGTGACTACTTTTGTAAGCTCAGCACATCATCCATTGCAGCTCACTCCTGGGGCTGGGAAATGTGGGCACAGTGGCCTGGTGGAACTATCACAGGAGCAATGCGTGGGTTCAGACATTTACTTTTAAGAAGCACAAACAGATTTACTTTGCGTCTGGTAACCTCAAAAGAAAGACGTTATAATCCAGAATTCGCAATACAAATCACGTTCCATCATTACCAACTGGGCAGAGCCAGGTTACGTTGGGAAATGACATAGCGGAAGTCATCGTAAACAGAAATACAGTCGCCAGTAAACTTACTTACATTAGAAAATTTTATTTTATTTTATGAACCGATAGCCATTTAAAGGAAGGGGCTCTTATTTTACTTGTAATTGATTGAACTAGAGACGTTGAAAAATTTGGTGCTGGACTGTGATTCGAATTCGTTTCTCCTCTTTCGAGGTTCTGAATCTCTCGGGACATTATAGTTCAACCATTTCATCCCTTTTCGCAAGACTGCAACCTTCTCTAGGTCTCCTCCAAAGGTAAGTATGTGGGTCCGAATCCTGATCCAATACAAAAATATTCATAGTTTCAGTTCAAGCCCTATAACGTGCACACCGTCCCGCTAGTGAAAACCAACGTGCGCTTTTAATGTCTATTCATGTGTTGCCAACAATCGCAATAGGTGTCATTATTTCTTGTCAAACACGCACACACCTTACCGTTGGTGAGTAAGCAACTGATATTTAAGCTATATTTGTGGATGCACGGTAGGCGTGTAGTTAGATTGTCGCTTAGGTACAAAAGTTTGTATCCTTAGTTTAGATTCAAACACCTAGCAGCTGGTAAGAAAAACCGATACGTAAATTTGATTTTACTTAATTAACAATACGATTACGTGTTGGGTTCGTATCTCCGTCATATAACTTCACATCATGCACTTAATCTTTAAATGCATGCGCACTTTGTTACTTGAGCATGGAGGTATATCAGACATCTTTCGTGGTTAGTTAACAGGGACGAAATTGTCTTGTTAGGAGTCCCGGTTTATTAAAAAAATTTTCGTCTTTTATTTTCAAGTTTAGATTTCATTACTGGTATTGGCAAAAATTTCGGTAATTCATGACTCTTCATGGATAACCATCAATATGATATGATTAGATTACATTAGATCAATTCTTGTTTCATAGATCATGAATACAATATTTCGTAATGACGTGTAACGTGTAATTTTAATGAAAGATTTCTTTACATACCATGATTCAATTTCTTTACAACAATTTCTTACTCTCTCTCATTCTTTTTGATTCTCTCTCTCTCTCTCTCTCTCTCTCTCTCTCTCTCTCTCTCTCTCTCTCTCTATCATACACACACACATTCTTTTTTTCTTTATTTGTTTGTTTTGCTCGACTATCGGCGAGGCATGAAAACGTCTCTGAATGAGCTTCTTAGTTTTTAGTACACTTACGAAATAAATATAAAAGTAACTGTGAGAGTTACTGATATATGATGCTTAGTTTTCAGTCAGTTCCGAGTATTATTAGTAACCACGCTCCAGTCCCTAAACCTAGTTACAGAAATGCGAATCAGACGCATTACGTATTCCAGGCCGTAGCAACCGCGACTTGGAGACACCAGCTATGGTCACTTCCCAGACCGCTGTACGATCACATCGGTTCGTCTTCTTTCTGCTGGTACTGTAACTGAGATTTGACAACAAGGCAACGTATGTTTGGCAACTCTGTGATCGACCAGTTGCTTCCTGGTGTGCACGGAATTTATCCTCAAAGTTCACTTGATTTTACCTGTCATTTCCATTGAATAATCTGATATATTATCGCTTTACGTGTAACAAAAGATTGTAAATTTACGGTTTTCAGCCCAGGAAAGTCGTTGCACGTGGAAATCGCAACTAATCTCGTCCTTTAAATAGCGGTTTACGAGTGCTAGACATTATCGATCTCGTAAGAGTAAGCTAAGACACGTACTTCTACTCCAGCTCTATGGTAATGCGCTGACCTGAGAAATAGCATCTGTTATGGTTCGCACTTCCAGTCTCACTGACTGTAACGTTTTTATCCCTTCTGTGAAAGAGCTACTAACAGTCAGATAAAACATCGATAAGGAAATCGCAAAAAAATACTTTCGGCTCATAGTTCAATGGTGAAAACTTACAATGCTGCACAACGGGTAACTCCTCTTCCCGCCGCTGACAAGCAAATTTTGGGTTTCTAGGAACACAAAACTTTACTTATGAAATGCGACATTTGTACTGCACGACGTTTTCAACAAAGAGATGGCGCAATACAGTAGCTCAAGTGGAAAGAAACACTTCCTTTTCAAATTTGTGCATCCTACACTGTTGGCTGTTCTGTGTAGGTGGCAGGTACGTGATTTTATTTCGGTCGAATTTATGCACTGGGTAATCGAGGCAGCTAGTTCATTGTGATTCGGTCAACCAAGTAAATGAATTTACTGAACCTGCTGCAAATTACTACAGGAAGCCTGTTTGTCAATTCTCATCCAGTGTGGTGCAACGGCGTTACGATAGAAAAATGAGCCACATACTTATAATATGCTTGAATATCTATGGACTGGGTTCGATTCCAACTTCTGTCAATGATTTTAGATAAGAAGAGACAGATTCCATTCTCTTCTGGCTACACCAAGTGAAGAAGATATAATGACATTGTGGTCTGAAATTGACATAAAAAATGATATTCCTTTTCTACAAAGTAGACGTTAGGATGAATCACAATAAAGACTGGAGCGGCGACACGTAGAAACGTTTCTTATACTTGTTATTTATTTCTAGTGACGAAACAAACGCTATGTAGGCTCACAGGACATTTAGTCCATATTTTATCTGAGCTTCTGAATGTCGATAAAATCGGTTCTGAACTGGGAATGCAACTTAGACCGCACTTAACGCTGAATTTGATCCCTTCGTGAGAATACAGCACGGCTACTATTTGTTGTTTGTTCAGAACTGCAGATTCCTCAACGTCTCCACATACTGCGCGTGAATGGGTTCGAATCCTGGCCCGGCACTATAGATTTCATTATGTATTATCAAGCTCTAGCATGAGAACACCTATGTGCTGGTGGATAATTATTTTAATGTTTAATGTATTTTCATTCGTTGTCAACACTAACGATATGTGACGTTTTTGACACCCAGTGAGACACAGAACTATTTGCGAGATCACTCTAAGTTCAAGATGTTAGTCCGAGCTGGACAAAAATTCGGAAGCTGACGTATCTTTGTGTGTAGTCAAAAGCGATATGATGTGTGGAGCTGTATTCCCAGTGAGCACCGAACTCTTCGTCATATTATTTCTAGTTCCAACACGCTCACATGTCGCTGCTGGTGCAACAAACCCATATTTAACGTTCGTTTTCTCTAGAATATAACAGCGATAGATGCCGGGTTGGGGTCTTGGGAAGGAAAAAAATTAATGTTTCGTCTCGTCATTTCAGTTAAAACATCTAGCTACTGCCGAGAAAATCCGAAATGTCACAGTTGATTGTGCGTCGATATCTATCCGATTAAGTTCCGAGTTCGAATCCCTGCCCAATACAAAGCCTTACCTCACGGCAATTCACGTAAGTTACTTGTTAAGAACCAAGATTCAACATCTCTCGTCGTTCGTTACAGGGACAATAAATTCGCGTCCGGCAAAAATACTTGCGATATGTAATTTAAAGATGGAATTTGCAAACTGGCTTTGTCTAAAATCGAGGTATATCACTCTCTGTATGCCTAATCAGGAGTGGCAGTTAGTATCCGTCAGGCACGAAATCATTGCTTAGTCTGCATGACCTGAGTTTGCATCCATATGCAGAACGAGACGGTTCGTCGTGTCATTTGAAGTTCATAAATATTCTCAATTAGCTGCTCGTGAATATCTTTAATTTTTAATCTTATTTTGTGTTAAATAATAAGTACGGTATGTTACTTTGAAGAGTAAATCATGAATACGACGAATTTACTACGTGCATTACCTATCTGACGTAATAATGAGAGTGGTAAAATGTCAGGTATGTCATTTATTGTAATAAATGTGAGCTACAAGCCTTAAGGGCAGTCTTATCTGTGATAAGGTGTTCCGTGATATTTGTAGTATCGTGGTATTACTTTACATCTTGAGTTATTGCGATACAGAACAGTTTTTTCTCGTGGTGACTTGTTGGAACCACTTTCAATAGTCAAACGACTGTACCAAGGAGCGATAAGGAGACCTGCTAGACAGTTGCGCTATGTGGGTTGCATGTGAATCAGGCGAATTTCAATTCAGGTCGTTCGGATACTATTGGGCATGAATGAACATCACGTGTATCGATTTCCATCGCGCTGGGGTAAGTCCTCCGGGATACGTTTATTCTCCTTAGTGTGTAAATATATTTGGAGCATGTCATTCAAAAACGTTTGAAACGACATAGACGGGAGCGGGTTGTTGTTAGGAGAGCAGAATGTATTAGACTCGTGGATCATGTGGTGTTATTGGCAGAGAGCGAAAGAAGTATGACTGAAATGTTAAAAGAATTGAACAAGAGGCGTGAGTAAATTGGAATGATAAATAATAAGAAAATCGCAAAATGTCCGGTGATAGGTGCAAGAAAAGCAAGAACAACTATAATGTTAGGCAGGAAGATACACAACAATTTAGTGTTTTTAGATAACTGCGACGTGCTATTATGGACGACATTGGAAGTAATATGGAGGTGAAAATACGTATAGCAATTGCCAACGAGACGTTTCATAACAGGAGGCTTTTATGTGGGTGCGTTGATAGGGGATAAAATAGGCAGGCACAGTGAGAAATGAGGTGGTGTTGAGTGGGAGAACAGAGAGAAATTTTAAAGGTAGCAGGATGAGCAAACACAATTGGCATGGACACTGAATGAGAAGAGATTGTTTATTGATGGTATGGAGGAAACGGTGAATGCAAGAAGAAGAAGAAGAAGAAGAAGAAGAAGAAGAAGAAGAAGAAGAAGACGATAAACATACCAGGTGATGGACAGCGTAAGAACAGAAAATAGTTGTGAGAAAACAAGAGGGTAACAAATGATGGGACTGCATGGAGAGCTACATGTGAAAACCTGCCCTAGGGCAGAACACTCATGGTGGTGGTGTTGATGAAGAGGAGACTTATGTAGGACATTTTGCAAAACGCCCATTTTCTTGTAATCCAAATTTAAACAAAACATAAGCAGCTTATAATTTGTAGTCTATAAATGACCGTGAATTGCGTGACAGATGGAACTTGCCAGTATACCAGTTATTAGGACTTATTCCCACTCCACTGACGTATGGAGCGTGCGAACTGTGGCTGCTTAAAAGCCTCTGTGCGTGCTGTGCTTAGTCTCTTCTGGTCTTCACGCTTCCTACAGTTACAATACGTAGGCGGTTTAAGTATATTCCATTCCTACTTTCATCATGTAACGTCAGTTCTAGAAACTTTCTAATTAGGTCTCCTCGCGATACTTTGCTCTTCCACGGGATAGTCTGTGTCTACCATGAACTGCCCGTTAGTCAGTAAGTGGAATAATTGGTTTTCCGACACATGTCACCATGTTACTGTCGCCCTGTCTCCACGTCAGAGAGACGGAAATTCTGTGTGCCACATTTGAAGATGAGTCTGTAAAGGTTACAAAACTAGTTAATGGAATTACAAATAGTTCAAAAAGTGAGTTTTTGCAGTTTTCCGTATTTACATTCAATGCACTAGTCACAGGCTCTAGGCGATCCTTAGGGGATATGCTTAGTCGGTTGGGAGCGTGATGTGTCCCTCCGAGATTAATTTCACCTGGGCTTTAAGCGACTCACCGGTCAGCATTTACAGAGCTGCCAACTACATCTCACACCGGGAATATTACCAGGATTAGTTTGCATCGCAGCCTACGGAAGAGAACGCAAATCGAACGAGCATTCGCAGTCATTCCCTCCATTGACCACCATTCGCCTATATTCAACAGTTAAGGATTCCTCCGGAAATATTCCAAGTAGACTTTCTCTGGATATTTTACGTTTGTTTCCAAGCGCCTGCCTGTTCAATTTGATCAGAAACTGTGTGACATTCTCCAACGGGTCAAAAAACCTGTGACCATTCGTGCCGCCCTTCTCTGTATACATTCAGTATCGCCGGGCAGTTGTATCTGATTAGGATCCAAGAATCTCGAGCAATATTGGGGGATGGGTCGCAAGCGTGATTTGTAAGCAATTTCTTTTGTACACCGATTGTATTTTCCTAGAATTCTACCAACGAATTGCAGCCAGCCACCGTATTTCCCTAAGACTGCGACTATGTGACGGTTCCATTTCAAATCTCTAGAAATTTTTACACCCAGGTATTCATGTGGGTTGAGCGATTGCGAATTTGACTCGCTGCTCTATACTCGTAGGATAAGGTTATATCGTTTTGTGAACCGAACAATTTTACATTTCGGGAACATTTAAACTAAGTTGTCATGCTTTGCACTACACTGAAATCTTATGAGGGCGTGGCTTCTTTCAAACAGAACTTTATTACAGGCAACAGCATCATTTGCGGAAACACTGAAGATCCAAATAGACCGCGTAACCACCGCCCCTTCTCCTCTCCAAATTGCTGTCTCAAAACGGTAAGTCCCATATGTAAACCACCTTCAGAAGTTCGTTCACTTTCCGTATCAGTTAATGTGTTAAAAACTTGACCTGAAGAAACATAACCCTTTGCAGTTGAAGACGCTCTGTTGTAAGAGAAGCTAGTTTTTCGAAAACGTCTCAATATTTATGTACTGAACTAGGTGTTGTACAATTCTATAATTTTCAGGTACATTTGGCGACGTATGTGGATACTGTCTGACAAATGTGTTGCGAATAAAGTGAGTAGTAAAGAAGTAATGAAGTGAAACATCAAGCCTGATGCTGACACTTTACTGCACGAACAGCGAAAATGTAGAAGTGATAAAAGTCTTTTTCCTTTCATCATTCTGTCAGGGATGTCAGAGGGGAAAAAAAGTTTCGCCAAGTTTCGAAATTATGTGTGAAGTTTGTTGGAAGTCGCCACGTGCTGCCTTTCACAAATGCTCGGTGAATATAGTCTCGATAATTTGCGCTCCATGAAATTATGCTGCCTTAGACGAGTACGCAGTTTGTAACTTTTAACGCCCGACTTATTGCGTAAACCTATGCCTTTAAATGAAGGACGGAAGGAGGATTGCATTTAATGTGCTATCGATGTCGAGGTCATTAGAGACGGAGCAGGAGTTGGCAATGCGTCAGGGAAGGGTAAAAGAAGTCCGCCGTTCCCTTTCAAAGGAACCATCCCAGCATTTGCTTGGAGCGATTCAGGAAAGTTACGGAAAACGTATCAGGATGGCCGGATGCGGATTTAAACGTCATCCTCCCGAATGCGAGTCTAGTGTACTAGTTGACAGCTCGTCGTGTAGAAGCTAGCGTTGCTGGTGATGGGATTCCGGGTTCGATTCACGGCTGGGTTGCGTTCTCCGCCCGGGAAGTAGGTGTCTGTGATGCCATCATTTCATCATCATTCGTGAAGGTGGCGAAACTGGACTGTGTAAAGGTTGGGGCTTTGTACAGGCGCTGATAACCGTGCAGTTAAGCGCCCCAAAAACCAAACATCATCATCATCATCATCATCATCATCATCATCATACCATGTACTAACCACTGCGGCAGCTCGTTCGGTATACATTTAAATGAGCAGATTAAGTCAGCATTTTTAGTATTTACATTGACTTCGTTCTTCATAAATGAAAGCAGGAACTACGACAAGACAAAAGAATTGGGATAACGAATGAGAAATACCTGATTGTGCTTCTGTTTGTAGATGACATGATTCACGTTCACGAAATGACCTCCAAAGATCTATATACCACCTGAACGAAATATGCAATGAATACAACTTTAAAATTTCTAGTAATAAAACGAAAATAAGTGCACTCCGAGGAAAATACTCAGTCATTTTAAAACTAGTTTTGGATAATCCTGCTTTAGAACTGGTCTCTTAATCTTTCACTTAGGCTACGCTGTAAGATCTGATTTTTACTCTGATACTTAAAATAAATTACACAAATTCTAAGCTGTCTGTGACACTATTATCTGAATATTGGGCAATAAAGTACAAAAAGATTGTTCCGAAATTCTATAACGTGGTCCCGGTTCCTGTATTATGCTATGAAAGCGAAAACATGGTTAAAAAAAAGCAAAAAAAATCACACGGCAGAGATGAGGTTCCTAAGAAATTCGAAGAGCTGCACAACAAGAAATGATTAGGAATGAAGATACTAGAGAAAAAATTAAGTATTTTCAACAGAAACTAAAAAATTCAAAAATATCGTGAAGACTGGTGAGAATGCTACGTCCCAGACTTCCCCAAAATATTCTGAACTACAAACGGAATGGAAGACGTGATATTGAAAGGCCTCGGACGTGGGAGCAATTTCGTTTGAGAGACTATCCCGCACGGCGACTACTGAAGTACTTATACATTATAGAATTCTTAAGTTATACAAACAAAATAAGTAAGTTTTAATGTAGTTTACGTTCACTGATGCAAAAAAAAATTTTTCTTGCTTTTTAAAGTGGGCTATGTTCTTTCTCAGAGTTCAAACTGTCTCCATGCCAAATTTGAACAATATCTGTTAAGCGGTTTGGACTCGAAAACGAAACAGACTGTGTTACAAAGCAGAAAAGCAACTGAGAGAAAGAAGCGGCGTCGGTTTCTGCAGGAGGCGGACATCATTTTGTAGGACAATGTTCGGGCACGCTCGGTTCAAGTCGTGACTGATTTGATCGGTATATGGGGATGGGGAGCGCCGCATCACGCACCACACTCATCTACATCTACATTTATACTCCGCAAGCCACCCAACGGTGTGTGGCGGAGGGCACTTTACGTGCCACTGTCATTACCTCCCTTTCCTGTTCCAGTCGCGTATGGTTCGCGGGAGGAAAGACTGTCTGAAAGCCCCTGTGCTCTCTCTAATCTCTCTAATTTTACATTCGTAATCTCCTCGGGAGGTATAAGTAGGGGGAAGCAATATATTCGATACCTCATCCAGAAACGCACCCTCTCGAAATCTGGCGAGCAAGCTACACCGCGATGAAGAGCGGCTCTCTTGCAGAGTCTGGCACTTGAGTTTGTCAAACATCTCCGTAACGCTATCACGGTTACCAAATAACCCTGTGACGAAACGCGCCGCTCTTCTTTGAATCTTCTCTATCTCCTCCGCAAACCCGATCTGGTACGGATCCCACACCGATGAGCAATACTCAAGTATAGGTCCAACGAGTGTTTTGTAAGCCACCTCCTTTGTTGATGAACTACAGTTTCTAAGGACTCTCGCAATGGATCTCAACCTGGTACGCGCCTTACCAACAGTTAATTTTATATGATCATTCCACTTCAAAAAGTTCCGCACGCATACTCCGAGATATTTTACAGAAGTAACTGATACCAGTGTTTGATCCGCTATCATATAATCATACAATAAAGGATCCTTCTTTCTATGTATTCGCAATACATTACATTTGTATATGTTAAGGGTCAGTTGCCACTCCCTGCACCAAGGGCCTATCCGCTGCAGATCTTCCGGCATTTCGCTACAATTTTCTAATGCTGCAACTTCTGTGTATGCTACAGAATCATCCGCGAAAAACCGCATTGAACTTCCGACACTATCTACTACCTCATTTATATATATTGTGAAAAGTAATGGTCCCATAACACTCCCCTGTGGCACGCCAGAGATTATTTTAACGTCTGTAGACGTCTCTCCAGTGATAACAACATGCTGTGTTCTGTTTGTTAAAACTCTTCAATCCAGCCACAGAGCTGGTCTGATATTCCGTGGGCTCTTACTTTACTTATCAGGCGACAGTGCGGAACTGAATCTAACGCCTTCCGGAAGTCGAGAAAAATAGCATCTACCTGGGAGCCTGTATCTAATATTTTCTGGGTCTCATGAACAAATAAAGTGAGTTGGGTCTCACACGATGGATGTTTCCGGAATCCGTGTTGATTCCTACAGAGTAGATTCTGGGTTTCCAAAAACTACATGATACTCGAGCAAAAAACATGTTCTAAAATTCTACAACAGATCGACGTCAGAGATATAGGTCTATAGTTTTGCGCATCTGCTCTACGACCCTTCTTGAAGACTCGGACTACCTGTGCTCTTTTCCAATCATTTGGAGCCTTCCGTCCCCCTAGAGACTGGCGGTACACGGCTGTTAGAAGGGAGGGCAAGTTCTTTCTCGTACTGTGTAGAATCGAATTGGTACCCCGTCAGGTCCAGTGGACTTTCCTCTGTTGAGTGATTCCAGTTGCTTTTCTACTCCTTGGACACTTATTTCGATGTCAGCCATTTTCTCGTTTGTGCTAGGATTTAGAGAAGGAACTGCAGTGCGGTCTTCCTCTATGAAACATCTTTGGAAAAAGGTGTTTAGTATTTCAGCTTTACGCCTGTCATCCTCTGTTTCAATGCCATCATCACCCCGGAGTGTCTGGACATGCTGTTTCCAACCACTTACTGATTTAACGTGAGACCAGAACTTTCTAGGATATTCTGTCAAGTCGGTACATAGAATTTTACTTTCGAATTCACTGAACGCTTCACGCATAGCCCTCCTTACGCTAACTTTGACATCGTTTAGCTTCTGTTTGTCTGAGAGGTTTTGGCTGCGTTTATACTTGGAGTGAAGCTGTCTTTGCTTTCGCAGTAGTTTCCTAACTTTGTTGTTGAACCACGGTGGGTTTATCCCGTCCCTCACAGTTTTACTCTACACGTACCTGTCTAAAACGCATTTTACGATTGCCTTGAACTTTTTCCATAAATACGCAACATTGTCAGTGTCAGAACAGAAATTTTCGTTTTGATCTGTTAGGTAGACTGAAATCTGCCTTCTATTACTCTTGCTAAACACGTAAACCTTCCTCCCTCTTTTTATATTCCTATTAACTTCCATATTCAGGGATGTTGCAACAGCCTTATGATCACTGATTCCCTGTTCTGCACATACAGAGTCGAAAAGTTCGGGTCTGTTTGTTATCAGTAGGTCCAAGATGTTATCTCCACGAGTCGGTTCTCTGTTTAATTGCTCGAGGTAATTTTCGGATAGCGCACTCAGTATAATGTCACTCGATGCTCTGTCCCTACGACCCATCCTAAACATCTGAGTGTCCCAGTCTATATCTGGTAAATTGAAATCTCTACCTAAGACTATAACTTGCTGAGAAAATTGATGTGAAATGTATTCCAAATTTTCTCTCAGTTGTTCTGCCACTAATGCTGCTGGATCGGGAGGTTGGTAAAAGGAGCCAATTATTAACCTAGCTCGGCTGTTGCGTGTAACCTCCACCCATAATAATTCACAAGAACTATCCACTTCTAATTCACTACAGGATAAACCTCTACTAACAGCGACTAACTCTCCACCACCGGTTGCATGCAATCTATCCTTTCTGCCTGTCTGTACCTTTGTAAAAATTTCGGCAGAATTTCTCTCTGGTTTCAGCCAGCTTTCTGTACCTATAACGATTTCAGCTTCGGTACTTTCTATCAGCGCTTGAAGTTCCGGTACTTTACCAACGCAGCTTCGACAGTTTACCATTACAATACCGATTGCTGCTTGGTCCCCGCATGTCCTGCTTTGCCCCGAACTCGTTGAGGCTGCCGCCCTTTCTGTACTTGCCCAATGCCATCTAACCTAAAAAACCGCCCAGCCCACGCCACACAACCCCTGCTACCCGTGTAGCCGCTTGTTGCGTGTAGTTGACTCCTGACCTATCCAGCGGAACCCGAAACCCCACCACCCTATGGCTCAAGTCGAGGAATCTGCAGCCCACACGGTCGCAGAACAATCTCAGCCTCTGATTCAGACCCTTTACTCAGCTCTTTACCAAAGGTCAGCAGTCAGTCCTATCGACGATGCTGCAGATGGTGAGCTCTGCTTTCATCCGGCTAGCGAGACTGGCAGTCTTCACCAAATCAGATAGCCAGGGAGGGTTTCCTCCGATCCATAGCGACACACATCATTGGTGCCGACATGAGCGACCACCTGCAAATGGGTGCAACCTGTACCCTTCATGGCATCCGGAAGGACCCTTTCCACATCTGGAATGACCCACCCCGGTATGCACACGGATTGCACATTGGTTTTCTTCGCCTCTCTTGCTGCCATATCCTTAAGGGGATCCATTACGCGCCTGACGTTGGAGCTCCCAACTACCAGTAAGACCACCCTCTGCGACTGCTCGGATCTTGCAGACTGAGGGGCAACCCCTGGAACAGGACAAGCAGCCACGTCAGGCCGAAGATCAGTATCAGCCAGAGACAACCCCGGACTTGCGCCCTTCTGAGCTCAGCTTGATTCCTGACGTGAAGGTAGCGTTCTCGCTTTCCGCGTCTGGGTTCCGGGGTTCGATTCACGGCGGGGTCAGGGATTTTGTCTGCCTCGTGATGGCTGGGTGTTGTGTGATGTCCTTAGGTTAGTTAGGTTTAAGTAGTTCTAAGTTCTAGGGGACTGATGACGATAGATGTTAAGACCCATAGTGCTAAGAGTCATTTGAACCATTTGTCGAACTTTGGGGTATTCGGTTCGGAGCTGTTATGGAGATACGTCAGACAATAGACCGCTCCATTCGAACTACCTATACAACTGCCGTAGTTATGGGTATCTTGCTCTTTCGACATCACTGGCGATGGCTTATATACATGAGCTGTTCAAAAAATATACGACCTTTTTTAATTGTTGAAATCAACAATAGTATCAGGGCGCGCATGCGCTCATGTTTTCAGGCATATTTAGCACACATACCTGATTTTCTCCACTACTTTGGAACGCTTGCAAGTGGTACACGTTGGATTTAGTATTCTGAGCAAAATGACGTCCTTACATCACATTTGGCTCCAAGCTTGGCAATTCTCAAGTTGAAACCATCGTGTGTTTGTGGACAAAGTAATGGGTACTGCAGGGCTAAAGGAGTGGTACAACCATTTCAAAGGTAGCCGCTAATCAATGAAGACAGAAGCCAGTTAAGGTACGCCCGCAATATCCGCAAATCAGGTCGTTACTGATCCCGCAATATTGCTGGTGAAGCAGAATGGACGAATCACTATCAGAGAAGTTGCAGTCTAATCTAAAAGCCGTAAAGTCAACTAAATAACTAGGTGTTACAATAACTAACGTCCGCCCGCGGTAGCTGAGGGGTCAGCACGACAGACTGTCAATCCTAAAAGACCGGGTTAGTTTCCCGGCTGGGTCGGAGATTTTCTCCGCTCAGGGACTGGATGTTGTGTTGTACTAATCATCATTTCATCCCCATCGACGCGCAAGTCGCCGAAGTGGCGTCAAATCGAAAGACTTGCACCAGGCGAACGGGCTACCCGATGGGAGGCCCTCGTCACACGCCATTATTATTATACAATAACGAACAACTTAAATTGGAAAGAACACATAGAAAATGTTGCGGTTAAGGCTAACCAAAGACTGCGTTTTATTGGCACGACACTTATAAAACGTAACAGACCTACAAAGGAGACTGCCTACACTACGCTTCTCCGTCCTCTTTTAGAATACTGCTAGAAGATGTGGGATCCTTACAAGATAGGACTTACGGAGTAGATCGAAAAAGTCCAAAGAAAGGCAGCACGATTTCTATTATCGCGAAATATGAGAGAGTGTGTCACACAAATGATACTGGATTTGGGCTGGACATCATTAAAAGAAAAGCGTTTTTCGTTGCGACAGTATCTTCTCACGAAATTCCAATCACCAACTTTTTCCTCCGAATGCGAAAATATTTTGTTGACACCGACCTACGTTGGTAGAAACGACCACAACGATAAAATAAGGGAAGTCAGAGCTCGTATGGAAAGACACAGGTGATCATTCTTTCCGGGTGCTATGCGAGATTGGAATAATAGAGAATTGTGAAGGTGGTTCGATGATCAATCTGCCATGCACTTAAATGTGACTTGCAGAGTATCCATGTAGATGCAAGTATAGGTGGTCACATTTTTACTATCCCCTGTATGTGCATATCGCTTCACACGACCTTTGTTACCTCAATGTCGATATCGGCATCATTTTCGAAATATGTGAGCTTACTTATATTATCTGTAATGTTAATATACAACTGGAACAATAACGCTCCCAACACACTTCCCTCTGGCACAAGTGGTTACTTTTACACGTATAGATGAACTCTCCATTTAGGATGAGATGATGTGTCCCCCCTACAAAAATATTTTATTGGCCGTACTTAATACGATGCAGGCAAACGGTCAACTACAATTGTTGTTTACTGTGCGGTAACCTCTAGCGTATCAGAAGCGGTGTAGGAAAATGTTTTCAAATGAGTATACGCACTCGTATTTCGGCAGGTGCACAGTTTTGCCATTTCAATTTTTGCACGTTTTTACAGATACCTTTTCGAAAATTTCGAGCAAAACAAATCGAAATCTTTATTACATCACGAAACAATGAAGAAGCAAATGCGGGTTTGTTCGCAAGCCCGAAGCATTATATGGTACAAGAATCATTGATTTTAATAAAGTAGCTGTCGATAGGTTTTTTTCGTTGCTAACAAATGTAACTGACAATCACAAACTAATGACTTCTCAAATAACTAATTGTGATGAAACAGGCGTCTCGGTTAATGCTAAAAACCAATCGAACAGCGCAGCTTGCAAAGGGAACCGTCCAGTGCGATCGTTAACCTCTGCAGAAAGGGGCGAAACTGCAACCATCCTCATTAGTACGTCAGCAAGCGGAGCTGACATTCCTCCTACGATTATTTTTCCACTAAAGAAGAAGCAGAAAGAATTTGAGTTAGGACTGACAGCAGGAGGTTGCGCTGAGGTCCACAGCACCGCATGGATGGCCACAGAGTCATTCTTTGTATGGTTTCCACAATTAGTGGTATTTTCTAAGACATCAAAGCACGTCCCAGTTCTCCTTATATCAGATGGCCACTCAGCTCATACCACGAACAATGACGTTATGGACTACGCGAGGGAGAGTGGCGTTTCTTCACCACCACATTGCTCTCACAGACTTCAGCCGCTTGATGTTTGTTTTATAAATCCTCGTTATAGTGATCAGCTTCGAAAATGGCTGCGAAGCCACGCAGGGAAAGTCGTAACTATCTTTCAAATTTCAACGCTTTTTGGTTCAGCTTTCGTCTAAAGCGCAACAATGAAAACCGCTATTAAAGGTTTCGAAGCCACTGCAATATGGCCCACGGACCCATCCATATTCAAGACGCACACTTCCTATCGGCACACACAACTGACAGCGGACGTGATAGGCCGTCAGATGAAGGGGTTATTATATCTGAACAATTGGAATTGCCTCCAACTAGCACACCAGCTGAAAAAGACGACTCAAACGGGCTGGATAATCAAGGGGACGAGGTTTCAGCGAATTGTTACAATGAACTGCCGCCTAAGAATAACAAAGTTATTGGGGCTAATTGTTCTAATCTTGGGTGCTCTTGGATGACAACTGACAACACAACCTCCTCATTTCATATTTCACCTGAGATTCTGATTTTCTTGTCAAAAGTTAACGAAAGCAAGAAAAGAGCGAGACTGAAAAGGGGGAACAACGTTGTTTTAACTGATTCGCCGTACAAAAAAAGAGTTAAAAGTCATTAATGGGAGAAATAGAAAAAAGAACTTTGACAAAGAAGAAAGAGCAAACAGAAAACTTTTTGCGAAAGAGAATAAAATTAAGAACTCAAAAACGAGAGAAAGAGCCTGAAGATAAATGGAAGAAAGGAGTAAGAATACTATACTAACGAGAGTGATTATGAGGTAAGTTCTGACTGTCAGTGTGTATATTGTGGTGGGTTATATTCAAAATCAGTTGGAGGTTGGGTCGCTTGTTCCACGTGCAAAAAATGGACACACGATTCTTGTGCAGGAATAGATAGCGAAGATGATGAGTGTCTCCCCGTGTGTGAATTTTGTAAACAGCCTCAAGAAAAGGATACGATACATGAAAACTGTAGTTTGACATTAATACTCACTTTAAACTAAAAAAAAAATACCGAGCAAGCCAATATTTTCTGCATTTCCGATAATTTTATACGTTTTTGTAATCACTTGTATTTACCACCCCATTCTGCCGCGTGCAAATGATATAAATTTCTGTTTTTGAGTGAGAAAATATTGTTGTTTTATTTTATGGCAATGTTCTTATATTTTTGTGATTAATACATCATAATGTGTTCATATAAAAATTTGTAACTCTCTTATTTATCAATTTTGTACATTTAATCAAAGTTTTCAACTGTGTACCCCATTATACCTTGGATTCCCCAACGTGTCGGATAAGAAAGATAAAAATACAATCACTACTCGTTTCTTCAACGACAATTTAAGCTGTGTTCTGTGGTTCCTCCCAGAGTTCATCACGATATATTCCGAAAAAAATCATAGTTAACGAACGTTATAAATTGCTCTAGAAACGAAGGCAATCCCAGTTAACATTTAATAAGGCCACTGGTATCCTTCGAAATGCAACTAATCAAAGTAATGCAGAACGTCGTGGGTCACAGCGGATGGGTGGAATCGAAATATGACATTTACCCACGATCGCTTCTTTTTGTCAATTTGTGCCATTAATTTCTCTGCTCCCTAATCTGATTTCGTAACTCCCCATCAGCTATTCGATCAAAACTTTTTTAGCATTCTTCTACACCACCACATTTCGGAAGTTTCTAGTCGTCTCCTGTTTGGGGAACCAGGCATGTTAACTGCTGATTCGCAATATATTTATTCCGAAAGGCAAAAGGAACCCCGAAAACAATGAAAATAATTTTGTTTATTGGTGACTGTACCAGTTTGATTTACACTTAGTGCGAATATGAAAGTATTTTATTCCAAATCCTTATTTGAAGGTACTAAAATGTCGGTTTAAATGTAAGACATGCCCACTTGTTTCTCTGTGCCATCTCTTCTTTGAGATGATAAGCCTAGGGACATTTTACCCGTAGTTTTTGAGCTTTCACCTATTGAATACATTTTTTCTTGTCTCGTAGTCAGTTGTTTGCTACAGTAATAACGTTTCTGAACAAAACAAATGCCAAGATCTACCCACAAAGTTTTCGAGAGAAGTTCTAGAAGACTTGCAAGAAATAAAAAAGTAAATATCATGAAACAAATGTTATGTTTTTGTACAGCATGCATACTATTGGAAAGTGAAAGAAACTATGAATTTAAATGAGTGCATGTACGACGTTAAGTGCAATGCAACTTTAAATTTTCCGTAACTTTTCTAACTAAATGTACCTTTCCTCTCAAACCATTTATCCCAGAACCATGGAATTCTAACGGTCAGTTTTCTTACTCGAGGGCATGAAGAGTCGAGGGATATGAAAGGGAAGCAGTGGTTGGGAAGGGAGCGAGACAGGGTTGTAGCCTATCTCCGATGTTATTCAATCTGTTTGCTGAGCAAGCAGTAAAGAAAACAAAAGAAAACTTCGGAGTAGGAATTAAAAACCATGGAGAAGTTGTATTATAATGAACACTATGGTCTTTTTATTTTTGAAATTTGCCTGCAAAACATCTCTTTCAAAATTTTTCTAAAAATTTCAGTATTAATATATTATTCATGAAAAATTGTCAGCTTGTTGGAAAACAGTGGAAATGCATGTAAGTAATGTTTTGTGTTTTACCGTTAATATAACACAACTTAGAATAAGGATCATATAAATAGATCAGTTAACATGGTGGAGATGGAAGATACGTTCTCCCCGTGAATATTGTGTTTAAAAACAAATGAATATTTTCAAATCAACAGCTCATTTCATGAAGTCATAACTAGAAGTGAATAATCTCCACAAAAATTGGTAAGTTAATTACTTTGGTGCAAGAAAGTCTCCATCATTAAGGAGAACAATGTTTTCAATAACTTGCCGGCAGCCACAAAAAGCTTTACTACTGACAGATTTCAGTTTACGAGGAGCCTAAAGGATTTCTTGCTAACCATCTCTTCCGACACCATTAATGAATTGAATTATTTATTAGAACTAGGGCGCGCGCGCGATTGAGAGAGAGAGAGAGAGAGAGAGAGAGAGAGAGAGAGTGTGTGTGTGTGTGTGTGTGTGTGTGTGTGTGTGTGTGTGTGTGTGTGTGTGTGTGTGTGTGTGTTTTAGAGAGAGAGAGAGAGAGAGAGAGAGAGAGAGAGAGAGAGAGAGAGAGAGAGAGAGAGAGAGAGAGAGAGAGGGGGGGGGGGTCAAATAATACGTGTACAATCAGAAGTGTGACTAAATTTTCATTCCTCGTTCATGATCAGTCCATTTGCGGTCTGTGGATAGTAAATTAGCATATTATTTTCCCATTGAGTATCTCCCCATTATGGATCAATTTCAATGGAAAGTACATATAATCTAACCCTCTTGTCTGCCCCACTTCTGTTGAAGGTTGTTGTTGTCTTCAGTCCACAGACTGGTTTGATGCAGCTCTCCATGCTACTGTATCGTCTGGAAGCTTCATCTCCCAGTACCCACTGCAACCTACATCCTTGTGAATCTGCTTAGTGTATTCATCTCCTGGACTCCCTCCTCGATTTTTACCCTCCACGCTGCCCTCCAATATTAAATTCGTGATCCCTTAATGCCTCAGAACGTTTCCTACCATCCGACCCCATCTTCTAGTCAAGTTGTGCCACAAAGTTCTCTTCTCCCGTATCCTATTCAATACCTCCACATTAGTTATGTGATCTACCCATCTAATCTTCAGCATTCTTCTGTAGCACCACATTTCGAAAGCTTCTATTCTCTTCATGTTCAAACTATTTATTGTCCATTATTCACCTCCATACGTGGCTACACTGCATACAAATACTCGGAGAAAAGACTTCCTGATACCTAAAGCTATACTCGATGTTAGCAAATTTTTCTTCTTTAGAAACACTTTTCTTACCATTGACAGTCTACATTTTATATCCCCTCTACTTCGACCGTCATCAGTTATTTTGCTCCCTAAATAGCAAAACTCCTTTACTACTTTAAATGTCTCATTTCCTAATCTAATTCCCTCAGCATCACCCACCTTAATTCGACTACATTCCATTATCCTCGTTTTGCTTTTATTGATGCTGATCTTATATCATCCCTTCAGGACACATCATTCTGTTCAGCTACTCTTCTAGGTTCTTTGCTGTCTCTGAATTACAAAGTCATCGGCAAACCTCAAGGTTTTAGTTTCTTATCCATGGATTTTAATTTCTACTCAGAACTTTTCTTTTGTTTCCTTTACTGCTTGCTCAATAGACAGATTGAATAACATTGGGGATAGTCTACAACCCTGTCTCATTCCCTTCCCAACCACTGCTTCAATTTCATATCCCTTGACTCTTATAACTGCCACCTGCTTTCTGTACAAATTGTAAATTGAATTCGCTCCCTGTATTTTACCCCTGCCACCTTCAGAATTTGAAAGAGAGTATTCCAGTCAACATTGTCAAAAGATTTCTCTAAGTCTACAAATGTTAGAAACGTAGGTTTGCCTTTCCTTAATCTACTTAATAAGGTAAGTCGTAGGGTCAGTATTGCCTCACATGATCCAGTATTTCTACGGAATCCTAACTGGTCTTCCCTGAGGTCGGCTTCTACCATTTTTTCCATTCGTCTGTAAAGAATTTGCGTTAGTATTTTGCAGCTGTGACTTATTAAACTGATAGTTCGCTAATTTTCACATCTGTCAACACCTGCTTTCTTTGAAATTGGAATTATTTCATTCTTCTTGAAGTCTGACGGTATTTCGGCTGTCTCATGCATCTTGCTCATCAGACGGTAACGTTCTGTCAGAGTTGGATCTCCCAAGGCTGTCAGTAGTTCTAATGGAATGTTGCCTACTCCCGGGATCTTGTTTCGATTAAGGTCTTTCAGTGCTCTGTCAAACTCTTCACGCAGTATGTCATCTCCCATTTCATCTTCATCTACATCCTCTTCCATTTCCATTATATTGTCCTGAAGTACACTGCCCTTGTATAGATCCTCTATATACACCTTCCACCTTTCTGCATTCACTTCTTTGCTGATAACAGGGTTTCCATCTGAGCTCTTGATATGCATACAAGTGAATCTCGTTTCTCTAAAGGTCTCTTTAATTTTCCTGTAGGCAGTATCTATCTTACCCCTAGTGATATGCGCCTCTACATCCTTACGTTTGTCCTCTAGATATCCCTGCTTAGCCATTTTGCACTTCCTGTCGATCTCATTTTGAGACATTAGTATTTCTTTTTGCCGGCTTAATTTACTGCATTTTTGTATTTTCTCCTTTCATAAATTAAATTCAATATATCTTCTGTTACCCTCTTTCTCTGCGCATGTCAAGTTCCGTAGGCCCAAATTGAGGAGCAAATCTTCAAGGTCATGGAACGTGTCAGTATCTACATCTACATCCGTACTCCGCAAGCCGCCTAACGGTGTGTGGCGGAGGGTACCCTGAGTACCTCTATCCGTTCTCCCTTCTATTCCAGTCTCGTATTGTACGTGGAAAGAAGGATTCTCGGTATGCTTCTGTGTGGGCTCTAATCTCTCTGATTTTATCCTCGTGGTCTCTTCGCGAAATATAAGTAGGAGGGAGCAATAGACTGTTTGACTCTTCGGTGAAGGTATGTTCTCGAAACTTCAACAAAAGCCCATGCAAAGCTACGGAGCGTCTCTCCTGCAGAGTCTTCCACTGTAGGTTATCTATCATCTCCGTAACGCTTTCGCGATTACTAAATGATCCTGCAACGAAGCGCGCTGCTCTCCGTTGGATCTTCTCTATCTCTTCTATCAAACCTATCTGGTGTGGACCCCACACTGCTGAGCAGTATTCAAGCAGTGGGCGAACAAGCGTACTGTAACCTACTTCCTTTGTTGTCGGATTGCATTTCCTTAGGATTCTTCCAATGAATCTCAGTCTGCCATCTGCTTTACCGACGATCAACTTTATATTAACATTCCATTTTAAATCACTCCTAATGCGTACTCCCAGATAATTTATGGAATTAACTGCTTCCAGTTGCTGACCTGCTATTTTGTAGCTAAATGATAAGGGACCTATCTTTCTATACATTCGCATCACATTACACTTGTCTACATTGAGATTCAATTGCCATTCCGTGCACCATGCGTCAGTTCGCTGCAGATCCTCCTGCATATCAGTACAATTTTCCATTGTTGCAACCTCTCGATACACCACAGCATCATCTGCAAAAAGCCTCAGAGACTTTCCGATGTCATCCACCAGGTCATTTATGAATATTGTGAACAGCAACGGTCCTATAACACTCCCCTGCGGCACACCTGAAATCACTCTTACTTCGGAAGACTTCTCTCCATTGAGAATGACATGCTGCGTTCTGTTATGTAGGAACTCCTCGATCCAAGCACACAACTGATCTGATAGTCCGTATGCTCTTACTTTGTTCATTAAACGACTGTGGGGAACTGTGTCAAACGCCTTGCGGAAGTCAAGAAACACGGCATCTACCTGTGAACCCGTGTCTAAGGCCCTCTGAGTCTCGTGGACGAATAGCGCGAGCTGGGTTTCACACGGCCGTCTTTTTCGAAACCCATGCTGATTCCTACAGAGTAGATTTCTAGTCTCCAGAAAAGGCATTATACTCGAACATAATACGTGTTCCAAAATTCTACAACTGATCGACGTTAGAGATATAGGTCTATAGTTCTGCACATCCGTTCGACGTCCCTTCTTGAAAACGGGGATGACCTGTGCCCTTTTCCAATCCTTTGGAACGCTTCGCTCTTCTAGAGACCTACGGTACACCGCTGCAAGAAGGGGGCAAGTTCCTTCGCGTATTCTGTGTAAAATCAAACTGGTATCCCATCAGGACCAGAGGCCTTTCCTCTTTTGAGCGATTTTAATTGTTTCTCTATCCCTCTGTCGTCTATTTCGATATCTACCATTTTGTCAACTGTGCGACTTCAAGAGAAGGAAGCACAGTGCAGTCTTCCTGTGTGAAACAGCTTTGGAAGAAGACATTTAGTATTTCGGCCTTTAGTCTGTCATCCTCTGTTTCAGTACCATTTTGGTCACAGAGTGTCTGGACATTTTGTTTTGATCCACCTACCGCTTTGACATAGGACCAAAATTTCTTACGATTTTCTGCCAAGTCAGTACATAGAACTTTACTTTCGAATTCATTGAAAGCCTCTCGCATAGCCCTCCTTACACTACATTTCGCTTCGCGTAATTTTTGTTTGTCTGCAAGGCTTTGGCTATGTTTATGTTTGCTGTGAAGTTCCCTTTGCTTCCGCAGCAGTTTTCTAACTCGGTTGTTGTACCACGGTGGCTCTTTTCCATTTCTTACGATCTTCCTTGGCACATACTCATCTAACGCATATTGTTCGATGGTTTTGAACTTTGTCCACTGACCCTCAACACTATCTGTACTTGAGACAAAACTTTTGTGTTGAGCCGTCAGGTACTCTGTAATCTGCTTTTTGTCACTTTTGCTAAACAGAAAAATCTTATTACCTTTTTAATATTTCTATTTACGGCTGAAATCGTCGATGCAGTAACCGCTTTATGATCGCTGATTCCCTGTTCTGCATTAACTGATTCAAATAGTTCGGGTCTGTTTGTCACCAGAAGGTCTAATATATTATCGCCACGAGTCGGTTCTCTGTTTAACTGCTCAAGGTAGTATTCAGATAAAGCACTTAAAAATATTTCAATGGATTCTTTGTCCCTGCCACCCGTTATGAACGTTTGAGTCTCCCAGTCTATATCCAGCAAAATTAAAATCTCCTCGCAGAACTATAACATTTCCCTAAGGGGCTCCATCACTAGCCTAACGTTGGAGCTCCCAATAACTAATAAACCCCTCCCCCCGTGTGCCTGCTCGGACCTTGCTGAAGGAGCAGCCACATGTCCATTCACAGGCAGAGCGGGCGATGCCACACGGCCAGCCTCCACATTGACCCTCCGCCTCGTGCGCCGCGAACGCCACTGAACCCGCCACTCCCCTTGGGGAGAGGGTGGCCCAACCGCGCCCGGTACCCGCGAAGATCTCTCGACAGCAGGGACAGTGGGTGAAGCATCTAATACCTGGGGCGCACCATGCGACGCACCAGACTCCCCACTGCCGCTACACTCCGAGGCAGCAGCCTGAAGACGGCTGACCGCGGCCATCAACACGCTCAGCTGTTCGCGAAGAGTGGCCAGCGTCCGTACACAGCAGTCACACATCCTATCCATCCTAAGGAATCAATTTACCGAAGAGACTTAATCAACTTTTAAGTAGACTGCTAATTCACTAAAGGCGATTGATTACTGACTAAACTGTGATTGCTAACCACTTCTTGTGGAAAACAATGAAAATAGCACTACCTGTCTCTGGACTGTATTCAAAACAAACACTAGCACTACTGGCACTATGGCTGACTACAAGGACTCTCTCTGACTGTATTCAAAACAAACACGAAATCTATGTAACACTATTACTAGCACTCGACAATTAAAGCTTCCTAAAAGCAAAAACACACGGAAGAAGAAGTGACAAGTAAGAAAAATACAGTTAATACTTAAATTAAGGTAGCTCGCTGCACAGCAGACGTGAAGCAGCCGGCGGTTAGGGCGACACATGAACTTACAACAAAAAAGTAATAACAGATAGAAATACATGTTCATGAACCTGAGAGAAAATCAGTCCATAAGTTTAAGCAAACGCTATCAGCAGTACAATGAGAATCAGCTTAATTTTTCAATTAACTCCTCGACAGAATAAAAGGAGTGACCCATGAGGAAACACTCCAGTTTCGATTTGAAAGCGCGTGGATTACTGCTAAGATTTTTGAATTCGAGTGGCAGCTTATTGAAAATGGATGCAGCAGTATACTCACACATTTTTGCACAAGAGTTAAGGAAGTCCGATCCAAATGGAGGTTTGATTTCTCCCGAGTATTAACCGAGTGAAAGCTGCTTATTGTTGGAAATAAACTAATATCGGTAACAAGAAACGACAATAAGGAATATACATATTGAGAGGCCAAGGTCAAAATACCCAGACTCCCTGAACAGAAGTCGACAAGAGGTTCGTGAACTCACACCACTTTTTGCCCGAACCTCCAGTTTCTGAGCCAAAAATATCCATCTAGAATGGGAAGAGTTACCCAAAAACATAATACCATACGACATAAGTGAATGAAAATAAGGAAAGTAGACTAATTTACTTGTCGAAGTATCACTCACTTTCGGCACCGTTCCAATAGTGAAAATGGCAGTATTAAGTCTTTGAACAAGATCCTGAACGTGGGCTTTCCACGACATCTTACTATTTATTTGAACACCTAGGAATGTGAACCGTTCAGTTTCACCAATCATATGCCCATGCTGTGAAATTAAAACGTCAGGTTTTGTTGAATTGTGTGTTAGAAAATGTAAAAACTGAAGCTTACTGTGATTTAACGTTAGTTTATTTTCTACAAGCCATTGACTGAGGTCATGTACTGCACTACTTGAAACGGAGTCAATGTTGCACCCAACATCCTTTGCTACCAAGCTAGTGTCATCAGCAAACAGAAATATTTTAGAGTTACCCATAATACTTGAGGGCATATCATTTATATAAATAAGGAACTGGAGCGGCCCCAACACTGATCCCTGAGGAACCCCCTCCCCCTTGACAGTACACCACTCAGATCCCTCATCACACTGTATTACTTTCCCCCATTCCCGTAGATCGTTCCCTAATGATCTTCCTGAAACACTCTACAACTTCTGATTCTGTCAGTTCTTTCAGGTCCCATCTCCTTAAATTCCCACCTTTTTCCAGTTTCTTCAGTTTAATCTACAGTTCATAATCAATATATTGTGATCAGAGTCCACATTTGCCCCTGGAAATGTCTTACAATTTAAAATCTGGTTCCTAAATCTCTGTCTTACCATTATATAATATATATGAAATATTGCAGTATCTCCAGGTCTCTTCCACGTATACAATCTTCTTTCATGATTTTTGAACCAAGTGTTAGTTATGATTAAGTTATGCTCTGGGCAAAAACCTACCAGGCGGCCTCCTCTTTCATTTTTTACCCCCATTCCATATTCACCTACTACGTTTCCTTTTCTTCCATTTCCTACTGTCGAATTCCAGTCACCCATTAATATTAAATTTTCATCTCCCATCACTATCCGAATGATTTCTTTTATGTCATCACACATTTCATCAATTTCTTCATCATCTGCGGACTACTTTTACGGCTTTGGTAGGCGTGGGATTCGTGGCTATCTTGGCCACAACAATGCGTTCACTATGCTGTTTGTAGTAGCTTACCCGCATTCCTATTTTTATTAATTATTAGACCTACTTATGCATTAGCTTCATATTAGCCTTCCTAATACTAAAATCTATATCCGATGTTAACAATGACGCCGGTGGATGGACTATCAGGAAATTACTGACCGTCGAGAAAGTCACAAAAATAACCGACAAGCTAATGGGCCCTTCACAGGAAAAGGTTTTTTGCCAAAAAACGGGGAAAATTGAAACCCAGCAAATGAGTAAAAAAATGTATATTCACTGACAAAAAAAATAGTGTACGCACACAACTTACACAACAATAGTCTGGGATTACTCTATTACGTAATACAGTTTTTGTGATTGTATCTTGCAGCTTTAGTTATTTTTAATTAAAAGAGGCTTTAAAAGGACAGAAAGAACGTGTTGGACTACGCTACAGATCGTTCTGTTAGCACAGTCTTTACTTTGTAATCACTTTCGTTGACTTCGGCAACTCTCAACAGAAATCTCCAACCTAACCGAGACAATGTGCTACGATACAGCCGAGATCATGACAAGAGAATGGGCTACATCACACTCGAAGTAAATGTATATAGGTAAGGATCCCCATGACCTGTATACGTCTGTTATAAAAAATCTCCAAGCCACTCTCCTCAAATAGACCGCAATCTTCTCTTGACCTTCAACTGTTACTATTTCAGAATTAAAAACCAGATTCAAAGAAAATTTGGCTACAAGGCACAAAACTAGAAAAATAAAAATAATAAAAGTGAGAACGTGAAACATGTTAGCAATAACCATAAACAGGAGATTTACAGAAAATATAATTGAGAAAGGAAATCATTAATATTATCGACCGTTTAGGAACTCTAGGCTACGAAATGGATAAAACCACATATCGAATAAGTGGTGGAAGAGTTAGTGTGTTTTAAGATTAAATCCAAACAAGAATTAGAGAAAAATATATCGAAGCAAGGCCTCTATTACGAAAAATTGCTAAATCTCGAGACAAATTGTGTCCTTCTGTATTAGATGAAATGTTTTGGCCCCTAGTACGGATGAAACAGTATCTGCAGTATCAACAGGAACTTCGGACATGTGTTTCATATTTCATCCAAGCCTGCAGTCTATAAATATTTAAACAAAATACTAAAACAAAATACCACTACAGGGGAATTACTTACGAAGTAGTTCTTGGTAAAGAAACACAGGACACAATTACGTATGTAGGCTTAATATGAACTACAACTGTGTTTATAAATCGCTATAGTTGCCTTGGACTAACGACGAGCAAATATCAATATAACCTGTACGCTTTTCAAAGCTGTTATCCATGAAAAAGCCAAACTACGTATCGTGAACAAAATACAATTTAACACCGAAACAATGACATTAGCTGACAATGGGCACAGACTTTAGTCAATGGGCACTGTTGAAAATTTGTGCCAGACCAGGATTAGCACCCGAGTCCCCTGGTTACGAGGGAGAGGCAATGATCACTGTGTCCGAATTACACAGTGGTCAACAGAATAGCACGAACTGCCCGAGCATGCCGTTCTTTAGATCCAAATTCTCAATTTCTCCATAGACTGCTAATGCACTGCTCCTTGAACATAATCCTCCTCCCTTTAATTATACAGTACACGGCCAAAAAAACAGACACCGAATATATGCAAACTTGGCCTTACGAACATTGCAGACGTCGTCTATGTAACACACGTCAAACTTCAAAGAATTTACCAATTCGTTGCATTGTTTACTATAGACCACAAATCAAGTAACGTAAAAAAAGCACTGCGTCTATTGAGATCATGATTCAGAGTTAAAAAAAACTAATAAGTCGCCTACATATTACAGTTGCTGCCGAAAGAGGAGAACCATTATTTTCCCACAAAAGGAAATATAGTTAAAATTACGCTTCTATTTCGGTTAGTTTATGCGGTTACTAAAATTTGCAGTGAAAGTTACATAGTGGACTCTACCCTCCCCCCACCAGAAACGTAGTTATCGTGGCTGTTGTGAGACTTTTGTACACAGTTAGAGAAAGTGTGTTAAATGTGGCGCGGACGGAAACGCTAGGCTACGCTACAGGGCAATCTGCTCGCACAACGTTTAGTCGGCATTCATAATCGTTGGCGTAAACAACTCTCAATCAAATTACCACCTTCCAACCTAACTTAGATCTCGGGCTACACTACCAATCGGCCTGTCATCACAACCAAAAATTCATTGAGGGGGGTGGAGGGATTTCCTGTAGCTCTCTCTAATGTATCTCTAGGCAAAACTGCCAGTTTTGTCAGACTCAACAGCAAGATTTACCAATGGTAAACACTTTTGAGACGGCTCGTAATTTTAGAATAGTCCTCTTCGTCTTACTTGGCATAAATTGTTCGCTGGCGTCCCAGCAGCTAGCTCCCTCAGTGTCTGCTTCTGCCATCGCACCACGCTAGTCTGCTGTTGTCCTAGCAGACCGAACGCACCGCACATCCGATACCTTCGGAACCACTCACTGGCCAGTTAGCAACTGAGCGGAACACTGTTTACATCGTGAAAGGAAAACTATGCAAAGATGTACACTTAAATGGCACGACTGAGTAGCACACACACAGTAATATCTGAGGAATGTCCTTCGACACGCGCAGAACGAAAGTCTTCTCGCGAACGTACAGCGTCTCTGAAAAAAAATCTCGTGACTATATTCCGGCGTTACGGCCAGGTTCTCATACAAATGAGCAAAAAAGGGTACATTTGAAATTCTTTTTGAGACAATGAAAATACATTCGAAAGATCTGTTTGGGAATTACGAGTGATAATACTATGAGCTTAATTTTAGATTTTCAATAAAAAATGGCGCCCGTAATTATGATTTGATCAAGGGCCTGCGAGACTGGAGTACGCAGAGCGCGTGCAGTGTGGCACCTCATATGTTACCTGAATTCAAAAATGGGTAACATCAGTTGATACTACATTATTCCTCCGAAATTGAAAATGGATAACATCAGTCGATAAAACATAAAATTTATGGGAGCGTATACCTAACCGCAATGAAACAACCTTAAATTTAACGATACAGTGCTAATTCGAACTTTGAGTTCGATTTTTGAGGGTTTGTTTCACTCCTTATGCCTACACAAAAATTAGTTAATATTAACAAATGTCATATTATAGCTATAAGTTCCTAAGAAAAGTGTTTACTTTTAGGGGTCAGAGGTAGATGTTAAGAGAACGAACCACTTTTAATTTATGCTGCATGCCGTTCTGAGAAAATAGTTACCCGAAAAAAATGTGTTCAAAGTTTAGGGAAAACATTTAGTTATATTATTACTTCGATTTGCATGAACTGAGTGTTACATATATATTTTTAATGTCGCTGAAAACGAATCTGAAGTCAGATTTTTAATATTCAAAACAGCTAATCCAATACGGAGGGCAACCGATTATGTTTTGACCAATTTTTACCAAAAATGTATTTTCGTTATTTACGTTTAGTCTGCAAGTCAAGGAGTATTTATCAACCCTTCCTCTACCTCTGATTGTTCCTAGACAGCAACTTCCTGTTCTTCGTGGCAGGAAAAGCCGATCTGTCAAAGCTGGATATGCAGCACTCGGCAGCCTGCACTTGATATTCGTCCGTATTTTCGGTGAGTATGTTTGCATGCATTCTGCAGTATGAATCATTTTGAGCACGTGCGACACGGGACGAGTTATCATCTACATCTATATGGATACCCTGCAAAACACATTTAAGTGCCTGGCAAAGGGTTCATCGAATCACCTTCACAACTGATAATTAATTGAAACCCTCAGCTGCCGACAGGTGTTGTTGATATACTTCGATGGGGACAGCTGAAAAGTGTGCCCCTACTGGGACTCGAACCCAGAATCTCCTGCTTACAAGGCAGACGCTCAATCCATCTGAGCCATCGAGGGCACACATGAACAGCACGACTGCAGGAATTTATCCCTCGCACGTTTCCCGTGAGACTCACATCCCCAACCGTCCACAATCCGCATACGTAATGTACTTAATAGGTATTTGTCCATCCACTCATTACTGGCTCACACTAAGGTGACGATTCCCGTAAGAGTTCCGGCAACCTGTGCGCATTCGCACAGACGAAGGTCAATGGCTGGGTAACGTTTAACCATAGATATGAAGATAGTAACTGCTCTCGAAAGAACAGGCGCCACTGACGACCTTGCAACTCTTCTAGAATACATGATAGACCGGCCGATGTGGCCGAGCGTTTGTAGGCGCTTCAGTCGGGAGCCACGCGACCGCTACGGTCGCAGGTTCAAATCCTGCCTCGAGCATGGGTGTGTGTGATGTCCTTAATTTAGTTAGGTTTAAGTCGTTCTAAGTTCTAGGAAACTGATGACCTCAGATGTTAAGTCCCAAAGTGCTCAGAGCCATTTGAACCATCAGTCCCTATGTTTACACACTACTTACAGTAACTTATGCTAAGGACAACACACACACAACCATGCCCGAGGGAGGACTCGAACCTCCAACAGGGGGAGCCGCGCGAACCGTGACAAGGCGTTGGACACATGGCGGGTACCCCGCGCGGCTCATGGCAGCCGTGACACTGCTTCAAACAATGGACTGTAGAAACTTTTGTAAAGCACGGATTAAAAAAAAAACTTTCTGTTCCAAGAGTCTAGACAAGTACACCTTTAAAAAATGCAACTACAAAGAAATTGAATTTTCGAACGTTTTGAATGAGAACCTGTCGTTATGGAATACCGTTGATCAAATGTCACAGGGATTATATACTCAGGTTTCACATGTGGATTAACACTTTCTAATCAATATCCCGAAAGAGCAGGGCTTAAAACTTTGAAGAGTTAAATTTCAAGGGCCGTTCTCTTGTATGCAAATAGTTTCACAGTAGAAATTTCTCTAGTTTTATTTATTAATTTATTTATTTATTTTTTGCTGTAGGTAAAGAAGGATAGCATTGTGAGGAGGGGGAAGGGGGGGGGGAGGAATCTCGCCTCTCCCACCTTGGAATTCTCAGTACAGAATTTTTATTCATTACGAGATTCTTAGCCACTTGCAGAAGTGATTTCGAGTGATTCTGCAAAACTTTTCCTTTAGCCAATCGTAGCAACTATAGGATTCCGTTCCTGCTGCATGACATGTCTCGGAACTTAAAGTGACCAACTCATTTGCATAAAGAGCTAGCTTATCATCCGCTTCTTTACTTGCGTAGACCGTTCATGGTCTGCAAAGAATTTTTTTCTTTAATCGTTTTTTTATGTCTTTTATAAACTGCAACACTTTCTAAACTTTCTAAACTTAGCGCCGTTGAAGCATGGTCTTTTACTGAATGATCAAAAAGCAATGCTGACAGCTGGAGTCCAAGGTTTTTGTTAATCAAGCCGTTTGTATTCTTGTGGTGATATCTCCGTACAGTCTTTCATTCCCTAACGCATATTTCTTTATATCTAATTGAGAAGTGAAATACCGGTTTTCATAGATGCAGATTTAAAATATTTTAATATAACGCAATAAATATTTCATTAAAATTTTCATCCCCTTATGCTCGAAGTTCCAAAACCAGAAAAACACGTAGTTTTTAAAAATTGTAACATATTAGCCGAATACGAATTGTCAGATATATTTAGCAATCCTTTCATAATGAACCATTTTCTGAAACATCTCACACCCTTTAGGGGTTGGGTTTTCAAAAACAATTAAACACGTATTCTTCTATTTAGAGCCGAGGAGCCAAATTCAAATCTTCATACATTTAATTCTAAAATTGCTTTCATAGTGAAATATTTCATAAAACATTACATCCCCTATTTCACTCTATTAGTGAGTTAAATTTCCAAAAGCAACGAAACACATTTTTTTTACATCCAACCGAGATGTCAAATACCTATTTTCATAGATGTAGCTATAAAAATGCTTCAGTAGTTCTTTAATAATGATTTATTTTCAAAAAACCTTCACAAATTATTTTATCCCCCAATGGAAGAATTTCGGAAAATGCTAAAAACCTGTTTCTTTTTTGTATCTGACTGAGACACCAAATGTCAATTTTCGTAGTTTTGTAGTTATAGCTTCAATAGGGACATAGGGACATATTTAAAAAAAAGACTTTCAACCCATGTTTCACCCCCATAGGAGTGAAATTTCGAACAATCTCTTCTTAAATGATGCTTTCAGCGTAAGATTTACACCTTCATCAAATTTCAAGTCCGTATACTTTGCAGGTTGGGCTGGAAGGCTATGGGTCAGTGAAACCTGTGCCCCTATTGCACCTTCTTGGAGGTTGTAGTTCCAAAAACAGTGAAACACGTAGTTTTCTATAACACAATATTCATAGATTTCGCTTTAAAAACTCTTTCGCACTGAAATACTTTCATAAAACATTACATCCTATATTCCACCCTCTTAATCGTTGAATGTCTCAAAAACAGGTTTTCATATATTTCATGAAACATTTCATCCTCTGTGATATGGGGTATGGTAGTGACACACCAAAATCACAATAGTAATCCGTTGTAGTTGCTACATATTTTATTACAATCAAAAGCATTATAAAATCACAAGGCCAGATCAGTTGGACAAATAATAAATAAATTTCGTTAAGTGGAACGAGACCCGTAAAACTTGAAATTTGAATATGACTAGGTATATATACTTAGGTAAAGCTTTACTTAAATAGCACAAATGTCCATAAAATTCATAGCAGAACTCTCACTACTTGCAATCAGGGGAGAAACAGATTAAGCGTAAGAATACAGATATTTAACGTTCGGCTTGCCAACTTTCCTAAACAAAACTGTATAAAAATGACTAAAACAATTAAGGGGGTCCTTTAATTTTGACTAAACGGACCTTCAAATTTACTTACTCAGTTGATTAATCAACAATATTCTTAGAATGATTACAACTAGAACATGACTATATGACAATACCCTTAAAATAAGGTTGCTTCAATATTTCGTGTGAATTGGCGATAGACGTGAGCAGACCAAGGATTCAAATCAATACAAGAGATCCACGAGGCAGAGAATGACATAGAAATATACTCAACATGGCAATGCAATTGAACTTTGGATGCTATAGTTCAGCACCGGAAAGATGGAATCACGCAAAAGTGACAACATAACCCAAGATGTAAAGGAGAGGACATGGCCTCAAATATCTCTCTGCCGCCGTGGTGCTCTGCTCCCAGTATGCTAGCGTCGACCGCTGCCAGTTATCTCTAACACAACACACATCAAGAGCAGACAATTTTCTGAGACATAAACTACACAACCCTATCTGGAGAACAGGTGAGCAATACAACTGGACTGAAACCAATGAGCCTCCGTGAGTTACTTGGCCAGTGCCAGCCCTTAAACTTTGATTAATAAGATCGCTAAAAATCATACCGAAGTTAAGATGACGAGACTTATCTCCAGGTTCGCCATATTAGTGGCAGAGACAATAAATTGGCGACGCTCTTATCCGTATGTTCGCGGCAGAGTCTGGGGAAGGCAAGGGCCACGTGGAGCCGGATCTGGGGGTCAATTTCCTTCTCTCCGAGACACCCGGCTTCTTCTGCGACTTAGCCGGCAAACAGGAGAGGACCCCGGGTGGGGACCGATTCGGCAGCAGTTGGCGGATGGCGAGGTCTTCGGGGGGTGGGGTTGGGGGGGGGGGTGTCTTGTGTAAAGGGGAAGACAACCGTGGTGAAGGGAAGGTCTGTATTCCACAGGAACGAGTTAGCATGGCACTCAGATATTTCCACGATTCGGCGGTAGGGGATCATTTGGGGTTCTACAAGACCTTGAACAGAGTTCGGGAACACATGTTTTGGCCCAACCTATATGGCGATGGCATGCGATTTGTTGGCAACTGTGTCCAGTGTAAGCGCGGTAAGCCCGATGTTGGGCCGCACAGAGAACTACTACAGTCGGTTAGCGAGCAGTGTCCTCTGGACCGCGACTCAAAGATCGAAACATCGATCGACGGAAACTGGCGCCAGAAACGCACCAGCTCACTCTATTTCATCCCCTTAGGGGTTGAACTTCCAAAAACACGAAAATACGTATTTTCTTATTTGTAACCTTGAAGTCAAATACCAATTTTCGTAGATATAGCCTTAAAAATACTTCCATAGTCCTTCCATAATTTTTTATCTCAAGATAAAATGTTCACCTACTATTTCACCTCATAGAGGTTAAATTCCCAATAATACTGGAACACATATTTCTTTATTTCTGACCTAGAAACCAGATACAAATTTTCGTATGCCTAGCTTCAAAATTACCTTAATAGCTACATGTTTCAAAAATCCTTTCAATTTCTGTGTATCCCCCTTAGAGGTGGAATTTCGAAATATGCAGTATAAGCGGTATAAGATCAACAACCTTTCCAAATCTCAAGGTTTATTTTCCTTGGCGGTCTGGACTGTGTGAATTTCATAGTAATGGCCTCCACACAAACACACACACACACGCACACACACACACACACACACACACACACACACACACACACCACTAACAATGCCACCACCACCTCCTGGGGAAATTTCTGCAGACGCCCTTGTTCCACTGCAGTCATATTTTGCCGACGACCTACATTTAGCAGCGTGGGAGGGATAGTGTCGTGCAACAGACAGTATACTCAGTAGACAACGAACTGTTCGTTGTGAAATCAGGGACATAGGAACCGAGACTGACACAGAAGGTGCTGAAGGTGAAGCACACTAGACTCGTGTCTACCACGGCTTCAAATAGTATCGATTTACTATGAACGGAAGTTCCGAAAAGTGAGCAAGTAATTTTACAGTAAATTCAGTACCGATGGTGAGGATATACAACGAAAAACATTTCTATAATATTTCAGAAATAATGAAACATTCCACTCAAGTCACGCGGCAGAAAACTCAATGGATATGCTTGCACTTAAGACGGAAGGCCCCACGTGCTTACGCAGGCTTACGACAGATCGCAAAATTCGGCAGTAGGCGTAAGCCAACCTCTTGTGCTGCCATCTGTTATTGATGCCAGGCATCAAGGTCTCAGTAGTTCGACCATCCACTGGAGAGTAGTTGCTTTATAAGTACTCCGTCTTCAGGCCACGAGTGACCTACTGGGACAGCACCATCCGACCGCCGTGTCATCATCTGTGGAGGATGTGAACAGGAGGGGCGGGGATCAGCACACTGTTCTCCCGGTCGTTATGATGGTTTTCTTTGACCGGAGCCGCTACTATTGGGTCGAGTAGCTCCTCGATTGGCATCATGAGGCGGCCTGGATGATCACCCATCCAAGTGCCTTCAACGCCCGACAACGCACTTAACTTCGGTGATCTCACGTGAACCGATGCCACCTCCGCGGCAAGTCCGTTGCTGCAGATATTTTAGAGTAGTTGTTACGTTTCATAATTATCTAGTTTACGGGGAAAATGTAAAAAAGGCGATTGTCACCGAAGCTACAACTAATCTGAATTTCTGGTTAGTTATCAAGTGGTCTTATGTGCAAGCCTGATTTTTTCATCCTTTGCGGTGGGAATTATTCAAACCCGTCATGTTCTTCTTATGAGGTGTTCTATTTATTTTGCACACAATGATCGTTTGTAGTTGTGTTGAGTTACCACCTTGATAAATTTTTGGATGGCGCACGTATCATAACTGAGATCTGCGCTTGCGCTTAATGGCTGAAGGTCAATTAGCGTAATGAGTAGTAGCGAATGTTATAGTAACATGTTTGTAAATTATTTCAGGTAAATTACCTTAGTAGTGTAATATTATCAGTATACCAGTACAGTATGTGGGCCAATTACGTTAGTCATGGAATACTATCCGTATAAGACTATGTCACCTTGATGTCCCGGAATTTGCTTCAATTTTGGAATCCACGAAAGAACTGGAAATTTTCCTTTACACAGCTTTCCATATAATTTCTATTACAGTGATTCAGTCTTGTCTGTCACTCGACTTTTCTGACTGTGAAATAAATTCTATCGCTCATGTGCTTATTACCTCTTCGTGTTTCCATTTGCCGATATTGCGCATAAACACATACATATCTCAACGTTGCTATGTACATTGATGGAACGACACACTTTTCTGTGGCGACACTGCAGTTTAGAGATAGAAAAACCGATCAGTTAAAACGACATGGGTATTTTAGTTCTGAATAACCGGTGTCTTTCGGTTTTTGTTTGCTCTCGGTTATAACAAGTATCTTTTTATATTTTCCTGATAACCACGTAAAAACAGATATACCAATTAGCCACAGTTGTCGTAGTAAAATTTTTAGTTTTCAAATAAACCTTTTTTAAAAAAGACGAGTAATTTTTATTCGTAAGATTTCCATAGCTCTTAAATACTGCGTTATTACAGAAAAAATGGGAAAAGTGATGTATGCCACTTTAATAACACTGCTGATAGAAACGAGCAACAAGTGAAATGGTCCAACATTGCCGAGACAATACTGTGCCTGTTATACAAGCAGTGCGCGAGAATGGACGCAGTTTCTCGCTGTTGTCGAACGTCAGTTGTAACACAGAATGGCACCATCTGGAAGCCTGGAAGTATTTTACGATATGCAGTACGAGTGAAGCACAATGGTCGATTTGGTCGACTTGCGACATCATACACGGAAAAAAGTTAAAATTTTACAAATCATTCATAGTTCGGGATAAAAATAGAAAGTGCCTGATCTGCTGCCTGTGTCTACGTTATCTGCTTTTAGCCGTTAACAGAGAAATTAAAACGAAAAAGAGAGTTCTCCTGCCGCAGTTTTCACTCTTTATCGCTGGATTATACGTAATGCCCGCATAGTGCTGTGATAACCGATTTAAATATAATTTTTGAGCAGAGTTCTAAAAACTAAAATCAGTAGGATAATACTGGCAGTTTTCTGTGGTATAGAAGTACTCGCTATATTTTGAGAGAAACAGCGAACAGCGGACAAAGTTTTATTGGACTATTTAATTTAAAGAAATTAGAATTATATTAATACCGTCAGTTGCTCACGGGCGTTGATAAATATCAACGTGGACAAGTGAAAATGTGTGCCACGACCGGGACTCGAACCCGGGATCTCTTGCTAAAATGACAGACGCTCTATGCATCTAGGCCACCGAGGGCACAGTGTATGGTTCGACTGCAGGGACTATCTCGCGCACGCCTCCTGCGAGACTCACATTCTTACCTTGAATGTCCATACACTACAGTCGTAGAGTCCCACTCCAACACACTCATTCCTCGTGGAAGACATGTCCATATCCATATAAGTATATGGTTCTGGCAACACCAGCCATGACCTTCTTCTGTGAAGATGCACAAGTATTCCCCGAACTGTTACGGGACTTGGTAAGAATGTGTTCCACGAGTAATGAATGTGTTGGTGTGGGACACTACGAATGTAGTGCGTGGACATGGAAGGTGAGAATGTGAGTCTCGCGGGAAGCGTGCGCGAGATAGTACCTGCAGTCACACTATCGTCTGTGCCCTCGGTGGCTCAGATGGGCAGAGAGCCTGCCATGTAAGCAGGAGATCCCGGGTTCGAGTCCCAGACAGGCACACATTGTCACCTGTCCCCGTTGATATATATCGACACCCGTGAGCAGCTGACGGTATTAATATAATTCTAATTTCGTTCTGGACGGCTGCAGGTCATCATAAATGTATTTGACGTTTTGATTCCATTTATCAAGAAACTGAGAAAGTAAAAATTTTTATCTTTGTTTGATTTCTACGTTTACAAGAGGAAATAATGTAAATAAAATACTGAAAATCGGTTATTACAAGAACTGGTATTGTGACGGGCTTTAACAATTAGGTTAAAGTGAGGCTGGGAAACTGATAAGAGCCGAAAACCAGTTGTTTGAGCGATAACCGACAATCCCACTGCTGTTGTGAGTGGTAAGATTGACGCGCAAGGACATCTAGAACAGTTTCTCAGAAAGGTTACTGCAACTCTGATGTTCTCAAAATGAACGGGCCAGCCATTGGCGTCCGCGAGGGGGAAGGGGAGGGGGAGGGGAGGAGGTGGGGAGGGGAGGATAGGCAAAAGGGCACTTTCACCCGTCGCCCCTAACCATCCTTGGAATCTGGAGTAAAGAGTTTTTATTCGTTACAGTATACTCATACTCTTCCAGATAAGAATTCTCCACAATACTGCTAAACCTTAGCTTTGACCAGTTGTAGCGCTTTTAGAGTTAGGGTCTTGTAGCTTGATGCACCTCGTAACTGACCAGCTGATTTGTACACAGAGTGCCAGTCTCAGAATCATGCACTCCAGCCCCGACGCGCCTTCCCCCCTCCCCACCACTGGAAATATTTCTGCAGACTCCAGTCTGCCACTGTGCATATATTTTGATAACATCCTGGTTTTAATAGCATCGAAGGAACAGCATTGTGGAGTAAAGGGTAGACCTAGCACAGACCACACCATTCACAATGAAACGCATCACTTAGTAGATGGTGAAGTACTTTGAAGCTAGCCAGATAGAAACAGAACCTCCTGGCACTGTATCTAACCCAAATTCTAATCTTACACTAATCTCTTGTATGTACCTACCACGCCCTCAAAGAGCCAACGATTTACTATTATCAAAAGTTCCGAAAAATGAGGAAGAAATTGACCCACACTTTTTTCCGTTGTTCATTATTTCGATTACCCCATAAAGGGAATGGACTTGTAGCCACAGGTTACACAAGCGATAAATGGTTTAAAATACATAAAAAGAGATGACAATAGGAAATGATTTTTAAAAACACAATGATGCGGCTTTTACGATTTTTACAGGAAAAAAAAAATGGATGACAAAATAAAGGTTTTTCAAAAATATGCTGATGGACAATATTGGGGATTTTTTATCTTTATAGATGACTAGCGGAAAAGCTTGGTGTTGACCAGGCATTTATTTACAGCTGTGCGTCCACGTCCGTACTATGCAGCGTCTGGCCTTGTCCTGAGTTTTTATGACGTATCTCCTGAAACATGTGTCGTACAATGATATAATTTTGTAGGTGCATTCAGCGTCATATGCGGATACTGTCTGCAAAATTTATTGCGAATATAGTAGCAAAGAAGTAACAAATTTAAATGTCACGAATGCTGTGATCCCCACACACTTGGGTGCAACCAATGTACACAGGATGCTTGGCTCGATCATTATGGCTACCATCACCGCTGGTCGAAATTGGACCAGCTGTGTCGACGTAGTGAAAATATAAATGTGCATAACATGGTAAACGTCCATTCTTTCCAGCCATCAGACCTGATCTACGATCAAAAATATCATGTAAAAGTGGTAGGGGCAACGGCCTTGCCGCAGTGGATACACCGGTTCCCGTCAGATCACTGAAGTTTAGCACTTTAGGGCGTGGTCGGCACTTGGATGGGTGACCATCCGGGCCGCTATGCGCTGTTTCCATTTTTCGGGTTGCACTCAGCCTTGCGATGCCAATTGAGGAACTACTCGACCGAATAGTAGCGGCTCCAGTCAAAGGAAACTACCACAACGAGTGGGAGAGCCAGCTCCTCCTCCACCCTCAGTGAGAATGACGTGGCGGTCGGATGGTCCTGATTGGCCACTTGTGGCCTGAACACGGAGTGCTTTCTTAAAGGAGTGCTCCCTACATAAAACTGACAGTCTTGACTCAGGGACTGTCCACGGTAAATGCTGCATTGGACCTACGAATACTATTAAAATAACGGTTTGAGTTCTCTTTAGTTGTCCAATCATCTGAAGTGAGTCCTTATTGAAGTAAGCTGAAAAATAGATTTTATGTTAATGGCGGATAAATTTTATGTTAATGGCGGCAAATTAACTTTACCCTAATGACACACAAGGTCAATGCCGTTCCATCACGTAAAGTATTCTCAGATCGAAATGTTTTGCATTACCAAATCTCCAATGTAGATCCATCATACCGCAATTATAATTCTCAAAATAATTTGGAGCTACGTTCAATGCATATTTAAATGCATCTTTCAAAACAATACCAGAATTCTCATTAGATCATCATTATCAGTGCCTAGAGTATTCCTATTATTTCGTCTACCAAAAACCGCGTCTCACTATGGCTTTTTCAGTACGCTGTTTTGTTTTCCACTGCTGACAATAGAAACGATCTGGCAGATGTGACATTGTAGATGTCCAGTATGCGTGTCTTAATGCAAATAAACCGTCTGGAACATTTACCCTTGAACCTCCCTAGAATGGGATTTCATGGAACGTTATTACTTTCCTGTGTCCATTTCTATCGCACCAGCTGATCGCCACGACTGGGGAGAGTGAGGAGGGGGTGGGGTGAAAGTTGGCAGCACTTTGAGTGGCAGAAACCTCACGTTTCCGTCATTTGTTTTCATAATGACGTAGTGCCAATTCGTCACATTGGACGCTTTTCTCTCGGAAACGTTTACATTCATCGTCTGGATATCAATGTCGCCTTCTGAGGTATGCAGTCGCACCACTCTGTACGAAATAGGTTCTAAGCTGATGCAGTTGACAAGTAACGTCGAAATATATCGTCACCTCGAAATATATCGACACCTCGAAATAAATCCACACCCAGAAATAAATCGCCAACCCGAAATAAATCGCAACCTCGAAATAAATCGACACCATGAAAAAAATCGAAACTTCGAAATAAATCGACACCTCCAAAAGACAGCTACATCGAAATGATTAGATATCCCGAAATATATCGACATCTAGACGCATTTCAGCTTACCATATAGATCGATATCTCGAATCTCACGGACCTCTCGAGATAAATCGAGGTAAAGAAATATATCGATATCTTGAAATATATTGGTACCTAGTAATATAAAGATATCTCTAAAAATACAATATCTTGAAATTTATGGCTTACTTGAGATATAGAGGTTTCTTGAAATATATCGATATCTCGAAAGGAATCGATATCTGTAGTACACCGATACATGGAAATATATCGATAGCTCGAAATAAACAGACAACCCGATTTGTTTCGGTATATCAAACTAAATCGATATCTCGACATAAACGGATACTTCGAAATCAATTGATACCTCGAAATAAATGGATGCCTCAATATAGATAGATATCTCGAAATAAATCGACATCTCGATATAATGAGTACTTCGACATAAGTCGATATATCGAAATGAATCGATAATGGGAAAGAGTGGACGTCTTGAAAAAAATCTGTACCCCTAAGAAAACGATTCTCGAAATAAATAGGTATATCGAAATATATCGCTATCTCGATAAATACCGATATCTAGTGGTCGGATATATGTTTCAAGTTGACTTGACATATCAGTATAGTTCGATATACATCAAAATACTTTCGATTTTCAATATACCGATAGATTTCTAGACCTCGGGGAAAAAATCGCCGATCCGACCTCAGTGCAACAACGCAGACCTAGGGAAAAAACGCCGACCTCGGGGAAAAACGCAGACCTCGAGGGAGAAACGTCGACCTCGGGGTAAAACGCCGACCTCGTGGGAAAACGCCGACCTTCGGAAAACTGCCGACCTCAGGAAAAGTCCAGTTCCATTAATTTACACAGACACTAATGTATGTCACCATTAGGTTATCAAAATACAACCAAATTCCTGGTATTTATCACCTCACACAAAAAGTGGTCGTGACAGAAAAGTCTCGTTCTTTAGAAAGTTTAGAATGAGATGTTCTAAATATTGCAGTTTATCCATTTACAATAATCTACAAGCACTGCACAATGAGAAGAGACTGTCAACCACAGCACTTTGAAATAGTGGACAGCCAGGAAGACAGAGGTTGCATTGCTGTTTCTAATCCTCTGGTGCTTGAGATTTAGAATCCAGGATTGCCTCGAATGAGAACAGCAATAATGGATGTCCTGCACCAGTGTAGAACTTACTCTGGAACTCCACAGAAAATCACAAGGCACAATTATATCACATCATTCTCAGCAAACTACAGAAGCCTCTAATGGACGTAACAACGTTGTCACCTCCTTCACCAGTGAAAGATCTTAGTAGCTATTGAGTCAAGAGTAGGTGGCCAATTAATAATTTGTTGTTCAAAGCTAACTTCAGTGTATATGGGAATACTCAGTGGACATCTTTAACCATCATATTTTACTGTCTAAGATATGTCAACTTCTCAGACTATAAGTATAAGCAGAGCTTGGTCTTTCCCAATCCGAGATTGTTTAGAATGGGTATCAAGGGAATCAGATCCACTGGGCATTTAGAGCAACCTGCTTTAAACAATATGAGCAGGCAGTAGACACAGACACAGAATTTGGAATTTCTCTGTGAAGTGGTTACCTTCATCGTCTGAAAACTTATGTTGTGTGCTGCGCTATTTGGAGGTACTAATAGCAACACAGTAAAACACAGAAGAAGCTTATAAGTTGATGTAATCAGCCAGTAAGAAGCAGTAAACTTTAAGTTTTAGTAATCGATTATTGACTTATTATCCGGCTTTGGTGCCTTGACATTACCGACGACCTTAAGATTTTGCATGAAGAGAGGCCTAAAAGCCACGTTACACGAGAGAATGAGAAAAGTGTTCATATGTAGTAAAAACCTAAGAAATAAGCCCGTTTTCGTCATTTGCTATCAAATCGACGTATTGCCAGAGCGTTACATTGGCAGCTTTTCTCTCTGAAACGGTTACATTTATCGTCTGCAAACTTATGTCGCGTGCTAAGGAATGCAGAGACACTAAAAACAACACAGTAGAACATAGAGGAAGCTTCTAGGTTGATGTAATTAGCCCGTAGGAAACAGTACAATTCAGGTTTTAGTTATCGATTAGTTGGGAGCTCCAATGTTAGGCGCGTAATGGGGCCCCTTAGGGATACGGCGGCTAAGGAGAGGAAGAAATCCAGTGTGCACTTCGTGTGCATTCCGGGAGGAGTCATTCCTGATGTGGAAAGGGTCATTCCGGATGCCATGAAGAGCACAGGGTGCAGCCAGCTGCAGGTGGTGGCACATGTCGGCACTAATGACGTGTGTCGCTTTGGATCAGAGGAAATTCTCTCTGGATTCCAGCGGCTATCTGATTTGGTGAAGGCTGCCGGTCTTTCTTACGAGATGAAGGCAGAGCTGACCATCTGCAGCATCGTTGAGAAAACCGACTGCGGACCTTTGGTGCAGAGCCGGATGGAGGGTCTGAATCAGAGGCTCAGACGGTTTTGCAACCTTATTGGCTGCAGATTCATTGACTTGCGCCATAGGCTGGTGGGGTTTCGGGTTCCGCTGAATAGGTCAGGAGTTCACTACACTCAGCTGGCGGCTACACGGGTAGCGGAGGCTGTGTGGCGTGGACTGGGCGGTTTTTTAGGTTAGAAGGCCTCGGGAAAGTGCGGGATGGGCTGCAATGTCAAAGGGTGCTTGGCAATTACAGGACGTGCTTGGATCAAGGAACAGTCGGAATTATAGTTGTAAATTGTTGTAGTTGCGCTGGAAAAGTCCCTGAGCTTCAAGCGCTAATAGAAAGCACAGAAGCTGATATCGTTATAGGTACAGAAAGCTGGCTAAAGCCTCAAATAAGTTCTGCAGAAATTTTTACGAAGTCTCAGACGGTGTTCAGGAAAGATAGATTAGGCAGAATTGGTGGTGGAGTGTTTGTGTCTGTCTGTAGTGGTTTATCTTGTAGTGAAGTCGAAGTAGATACTCCGTGTGAATTGGTGTGGGTGGAGGTTATACTTAAAAGCCGAATTAAGTTAATAATTAGCTCCTTCTACCGACCCCCAGACTCCGATGATACAGTTGCAGAACAGTTCAGAGAAAGTTTGAGTCTCGTAACAAATAAATACCCAACTCATACGGTTATAGTTGGTGGGGATTTCAACCTACCCTCGGTATGTTGGCAAAAATACTTGTTCAAAACCGGTGGTAGGCAGAAAACGTCTTCCGAGATTGTCCTAAATGCATTCTCCGAAAATTATTTCGAGCAGTTAGTCCACGAACCCACGCGAATTGTAAATGGTTGCGAAAACACACTTGACCTCTTGACCACAAACAATCCAGAGCTGATAGAGAGCATCATGACTGATACAGGGATTAGTGATCACAAGGTCATTGTAGCTAGGCTCAATACCATTTCTTCCAAATCCATCAGAAACAAACGCAAAATAATTTTATTTAAAAAAGCGGATAAAGTGCCACTAGAAGCCTTCCTAAAAGACAATTTCCATTCCTTCCGAACTGACTATGCGAATGTAGACGAGATGTGGCTCAAATTCAAAGACATAGTAGCAACAGCAATTGAGATATTCATACCTCATAAACTGGTAAGAGATGGAACGGATCCCCCGTGGTACACAAAAAAAGTCCGAACGCTGTTGCAGAGGCAACGGAAAAAACATGCGAAGTTCAGAAGAACGCGAAATCCCGAAGATGGGCTAAAATTTACAGACGCGCGAAATTTGGCACGTACTTCGATGCGAGATGCCTTTAATAGGTTCCACAACGAAACATCGTCTCGAAATTTGGTAGAAAATCCGAAGAAATTCTGGTCGTATGTAAAGTAGACAAGCGGCAAGACGCAGTCAATACCTTCGCTGCGCAGTGCCGATGGTACTGTTATCGACGACTGTGCTGCTAAAGCGGAGTTATTGAACGCAGTTTTCCGAAATTCCTTCACCAGGGAAGACGAATGGAATATTCCAGAATTTGAAACACGAACATCTGCTAGCATGAGTTTCTTAGAAGTAGATACCTTAGGGGTTGCGAAGCAACTCAAATCGCTTGATACGGGCAAGTCTTCAGGTCCAGATTGTATACCGATTAGGTTCCTTTCAGATTACGCTGATACTATAGCTCCCTACTTAGCACTCATATACAACCGCTCGCTCACCGATAGATCTATACCTACAGATTGGAAAATTGCGCAGGTCGCACCAGTGTTCAAGAAGGGTAGTAGGAGTAATCCATTTAACTACAGACCTATATCATTGACGTCGGTTTGCAGTAGGGTTTTGGAGCATATACTGTATTCAAACATTATGAATCACCTCGAAGGGAACGATCTATTGACACGTAATCAGCATGGCTTCAGAAAACATCGCTCTTGTGCAACGCAGCTAGCTCTTTATTCGCACGAAGTAATGGCCGCTATCGACAGGGGATCTCAAGTTGATTCCGTATTTCTAGATTTCCGGAAAGCTTTTGACACCGTTCCCCACAAGCGACTTCTAATCAAGCTGCAGAGCTATGGGGTATCGTGTCAGTTGTGCGACTGGATTCGTGATTTCCTGTCAGGAAGGTCGCAGTTCGTAGTAATAGATGGCAAATCATCGAGTAAAACTAAAGTGATATCAGGTGTTCCCCAGGGAAGCGTCCTGGGACCTCTACTGTTCCTGATCTATATAAATGACCTGGGTGACAATCTGAGCAGTTCTCTTAGACTGTTCGCAGATGATGCTGTAATTTAACGTCTAGTAAGGTCATCCGAAGACCAGTATCAGCTGCAAAGCGATTTAGAAAAGATTGCTGTATGGTTTGTCAGGTGGCAGCTGACGCTAAATAACGGAAAGTGTGAGATGATCCACATGAGTTCCAAAAGAAATCCGTTGGAATTCGATTACTCGATAAATAGTACAATTCTCAAGGCTGTCAATTCAACTAAGTACCTGGATGTTAAAATTACGAACAACTTCAGTTGGAAGGACCACATAGATAATATTGTCGGGAGGGCCAGCCAAAGGTTGCGTTTCATTGGCAGGACACTTAGAAGATGCAAGAAGTCCACTAAAGAGACAGTTTACACTACACTCGTTCGTCCTCTGTTAGAATATTGCTGCGAGGTGTGGGATCCTTACCAGGTGGGATTGACGGAGGACATCGAAAGGGTGCAAAAACGGGCAGCTCGTTTTGTATTATCGCGTTATAGGGAAGAGAGTGTGGCAGATATGATACACGAGTTGGGATGGAAGTCATTACAGCATAGACGTTTTTCGTCATGGCGAGACCTTTTTACGAAATTTCAGTCACCAACTTTCTCTTCCGAATGCGAAAATATTTTGTTGAGCCCAACCTACATAGGTAGGAATGATCATCAAAATAAAATAAGAGAAATCAGAGCTCGAACAGAAAGGTGTAGCTGTTCGTTTTTCCCGCTCGCTGTTCGGGAGTGGAACAGTAGGAGATACTATGATTGTGGTTCGATGAACCCTCTGAAAAGCACTTAAATGCGAATTGCAGAGTAGTCATGTAGATGTAGATGTAGATGATTTATTAGCCGGCTTTGGTGCCAGTGAAATAACCGACTACCTTAAGATTTGGCATTAAACAAGGTCTGGCAGCCACGTTACACGAGAGAATGTGAAAAGTGTTCATATGTACTAAAAACCAAGGAAATCCGCCCGTTTTCACATCTGCTTTCGAATCCACGTAATGCCAGATCGTCACATTGGCCGTTTCTTCTCTGAAACGGTTACATTTATTGTTTGCATAGCTATGTAGCGTGCTGCGGTTTGCGGAGACACTAAAAGCACCATAGTAAAACACAGAAGAAGCTTTTAATTTGGTGTAATAGCCAGTAAGAAGCAGTACAATTCAAGTTTTAGTTATCGATTATTGAATTTTTAGCCGGCTTTGGTGCCTTGGACATGAGCTAGGACCTTAAGATTTGGCATGAAGGGAGGTCTGGCAGCCACGTTGCACGGGAGAAAGTGAGAAGTTTTTATGTGCAGTAAAAACCTAAGAAATCCGCCCGTTTTCGTCATCTGCTTTCGAATCGACGTAATGCCAGATCGTCACATTGGCCGTTTTCCCTCTGAAACGGTTACATTTATCGTGTGCAAACTTATGTCGCGTGCTGCGGTATGCGGAGACACTAAAAGCACCATAGTAGAACACAGAAGAAGCTTCTAAGTTGATGTAATAGCCAGTAAGCAACTGTACAATTGAAGTATTAGTTATCGATTAGTGAATTTTTAGAAGGCTTTAGTGCATTCGACATGAGCTAGGACCTTACGATTTAGTATGAAGGGAGGTCTATGAGCCATATCGCACGGGAGAATGTGAAAAGTGTTCACATCTAGTAAAAACCTGAGAAATCCGCCCGTTATCGTCATTTGCTATCGAATCGAATTAATGCCAGATCAGCACATTTTCCGCTCTTCTTTCTGAAACGGTTACATTTATCGTGTGCCATGCTATGTCGCTTGCTGCGGTAGTCGGAGACACTAAAAGCACCATAGTAGGACAGAGAAGAAGCTTCAAAGTTGATCTAATAGCCAGTAAGCAGCTGTACAATTCAAGTATTAGTTACCGAGTATTGACTTTTTAGATGGCTTTAATGCATTGGACATGAGCTAGGACCTTACGTTTTAGTAACAACGTAGATCTAGCTGCCACGTTGCACGGGAGAACGTGAAAAGTGTTCACATCTAGTAAAAACCTGAGAAATCCGCTCGTTTTCGTCATTTGCTATCCAATCGACTTAATTACAGATCGTCACATTGGCCGCTCTTCTCTCTGAAACGATTACATTTATCGTGTGCAAAGCTATGTCGCGTGCTGCAGTATGCGGAGACACTAAAAGCACCATAGTAGAACAGAGAAGAAGCTTCTAAGTTGATGTAATAGCAAGTAAGAAGCAGTACAATTCAAGTTTTAGTTGTCAGTTATAGACTTTTTAGATGGCTTCAGTGCATTGTACATGAGCTAGGACCTTAAGATTTATTATGAAAGGAGGTCTAGCGGCCACGATGCACGGGAGAACGTGAAAAGTGTTCATATCTAGTAAAAACCTGAGAAATCCGACCGTTATAGTCATTTGCTATCGAATCGACTTAATGCCAGATCGTCACATTTTCCGCTCTTTTTTCTGAAACGGTTACATTTATCGTGTGCAAAGCTATGTCGCGTGCTGCGGTATGCGGAGACACTAAATACACCATAGTAGAACACAGAAGAAGCTTCTAAGTTCATGTAATACCCAGTAAGAAGCAGTACAATTCAAGTATTAGCTTTCGATTATTGACTTTTTAGCCGGCTTTGGTGCCTTGGACATGAGCTTGGACCTTAAGATTTTGCATGAAAGGAGGACTAGCAGAAGCGTTGCACGGGATAATGTGAAAAGTCTTCTTATGTAGTAAAAACCTGAGATATCAGTCCGTTTTCGTCATTTTTTATCAAATCGACTTTAAGCCAGATCGTTACATTGGCCGCTCTTCTCTCTGAAACGGTTACGTTTATCGTCTCCAAAGAAGTGTCACGTGCTGCGGTATGCGGAGACACTAAAAGCACTATACTAGAACACATAGGAAACTTCCAAGTTGATGTAGTAGCCAGTAACACGTAGTTCAATTCAAGTTTTTGTTATCGATTATTCACTTTTTAGCCGGCTTTGGTACCTTGGACACGAGCTAGGACCTTAAGATTCTGCATGAAAGGAGGACTAGCAGCCGCGTTGCACGGGAGAATTTGAAAAGTGTTCTTATGTAGTTAAAACCTGAGATATCCGTCCGTTTTCGTCATTTGTTATCAAATCGACTTAAAGCCAGATTGTTACATTGGCCGCTCTTCTCTCTGAAACGGTTACATTTATCGTCTGCAAACTTATGTTGCGTGCTAAGGAATGCGGAGACACTAAAAACAACACAGTAGAACACAGAAGACGCTTCTAGGTTGATGTAATTAGCCCTTAGGAAACAGTACAATTCAGGTTTTAGTTATCGATTATTGATTTATTAGCCGGCTTTGGTGCCAGTGAAATGACCGACTACCGTAAAATTTGGCATTAATCAAGGTCTGATGAGCCACGTTACACGAGAGAATGTGAAAAGTGTTCATATGTACTAAAAACCTAAGAAATCCGCCCGTTTTCGTCATTTTTTATCGTATCGACTTAAAGCCAGATCGTCACATTGGCCGGTCTTCTCTCTAAAACGGTTACATTCATCGTGTGCAAAGCTATGTCGCGTGCTGCGGAATGCGGAGACACTAAAGCCACGATAGTAGAACACAGAAGAAGTTTCTAAGTTGACGTAATAACCAGTAAGAAGCAGTCAAATTCAAGTTTTAGTTATTGATTAATGACTTTTTAGCCGGCATTGGTGCCTTGTACATGCGCTAGAATCTTATGATTTTGCATGAAAGGAGGACTAGCAGCCGCGTTGCAAGGAAGAATGTGAAAAGTGTTCTTATGGAGTAAAAACCTGAGATATCGGTCCGGTTTCGTCATTTGTTATCAAATCGACTTGAAGCCAGATTGTTACATTGGCCGTTCTTCTCTGTGAAACCATTAAATTTATTGTCTGCAAAGGTATGTCGCTTGCTGCAGTATACGGAGACACTAAAAGCACCATAGTAGAACACAGAAGTAGCTTCTAAGTTGATGTAATAGCCAGTAAGATGTAGTACAATTCACATTTTAGTTATCGATTATTGACTTTTTAGACGGCTTTGGCGCCTTGGATTTGAACTAGGACCTTAAGTTTTTGCATAATGAAGGACTAGCAGCCGCTTTGCACGGGTAATTTGAAAAGTGTTCATAAGTAGTAAAAACCTGCGAAATCTGTCCATTTTCGTCATTTGTTATCGTATAGACTTAAAGCCAGATCGTCACATTGGCCGCTCTTCTCTCTGAAACGGTTATATTTATAGTGTGCAAAGCTATGTCGCGTGTTGCGGTATGCGCGAGACACTAAAATCATCATAGCAGAACACAGAAGAAGCTTCAAAGTTGGTGTAATAGCAAGTTAGAAATAGTACAATTCAAGTTATTGTTATCGATTATTGACCTTTTACCCTTCTTTGGTGATTTGGACATTAGCTAGGACCTTAAGATTTTGCATAAAGGGATGTCTAGCAGCCACTTTGCACGGGAGTATGTAAAAAGTGTTCATATATATAGTAAAAACCTGAGAAATCCGTCCGTTTTCGTCATTTGTTAACCATTCGACTTAAAGCCAGTTCGTCACATTGGCCGCTCTTCTCTCTAAAAACGGTTTCATTTATCGTCTGCAAAGCAATGTCGTGTGCTGCGGTATGGGCTCGACACGTAAAGCACCATAGTAGAACACAGAAGAAGCTTCTAAGTTGACGTAATAGCTAGTAAGAAACAGTACAATTCAAGTTTTAGTTATTGATTATTTACCTTTTACCTTTCTTTGGTGCTTGCTTGATGGGAAGTCTGGCAGCCACGTTGCACGGGAGAATGTGAAAAATGTTTATATGTAGTAAAAACCTGAGAAATCGGGCCGTTTTCGTTTTTTCTTATCGAATCGAATTAAAGCCAGATCGTCACACTGCCCGCTCTTGCCTCTGAAACGGTTACATTTATCGTCTGCATAGCTATGTCGCGTGCTGCGGCTTGCGGAGACACTAAAAGCACCATAGTAGAACACAGAAGAAGTTTCTAAGTTGAAGTAATAGCCAGTAAGAAGTAGTACAATTCACGTGTTAGTAATCGATTATTGACTTTTTAGACGGGTTTGGCACCTTGGACTTGTGCTAGGACCTTAAGTTTTTGCATGATGAAGGACTAGCAGCCGCTTTGCACGGGTAATTTGAAAAGTGTTCATATGTGCTAAAAACCTGAGACATCTGCCATTTTCGCCATTTGTTATCAAATCGATTTAAAGCCAGATCGTTAATTTGGCCACTCCTCTCTCTGAAACGGTTTCATTTATCATCTGCAAAGCTGTGTCGTGTGCTGCGGTATGGGCTAGACACTAAAAGCACCATAGCAGATCACAGAAGAAGCTTCTAAGTTGATGTAATAGCCAGTAAGAAACACTACAATTCAAGTTTTAGTTATCGAATATTGACCTTTTACCCTTCTTTGGTGCCTTGGACATGAGCTAGGACCTTAAGATTTTGCTTGATGGGGAGTCTAGCAGACGCGTTGCACGGGAGAATGTGAAAAGTGTTCATATGTAGTAACAACCTGAGATATCCGTCCGTTTTTGTCATTTGTTATCGAATCGACTTAAAGCCAGATCGTCACATTGGCCGCGCTTCTCTCTGAAACGGTTGTACTTATCGTCTGCAAAGCTATGTCGCGTGCTGCGGTATGCGTAGACACTAAAGCACCATAGTAGAACACAGATGAAGCTTCTAAGTTGACGTAATAGCCAATAAGAAGTAGTACAATTCAAGTTTTAGTTATCGATTATTGACTTTTTAGCTGGCTCTGGTGCCTTGGACATGAGCTAGGACCTTAACATCTTGCATGAAAAGAGGACTAGCAGCCGCGTTGCCAGGGAGAATGTGAAAAGTGTTCATATGTAGTAAAAACCTGAGAAATCCGTCCGTTATCGTCATTTGTTATCGAATCGACTTAAAGCCGGATCGTCACATTGGCCGCTCTTCTGACTGAAACGGTTACATTTGTCGTCTGCAAAGCTATGTCGCGTGCTGCGGTATGTGGAGACACTAAAAGCACAATAGTAGAACACAGATGAAGCTTCTAAGTTGATGTAATAGCCAGTAAGAATTAGTACAATTCAAGTTTTAGGTATCGATTATTGACTTTTTACCCTTCTTTGGTGCCTAGACATGAGCTAGGAACTTAAGATTTTGCATGAAAGGAGGACTAGCAGCCGCGTTGGACGGGAGAATGTGAAAAGTGTTCATATGTAGTACAAACCTGAGAAATCCGTCCGTTTTCGTCATTTGTTATCGAATCGACTTAAAGCAAGATCGTCACATGCGCCGCTCTTCTGTCTGAAACGGTTACATTTTTCGCCTGCAAAGCTTTGTCGCGAGCTGCGGTATGCGGAGACACTAAAAGCACCATAGTAGAACACAGATTAAGCTTCTAAGTTGATGTAATAGCTAGTATGAAGTAGTACAATTCAAGTTTTTGTTATCGATTATTGACTTTTTACCCTTCTTTGGTACCTTGGACATGAGCTAGGACCTTAAGATTCTGCATGAAAGGAGGACTAGCAGCCGAGTTGCACAGGAGAAAGTGAAAAGTGTTCATACGTAGTAAAAACCTGAGAAATCCGTCGGTTTTCGTCATTAGTTTTCGAATAGACTTAAAGCCAGATCGTCACATTGGACGCAGTTCTGTATGAAACGGTTACATTTATCGTCTGCAAAGCTATGTCGCGTGCTGCGGTATGCAGAGACACTAAAAGCACCATAGTAGAACACAGTTGAAGCTTCTAAGTTGATGTAATAGCTAGTATGAAGTAGTACAATTCAAGTTTTTGTTATCGATTATTGACTTTTTACCCTTCTTTGGTACCTTGGACATGAGCTAGGACCTTAAGATTCTGCATGAAAGGAGGACTAGCAGCAAAGTTGCACGGGAGAAAGTGAAAAGTGTTCATACGTAGTAAAAACCTGAGAAATCCGTCGGTTTTCGTCATTAGTTATCGAATAGACTTAAAGCCAGATCGTCACATTGGACGCAGTTCTGTCTGAAACGGTTACATTTATCGTCTGCAAAGCTATGTCCCGTGCTGCGGTATGCAGAGACACTGAAAGCACCATAGTAGAATACAGATGAAGTTTCTAAGTAGATGTAATAGCTAGTATGAAGTAGTACAATTCAAGTTTTTGTTATCGATTATTGACTTTTTACCCTTCTTTGGTAACTTGGACATCAGCTAGGAACTTAAGATTTTGCATGAAATGATGACTAGCAGCCGCGTTACACGGAGAATGTGAAAAGTGTTTATATGTTGTATAAAGCTGAGAAATCCGTCCGTATTCGTCATTTGTTATCGAATCGACTTAAAGCCAGATCGTCACATTGGCCGCTCTTCTCCCTGAAACGGTTGTACTTATCGTCTGCAATGCTACGTCGCGTGCTGCGGTGTGCAGAGACACTAAAAGCACCATAGTAGAACACAGATGAAGCTTCTAAGTTGATGTAATAGCCAGTAAGATGTAGTAGAATTCAAGTTTTAGTTATCGATTATTGAATTTTTAACTAGCTTTGGTGCCTTGGACATGAGCTAGGACCTTAACATTTTGCATGAAAGGAGGACTAGCAGCCGCGTTGCACGGGAGAATGTGAAAAGTGTTCATTTGTAGTAAAAACCTGAGAAATCCGTCCCTTTAGTAGAACACAGATGAAGCTTGTAAGTTGTTGTAATAGCCAGTAAGAAGTAGTAAAATTCAAGTTTTAGGTATCGATTATTGAATTTGTACCCTTCTTTGGTGCCTTGGACATGAGCTAGGAACTTAAGATTTTGGATTAAACTAGGACTAGCAGCCACGATGCGCGGGAGACTGTGAAAAGTGTTCATATGTAGTAAAAACCTGAGAAATCCGTCCGTATTCGTCATTTGTTATTGAATCGACTTAAAGCCAGATCGTCACATCGGCCGCTCTTCTCTCTGAAACGGATGTACTTATTGTCTGCAAAGCTATGTCGCGTGCTGCGGTATGCGGAGACACTAAAAGCACCATTGTAGAACACAGATGAAGCTTCTAAATTGATGTAATAGCCAGTAATAAGTAGTACAATTCAAGTTTTAGTTATCGATTATTGACTTTTTAACTGGCTTTGGTGCCTTGGACATGAGCTAGGACCTTAACATTTTGCACGAAAGGAGGACTAGCAGCCGAGTTGAAAGGGAGAATGTGAAAAGTGTTCATATGTAGTAAAAACCTGAGAAATCCGTTACTTTTCGTCATTTGTTATCGAATCGACTTAAAGCCAGATCGTCACAATGGCCGCCCTTCTGTCTGAAACGGTTACATTTATCGTCTGCAAAGCTATGTCGCGTGCTGCGGTATGTGGAGACACTAAAAGCACAATAGTAGAACACAGATGAAGCTTCTAAGTTGATGTAATAGCCAGAGAGAAGTATTACAATTAAAGTTTTAGGTTTCGATTATTGACTTTTTACCCTTCTTTGGTGCTTTGGACATGAGCTAGGAACTTAAGATTTTGCATGAAAGGAGGACTAGTAGCCGCGATGCGCGGGAGAATGTGAAAAGTGTTCATACGTAGTAAAAACCTGAGAAATCCGTCCGTTTTCGTCATTTGTTATCGAATGGACTTAAAGCCAGATCGTCACATTGGCCGCTCTTCTGTCTGAAACGGTTACATTTATCGTCTGCAAAGCTATGTCGCATGCTGCAGTATGCGGAGACACTAAAGGCACCATAGTGGATCACAGATGAAGCATTTACGTTGATGTAATAGCCAGTAAGAAGTAGTACAATTCAAGTTTTAGGTATCGATTATTGACTTTTTAGCTGGCTTTGGTGCCTTGGACATGAGCTAGGACCTTAAGATTCTGCATGAAAGGAGGACTAGCAGCCGAGTTGCACGGGAGAATGTGAAAAGTGTTCACACGTAGTAAAAACCTGAGGAACCCGTCCATTTTCGTCATTTGTTATCGAATCGACTTAAAGCCAGATCGTCACATTGGCCGATCTTCTCTCTGAAACGGTTGTACTTATCGTCTGCAAAGATATGTCGCGTGCTGCGGTATGCGGAGACACAAAAGGCACCATAGTGGACACACAGATGAAGCTTCTAAGTTGATGTAATAGCCAGTAAGAAGTAGTACAATTCAAGTTTTAGGTACGGATTATTGACTTTTTAGCTATCTTTGGTGCCTTGGACATGAGCTAGGACCTTAAGATTTTGCATGAAAGGAGGACTAGCAGCCGCGTTGCATGGGAGAATGTGAAAAGTGTTCATATGTAGTAAAAACCTGAGAAATCCGTCCGTTTTCCTAATTTGTTATGGAATCGACTTAAAGCCAGATCGTCACATTGGCCGCGCTTCTCTCTGAAACGGTTGTACTTATCGTCTGCAAAGCTATGTCGCGTGCTGCGGTATGCAGAGACACTAAAAGCACCATAGTAGAACACAGATGAAGCTTCTAAGTTGATGTAATAGCCAGTAAGAAGTAGTACAATTCAAGAATTACGTATCGATTATTGACTTTTTTGCTGGCTTTGGTGCCTTGGACATGAGCTAGGACCTTAAGATTCTGCATGAAAGGAGGACTAGCAGCCGAGTTGTATGGGACAATGTGAAAAGTGTTCATATGTAGTAAAAACCTGAGAAATCCGTCCGTTTTCGTCATTTGTTATCGAATCGACTTGAAGCAAGATCGTCACATTATCCGCTCTTCTCTCTGAAACGGTTGTACTTATCGTCTACAAAGCTATGTCGCGTGCTGCGGTATGCGGTGACACTAAAAGCACCATAGTGGATCACAGATGAAGCATCTACGTTGATGTAATAGCCAGTAAGAAGTAGTACAATTCAAGTTTTAGGTATCGATTATTGACTTTTTACCCTTCTTTGGTGCCTTGGACATGAGTTAGGTACTTAAGATTTTGCATGAAAGGAGGACTAGTAGCCGCGATGCGCGGGAGAATGTGAAAAGTGTTCATACGTAGTAAAAACCCGAGAAATCCGTCCGTTTTCGTCATTTGTTATCGAATCGACTTAAAGCCAGATCGTCACATTGGCCGCTCTTCTGTCTGAAACGGTTACATTTATCGTCTGCAAAGCTATGTCGCATGCTGCGGTATGCGGAGACACTAAAAGCACCATAGTGGATCACAGATGAAGCATCTACGTTGATGTAATAGCCAGTAAGAAGTAGTACAATTCAAGTTTTAAGTATCGATTATTGACTTTTTAGCTGGCTTTGGTGCCTTGGACATGAGCTAGGACCTTAAGATTCTGCATGAATGGAGGACTAGCAGCCGAGTTGCACGGGAGAATGTGAAAAGTGTTCACACGTAGTAAAAACCTGAGGAACCCGTCCATTTTCGTCATTTGTTATCGAATCGACTTAAAGCCAGATCGTCACATTGGCCGATCTTCTCTCTGAAACGGTTGTACTTATCGTCTGCAAAGCTATGTCGCGTGCTGCGGTATACGGAGACACTAAAAGCACCATAGTAGAACACAGATGAAGCTTCCTAGTTGATGTAATAGCCAGTAAGAAGTAGTACAATTCAAGTTTTAGTTATCGATTATTGACTTTTTAGCTGGCTTTGGTGCCTTGGACATGAGGTAAGACCTTAAGATTCTGCATTAAAAGGACGACTAGCAGCCGAGTTGCACGGGAGAATGTGAAAAGTGTTCATATGTAGTAAAAACGTGAGAAATCCGTTACTTTTTGTCATTTGTTATCGAATCGACTTAAAGCCAGATCGTCACATTGGCCGCCCTTCTGTCTGAAACGGTTACATTTATCGTCTGCAAAGCTATGTCGCATGGTGCGGTATGCGGAGACACTAAAAGCACCATAGTAGAACACAGATGAAGCTTCTAAATTGATGTAATAGCCAGTAAGAAGTAGTACAATTCAAGGTTTAGGTATCGATTATTGACTTTTTAGCTGGCTTTGGTGACTTGGACATGAGGTAGGACCTTACGATTCTGCATGAAAGGAGGACTAGCAGCCGAGTTGCAAGGGAGAATGTGAAAAGTGTTCATATGTAGTAAAAACCTGAGATATCCGTCCATTTTCGTCATTTGTTATCGAATCGACTTGAAGCAAGATCGTCACATTGGCCGCTCTTCTATCTGAAACGGTTGTACTTATCGTCTGCAAAGCTATGTCGCGGGCTGCGGTATGCGGAGACACTAAAAGCACCATAGTAGAACACAGATGAAGCTTCTAAGTTGATGTAATAGCCAGTAAGAAGTAGTACAATTCAAGTTTTAGGTATCGATTATTGACTTTTTAGCTAGCTTTGGTGCCTTGGACATGAGCTAGGACCTTAAGATTCTGCATGAAAGGAGGACTAGCAGCCGCGTTGCACGGGAGTATGTGAAAAGTGTTCATATGTAGTAAAAACCTGAAATATCCGTCCATTTTCGTCATTTGTTATCGAATCGACTTATAGCCAGATCGTCACATTGGCCCCTCTTCTCTCTGAAACGGTTGTACTTATCGTCTGCAAAGCTATGTCGCGTGCTGCGGTATGCGGAGACACTACAAGCACCATAGTAGAACACAGATTAAGCTTCAAAGTTGATGTAATAGCCAGTAAGAAGTAGTACAATTCAAGATTTAGGTATCGATTATTGACTTTTTTGCTGGCTTTGGTGCCTTGGACATGAGCTAGGACCTTACGATCCTGCATGAAAGGAGGACTAGCCGCCGAGTTGCACGGGAGTATGTGAAAAGTGTTCATATGTAGTAAAAACCTGAGAAATCCGTCCATTTTCGTCATTTGTTATCGAATCGACTTAAAGCCAGATCGTGACATTGCCCGCTCTTCTCTCTGAAACGGTTGTACTTATCGTCTGCAAAGCTATGTCGCATGCTGCGGTATGCGGAGACACTAAAAGCACCATAGTAGAACACAGATGAAGCTTCTAAGTTGATGTAATAGCCAGTAAGGAGTAGTACAATTCAAGTTTTAGGTATCGAATATTGACTTTTTAGCTGGCTTTGGTGCCTTGGACATGAGCTAGGACCTTAAGATTCTGCATGAAAGGAGGACTAGCCGCCGAGTTGCACGGGAGTATGTGAAAAGTGTTCATATGTAGTAAAAACCTGAAAAATCCGTCCGTTTTCGTCATTTGTTATCGAATGGACTTGAAGCCAGATCGTCACATTGGCCGCTCTTCTCTCTGAAACGGTTGTACTTATCGTTTGCAAAGCTATGTCGCGTGCTGCGGTATGCGGAGACACGAAAAGCACCATAGTGGACACACAGATGAAGCTTCTAAGTTGATGTAATAGCCATTAAGAAGTAGTACAATTCAAGTTTTAGGTATCGATTATTGACTTTTTAGCTGGCTTTGGTGACTTGGACATGAGGTAGGATCTTAAGATTCTGCATGAAAGGAGGACTAGCAGCCGAGTTGCATGGGAGAATGTGAAAAGTGTTCATATGTAGTAAAAACCTGAGAAATCCGTCCGTTTTCGTAATTTGTTATGGATTCGACTTAAAGCCAGATCGTCACATTGGCCGCTCTTCTCTCTGAAACGGTTGTACTTATCGTCTGCAAAGCTATGTCGCGTGCTGCGGTATGCGTAGACACTAAAAGCACCATAGTAGAACACAGATGAAGCTTCTAAGTTGATGTAATAGCCAGTAAGAAGTAGTACAATTCAAAATTTACGTATCGATAATTGACTTTTTTGCTGGCTTTGGTGCCTTGGACATGAGCTAGGACCTTATGATTCTGCATGAAAGGAGGACTAGCAGCCGAGTTGTATGGGACAATGTGAAAAGTGTTCATATGTAGTAAAAACCTGAGAAATCCGTCCGTTTTCGTCATTTGTTATCGAATCGACTTGAAGCCAGATCGTCACATTGGCCGCTCTTCTCTCTGAAACAGTTGTACTTATCGTCTGCAAAGCTATGTCGCGTGCTGCGGTATGCGGAGACACTAAAAGCACCATAGTAGAACACAGATGAAGCTTCTAAGTTGATGTAATAGCCAGTAAGAAGTAGTACAATTCAAGTTTTAGGTATCGATAATTGACGTTATAGCTGGCTCTGGTGCCTTGGCCATGAGCTAGGACCTTAAGATTCTGCATGAAAGGAGGACTAGCAGCCGAGTTGCATGGGAGAATGTGAAATGTGTTCATATGTTGTAAAAACCTGAGAAATCCGTCCGTTTTCGTCATTTGTTATCGAATCGACTTAAAGCCAGATCGTCACATTGGCCGCTCTTCTCTCTGAAACGGTTGTACTTATCGTCTGCAAAGCTATGTCGCGTGTTGCGGTATGCGGAGACACTAAAAGCACCATAGTAGAACACAGATTAAGCTTCTATGTTGATGTAATAGCCAGTAAGAAGTAGTACAATTCAAGTTTTAGGTATCGATTATTGACTTTTTAGCTCTCTTTTGTGCCTTGGACATGAGCTACGACCTTATGATTGTGCATGAAAGGAGGACTAGCAGCCGAGATGCATGGGAGAATGTGAATAGTGTTCATATGCAGTAAGAAAATGAGAAATCCGTCCGTTTTCGTCATTTGTTATCGAATCGACTTAAAGCCAGATCGTCACATTGGCCGCTCTTCTCTCTGAAACGGTTGTACTTATCGTCTGCAAGGCTATGTCGCGTGCTGCAGTATGCGGAGACACTAAAAGCACCATAGTAGAACAGAGATGAAGCTTCTAAGTTGATGTGATAGCCAGTGAGAAGTAGTACAATTCAAGTTTTAGGTATCGATTATTGACTTTTTAGCTGGCTTTGGTGCCTTGGACATGAGCTAGGACCTTACGATTCTGCATGAATTGAGGACTAGCAGCCGCGTTGCACGGGAGTATGTGAAAAGTGTTCATATGTAGTAAAAACCTGAGAAATCCGTCCATTTTCGTCATTTGTTATCGAATCGACTTAAAGCCAGTTCGTCACATTGGCTCCTGTTCTCTCTGAAACGGTTGTACTTATCGTCTGCAAAGCTATGTCGCGTGCTGCGGTATGCGGAGACACTAAAAGCACCATAGTAGAACACAGATGAAGCTTCTAAGTTGATGTAATAGCCAGTAAGGAGTAGTACAATTCAAGTTTTAGGTATCGAATATTGATTTTCTAGCTGGCTTAGGTGCCTTGGACATGAGCTAGGACCTTAAGATTCTGCATGAAAGGAGGACTAGCAGCCGAGTTGCATGGGAGAATGTGAAAAGTATTCATATGTTGTAAAAACCTGAGAAATCCGTCCGTTTTCGTCATTTGTTATCGAATCGACTTAAAGCCAGCTCGTCACATTGGCCGCTCTTCTCTCTTAAACGGTTGTACTTATCGTCTGCAAAGCTATGTCGCGTGTTGCGGTATGCGGAGACACTAAAAGCACCATAGTAGAACACAGATGAAACTTCAAAGTTGATGTAATAGCCAGTAAGAAGTAGTACAATTCAAGTTTTAGGTATCGATAATTGACGTTATAGCTGGCTTTGGTGCCTTGGCCATGAGCTAGGACCTTAAGATTCTGCATGAAAGGAGGACTAGCAGCCGAGTTGCATGGGAGAATGTGAAAAGTGTTCATATGTTGTAAAAACCTGAGAAATCCGTCCGTTTTCGTCATTTGTTATCGAATCGACTTAAAGCCAGATCGTCACATTGGCCGCTCTTCTCTCTTAAACGGTTGTACTTATCGTCTGCAAAGATATGTCGCGTGTTGCGGTATGCGGAGACACTAAAAGCACCATAGTAGAACACAGATGAAACTTCAAAGTTGATGTAATAGCCAGTAAGAAGTAGTACAATTCAAGTTTTAGGTATCGATTATTGACTTTTTAGCTGGCTTTGGTGCCTTGGACATGAGCTAGGACCTTAAGATTCTGCATGAAAGGAAGACTAGCAGCCGCGTTGCATGGGAGTATGTGAAAAGTGTTCATATGTAGTAAACACCTGAGAAATCCGTCCGTTTTCGTCATTTGTTATCTAATCGACTTAAAGCCAGATCGTCACATTGGCCCCTCTTCTCTCAGAAACGGTTGTACTTATCGTCTGCAAAGCTATGTCGCGTGCTGCGGTATGCGGAGACACTAAAATCACCATAGCGGAACACAGATTAAGCTTCTAAGTTGATGTAATAGCCAGTAACAACTAGTACAATTCAAGTTTTAGGTTTCGGTTATTGACTTTTTAGCTGGCTTTGGTGCCTTGGACATGAGCTATGTCCTTAAGATTCTGCATGAAAGGAGGACTAGCAGCCGAGTTGAAAGGGAGAATGTGAAAAGTGTTCATATGTAGTAAAAACCTGAGAAATCCGTCCGTTTTCGTCATTTGTTATCGAATCAACTTGAAGCCAGATCGTCACACTGCCCGCTCTTCTCTCTGAAACGGTTGTACTTATCGTCTGCAAAGCTATGTCGCCTTCTGCGGTATGCGGATACACTAAAAGCACCATAGTAGAACACAGATGAAGCTTCTAAGTTGATGTAATAGCCAGTAAGGAGTAGTACATTTCAAGTTTTAGGTATCGAATATTGACTTTTTAGCTGGCTTTGGTGCTTGGACATGAGCTAGGACCTTAAGATTCTGCATGAAAGGAGGACTAGCAGCCGAGTTGCACGGGAGGATGCGAAAAGTGTTCATATGTAGTAAAAACCTGAGAAATCCGTCCGTTTTCGTAATTTATTATCGAATCGACTTAAAGCAGTGCGTCACATTGGCCGCTCTTCTCTCTGAAACGGTTGTACTTATCGTCTGCAAAGCTATGTCGCGTGCTGCGGTATGCGGAGACACTAAAAGCACCATAGTAGAACACAGATTAAGCTTCTATATTGATGTAATAGCCAGTAAGAAGTAGTACAATTCAAGTTTTAGGTATCGATTATTGACTTTTTAGCTGGCTTTTGTGCCTTGGACATGAGCTAGGAGCATATGATTGTGCATGAAAGGAGGACTAGCAGCCGAGATGCATGGGAGAATGTGAATAGTGTTCATATGCAGTAAGAAAATGAGAAATCCGTCCGTTTTCGTCATTTGTTATCGAATCGACTTAAAGCCAGATCGTCACATTGGCCGCTCTTCTCTCTGAAACGGTTGTACTTATCGTCTGCAAGGCTATGTCGCGTGCTGCAGTATGCGGAGACACTAAAAGCACCATAGTAGAACAGAGATGAAGCTTCTAAGTTGATGTGATAGCCAGTGAGAAGTAGTACAATTCAAGTTTTAGGTATCGATTATTGACTTTTTAGCTGACTTTGGTGCCTTGGACATGAGCTAGGACCTTACGATTCTGCATGAATTGAGGACTAGCAGCCGCGTTGCACGGGAGTATGTGAAAAGTGTTCATATGTCGTAAAAACCTGAGAAATCCGTCCATTTTCGTCATTTGTTATCGAATCGACTTAAAGCCAGTTCGTCACATTGGCCGCTCTTCTCTCTGAAACGGTTGTACTTATCGTCTGCAAAGCTATGTCGCGTGCTGCGGTATGCGGAGACACTAAAAGCACCATAGTAGAACACAGATGAAGCTTCTAAGTTGATGTAATAGCCAGTAAGGAGTAGTACAATTCAAGTTTTAGGTATCGAATATTGATTTTTTAGCTGGCTTTGGTGCCTTGGACATGAGCTAGGACCTTAAGATTCTGCATGAAAGGAGGACTAGCAGCCGAGTTGCATGGGAGGATGCGAAAAGTGTTCATATGTGGTAAAAACCTGAGAAATACGTCCGTTTTCGTAATTTATTATCGAATCGACTTAAAGCAGTGCATCACATCTGCCGCTCTTCTCTCTGAAACGGTTGTACTTATCGTCTGCATAGCTATGTCGCGTGCTGCGGTATGCGGAGACACTAAAAGCACCATAGTAGAACACAGATGAAGTTTCTAAGTTGATGTAATAGCCAGTAAGAAGTAGTACAACTCAAGTTTTATTTATCGATTATTGACTTTTTATCTGGCTTTTGTGCCTTGGACATGAGCTAGGACCTTAACATTCTGCATGAAAGGAGGACTAGCCGCCGAGTTGCATGGGAGAATGTGAAAAGTGTTCATATGTAGTAAAAACCTGAGAAATCCGTCCTTCTTCGTCATTTGTTATCGAATCGACTTAAAGCGAGATCGTCACATTGGCCGCTCTTATATATGAAACGGTTGTACTTATCGTCTGCAAAGCTATGTCGCGTGCTGCGGTATGCGGAGACACTAAAAGCACCGTAGTAGAACATAGATGAAGCTTCAATGTTGATGCAATAGCCAGTAAGAAGTAGTACAATTCAAGATTTAGGTATCGATTATTGACTTTTTTGCTGGCTTTGGTGCCTTGAACATGAGCTAGGACCCTACGATTCTGCATGAAAGGAGGACTAGCAGCCGAGTTGCACGGGGGAATGTAAAAAGTGTTCATATGTAGTAAAAACCTGAGAAATACGTCCGTTTTCGTCATTTGTTATTGAATCGACTTAAAGCCAAATCGTCACATTGGCCCCTCTTCTCTCTGAAACGGTTGTACTTATCGCCTGCAAAGCTATGTCGCGTGATGCGGTATGCGGAGACACTAAAAGCACCATAGTAGAACACAGATGAAGCTTCTAAGTTGATGTAATAGCCAGTAAGAAGTAGTATAATTCAAGTTTAAGGTATCGATTATTGACTTTTTAGCTGGCTTTGGTGCCTTGGACATGAGCTAGGACCTTAAGATTCTGCATGAAAGGAGGACTAGCAGCCGAGTTGCACGGGAGAATGTGAAAAGTGTTCAAATGTAGTAAAAACCTGAGAAATCCGTCCGTTTTCGTCATTTGTTATCGAATCGACTTAAAGCCAGATCGTCACATTGGCCGCTCTTCTCTCTGAAACGGTTGTACTTATCGTCTGCAAAGGTATGTCGTATGCTGCGGTAGGCGGAGACACTGAAACCACCACAGTAGAACACAGATGAAGCTTCTAATTTGATGTAATAGCCAGTAAGATGTAGTACAATTCAGGTTTTAGGTATCGATTATTGACTTTTTAGCTGGCTTTGATGCCTTGGACATGAGCTAGGACCTTAAGAATCTGCATGAAAGGAGGACTAGCAGCCGAGTTGCAGGGAAGAATGTGAAAAGTGTTCATATGTAGTAAAAACTGAGAAATCCGTCCGTTTTCGTCATTTGTTATCGAATCGACTTAAAGCCAGATCGTCACATTGGCCGCTCTTCTCTCTGAAACGGTTGTACTTATCGTCTGCAAAGCTATGTCGAGTGCTGCGGTATGCGGAGACACTAAAATCACCATAGAAGAACACAGATTAAGCTTCTAGGTTGATGTAATAGCCAGTAAGAAGTAGTAAAATTGGAGTTTTAGGTATCGATTATTGACCTTTTAGCTGGCTTTTGTGCCTTGGACATGAGCTAGGACCTTATGATTCCACACGGAAGGAGGACTAGCAGCCGAGTTGCACGGGCGAATGTAAAAAGTGTTCATATGTAGTATAAACCTGAGAAATCCGTCCGTTTTCGTCACTTGTTATCGAATCGACTTAAAGCCAGATCGTCACATTGGCCCCTCTTCTCCCTGAAACGGTTGTACTTATCGTCTGCAAAGCTATGTCGCGTGCTGCGGTATGCGGAGACACTAAAAGCACCATAGTAGAACACAGATGAAGGTTCTAAGTTGATGTGATAGCCAGTGAGAAATACTACAATTCAAGTTTTAGGTATCGATTATTGACTTTTTAGCTGGCTTAGGTGCCTTGGACATGAGCTAGGACCTTAAGATTCTGCATGAAAGGAGGACTAGCAGCCGCGTTGCACGGGAGTATGTGAAAAGTGTTCATATATATTAAAAACCTGAGAAATCCGTCCATTTTCGTCATTTGTTATCGACTCGACTTAAAGCCAGATTGTCACATTGGCCGCTCTTCTCTCTGAAACGGTTGTACTTATCGTCTGCAAAGCTATGTCGCGTGCTGCGGTATGCGGAGACACTAAAAGCACTATAGTAGAATACAGATGAGGCTTCAAAGTTGATGTAATAGCCAGTAAGAAGTAGTACAATTCAAGATTTAGGTATCGATTATTGACTTTTTTGCTGGCTTTGGTGCCTTGGACATGAGCTAGGACCTTACGATTCTGCATGAAAGGAGGATTAGCAGCCGAGTTGCACGGGAGAATGTAAAAAGTGTTCATATGTAGTAAAAACCTGAGAAATCCGTCCGTTTTCGTCACTTGTTATCGATTCGACTTAAAGCCAGATCGTCACATTGGCCCCTCTTCTCCCTGAAACGGTTGTACTTATCGTCTGCAAAGCTATGTCGCGTGCTGCGGTATGCGGAGACACTAAAAGCACCATAGTAGAACACAGATTAAGATACTATGTTGATGTAATAGCCAGTAAGGAGTAGTACAATTCAAGTTTTATGTATCGAATATTGACTTTTTAGCTGGCTTTGGCGCCTTGGACATGAACTAGGACCTTAAGATTCTGCATGAAAGGAGGACTAGCAGCCGCGTTGCACGGGACTATGTGACAAGTGTTCATATGTAGTAAAAACCTGTGAAATCCGTCCATTTTCGTCATATGTTATCGAATCGACTTAAAGCCAGTTCGTCACATTGGCCTCTCTTCTCTCTGAAACGGTTGTACTTATCGTCTGCAAAGCTATGTCGCGTGCTGCGGTTTGCGGAGACACTAAAATCACCATAGTCGAACACAGATGAAGCTTCTAAGTTGATGTAATAGCTAGTAAGATGTAGTCAATTTAGGTATCGATTATTGACTTTTTAGCTGGCTTTGGTGCCTTGGACATGAGCTATGTCCTTAAGATTCTGCATGAAAGGTGGACTAGCAGCCGAGTTGCATTGGAGAATGTGGAAAGTGTTCATATGTAGTAAAAAAATGAGAAATCCGTCCGTTTTAGTCATTTGTTATCGAATCAACTTGAAGCCAGATCGTCACATTGCCCGCTTTTCTCTCTGAAACCGTTGTACTTATCGTCTGCAAAGCTATGCCGCGTGCTGCGGTATGCGGAGACACTAAAAGCACCATAGTAGAACACAGATGAAGCTTCTAAGTTGATTTGATAGCCAGTGAGAAGTAGTACAATTCAAGTTTTAGGTATCGATTATTGACTTTTTAGCTGGCTTTGGTGCCTTGGACATGAGCTAGGACCTAAAGATTCTGCATGAAAGGAGGACTAGCAGCCGCGTTGCACGGGAGGATGTAAAAAGTGTTCATATGTAGTAAAAACCTGAGAAATCCGTCCGTTTTCGTAATTTATTATCGAATCGACTTAAAGCAGTGCGTCACATTGGCCGCTCTTCTCTCTGAAACGGTTGTACTTATCGTCTGCAAAGCTATGTCGCGTGCTGCGGTATGCGGAGACACTAAAAGCACCATAGTAGAACACAGATTAAGCTTCTAAGTTGATGTAATAGCCAGTAAGAAGTAGTACAATTCAAGTTTTAGATATCGATTATTGACTTTTTAGCTGGCTTAGGTGCCTTGGACATGAGGTAGGACCTTAAGATTCTGCATGAAAGGAGGACTAGCAGCCGAGTTGCATGGGAGAATGTGAAAAGTGTTCATATGTAGCAAAAACCTGAGAAATCCGTCCGTTTTCGTCATTTGTTATCGAATCGACTTAAAGCCAGATCGTCACATTGGCCGCTCTTCTCTCTGAAACGGTTGTACTTATCGTCTGCAAAGCTATGTCGCGTGCTGCGGTATGCGGAGACACTAAAAGCACCATAGTAGAACACAGATGAAGCTTCTAAGTTGATGTAATAGCCAGTAAGGTGTAGTACAATTCAAGTTTTAGGTATCGAATATTGACTTTTTAGCTGGCTTTGGTGCCTTGGACATGAGCTAGGACCTTAAGATTCTGCATGAAAGGAGGACTAGCAGCCGCGTTGCACGGGACTATGTGACAAGAGTTCATATGTAGTAAAAACCTGAGAAATCCGTCCATTTTCGTCATTTGTTATCGAATCGACTTAAAGCCAGATCGTCACATTGGCATCTCTTCTCTCTGAAACGGTTGTACTTATCGTCTGCAAAGGTATGTCGCGTGCTGCGGTATGCGGAGACACTAAAATCACCATAGTGGAACACAGTTGAAGCTTCTAAGTTGATGTAATAGCTAGTAAGATGTAGTTAGTTTATTTATCGATTATTGACTTTTTAGCTGGCTTTGGTGCCTTGGACATGAGCTATGTCCTTAAGATTCTGCATGAAAGGAGGACTAGCAGCCGAGTTGCATTGGAGAATGTGGAAAGTGTTCATATGTAGTGAAAACCTGAGAAATCCGTCCGTTTTAGTCATTTGTTATCGAATCAACTTGAAGCCAGATCGTCACATTGCCCGCTTTTCTCTCTGAAACGGTTGTACTTATCGTCTGCAAAGCTATGTCGCGTGCTGCAGTATGCGGAGACACTAAAAGCACCATAGTAGAACGCAGATGAAGCTTCTAAGTTGATGTGATAGCCAGTGAGAAGTAGTACAATTAAAGTATTAGGTATCGATTATTGACTTTTTAGCTGGCTTTTGTGCCTTGGACATGAGCTAGGACCTTATGATTCTGCATGAAAGGAGGACTAGCAGCCGAGTTACATGGGAGAATGTGAAAAGTGTTCATATGTAGTAAAAACCTGAAAAGTGCGTCGGTTTTCGTCATGTGTTATCGAATCGACTTAAAGCCAGATTGTCACGTTGGCCGCTCTTCTCTCTGAAACGGTTGTACTTATCGTCTGCAAAGCTATGTCGCGTGCTGCAGTATGCGGAGACACTAAAAGCACCATAGTAGAACACAGATGAAGCTTCTAAGTTGATGTGATAGCCAGTGAGGCGTAGTACCATTCAAGTTTTAGGTATCGATTATTGTCTTTTTAGCTGGCTTTGGTGCCTTGGACATGAGCTTGGACCTAAAGATTCTGCATGAAAGGAGGACTAGCAGCCGCGTTGCACGGGAGGATGTAAAAAGTGTTCATATGTAGTAAAAACCCGAGAAATCCGTCCGTTTTCGTCATTTGTTATCGAATCGACTTAAAGCCAGATCGTCATATGGGCCCCTCTTCTCTCTGAAACGGTTGTACTTATCGTCTGCAAAGCTATGTCGCGTGCTGGGGTATGCACCATAGCAGAACACAGATTAAGCTTCTAAGTTGATGTAATAGCAAGTAAGAAGTAGTACAATGCAAGTTTTAGGTATCGATTATTGACCTTTTAGCTGGCTTTTGTGCCTTGGACATGAGCTAGGACCTTATGATTCCGCACGGAAGGAGGACTAGCAGCCGAGTTGCTTGGGAGAATGTGAAAAGTGTTCATATGTAGTAAAAACCTGAAAAATGCGTCGGTTTTCGTCATGTGTTATCGAATCGACTTAAAGCCAGATTGTCACATTGGCCGCTCTTCTATCTGAAACGGTTGTACTTATCGTCTGCAAAGCTATGTCGCGTGCTGCGGTATGCGGAGACACTAAAAGCACCATAGTAGAATACAGATGAAGCTTCAAAGTTGATGTAATAGCCAGTAAGAAGTAGTAAAATTCAAGATTTAGGTATCGATTATTGACTTTTTTGCTGGCCTTGGTGCCTTGGACATGAGCTAGGACCTTACGATTCTGCATGAAAGGAGGACTAGCAGCCGAGTTGCACGGGAGAATGTAAAAAGTGTTCATATGTAGTATAAACCTGAGAAATCCGTCCGTTTTCGTCACTTGTTATCGAATCGACTTAAAGCCAGATCGTCACATTGGCCCCTCTTCTCTCTGAAACGGTTGTACTTATCGTCTGCAAAGCTATGTCGCGTGCTGCGGTATGCGGAGACACTAAAAGCACCATAGTAGAACACAGATGAAGGTTCTAAGTTGATGTGATAGCCAGTGAGAAGTAGTACAATTCAAGTTTTAGGTATCGAATATTGACTTTTTAGCTGGCTTTGGCGCCTTGGACTTGAGCTAGGACCTTAAGATTCTGCATGAAAGGAGGACTAGCAGCCGAGTTGCACGGGAGGATGCGAAAAGTGTTCATATGTAGTAAAAACCTGAGAAATCCGTCCGTTTTCGTAATTTATTATCGAATCGACTTAAAGCAGTGCGTCACATTGGCCGCTCTTCTCTCTGAAACGGTTGTACTTATCGTCTGCAAAGCTATGTCACGTGCTGCGGTATGCGGAGACACTAAAAGCACCATAGTAGAACACAGATGAAGCTACTAAGTTGATGTAATAGCCAGTAAGGAGTAGTACAATTCAAGTTTTAGGTATCGAATATTGACTTTTTAGCTGGCTTTGGCGCCTTGGACATGAGCTAGGACCTTAAGATTCTGCATGAAAGGAGGACTAGCAGCCGAGTTGCATTGGAGAATGTGGAAAGTGTTCACATGTAGTAAAAACATGAGAAATCCGTCCGTTTTAGTCATTTGTTATCGAATCAACTTGAAGCCAGATCGTCACATTGCCCGCTTTTCTCTCTGAAACCGTTGTACTTATCGTCTGCAAAGCTATGCCGCGTGCTGCGGTATGCGGAGACACTAAAAGCACCATAGTAGAACTCAGATGAAGCTTCAAAGTTGATGTAATAGCCAGTAAGAAGTAGTACAATTCAAGTTTTAGGTATCGATTATTGACTTTTTAGCTGGCTTTGGTGCCTTGGACATGAGCTATGTCCTTAAGATTCTGCATGAAGGGAGGACTAGCAGCCGAGTTGAATGGGAGAATGTGAAAAGTGTTCATATGTAGTAAAAACCTGAGAAATCCATCCTTTTTCGTCAGTTGTTATCGAATCAACTTGAAGCCAGATCGTCATATTGCCCGCTGTTCTCTCTGAAACGCTTGTACTTATCGTCTGCAAAGCTATGTCGCGTGCTGCGGGATGCGGAGTCACTAAAAGCACCATTGTAGAACACAGATGAAGCTTCTAAGTTGATGTAATAGCCAGTAAGGAGTAGTACAATTCAAGTTTTAGGTATCGAAAATTGACATTTTAGCTGGCTTTGGTGCCTTGGACATGAGGTAGGACCTTATGATTGTGCATGAAAGGATTACTAGCAGCCGAGTGGCACGGGAGGATGTGAAAAGTGTTCATATGTAGTAAAAACGTGAGAAATCCGTCCGTTTTCGGAATATATTATCGAATCGACTTAAAGCAGTGCGTCACATTGGCCGCTCTTCTCACTGAACGGTTGTACTTATCGTCTGCAAAGCTATGTCGCGTGCTGCAGTATGCGGAGACACTAAAAGCACCATAGTAGAACACGGATGAAGCTTCTAAGTTGATGTGATAGCCAGTGAGAAGTAGTACAATTCAAGTTTTAGGTATCGATTATTGAATTTTTAGCTGGCTTTTATGCCTTGGACATGAGCTAGGACCTTATGATTCTGCATGAAAGGAGGACTAGCAGCCGAGATGCATGGGAGAATGTGAATAGTGTTCATCTGTAGTAAAAAAATGAGAAATCCGTCCGTTTTCGTCATTTGTTATCGATTCGACTTAAAGCAGATCGTCACATTGGCCGCTCTTCTCTCAGAAACGGTTGTACTTATCGTCTGCAAAGCTATGTCGCATGCTGCAGTATCCGGAGACACTAAAAGCACCATAGTAGAACACAGATTAAGCTTCTAAGTTGATGTAATAGCCAGTAAGAAGTAGTACAATTCAAGATTTAGGTATCGATTATTGACTTTTTAGCTGGCTTTTGTGCCTTGGACATGAGCTTGGACCTTATGATTCTGCGTGAAAGGAGGACTAGCAGCCGAGTTGCATGGGAGAATGTGAAAAGTGTTCATATGTAGTAAAAACCTGAGAAATCCGTCCGTTTTCGTCATTTGTTATCGAATCGACTTAAAGCCAGATCGTCACATTGGCCGCTCTTCTCTCTGGAACGGTTGTACTTATCGTCTGCAAAGCTATGTCGCGTGCTGCGGTATGCGGAGACACTAAAAGCACCATAGTAGAACACAGATGAAGCTTCAAAGTTGATGTAATAGCCAGTAAGAAGTTGTACAATTCAAGATTTAGTTATCGATTATTGTCTTTTTTGCTGGCTTTGGTGCCTTGGACATGAGCTAGGACCTTAAGATTCTGCATGAAAGGAGGACTAGCAGCCGCGTTGCACGGGACTATGTGACAAGTGTTCATATGTAGTAAAAACCTGAGAAATCCGTCCATTTTCGTCATTTGTTATCGAATCGACTTAAAGCCAGATCTTCACATTGGCCTCTCTTCTCTCTGAAACGGTTGTACTTATCGTCTGCAAAGCTATGTCGCGTGCTGCGGTATGCGGAGACACTAAAATCACCATAGTGGAACACAGATGAAGCTTCTAAGTTGATGTAATAGCTAGTAAGATGAAGTCAATTTAGGTATCGATTATTGACTTTTTAGCTGGCTTTGGTGCCTTGGACATGAGCTATGTCCTTAAGATTCTGCATGAAAGGAGGACTAGCAGCCGAGTTGCATTGGAGAATGTGGAAAGTGTTCATATGTAGTAAAAATCTGAGAAATCCTTCCGTTTAAGTCATTTGTTATCGAATCAACTTGAAGCCAGATCGTCACATTGCCCGCTTTTCTCTCTGAAACCGTTGTACTTATCGTCTGCAAAGCTATGCCGCGTGCTGCGGTATGCGGAGACACTAAAAGCACCATAGTAGAACTCAGATGAAGCTTCAAAGTTGATGTAATAGCCAGTAAGAAGTAGTACAATTCAAGTTTTAGGTATCGATTATTGACTTTTTAGCTGGCTTTGGTGCCTTGGACATGAGCTATGTCCTTAAGATTCTGCATGAAAGGAGGACTAGCAGCCGAGTTGAATGGGAGAATGTGAAAAGTGTTCATATGTAGTAAAAACCTGAGAAATCCATCCTTTTTCGTCAGTTGTTATCGAATCAACTTGAAGCCAGATCGTCATATTGCCCGCTCTTCTCTCTGAAACGGTTGTACTTATCGTCTGCAAAGCTATGTCGCGTGCTGCGGTATGCGGAGTCACTAAAAGCACCATAGTAGAACACAGATGAAGCTTCTAAGTTGATGTAATAGCCAGTAAGGAGTAGTACAATTCAAGTTTTAGGTATCGAAAATTGACTTTTTAGCTGGCTTTGGTGCCTTGGACATGAGGTAGGACCTTATGATTGTGCATGAAAGGATTACTAGCAGCCGAGTGGCACGGGAGGATGCGAAAAGTGTTCATATGTAGTAAAAACCTGAGAAATCCGTCTGTTTTCGGAATATTTTATCGAATCGACTTAAAGCAGTGCGTCACATTGGCCGCTCTTCTCTCTGAAACGGTTGTACTTATCGTCTGCAAAGCTATGTCGCGTGCTGCAGTATGCGGAGACACTAAAAGCACCATAGTAGAACACGGATGAAGCTTCTAAGTTGATGTGATAGCCAGTGAGAAGTAGTACAATTCAAGTTTTAAGTATCGATTATTGACTTTTTAGTTGGCTTTGGTGCCTTGGACATGGGCTAGGACTTTAAGATTCTGCATGAAACGAGGACTAGCAGCCGAGTTGCACGGGAGGATGCGAAAAGTGTTCATATGTAGTAAAAACTGTGTTCTACAGCTTACTGGCTATTACATCAACTTAGAAGCTTCATCTGTGTTCTACTATGGTGCTTTTAGTGTCTCCGCATACCGCTGCACGCGACATAGCTTTGCAGACGATAAGTACAACCGTTTCAGAGAGAAGAGGGGCCAATCTGACGAACTGGCCTCAAGTCGATTAGATAACAAATGACGAAAATGGACGGATTTCTCAGGTTTTTACTACATATGAACACTTTTCACATACTCCCGTGCAACGCGGCTGATAGTCCTCCTTTCATGAAGAATCTTAAGGTCCTAGCTCATGTCCAAGGCACCAAAGCCAGCTAAAAAGTCAATAATCGATACCTAAAACTTGAATTGTACTACTCCTTACTGGCTATTACATCAACTTAGAAGCTTCATCTGTGTTCTACTATGGTGCTTTTAGTGTCTCCGCATACCGCAGCAGGCGAGATAGCTGTGCAGACGATAAGTACAACCGTTACAGAGAGTAGAGCGGCCAATGTGACGATCTGGCTTTAAGTCGATTCAATAAAAAATGACGAAAATGGACGGAGTTCTCAGGTTTTTACTACATATGAACACTTTTCACATACTCCCGTGCAACTCGGCTGCTAGTCCTCCTTTCATGCAGAATCTTAAGGTCCTAGCTCATGTCCAAGGCACCTAAGCCAGCTAAAAAGTCAATAATCGATACCTAAAACTTGAATTGTACTACTTCTCACTGGCAATCACATCAACTTAGAAGCTTCATCTGTGTTCTACTATGGTGCTTTTAGTGTCTCCGCATACTGCAGCACGCGACATAGCTTTGCAGACGATAAGTACAACCGTTTCAGAGAGAAGAGCGGCCAATGTGACGCACTGCTTTAAGTCGATTCGATAATATATTCCGAAAACGGACGGATTTCTCAGGTTTTTACTACATATGAACATTTTTCACATCCTCCCGTGCCACTCGGCTGCTAGTCCTCCTTCCATGCAGAATCTTAAGGTCCTAGCTCATGTCCAAGGCACCAAAGCCAGCAAAAAGTCAATAATCGATACCTAAATCTTGAATTGTACTACTTCTTACTGGCTATTACATCAACTTAGAAGCTTAATCTGTGTTCTACTATGGTGCTTTTAGTGTCTCCGCATACCGCAGCACGCGACATAGCTTTGCAGACGATAAGTACAACCGTTTCAGGGAGAAGAGCGGCCAATGTGACGCACTGCTTTAAATCGATTCGATAATAAATTACGAAAACGGACGGATTTCTCAGGTTTTTACTACATATGAACACTTTTCGCATCCTCCCGTGCAACTCGGCTGCTAGTCCTCCTTTCATGCAGAATCTTAAGGTCCTAGCTCATGTCCAAGGCACCAAAGCCAGCTAAAAAGTCAATATTCGATACCTAAAACTTGAATTGTACTACTCCTTACTGGCTATTACATCAACTTAGATCCTTCATCTGTGTTCTACTATGGTGCTTTTAGTGTCTCCGCATACCGCAGCACGCGACATAGCTTTGCAGACGATAAGTACAACCGTTTCAGAGAGAAGAGCGGCCAATGTGACGATCTGGCTTTAAGTCGATTCGATAACAAATGACGAAAACGGACGGATTTCTCAGGTTTTTACTACATATGAACACTTTTCACATTCTCCCATGCAACTCGGCTGCTAGTCCTCCTTTCATGCAGAATCATAAGGTCCTAGCTCATGTCCAAGGCAGAAAAGCCAGCTAAAAAGTCAATAATCGATACCTAAAACTTGAATTGTACTACTTCTTACTGGCTATTACATCAACTTAGAAGCTTAATCTGTGTTCTACTATGGTGCTTTTAGTGTCTCCGCATACCACAGCACGCGACATAGCTTTGCAGACGATAAGTACAACCGTTTCAGAGAGAAGAGCGGCCAATGTGACGCACTGCTTTAAGTCGATTCGATAATAAATTACGAAAACGGACGGATTTCTCAGGTTTTTACTACATATGAACACTTTTCGCATCCTCCCGTGCAACTCGGCTGCTAGTCCTCGTTTCATGCAGAATCTTAAAGTCCTAGCCCATATCCAAGGCACCAAAGCCAGCTAAAAAGTCAATAATCGATACCTAAAACTTGAATTGTACTACTTCTCACTGGCTATCACATCAACTTAGAAGCTTCATCTGTGCAAGCTGCTTCATCTCCCAGTACCTACTGCAACCTACATCCATCTGAATCTGCTTAGTGTACTGATCTCTCGGTCTCCCTCTACGATTTTTACCCTCCACGCTGCCCTCCAATGTTAAATTTGTGATCCCTTGATGCCTCAAAACATGTCCTACCAACCGATCCCTTCTTCTAGTCAAGTTGTGCCACAAACTTCTCTTCTCCCCAATCATATTCAATACCTCCTCATTAGTTACGTGATCTATCCACCTTATCTTCAGTATTCTTCTGTAGCACCACATTTCGAAAGTTTCTATTCTCTTCTTGTCCAAACTAGTTATCGTCCATGTTTCACTTCCATACATGGCTACACTCCAAACAAATACTTTCAGAAACGACTTCCTGATACATAAATCTATATTTGATGTTAACAAATTTCTCTTCTTCAGAAACGCTTTCCTTGCCATTGCCAGTCTACATTTTATATCCTCTCTACTTCGACCATCATCAGTTATTTTACTTCCTAAATAGCAAAACTCCTTTACTGCTTTAAGTGTCTCATTTCCTAATCTAATTCCCTCAGCATCACCCGATTTAATTTGACTACATTCCATTATCCTCGTTTTGCTTTTGTTAATGTTCATCTTATATCCTCCTTTCAAGACACTGTCCATTCCGTTCAACTGCTCTTCCAAGTCCTTTGCCGTCTCTGACAGAATTACAATGTCATCGGCGAACCTCAAAGTTTTTACTTCGTCTCCATGAATTTTAATACCTACTCCAAATTTTTCTTTTGTTTCCTTTACTGCTTGCTCAATATACAGATTGAATAACATTGGGGAGAGGCTACAAACCTGTCTCACTCCTTTCCCAACCACTGCTTCCCTTTCATGCCCCTCGACTCTTATTACTGCCATCTGGTTTCTGTACAAATTATAAATAGCCTTTCGCTCCCTGTATTTTACCCCTGCCACCTTTAGAATTTGAAAAAGAGTATTCCAGTCAACATTGTCAAAAGCTTTCTCTAAGTCTACAAATGCTAGAAACGTAGGTTTGCCTTTTCTTAATCTTTCTTCTAAGATAAGTCGTAAGGTCAGTATTGCCTCACGTGTTCCAACATTTCGACGGAATCCAAACTGATCCTCCCCGAGGTCTGCATCTACCAGTTTTTCCATTCGTCTGTAAAGAATTCGCGTTAGTATTTTGCAGCCGTGGCTTATTAAACTGATAGTTCGGTAATTTTCACATCTGTCAGCACCTGCTTTCTTTGGGATTGGAATTATTATATTCTTCTTGAAGTCTGAGGGTATTTCTCCTGTCTCATACATCTTGCTCACCAGCTGGTAGAGTTTTGTCATGACTGGCTCTCCCAAGGCCGTCAGTAGTTCTAATGGAATGTTGTCTACTCCGGGGGCCTTGTTTCGACTCAGGTCTTTCAGTGCTCTGTCAAACTCTTCACGCAGTATTGTATCTCCCATTTCGTCTTCATCTACATCCTCTTCTATTTCCATAATATTGTCCTCAAGTACATCGCCCTTATATAAACCTTCTATATACTCCTTCCACATTTCTGCCTTCCCTTCTTTGCTTAGAACTGGGCTGCCATCTGAGCTCTTGATATTCATACACGTGGTTCTCTTCTCTCCAAAGGTCTCTTTAATTTTCCTGTAGGCAGTATCTATCTTACCCCTAGTGAGATAAGCTTCTACATCCTTACATTTGTCCTCTAGCCATCCCTGTTTAGCCATTTTGCACTTCCTGTCGATCTCATTTTTGAGACATTTGTATTCCTTTTTGCCTGCTTCATTTACTGCATTTTTATATTTTCTCCTTTCATGAATTAAATTCAATATTTCTTCTGTTACCCAAGGATTTCTAGCAGACCTCGTCTTTGTACCTACTTTATCCTCTGCTGCCTTCACTACTACATCCCTCAGAGCTACCCATTCTTCTTCTACTGTATTTCTTTCCCCTATTCCTGTCAATTGTTCCCTTATGCTCTCTCTGAAACTCTGTCCAACCTCTGGTTCTTTCAGTTTATCCAGGTCTCCTCTCTTTAATTTCTCACAATTCAAGTTTTAGGTATCGAATATTGACTTTTTAGCTGGCTTTGGCGCCTTGGACATGAGCTAGGACCTTAAGATTCTGCATGAAAGGAGGACTAGCAGCCGAGTTGCACGGGAGGATGCGAAAAGTGTTCATATGTAGTAAAAAGCTGAGAAATCCGTCCGTTTTCGTAATTTATTATCGAATCGACTTAAAGCAGTGCGTCACATTGGCCGCTCTTCTCTCTGAAACGGTTGTACTTATCGTCTGCAAAGCTATGTCGCATGCTGCGGTATGCGGAGACACTAAAAGCACCATAGTAGAACACAGATAAAGCTACTAAGTTGATGTAATAGCCAGTAAGGAGTAGTACAATTCAAGTTTTAGGTATCGAATATTGACTTTTTAGCTGGCTTTGGCGCCTTGGACATGAGCTAGGACCTTAAGATTCTGCATGAAAGGAGGACTAGCAGCCGCGTTGCACGGGACTATGTGACAAGTGTTCATATGTAGTAAAAACCTGAGAAATCCGTCCATTTTCGTCATTTGTTATCGAATCGACTTAAAGCCAGATCGTCACATTGGCCTCTCTTCTCTCTGAAACGGTTGTACTTATCGTCTGCAAAGCTCTGTCGCGTGCTGCGGTATGCGGAGACACTAAAATCACCATAGTGGAACACAGATGAAGCTTCTAAGTTGATGTAATAGCTAGTAAGATGTAGTCAATTTAGGTATCGATTATTGACTTTTTAGCTGGCTTTGGTGCCTTGGACATGAGCTATGTCCTTAACATTCTGCATGAAAGGAGGACTAGCAGCCGAGTTGCATTGGAGAATGTGGAAAGTGTTCATATGTAGTAAAAACCTGAGAAATCCGTCCGTTTTAGTCATTTGTTATCGAATCAACTTGAAGCCAGATCGTCACATTGCCCGCTTTTCTCTCTGAAACCGTTGTACTTATCGTCTGCAAAGCTATGCCGCGTGCTGCGGTATGCGGAGACACTAATAGCACCATAGTAGAACTCAGATGAAGCTTCAAAGTTGATGTAATAGCCAGTAAGAAGTAGTACAATTCAAGTTTTAGGTATCGATTATTGACTTTTTAGCTGGCTTTGGTGCCTTGGACATGAGCTATGTCCTTAAGATTCTGCATGAAAGGAGGACTAGCAGCCGAGTTGAATGGGAGAATGTGAAAAGTGTTCATATGTAGTAAAAACCTGAGAAATCCATCCTTTTTCGTCAGTTGTTATCGAATCAACTTGAAGCCAGATCGTCATATTGCCCGCTCTTCTCTCTGAAACGGTTGTACTTATCGTCTGCAAAGCTATGTCGCGTGCTGCGGTATGCGGAGTCACTAAAAGCACCATAGTAGAACACAGATGAAGCTTCTAAGTTGATGTAATAGCCAGTAAGGAGTAGTACAATTCAAGTTTTAGGTATCGAAAATTGACTTTTTAGCTGGCTTTGGTGCCTTGGACATGAGGTAGGACCTTATGATTGTGCATGAAAGGATTACTAGCAGCCGAGTGGCACGGGAGGATGCGAAAAGTGTTCATATGTAGTAAAAACCTGAGAAATCCGTCTGTTTTCGGGATATATTATCGAATCGACCTAAAGCAGTGTGTCACATTGGCCGGTCTTCTCTCTGAAACGGTTGTACTTATCGTCTGCAAAGCTATGTCGCGTGCTGCAGTATGCGGAGACACTAAAAGCACCATAGTAGAACACGGATGAAGCTTCTAAGTTGATGTGATAGCCAGTGAGAAGAAGTACAATTCAAGTTTTAAGTATCGATTATTGACTTTTTAGCTGGCTTTGGTGCCTTGGACATGGGCTAGGACTTTAAGATTCTGCATGAAACGAGGACTAGCAGCCGAGTTGCACGGGAGGATGCGAAAAGTGTTCATATGTAGTAAAAACCTGAGAAATCCGTCCGTTTTCGTAATTTATTATCGAATCGACTTAAAGCAGTGCGTCACATTGGCCGCTCTTCTCTCTGAAACGGTTGTACTTATCGTCTGCAAAGCTATGTCGCGTGCTGTGGTATGCGGAGACACTAAAAGCACCATAATAGAACACAGATTAAGCTTCTAAGTTGATGTAATAGCCAGTAAGAAGTAGTACAATTCAAGTTTTAGGTATCGATTATTGACTTTTTAGCTGGCTTTTCTGCCTTGGACATGAGCTAGGACCTTATGATTCTGCATGAAAGGAGGACTAGCAGCCGAGTTGCATGGGAGAATGTGAAAAGTGTTCATATGTAGTAAAAACCTGAGAAATCCGTCCGTTTTCGTCATTTGTTATCGAATCGACTTAAAGCCAGATCGTCACATTGGCCGCTCTTCTCTCTGAAACGGTTGTACTTATCGTCTGCAAAGCTATGTCGCGTGCTGCGGTATGCGGAGACACTAAAAGCACCATATTAGAACACAGATGAAGGATCTAAGTTGATGTAATAGCCAGTAAGGAGTAGTACAATTCAAGTTTTAGGTATCGAATATTGACTTTTTAGCTGGCTTTGGTGCCTTGGACATGAGCTAGGACCTTAAGATTCTGCATGAAAGGAGGACTAGCAGCCGAGTGGCGCCGGAGGATGTGAAAAGTGTTCATATGTAGTAAAAACCTGAGAAATCCGTCCGTTTTCGGAATATATTATCGAATCGACTTAAAGCAGTGCGTCACATTGGCCGCTCTTCTCTCTGAAACGGTTGTACTTATCGTCTGCAAAGCTATGTCGCGTGCTGCAGTATGCGGAGACACTAAAAGCACCATAGTAGAACACAGATGAAGCTTCTAAGTTGATGTGATTGCCAGTGAGAAGTAGTACAATTCAAGTTTTAGGTATTGATTATTGACTTTTTAGCTGGCTTTTATGCCTTGGACATGAGCTAGGACCTTATGATTCTGCATGAAAGGAGGACTAGCAGCCGCGTTGCACGGGAGTATGTGAAAAGTGTTCATATGTAGTAAAAACCTGAGAAATCCGTCCATTTTCGTCATTTGTTATCGAATCGACTGAAAGCCAGATCGTCACATTGGCCATTCTTCTCTCTGAAACGTTTGTACTTATCGTCTGCAAAGCTATGTCGTGTGCTGCGGTATGCGGAGACACTAAAATCACCATAGTGGAACACAGATGAAGCTTCTAAGTTGATGTAATAGAAAGTAAGAAGTAGTACAATTCAAGTTTTAGGTATCGATTATTGACTTTTTAGCTGGCTTTGGTGCCTTGGACATGAGCTATGTCCTTAAGATTCTGCATGAAAGGAGGACTAGCAGCTGAGTTGCATGGGAGAATGTGAAAGGTGTTCATATGTAGTAAAAACCTGAGAAATCGGTCCTTTTTCGTCAGTTGTTATCGAATCAACTTGAACCCAGATCGTCACATTGCCCGCTCTTGTCTCTGAAACGGTTGTACTTATCGTCTGTAAAGCTATGTCGCGTGCTGCGGTATGCGGAGTCACTAAAAGCACCATAGTAGAACACAGATGAAGCTTCTAAGTTGATGTAATAGCCAGTAAGGAGTAGTACAATTCAAGTTTTAGGTATCGAAAATTGACTTTTTAGCTGGCTTTGGTGCCTTGGACATGAGGTAGGACCTTATGATTGTGCATGAAAGGATTACTAGCAGCCGAGTGGCACGGGAGGATGCGAAAAGTGTTCATATGTAGTAAAAACCTGAGAAATCCGTCCGTTTTCGGAATATTTTATCGAATCGACTTAAAGCAGTGCGTCACATTGGCCGCTCATCTCTCTGAAACGGTTGTACTTATCGTCTGCAAAGCTATGTCGCGTGCTGCAGTATGCGGAGACACTAAAAGCACCATAGTAGAACACAGATGAAGCTTCTAAGTTGATGTGATTGCCAGTGAGAAGTAGTACAATTCAAGTTTTAGGTATCGATTATTGACTTTTTAGCTGGCTTTTATGCCTTGGACATGAGCTAGGACCTTATGATTCTGCATGAAAGGAGGACTAGCAGCCGAGATGCATGGGAGAATGTGAATAGCGTTCATCTGTAGTAAAAAATGAGAAATCCGTCCGTTTTCGTCATTTGTTATCGAATCGACTTAAAGCAGATCGTCACATTGGCCGCTCTTCTCTCTGAAACGGTTGTACTTATCGTCTGCAAAGCTATGTCGCATGCTGCAGTATGCGGAGACACTAAAAGCACCATAGTAGAACACAGATGAAGCTTCTAAGTTGATGTGATAGCCAGTGAGAAGTAGTACAATTCAAGTATTAGGTATCGATTATTGACTTTTTAGCTGGCTTTGGTGCCTTGGACATGGGCTAGGACCTTAAGATTCTGCATGAAAGGAGGACTAGCAGCCGAGTTGCACGGGAGGATGCGAAAAGTTTTCATATGTAGTAAAAACCTGAGAAATCCGTCAGTTTTCGTAATTTATTATCGAATCCACTTAAAGCAGTGCGTCACATTGGCCGTTCTTCTCCCTGAAACGGTTGTACTTATCGTCTGCAAAGCTATGTCGCGTGCTGCGGTATGCGGAGACACTAAAAGCACCATAGTAGAACACAGATTAAGCTTCTAAGTTGATGTAATAGCCAGTAAGATGTAGTACAATTCAAGATTTAGGTATCGATTATTGACTTTTTGCTGGCTTTGGTGCCTTGGACATGAGCTAGGACCTTAAGATTCTGCATGAAAGGAGGACTAGCAGCCGAGTGACACGGGAGGATGTGAAAAGTGTTCATATGTAGTAAAAACCTGAGAAATCCGTCCGTTTTCGGAATATATTATCGAATCGACTTAAAGCAGTGCGTCACATTGGCCGCTCTTCTCTCTGAAACGGTTGTACTTATCGTCTGCAAAGCTATGTCGCGTGCTGCAGTATGCGGAGACACTAAAAGCACCATAGTAGAACACAGATGAAGCTTCTAAGTTGATGTGATTGCCAGTGAGAAGTAGTACAATTCAAGTTTTAGGTATCGATTATTGTCTTTTTAGCTGGCTTTTATGCCTTGGACATGAGCTAGGACCTTATGATTCAGCATGAAAGGAGGACTAGCAGCCGAGATGCATGGGAGAATGTGAATAGTGTTCATATGTAGTAAAAAAATGAGAAATCCGTCCGTTATCGTCATTTGTTATCGAATAGACTTAAAGCAGATCGTCACATTGGCCGCTCTTCTCTCTGAAACGGTTGTACTTATCGTCTGCAAAGCTATGTCGCGTGCTGCGGTATGCGGAGACACTAAAAGCACCATAGATTAAGCTTATAAGTTGATGTAAAGCCAGTAAGAAGTAGTACAATTCAAGTTTTAGGTATCGATTATTGACTTTTTATCTGGCTTTTGTGCCTTGGACATGAGCTAGGACCTTATGATTCTGCATGAAAGGAGGACTAGCAGCCGAGTTGCATGGGAGAATGTGGAAAGTGTTCATATGTAGTAAAAACCTGAGAAATCCGTCCGTTTTCGTCATTTGTTATCGAATCGACTTAAAGCCAGATCGTCACATTGGCCGCTCTTCTCTCTGTAACGGTTGTACTTATCGTCTGCAAAGCTATGTCGCGTGCTACGGTATGCGGAGACACTAAAAGCACCATAGTAGAACACAGATGAAGCTTCAAAGTTGATGTAATAACCAGTAAGAAGTAGTAAAATTCAAGGTTTAGGTATCGATTATTGACTTTTTTGCTGGTTTTGGTGCCTTGGACATGAGCTAGGACCTTACGATTCTGCATGGAAGGAGGACTAGCAGCAGCGTTGCACGGGAGTATGTGGAAAGTGTTCATATGTAGTAAAAACCTGAGAAATCCGTCCATTTTCGCCATTTGTTATCGGAGCGACTTAAAGCCAGTTCATCACATTGGCCCCTCTTCTCTCTGAAACGGTTGTACTTGTCGTCTGCAAAGCTATGTCGCGTGCTGCGGTATGCGGAGACACTAAAAGTACCATAGTAGAACACAGATGAAGCTTCTAAGTTGATGTAATAGCCGGTAAGGAGTAGTACAATTCAAGTTTTAGGTATCGAATATTGACTTTTTAGCTGGCTTTGGTGCCTTGGACATGAGCTAGGACCTTATGATTCTGCATGAAAGGAGGATTAGCAGCCGAGTTGCACGGGAGGATGCGACAAGTGTTCATATGTAGTAAAAACCTGAGAAATCCGTCCGTTTTCGTAATTTATTATCGAATCGACTTAAAGCAGAGCGTCACATTGGCCGCTCTTCTCTCTGAAACGGTTGTACTTATCGTCTGCAAAGCTATGTCGCGTGCTGCGGTATGCGGAGACACTAAAAGCACCATAGTAGAACACAGATGAAGCTGCTAAGTTGATGTAATAGCCAGTAAGGAGTAGTACAATTCAAGTTTTAGGTATCGAATATTGAATTTTTAGCTGGCTTTGGTGCCTATGATATGAGCTAGGACCTTACGATTCTGCATGAAATCAGGACTAGCAGCCGCGTTGCACGGGAGTATGTGAAAAGCGTTCATATGTAGTAAAAACCTGAGAAATCCGTCCATTTTCGTCATTTGTTATCGAATCGACTGAAAGCCAGATCGTCACACTGGCCGCTCTTCTCTCTGAAACGGTTGTACTTATCGTCTTCAAAGCTATGTCGTGTGCTGCGGTATGCGGAGACACTAAAATCACCATAGTGGAACACAGACGAAGCTTCTAAGTTGATGTAATAGCCAGTAAGAAGTAGTACAATTCAAGTTTTAGGTATCGATCATTGACTTTTTAGCTGGCTTTGGTGCGTTGGACATGAGGTAGGACATTAAGATTGTGCATGAAAGGAGGACTAGCAGCCGAGTGGCACGGGAGGATGCGAAAAGTGTTCATATGTAGTAAAAACCTGAGAAATCCGTCCGTTTTCGGAATATATTATCGAATCGACTTAAGGCAGTGCGTCACGTTGGCCGCTCTTCTCTCTAAATCGGTTGTACTTATCGTCTGCAAAGCTATGTCGCGTGCTGCGGTATGCGGAGTCACTAAAAGCAGTATAGTAGAACACAGATGAAGCTTCTAAGTTGATGTAATAGCCAGTAAGGAGTAGTACAATTCAAGTTTTAGGTATCGAATATTGACTTTTTAGCTGGCTTTGGTGCCTTGGACATGAGGTAGGACCTTACGATTCTGCATGAAAGGAGGGCTAGCAGCCTAGTTGCACGGGAGAATGTAAAAAGTGTTCATATGTAGTAAAAACCTGGGAAATCCGTCAGTTTTCGTCATTTGTTATCGAATCGACTTAAAGCCAGATCGTCACATTGGCCCCTCTTCTCTCTGAAACGGTTGTACTTATCGTCTGCAAAGCTATGTCGCGTGCTGCGGTATGCGGAGTCATTAAAAGCACCATAGTAGAACACAGATGAAGCTTCTAAGTTGATGTGATAGCCAGTGAGAAGTAGTACAATTCAAGTTTTAGGTATCGATTATTGACTTTTTAGCTGGCTTTGGTGCCTTGGACATGAGCTAGGACCTTAAGATTGTGCATGAAAGGAGGACTAGCAGCCGCGTTGCACGGGAGTATGTGAAAAGTCTTCATATGTAATAAAAACCTGAGAAATCCGTCCCCTTTTATTCATTTGTTATCGAATCGACTTAAAGCCAGATCGTCACATTGGCCGCTCTTCTCTCTGAAACGGTTGTACTTATCGTCTGCAAAGCTATGTCGCGTGATGCGGTATGCGGAGACACTAAAAGCACCATAATAGAACACAGATGAAGCTTCTAAGTTGATGTAATAGCCCGTAAGGAGCAGTACAATTCAAGTTTTAGGTATCGAATATTGAATTTATTGCTGGCTTTGGTGCCTTGGACTTGAGCTAGGACCTTAAGATTCTGCATGAAAGGAGGACTAGCAGCCGAGTTGCATGGGAGAATGTGGAAAGTGTTCATATGTAGTAAAAATCTGAGAAATCCGTCCGTTATCGTCATTTGTTATCGAATCAACTTGAAGCCAGATCGTCACATTGCAAGCTCTTCTCTCTGAAACGGATGTACGTATCGCCTGCAAAGCTATGTCGCGTGCTGCGGTATGCGGAGACACTAAAAGCACCATAGTAGAACACAGATGAAGCTTCTAAGTTGATGTGATAGCCAGTGAGATGTAGTACAATTCAAGTTTTAGGTATCGATTATTGACTTTTTAGCTGGCCTTGCTGCCTTGGACATGAGCTAGGACCTTAAGATTCTTCATGAAAGGAGGACTAGCAGCCGAGTTGCATGGGAGAATGTGGAAAGTGTTCATATGTAGTAAAAATCTGAGAAATCCGTCCGTTATCGTCATTTGTTATCGAATCAACTTGGCCAGATCGTCACATTGCACGCTCTTCTCTCTGAAACGGATGTACGTATCGCCTGCAAAGCTATGTCGCGTGCTGCGGTATGCGGAGACACTAAAAGCACCATAGTAGAACACAGATGAAGCTTCTAAGTTGATGTGATAGCCAGTGAGATGTAGTACAATTCAAGTTTTAGGTATCGATTATTGACTTTTTAGCTGGCCTTGGTGCCTTGGACATGAGCTAGGACCTTAAGATTCTGCATAAAAGGAGGACTAGCAGCCGCGCTGCACGGGAGTATGTGAAAAGTGTTCATATGTAGTAAAAACCTGAGAAATCCGTCCATTTTCGTCATTTGTTATCGAATCGACTTAAAGCCAGATCGTCACATTGGCCCCTCTTCTCTCTGAAACGGTTGTACTTATCGTCTGAAAAGCTATGTCGCGTGCTGCGGTATGCGGAGACACTAATATCACCATAGTGGAACACAGATGAAGCTTCTAAGTTGATGTAATAGCCAGTAAGAAGTAGTACAATTCAAGTTTTAGGTATCGATTATTGACTTTTTAGCTGGCTTTGGTGCCTTGGACATGAGCTATGTCCTTAAGATTCTTCATGAAAGGAGGACTAGCAGCCGAGTTGCATGGGAGAATGTGGAAAGTGTTCATATGTAGTAAAAATCTGAGAAATCCGTCCTTTATCGTCATTTGCTATCGAATCAACTTGAAGCCAGATCGTCACATTGCACGCTCTTCTCTCTGAAACGGATGTACGTATCGTCTGCAAAGCTATGTCGCGTGCTGCGGTATGCGGAGACACTAAAAGCACCATAGTAGCACACAGATGAAGCTTCTAAGTTGATGTAATAGCCAGTAAGGAGTAGTACAATTCAAGTTTTAGGTATCGAATATTGACATTTTAGCTGGTTTAGGTGCCTTGGACATGAGCTAGGACCTTAAGATTCTGCATGACAGGAGGACTAGCAGCCGAGTTGCACGGGAGGATGTGAATAGTGTTCATATGTAGTAAAAAAATGAGAAATCCGTCCGCTTTCGTCATTTGTTATCGAATCGACTTAAAGCAGATCGTCACATTGGCCGCTCTTCTCTCTGAAACGGTTGTACTTATCGTCTGCAAAGCTATGTCGCGTGCTGCGGTATGCGGAGACACTAAAAGCACCATAGTAGAACACAGATGAAGCTTCTACGTTGATGTAATAGCCAGTAAGGAGTAGTGCAATTCAAGTTTTAGTTATCGAATATTGAATTTTTAGCTGGCTTTGGTGCCTTGGATATGAGCTAGGACCTTACGATTCTGCATGAAATCAGGACTAGCTGCCGCGTTGCACGGGAGTATGTGAAAAGTGTTCATATGTAGTAAAAACCTGAGAAATCCGTCCATTTTCGTCATTTGTTATCGAATCGACTGAAAGCCAGATCGTCACATTGGCCATTCTTCTCTCTGAAACGTTTGTACTTATCGTCTGCAAAGCTATGTCGTGTGCTGCGGTATGCGGGGACACTAAAATCACCATAGTGGAACACAGATGAAGCTTCTAAGTTAATGTAATAGAAAGTAAGAAGTAGTACAATTCAAGTTTTAGGTATCGATTATTGACTTTTTAGCTGGCTTTGGTGCCTTGGACATGAGCTATGTCCTTAAGATTCTGCATGAAAGGAGGACTAGCAGCCGAGTTGCATGGGAGAATGTGAAAGGTGTTCATATGTAGTAAAAACCTGAGAAATCGGTCCTTTTTCGTCAGTTGTTATCGAATCAACTTGAAGCCAGATCGTCACATTGCCCGCTCTTGTCTCTGAAACGGTTGTACTTATCGTCTGCAAAGCTATGTCGCGTGCTGCGGTATGCGGAGTCACTAAAAGCACCATAGTAGAACACAGATGAAGCTTCTAAGTTGATGTAATAGCCAGTAAGGAGTAGTACAATTCAAGTTTTAGGTATCGAAAATTGATTTTTAAGTTGGCTTTGGTGCCTTGGACATGAGGTAGGACCTTATGATTGTGCATGAAAGGATTACTAGCAGCCGAGTGGCACGGGAGGATGCGAAAAGTGTTCATATGTAGTAAAAACCTGAGAAATCCGTCCGTTTTCGGAATATATTATCGAATCGACTTAAAGCAGTGCGTCACATTGGCCGCTCATCTCTCTGAAACGGTTGTACTTATCGTCTGCAAAGCTATGTCGCGTGCTGCATTATGCAGAGACACTAAAAGCACCATAGTAGAACACGGATGAAGCTTCTAAGTTGATGTGATAGCCAGTGAGAAGTAGTACAATTCAAGTTTTAGGTATCGATTATTGACTTTTTAGCTGGCTTTTATGCCTTGGACATGAGCTAGGACCATATGATTCTGCATGAAAGGAGGAATAGCAGCCGAGATGCATGGGAGAATGTGAATAGCGTTTATCTGTAGTAAAAAATGAGAAATCCGTCCGTTTTCGTCATTTGTTATCGAATCGACTTAAAGCAGTGCGTCACATTGGCCGCTCTTCTCTCTGAAACGGTTGTACTTATCGTCTGCAAAGCTATGTCGCGTGCTGCGGTATGCGGAGACACTAAAAGCACCATAGATTAAGCTTCTAAGTTGATGTAAAGCCAGTAAGAAGTAGTACAATTCAAGTTTTAGGTATCGATTATTGACTTTTTATCTGGCTTTTGTGCCTTGGACATGAGCTAGGACCTTATGATTCTGCATGAAAGGAGGACTAGCAGCCGAGTTGCATGGGAGAATGTGGAAAGTGTTCATATGTAGTAAAAACCTGAGAAATCCGTCCGTTTTCGTCATTTGTTATCTAATCGACTTAAAGCCAGATCGTCACATTGGCCGCTCTTCTCTCTGTAACGGTTGTACTTATCGTCTGCAAAGCTATGTCGCGTGCTACGGTATGCGGAGACACTAAAAGCACCATAGTAGAACACAGATGAAGCTTCAAAGTTGATGTAATAACCAGTAAGAAGTAGTAAAATTCAAGGTTTAGGTATCGATTATTGACTTTTTTGCTGGTTTTGGTGCCTTGGACATGAGCTAGGACCTTACGATTCTGCATGAAAGGAGGACTAGCTGCAGCGTTGCACGGGAGTATGTGAAAAGTGTTCATATGTAGTAAAAACCTGAGAAATCCGTCCATTTTCGCCATTTGTTATCGGAGTGACTTGAAGCCAGTTCATCACATTGGCCCCTCTTCTCTCTGAAACGGTTGTACTTATCGTCTGCAAAGCTATGTCGCGTGCTGCGGTATGCGGAGACACTAAAAGTACCATAGTAGAACACAGACGAAGCTTCTAAGTTGATGTAATAGCCAGTAAGGAGTAGTACAATTCAAGTTTTAGGTATCGAATATTGAATTTTTAGCTGGCTTTGGTGCCTTGGATATGAGCTAGGACCTTACGATTCTGCATGAAATCAGGACTAGCAGCCGCGTTGCACGGGAGAAAGTGAAAAGTGTTCATATGTAGTAAAAACCTGAGAAATCCGTCCGTTTTCGTCATTTGTTATCGAATCGACTTAAAGCCAGATCGTCACATTGGTCACTCTTCTCTCTGAAACGGTTGTACTTATCGTCTGCAAAGCTATGTCGCGTGCTGCGGTATGCGGAGACAGTAAAAGCACTATAGTAGAACCCAGATGAAGCTTCTAAGTTCATGTAATAGCCAGTAAGAAGTAGTACAATTCAAGATTTAGGTATCGATTATTGACTTTTTAGCCGGTTTTGGTGCATTGGACATGAGCTAGGACCTTAAGATTTTGCATGAAAGGAGGACTAGCAGCCGCGCTACACGGACGAATGTGAAAAGTGTTCATATGTAGTAAAAACCTGAAAATCCGTCCGTTTTCGTCATTTGTTATCGAATCGACTTAAAGCCAGATCGTCACATTATCCGCTCTTCTCTCTGAAACGATTACATTTATCGTCTGCAAAGCTATGTCGCGTGCTACGTTATCCGGAGACACTAAAAGCATCATAGTAAAACACAGATGAACCTTCTAAGTTGATGTAATAGCCAGTAAAAAGTAGTACTATTCAAGTTTTTGTTATCGATTATTGACTTTTTACCATTCTTTGGTGCTTGGACATGAGCTAGGACCTTAAGATTTGGCATGAAGGGAAGTCTAGTGGCCGCATTGCAGGGGAGAAAGTGACAAGTGTTCATATGTAGTAAAAATCTAAGAAGTTCGTCCGTTTTCGTCATTTGTTATCGAATCGACTTAAATCCAGATCGACACATTGGCCGCTCTTCTCTCTGAAACGATTACATTTATCGTCTGCAAAGCTATGTCCGGTGCTGCGGTATGCGGAGACACTAAAAGCACCATAATACAATACAGATGAACATTCTAAGTTAATGTAATAGCCAGTAAGAGGTAGTACAATTCAAGTTTTCGTTATAGATTATTGACTTTTTAGCCGGCTTTGGTGCCTTTGACATTTGCTAGGACCTTTGGATTTTGCATGAAAGGAGGACTAGCAGCCGCGGTCCTCGGGCGAAAAAGTGTTCATATGTAGTAAGGAACTGAGAAATCCGTCCGTTTTCGTCATTTGTTATCGAATCGACTTAACACCAGATCGTCTTTTGGCCGCTCTTCTCTCTGAAACGGCTACATTTATCGTCTGCATAGATATGTCGCGTGCTGTGGTATGCAGCGACACTAAAAGCACCATAGAAGAATACAGATCAAACTTCTAAGTTTATGTAATAGCCAGTAAGAAGTAGTAGAATTGAAGTTTTAGCTATCGATTATTGACTTTTTACCCTTCTTTGGCGCTTGGACATGTGTTAGGGCCTTAAGATATTTCATGAAGGGAAGGCTAGTGACCACGATGCACGGGAGAATGTGAAAAGTGTTCATATGTAGTAAAAATCTGAGAAATTCGTCCGTTTTCGTCATTTGTTATCGAATCGACTGAAATCCAGATCGACACATTTGCCGCTCTTCTCTCTGGAACGATTACATTTATCGTCTGCAAAGCTATGTCGCGTGCTGCGGTATGCGGAGACACTAAAACCATAATAGTAGTACACAGTGAAGCCTCTAAGTTGATGTAATAGCCAGTAAGAAGTAGTACATTTCAAGTTTTCGTTATCGATTATTACTTTTTAGCCGGCTTTGGTGCAATTGACATGAGCTAGGACCTTAAAATTTTGTATGAAAGGAGGACTAGCAGCCGCGTTGCACGAGCGAATGTGAAAAGTGTTCATATGTAGTAAAAACCTGAGAAATCCGTCCGGTTTCTTTATTTGTTATCGAATCGACTTAAAGCCAGATCGATACATTGGGGGCTCTTCTCTCTGAAACGGTTACATTTATCGTCTGCAAAGCAATGTCTCGTGTTTCGGTATCCGGAGATACTAATTGCACCATAGTAGAACACAGATGAAACTTATAAGTTGACGTAATAGCAAGTAAGAAGTAGCACATTTCAAATTTTACTTATTGATTATTGACTTTTTAGCCGGCTTTGGTGCCTTGAACATGAGCTAGGAACTTAAGATTTTGCATAAAAGTATGATTAGCAGTCACGTTGCATGGGAGAATGTGAAAAGTGTTCATATGTAATAAAAACCTGAGAAAGTCGTATCGACTTAAATCCAGATCGACACATTGGCCGCTCTTCTCCCTGAAACGTTTACGTTTTCACGTCTGCAAAGCTACGTCGCGTGCTGCGGTATCCGGAGACACTAAAAGCAGCATAGTAGAGCACAGATGAAGCCTCTAAGTTGATGTAATAGCCAGTAAGAAGTAGTACAATTCAAGTTTTAGTTATCGATTACTGACTTTTTACCCTTCTTTGGAGCCTTGGACTTGAGGTAGGACCTTAAGATTTTGCATGAAGGGAAGTCTAGTGGCCGCGTTACAGGGGAGAATGTGAAAAGTGTTCATATGTAGCAAAAAACTGAAAAATTTGTCCGTTTTCGTCATTTGTTATCGTATCGAATTAAAGCCATATCGTCAAATTAGCCGCACTTCTCTCATAAACGGTTACATTTATCGTCTGCAAAGATATGTCTCGTGTTGCGGAATGCGGAGACACTAAATGCACCATAGTAGAACACAGATGAAGCTTCTACGTAGATGTAATAGCCAGTATGAAGTCATACAATGCAAGTTTTAGTTGTCGATTACTGACTTTTTAGCCGGCTTTGGTGCCTAGGACATGAGCTACGACTCTACGATTTTGCATGAAAGGAGGACTAGCAGCCGCGTTGCACGGGAGAATGTGAAAAGTGTTCATATGTAGTAAAACCTGACAAATCAGTCCGTGTTCGTCAATTGTTATCGAATCGACTTAAAGCCAGATCGTCACAGTGGCCGCCCTTCCCTCTGAAACGGTTACATTTACCCACTGCAAACCTATGACGCTGGGTGCGGTATGCGGAGACACTAAAAGCACCATAGTAGAACACAGTAGAAGCTTCTAAGTTGATGTAATATGTAGTAAGAAGTAGTACAATTCAAGTTTTAGTTTTCGATTATTGACTTTTTAGCCGGATTTGGTGCTTGGGCATGAGCTAGGGCCTTATGATTTTGCATGAAAGGACGACTAGCAGCCGCATTGCACGGGACAATGTGAAAAGTGTTCATATGTAGTAAATACCTCAGATATCCGTCCGTGTTCGTCATTTGTTATCGAATCGACTTATAGCGAGACCGTCACATTGCCCGCTCTTCTCACTGAAACGGTTTTATCTGTCCTCTGCAAAGCTATGTCGCTGGGTGCAGTATGCATAGACACTTAAGGCACCATAGTACAACACAGAAGAAGCTTCTAAGTTAATGTAATAGCCCGTAAGAGGTAGTACAATTCAAGTTTTCGTTATCGATTATTCACTTTTTAGCCTGCTTTGATGCCTTGTACATGAGCTAGTACCTTACGTTTTTGCATGAAAGGAGGACTATTAGCCACGTTGCACGGGACAATGTAAAAAGTATTCATATGTAGTAAAAACCTGAGAAATCCGGCCCTTTTCGTCATTTGTTATCGAATCGACTTAAAGCCAGATCGTCACATTGGCCGCTCTTCTCCCTGAAACGATTACAATTATCATCTGCAAAGCTATGTCGCATGCTGCGGTATGCGGAGACACTAAAAGCACCATAGTAGAACACAGATGAAGCTTCTAAGTTGATGTAATAGCCAGTAAGAACTACTGCACTTCAAGTTTTAGTTTTCGATTATTGACCCTTTAGACTTTTTTGGTGCCTTGGACATGAGCTAGGACCTTAAGATTTTGCATGAAAGGAGGACTAGCAGCCGTATTGCACGGGAGAATGTGAAAAGTGTTCATATGTAGTAAAATCCTGAGAAGTCCGTCCGTTTTCGTCATTGTTATCAAATCGACTTAAAGCCAGTTCATCACATTGGCCGCTCTTCCCTCTGAAACGGTTAAATTTACCGTCTGCAAACCTATGTCGCTGGGTGCGGTATGCGGAGACACTAAAAGCACCGTAGAACACAGAAGAAGCTTCTAAGTTGATGTAATACCCAGTAAGAAGTAGTACAATTCAAGTTTTAGTTTTGGGTTATTGACTTTTTAGCCGGCTTTGGTGCCTTGGACATGAGCTAGGTCCTTTATATTTTGCATGAAAGGAAAACTAGCAGCCGCGTTACTGGAGTGAATGTGAAAAGTGTTCATATGTAGTGAAAACCTGAGAAATCGGTATGTTTTCGTCAATTGTTGCCGAATCGACTTAAAGCCAGATCGTCACATTGGCCGGTCTTCTCTCTGAAACGGTTAAATTTACCGTCTGCAAACTTATGTCGCTGGGTGCGGTATGCGGAGTCACTAAAATCACCATAGTAGAACACAGAAGTAGCTTCTAAGTTGATGTAATACCGAGTAAAAAGTAGTAAAATTCACGTTTTAGTTATCGATTATTGACTTTTTAACCAATTTTGATGCTTTGGGCATGAGCTAGAACCTTATGACTTTGCATGAAACGAGGACTAGCAGCCGTGTTGCACTGGAGAATGTGAAAAGTGTTCATATGTAGTAAATACCTAAGATATTCGCCTGTGTTCGTCATTTGTTATCAAATCGACTTTAAGCCAGATCCTCACATTAGCCGCTCTTCTCTCTGAAACGGTTACATTTATCGTCTGCAAAGCTATGTCGCGTGCTGCGGTATGCGGAGACACTACAATCACCATAGTAGAACACAGAAGTAGCTTCTAAGTTGACGTAATACCCAATAAGAAGTAGTACAATTAACGTTTTAGTTATCGATTATTGACTTTTCAGCCTTTTTTGTGCCTTGGGCATGAGCTAGGACCTTACGATTTTGCATGAAAGGACGACTAGCATCCGCGTTGCACGGGAGAATGTGAAAAGTGTTCATAAGTAGTAAAAACCTGACAAATCCGTCCGTGTTCGTCAATTGTTATCGAATCGACTTATATCGAGATCGTAACATTGCCCGCTCTTCTCACTGAAACGGTTTTATCTGTCGTCTGCAAAGCTATGTCGCTGGGTGCAGTATGCATAGACACTTAAGGCACCATAGTACAACACAGAAGAAGCTTCTAAGTTAATGTAATAGCCCACAAGAAGTAGTACAATTCAAAGTTTTCGTTATCGATTATTCACTTTTTAGCCTGCTTTGGTGAGTTGTACATGAGCTAGGACCTTAAGATTTTGCATGAAAGGAGGACTATTAGCCGCGTTGCACGGGAGAATTTAAAAAGTGTTCATATGTAGTAAAAACCTGAGAAATCCGTCCATTTTCGTCATTTGTTATCGAATCGTTTTAAAGACACATCGTCACATTTAACGCTCTTCTCCCTGAAACGGTTACATTTATCGTCTGCAAAGCTATGTCACTTATTGCTGTATGCGGTGAGGCTAAAAGCAAACATAATAGAACACATAAGAAACTTCTAAGTTGAAGTAATAGCCAGTAAGAAGCAGTACAATTCAAGTATTGGTTATCAATTATTGATTTTTAGCCGGCTTTGGTTCCTTGGACATGAGGTGGAATCATAAGATTTTGCATGAAAGGAGGACTAGCAGCCGCGTTGCACGGGAGAATGTGAAAAGGGTTCATATGTATTGAAAACCTGAGAAATCCGTATGTTTTCTTCAATTGTTATCGAATCGACTTAATGCCAGGTCGTTACATTGGCCGCTCTTCCCTCTGAAACCGTTATATTTATCGTCTCCAAAGATAGGTCGCGAGCTATGTAATGCGGAGACACTAAAAGCACTATACTAGAACACAGATGAAGCTTCTAAGTTGATGTCATAGCCAGTAAGAAGTAGTGCAATTCAAGTATTCGTTATCGATTATTCACTTTTCACCCGGCTTTGGTGCCTTGTACAGCAGCTAGGACATTAAGATTTTGCATGAAAGGAGGACTATCAGCCGCGTTGCACGGGAGAATGTGAAAAGTGTTCATATGTAGTAAAAACCTGAGAAATCCGTCCGTTTTCGTAATTTGTTATCGAATCGACTTAAAGCCAGATAGTCACATTGGGGGCTCTTCTCTCTTAAACGGTTATATTTACCGACTACAAAGCTATGTCGCGTTCTGCGGTATGCGGAGACACTAAAAGCACCATAGTAGAACACTGAACAATCTCCTAAGTTTATGTAATAGCCAGTAAGAAGTTACAATTCATGTTTTAGCTATCGGTTATTGACTTTTTAGCCGGCTTTGGTGCCTTGGACATGAGCTAGGTCCTTAAGATTTTGCATGAAAGGAAAACTAGCAGCCGCGTTACTGGGGTGAATGTGAAAAGTGTTCATATGTAGTGAAAACCTGAGAAATCGGTATGTTTTCGTCAATTGTTGTCGAATCGACTTAAAGCCAGATCGTCAAAATGGCCGGTCTTCTCTCTGAAACGGTTAAATTTACCGTCTGCAAACCTATGTCGCTGGGTGCGGTATGCGGAGTCACTAAAATCACCATAGTAGAACACAGAAGTAGCTTCTAAGTTGATGTATTACCGAGTAAAAAGTAGTAAAATTAACGTTTTAGTTATCGATTATTGACTTCTTAACCAATTTTGATGCTTTGGGCATGAGCTAGAACCTTATGATTTTGCATGAAAGGAGGACTAGCAGCCGCGTTGCACGGGAGAATGTGAAAAGTATTCATATGTCGTAAAAACCTGAGAATTCCGGCCGTTTTCGTCATTTGTTATCGAATCGACTTAAAGCCAGGACGTACTTCCGGTGCTCTTCTCTCTGAAACGGTTATATTTACCGTCTGCAAAGCTATGTCGCGTGCTGCGGTAAGCGAAAACACTAAAAGCGTCATAGTAGAATACAGATGAAGCTTCTAAGTTCATGTAATAGCCAGTAAGAAGTAGTACAATTCAAGTTTTAGGTATCGAGTATTGACTTTTTAGCCGGTTTTGGTGCATTGGACATGAGCTAGGACCTTAAGATTTTGCATGAAAGGAGGACTAGCAGCCGCATTGCACGGGAGAATGTGAAAAATGATCATATATAGTAAAAACCTGAGAAATCCCTCCGTTTACTTCATTTGTTATGGAATCGACTTAAAGCCAGATCGTCACATTGGCGGCTCTTCTCTCTGAAACGGTTACATATATCGTCCGCAAAGCTATGTAGCGTTCTCCGGTACGCGGAGACACTAAAAGCACCATAGTAGAACACTGAAAAAACTTTTGAGTTTATGTAATAGCCAGTAAGAAGTAGTACAATTCACGTTTTATTATCGATTATTGACTTTTTAGCCGGCTTTGGTGCCTTGGGCATGAGCTAGGACCTTAAGATTTTGCGTGGAAGGAGGACTAACAGCCGCGTTACACGGGTGAATGTGAAAAGTGTTCATATGTAGTAAAAACCTGAGAAATCCGTCCGTTTTCGTCATTTCTGATCAAATCGACTTAAAGCCAGATCGTCACATTGGCCGCTATTCTCCCTGAAACGATTACAATTATCATCTGCAAAGCTATGTCGCATGCTGCGGTATGCGGAGACACTAAAAGCACCATAGTAGAACACAGTAGAAGCTTCTAATTTGATGTAATAGGTAGTAAGAAGTAGTAGAATTCAAGTTTTAGTTATCGATTATTGACTTTTTAGCCGGCTTTAGTCCATTGGACATGAGCTAGGACCTTAATATTAGCCTGAAAGGAGGACTAGCAACCGCGTTGCACGGGAAAATGTGAAAAGTGTTCATATGTTGTAAAAACCTGAGAAATTCATCCGTTTTCGTCATTTATTATTGAAACGACTGGAAGCGAGATCGTCACTGTGGCCCCTCTTCTCTCCGAAACGGTTACATTTATCGTCTGTAAAGCTATGTCACGTGCTGCGGTATGCGGAGACACTAAAAGGATCATACTAGAACACAGATGAAGCTTCTAAGCTGATGTAATAGAAAGTAGGAAGTAGTACAATTCAAGTTTATTTATCGATTATTGAATTTTTAGCCGGCTTTGGTGCCTTGGACATGAGCTGGTACCTTAAGATTTTGCATGAATGGAGGACAAGGAGCCGCGTTGCACGGGAGAATGTGAAAAGTGTTCGGATGTAGTAAAAACCTGAGAAATTTATTCGTTTTCCTCCTTTTTTTTCGATTCGACTTAAGGCCAGATCGTTACCTTGGCCACTCTTCTCTCTGAAAAAGTTACATTTAACGTCTGCAAAGCTACGTCGCGTTCTGCGATATGCGGTGACACTAAAAGGACCATAGTAGAGCAGAGATGATGCTTCTAAATTAATGTAATAGAATGTAAGAAGTGGTAAAATTCAAGTTTTAGTTATCGATAATTGACTTTTTACACTTCTTTGGTGTCTTGGACATGAGCTAGGACCTTAAGATTTTGCATGAAAGGAGGACTAGCAGCCGCGTTGCAGGGGAGAATGTAAAAAGTGTTCATATGTAGTAAAATCCTGAGAAATCCGTCCGTTTTTGTCATCTGATATCGAATCAACTTAAGCCTGATCGTCACATTGGCCGCTCTTCTCTCTGAAACGGTTACATTTATCGTCTGCAAAGCTATGTCACGTGCTGCGGTATGCGGAGACACTAAAAGGGTCATACTAGAACACAGATGAAGCTTCTAAGCTGATGTAATAGAAAGTAGGAAGTAGTACAATTCTAGTTTATTAATCGATTATTGAATTTTTAGCCGGCTTTGTTGCCCTGGACATGAGCTGGTACCTTAAGATTTTGCATGAAAGGAGGACTAGCAGCCGTGTTGCACGGGAGAATGTGAAAAGTTTTCATATGTAGTAAAAACCTGAGAATTTCGTCCTTTTTCGTCATTTATTATGGAAACGACTGAAAGCCACATCGTCACATTGGCCGCACATGCCTCTGAAACGGTTACATTTAGCGTCTGCAAAGCTATGTTGCGTGCTGCGGTATTCGGAGACACTAAATCGCCATAGTAGAACACTGAAAAAGCTTCTAAGTTGATGTAATAGCCAGTAAGAAGCAGTACAATTCAAATTTTAGTTATCGATTATTGACTTTTACCCTTCTTTGGTGCCTTGCACATGAGTTATGGTCTTACGATTTTTCATAAAAGGAGGAATAGCAGCCGCGTTGCACGGGAGAATGTGAAAAGTTTACATATGTAGTAAAAACCTGAGAAATCCATCCGTTTTCTTCATTTTTAAACGAATCGACTTAAAGCCAGATCGTCATATTGGCCGCTCTTCTCTTTGAAATGGTTACATTTATCGGCTGCAAAGCTATGTCGCGAACTGTTCTATGCGTAGACACTAAAAGCACCATAGTAGAACACAGAAGAAGCTACTATGTTGATGTAATAGCCAGTAAGAATGAGTACAATTCAAGTTTTAGTTATCGATTATTGACTTTATACCCTTCTTTGGTGCCTTGGACATGAGCTTGGACCCTAAGATTTTGTATGAAAGGAGGACTAGGAACAGCGTTGTACGGGGGAATGTGAAAAGTGTTCATATGTAGTAAAAACCTGAGAAATCCGTCCGTTTCCGTCATTTCATAACGAATCGACTAAAACCTGGTCGTCACATTAGCCGCTCTTCTCGCTGAAACGGTTACATTTATCGTCTGCAAATCTATGTCGCGTGCTGCAGTATGCGGAGAGACTAAAAGCAGCATGGCTGAACACATAAGATGCTTCTAAGTTGATCTAATAGCCAGTAAGACGCAGTACAATTCAAGACTTAGTTATCGATTTTTGATTCTTTGGTGACTTGGACATTAGCTAGGACCTTACGATTTTGCATGAAAGGAGGACTAGCAGCCGCGTTGCAAAGGAGAGTGTGAAAAGTGTTCATATGTAGTATAAACCTGAGAAATCCGTTCGTTTTCATCATTTGTTATCGAATCGACTTAAAGTAAGATCGTCAAATTGGCCGCTCTTCTCTCTGAATTGGTTACATTTATCGTCTGCAAAGCTATGTCGCGTGCTCCGGTATGCGGAGAGACTAAAAGCAGCATGGCAGAACACATAAGATGCTTCTAAGTTGATCTAATACGCAGTAAGAAGCAGTACAATTCAAGTTTTAGTTATCGATTATTGACTTTTTACCCTTCTTAGATGCCTTTGACATGGGCTAGGACCTTAAGATTTTGCATGAAAGGAGGACTAGCAGAAGCGTTGCACGGGATAATGTGAAAAGTCTTCTTATGTAGTAAAAACCTGAGATTTCAGTCCGTTTTCGTCATTTGTTATCGAATCGACTTGAAGCCAGATCGTCACATTGGTCGCTCTTCTCTCTGAAACGGTTACATTTATCGTCTGCAACGCTATGTCCAGTGCTGCGGTATGCGGAGACACTAACAGCACCATAGTAGAACACTGATGAAACTTCTAAGTTGATGTAATAGCCAGCAAAAAGTAGTACAATAACGTTTTAGATATCGATTATTGATTTTTTAGCTGGCTTTAAGGGCCTTGGACATGAGCTAGGGCCTTAAGATTTTGCATCAAAGGAGGACTAGCAGCTGCGTTGCACGGGAGAATGTGAAAAAAGTTCATATGTAGTAAAAACCTGAGAAATCCGTTCGTTTTCGTCATTTCTTATCAAATCGACTTAAAGCCAGATCGTCACATTGGTCGCTCTTCACTCTGAAACGGTTACATTTATCGTCTGGAAAGCTATGTCGCGTGCTACGGTATGCGGAGACACTAACGGCACCATAGTAAAACACAGGTGAAACTTCTAAGTTGATGTAATAGCCAGTAAGAAGTAGTACAATAAGGTTTTAGATATCGATTATTGACTTTTTAGCTGGCTTTGGGGTCTTGGACATGAGCTAGGACCTTAAGACTTTGCATCAAAGGAGGACTAGCAGCTGCGTTGCACGGGAGAATGTGAAAAGTGTTCATATGTAGTAAAAACCTGAGAAATCCATCCGTTTTTGTCATTCCTTATCAAATCGACTTAAAGCCAGAACGTCACATTGGCCGCTCTTCTCTCTGAAACGGTAACATTTATCGCCTACAAAGCTATGTCGCGTGCTGCGGTATGCCGAGACACTAACAGCACCATAGTAGAACACAGAAGAAGCTTCTAAGTTGTAGTAATTGCCAGTAAGAAGTAGTGCAATAACGTTTTAGATATCGATTATTGACTTTTTAGCTGGCTTTGGGGCCTTGGATATGAGCTAGGGCCTTAAGATTTTGCATCAAAGGAGGACTAGCAGCTGCGTTGCACGGGAGAATGTGAAAAGTATTCATATGTAGTAAAAACCTGAAAAATCCGTCAGTTTTCGTCATTTCTTATCAAATAGACTTAAAGCCAGATCGTCACATTGGTCGCTCTTCTCTCTGAAACTGTTACATTTATCATCTGCAAAGCTATGTCGTGTGCTGCGGTATGCGGAGACACTAACAGCACCATAGTAGAACACAGATGAAACTTCCAAGTTGATGTAATTGCCAGTAAGAAGTAGTACAATAACGTTTTAGATATCGATTATTGACTTTTTAGCTGGCTTTGGGGAATTGGACATGAGCTAGGACCTTAAGATTTTGCATCAAAGGAGGACTAGCAGCTGCGTTGCCCGGGAGAATGTGAAAAGTGTTCATAGGTAGTAAAATCCTGAGAAATCCGTCCGTTTTCGTCATTTCTTATCAAATCGACTTAAAGCCAGAACGTCACATTGGGCGCTCTTCTCTCTGAAACGGTAAAATTTATCGCCTACAAAGCTATGTCGCTTGCTGCGGTATGCCGAGACACTAACAGCACCATAGTAGAACACAGAAGAAGCTTCTAAGTTGTAGTAATTGCCAGTAAGAAGTAGTGCAATAACGTTTTAGATATCGATTATTGACTTTTTAGCTGGCTTTGGGGTCTTGGACATGAGCTAGGGCCTTAAGATTTTGCATCAAAGGAGGACTAGCAGCTGCGTTGCACGGGAGAATGTGAAAAGTGTTCATCTGTAGTAAAAACCTGAGAAATCCGTCCGTTTTCGTAATTTCTTATCAAATCGACTTAAAGCCAGGACGTCACATTGGACGCTCTTCTCTCTGAAAAGGTTACATTTATCGTCTGCAAAGCTATGTCGCGTGCTGCGGTATGCGGAGACACTAACAGCACCATAGTAGCACACAGATGAAACTTCCAAGTTGATGTAATTGCCAGTAAGAAGTAGTGCAATAACGTTTTAGATATAGATTATTGACTTTTTAGCTGGCTTTGGGGAATTGGACATGAGCTAGGACCTTAAGATTTTGCATCAAAGGAGGACTAGCAGCTGCGTTGCCCGGGAGAATGTGAAAAGTGTTCATATGTAGTAAAATCCTGAGAAATCCGTCCGTTTTCATCATTTCTTATCAAATCGACTTAAAGCCAGGTCTTCATATTGGTCGCTCTTCTCTCTGAAACGGTCACATTTACCGTCTGCAAAGCTATGTCGCGTGCTGCGGTATGCAGAGACACTAACAGCACCATAGTAGAACACTGATGAAAGTTCTAACTTGATGTAATAGCCAGTATGAAGTAGTACTATAACGTTTTGGATATCGACTATTGACTTTTTAGCTGGCTTTTGGGTCTTGGACATGAGCTAGGAACTTAAGACTTTGCATCAAAGGAGGACCAGCAGCTGCGTTGCACGGGAGAATGTGATAAGTGTTCATATGTAGTAAAATCCTGAGAAATCCGTCCGTTTTCATCATTTCTTATCAAATCGACTTAAAGCCAGGTCTTCATATTGGTCGCTCTTCTCTCTGAAACGGTCACATTTATCGGCTGCAAAGCTATGTCGCGTGCTGCGGTATGCAGAGACACTAACAGCACCATAGTAGAACACTGATGAAAGTTCTAACTTGATATAATAGCCAGTATGAAGTAGTACAATAACGTTTTGGATATCGACTATTGGCTTTTTAGCTGGCTTTTGGGTCTTGGACATGAGCTAGGAACTTAAGACTTTGCATCAAAGGAGGACCAGCAGCTGCGTTGCACGGGAGAATGTGATAAGTGTTCATATGTAGTAAAAACCCGAGATATCCGTTCGTTTTCGTCATTTCTTATCAAATCGACTTAAAGCCAGATCGTCATATTGTTCGCTATTCTCTCTGAAACGGTTACATTTATCGTCTGCAAAGCTATGTCGCGTGCTGCGGTTTGCGGAGACACTAACAGCACCATAGCAGAACACTGATGAAACTTCTAAGTTGATGTAACAGCCAGTAAGAAGTAGTACAATAACGTTTTAGATATCGATTATTGACTTTTTAGCTGGCTTTGGGGACTTGCCATGAGCTAGGACCTTACGACATTGCATCAAAGGAGGACTAGCAGCTGCGTTGCATGGGAGAATGTGAAAAGTGTTCATATGTAGTAAAAACCTGAGAAATCCGTCAGTTTTCGTCATTCCTTATCAAATCGACTTAAAGGCAGAACGTCACATTCGCCGCTCTTCTCTCTGAAACGAATACATTTATCGTCTGCAAAGCTATGTCGCGTGCTCCGGTATGCGGAAACACTAACAGCGCCATAGTAGAACACAGATGAAACTTCTATGTTCATGTGATAGCCAGTAAAAAGTAGTACAATAACGTTTTATATATCGATTATTGACTTTTTATTTGGCTTTGGGGCCTTGGACATGACCTAGGACCTTCAGATATTGCATCAAAAAAGGACTAGCAGCTGCGTTGCACGGGAGAATGTGTAGATTGTTCCAGATCGTCACATTGGTCGCTCTTCTCTCTGAAACGGTTACATTTATCGTCTGCAAAGCTATGTCGCGTGCTGCGGTATGCGGAGACACTAACAGCACCATAGTAGAAAACAGATGAAACTTCTAAGTTGATGTAATAGCCAGTAAGAAGTAGTACAATAACGTTATAGATACCGATTATTGACTTTTAAGCTGGCTTTGGTGTCTTAGACATGAGCTAGGACCTTAAGATTTTGCATAAAAGGAGAACTAGCAGCTGCGTTGCACAGGAGAATGAGAAAAGTGTACATATGTAGTAAAATCCTGGAAATTCGTCCGTTTTCGTCATTTCTTATCAAATCGACTTAAAGCCAGATCGTCACATTGGTCGCTCTTCTCTCTGAAACGGTTACATTTATCGTCTGCAAAGCTGTGTCGCGTGCTACGGTATGAAGAGACACTAACAGCACCATAGTAGAACACAGATGAAACTTCTAAGTTGATGTAATAGCCAGTAAGAAGTAGTACAATAAAGTTTTAGATATCGATTATTGACTTTTTAGCTGGCTTTGGGGCCTTGGACATGAGCTCCGACCTTAAGACTTTGCATCAAAGGAGGACTAGCAGCTGCGTTGCACGGGAGAATGTGAAAAGTGTTCATATGTAGTAAAAACCTGAGAAATCCGTCCGTTTGCGTCGTTTCTTATCAAATCGACTTAAAGCCAGAACGTCACATTGGCCGCTCTTCTCTCTGAAACGGTAACATTTATCGCCTACAAAGCTATGTCGCGCGCTGCGGTATGCCGAGTCACTAACAGCACCATAGTAGAACACAGAAGAAGCTTCTAAGTCGTAGTAATTGCCAGTAAGAAGTAGTGCAATAACGTTTTAGATATCGATTATTGACTTTTTAGCTGGCTTTGGGGCCTTGGACATGAGCTAGGGCCTTAAGATTTTGCATCAAAGGAGGACTAGCAGCTGCATTACACGGGAGAATGTGAAAAGTGTTCATATGTAGTAAAAACCTGAGAAATCCGTCAGTTTTCGTCATTTCTTATCAAATCGACTTAAAGCCAGATGGTCACATTGGTCGCTCTTCTCTCTGAAACTGTTACATTTATCATCTGCAAAGCTATGTCGCGTGCTGCGGTATGCGGAGACACTAACAGCACCATAGTAGAACACAGATGAAACTACTAAGTTGATGTAATAGCCAGTAAGAAGTAGTAAAATAACGTTTTAGATATCGATTATTGACTTTTTAGCTGGTTTTGGGGCCTTGGACATGAGCTAGGACCTTAAGATTTTGCATCAAAGGAGGAATAGATGCTCCGTTGCACGGGAGAATGTGCAAAGTGTTCATATGCAGTAAAAACCTGAGAAATCCGTCCGTTTTCGTAATTTCGTATCAAATCGACTTAAAGCCAGGACGTCACATTGGACGCTCTCCTCTCTGAAACGGTTACATTTATCGTCTGCAAAGCTATGTCGCGTGCTGCGGTATGCGGAGACACTAACAGCACCATAGTAGAACACAGATGAAACTTCCAAGTTGATGTAATTGTCAGTAAGAAGTGGTACAATAACGTTTTAGATATCGATTATTGACTTTATAGCTGGCTTTGGGGAATTGGACATGAGCTAGGACCTTAAGATTTTGCATCAAAGGAGGACTAGCAGCTGCGTTGCCCGGGAGAATGTGAAAAGTGTTCATATGTAGTAAAATCCTGAGAAATCCGTCAGTTTTCGTCATTTCTTATCAAATCGACTTAAAGCCAGGTCATCATATTGGTCGCTCTTCTCTCTGAAACGGTCACATTTATCGTCTGCAAAGCTATGTCGCGTGCTGCGATATGCAGAGACACTAACAGCACCATAGTAGAACACTGATGAAAGTTCTAACTTGATGTAATAGCCAGTAAGAAGTAGTACAATAACGTTTTAGATATCGACTATTGACTTTTTAGCTGGCTTTGGGGCCTTTGACATGAGCTAGGACCTTAAGATTTTGCATCAAAGGAGAACTAGTAGCTGCGTTGCACGGGAGAATGTGAAAAGTGTTCATATGTAGTAAAAACCTGAGAAATCCGTCCCCTTTCGTCAGTTCTAATCAAATCGACTTAAAGTGAGATCGTCACATTGGTCGCTCTTCTCTCTGAAACGGTTACATTTATCGTCTGCAAAGCTATGTCGCATGCTGCGGTATGCGGAGACACTAACAGCACCATAGTAGTATACTGATGAAACTTCTAAGTTAATGTAACAGCCAGTAAGAAGTAGTGCAATAACGTTTTAGATATCGATTATTGAGTTTTTAGCTGGCTTTGGGGTCTTTGACATGAGCTAGGACCTTAAGACTTTGCACCAAAGGACGACTAGCAGCTGCGTTGCACGGGAGAATGTGAAAAGTGTTCATATGTAGTAAAAACCTGAGAAATCCGTCCCCTTTCGTCAGTTCTAATCAAATCGACTTAAAGTGAGATCGTCACATTGGTCGCTCTTCTCTCTGAAACGGTTACATTTATCGTCTGCAAAGCTATGTCGCGTGCTGCGGTATGCGGAGACACTAACAGCACCATAGTAGAAAACAGATGAAACTTCTAAGTTGATGTAATAGCCAGTAAGAAGTAGTACAATAACGTTATAGATACCGATTATTGACTTTTAAGCTGGCTTTGGGGTCTTAGACATGAGCTAGGACCTTAAGATTTTGCATAAAAGGAGAACTAGCAGCTGCGTTGCACAGGAGAATGAGAAAAGTGTACATATGTAGTAAAATCCTGGAAATTCGTCCGTTTTCGTCATTTCTTATCAAATCGACTTAAAGCCAGATCGTCACATTGGTCGCTCTTCTCTCTGAAACGGTTACATTTATCGTCTGCAAAGCTGTGTCGCGTGCTACGGTATGAAGAGACACTAACAGCACCATAGTAGAACACAGATGAAACTTCTAAGTTGATGTAATAGCCAGTAAGAAGTAGTACAATAAAGTTTTAGATATCGATTATTGACTTTTTAGCTGGCTTTGGGGCCTTGGACATGAGCTAGGGCCTTAAGATTTTGCATCAAAGGAGGACTAGCAGCTGCGTTACACGGGAGAATGTGAAAAGTGTTCATATGTAGTAAAAACCTGAGAAATCCGTCAGTTTTCGTCATTTCTTATCAAATCGACTTAAAGCCAGATGGTCACATTGGTCGCTCTTCTCTCTGAAACTGTTACATTTATCATCTGCAAAGCTATGTCGCGTGCTGCGGTATGCGGAGACACTAACAGCACCATAGTAGAACACAGGTGAAACTACTAAGTTGATGTAATAGCCAGTAAGAAGTAGTAAAATAACGTTTTAGATATCGATTATTGACTTTTTAGCTGGTTTTGGGGCCTTGGACATGAGCTAGGACCTTAAGATTTTGCATCAAAGGAGGAATAGATGCTCCGTTGCACGGGAGAATGTGCAAAGTGTTCATATGCAGTAAAAACCTGAGAAATCCGTCCGTTTTCGTAATTTCGTATCAAATCGACTCAAAGCCAGGACGTCACATTGGACGCTCTCCTCTCTGAAACGGTTACATTTATCGTCTGCAAAGCTATGTCGCGTGCTGCGGTATGCGGAGACACTAACAGCACCATAGTAGAACACAGATGAAACTTCCAAGTTGATGTAATTGTCAGTAAGAAGTGGTACAATAACGTTTTAGATATCGATTATTGACTTTATAGCTGGCTTTGGGGAATTGGACATGAGCTAGGACCTTAAGATTTTGCATCAAAGGAGGACTAGCAGCTGCGTTGCCCGGGAGAATGTGAAAAGTGTTCATATGTAGTAAAATCCTGAGAAATCCGTCAGTTTTCGTCATTTCTTATCAAATCGACTTAAAGCCAGGTCATCATATTGGTCGCTCTTCTCTCTGAAACGGTCACATTTATCGTCTGCAAAGCTATGTCGCGTGCTGCGATATGCAGAGACACTAACAGCACCATAGTAGAACACTGATGAAAGTTCTAACTTGATGTAATAGCCAGTAAGAAGTAGTACAATAACGTTTTAGATATCGACTATTGACTTTTTAGCTGGCTTTGGGGCCTTTGACATGAGCTAGGACCTTAAGATTTTGCATCAAAGGAGAACTAGTAGCTGCGTTGCACGGGAGAATGTGAAAAGTGTTCATATGTAGTAAAAACCTGAGAAACCCGTCCCCTTTCGTCAGTTCTAATCAAATCGACTTAAAGTGAGATCGTCACATTGGTCGCTCTTCTCTCTGAAACGGTTACATTTATCGTCTGCAAAGCTATGTCGCATGCTGCGGTATGCGGAGACACTAACAGCACCATAGTAGTATACTGATGAAACTTCTAATTTAATGTAACAGCCAGTAAGAAGTAGTGCAATAACGTTTTAGATATCGATTATTGAGTTTTTAGCTGGCTTTGGGGTCTTTGACATGAGCTAGGAACTTAAGACTTTGCATCAAAGGACGACTAACAGCTGCGTTGCACGGGAGAATGTGAAAAGTGTTCATATGTAGTAAAAACCTGAGAAATCCGTCCCCTTTCGTCATTTCTTATCAAATCGACTTAAAGTCAGATCGTCACATAGGTCGCTCTTCTCTCTGAAACGGTTACATTTGTCGTCTGCAAAGCTATGTCGCGTGCTGCGGTATGCGGAGACACTAACAGCACCATAGTAGAAAACAGATGAAACTTCTAAGTTGATGTAACAGCCAGTAAGAAGTAGTACAATAACGTTATAGATATCGATTATTGACTTTTTAGCTGGCTTTGGGGTATTGGACATGAGCTAGGACCTTAAGATTTTGCATCAAAGGGGAACTAGCAGCTGCGTTGCACGGGAGAATGTGAAAAGTGTTCATATGTAGTAAAAACCTGAGAAATCCGTCCATTTTCGTCATTTCTTATCAAATCGACTTAAAGCCAGATCGTCACATTGGTCGCTCTTCTCTCTGAAACGGTTACATTTATCGTCTGCAAAGCTATGTCGCGTGCTGCGGTATGCAGAGACACTAACAGCACCATAGTAGAACACTGATGAAACTTCTAAGTTGATGTAATAGCCAGTAAGAAGTACTGCAATAACGTTTTGGATATCGATTATTGACTTTTAACTGGCTTTTGGCTCTCGGACATGAGCTAGGACCTTAAGACTTTGCATCAAAGGAGGACTAGCAGCTGCGTTGCACGGGAGAATGTGAAAAGTGTTCATATGTAGTAAAAACCTGAGAAATCCGTTCGTTTTCGTCATTTCTTATCAAATCGACTTAAAGCCAGATCGTCACATTGGTCGCTCTTCTCTCTGAAACGGTTACATGTATCGTCTGCAAAGCTATGTCGCGTGCTGCGGTTTGCGGAGACACTAACAGCACCATAGTTGAACAATGATTAATCTTCTAAGTTGATGTAATAGCCAGTAAAAAGTAGTACAATAACGTTTTAGATATGGATTATTGACTTTTTAGCTGGCATTGGGGTCTTGGACATGTGCTAGGACCTTAAGACTTTGCATCAAAGGAGGACTAGCAGCTGCGTTGCACGGGAGAATGTGAAAAGTCTTCATCTGTAGTAAAAACCTGAGAAATCCGTCCGGTTTCGTCATTTCTGATCAAATCGACTTAAAGCCAGATCGTCACATTGGTCGCTCTTCTCTCTGAAACGGTTACATTTATCGTCTGCAAAGCTATGTCGCGTGCTGCGGTATGCGGAGACACTAACAGCACCATAGTAGAACACAGATGAAACTTCTAAGTAGATGTAATAGCCAGTAAGAAGTAGTACAATAACGTTTTAGATATCGATTATTGACTTTCTAGCTGGCTTTGGGGCCTTGGACATGAGCTAGGACCTTAAAATTTTGCATCAGAGGAGAACTAGCAGCTGCGTTGCACGGGAGAAAGTGAAAAGTGTTCATATGTAGTAAAAACCTGTGAAATCCGTCCGTTTTCGTCATTTCTTACCAAATCGATTTAAAGCCATATCGTCACATTGGTCGCTCTTCTCTCTGAAATGGTTATATTTACCGTCTACAAAGCTATGTCGCGTGCTGTGGTATGCGAAAACACTAAAAGCGCCATAGTAGAATACAGAAGAAGCTTCTAAGTTGATGTAAGAGCCAGTAAGAAACAGTAAAATTCAAGTTTTAGTTATCGATTATTGACCATTTACGTTTCTTTGGTGCTTTGGACATGAGCTAGGACCTTAAGATTTTGCATGAAAGGAAGACTAGCAGCCGCGTTGCACGGGAGAAAGTGAAAAGTGTTCATATGTATCAAAAACCTGAGAAATCCGTCCGTTTTCGTCATTTGTAATCGAATCGACTTAAAGCAAGGTTGTTACATTGGCCGCTCTTCTCTCTGAAACGGTTACATTCATCTTCTGCAAAGGTATGTCGCGTGCTGCGGTATTCGGAGACACTAAAAGCACCGTAGTAGAACACAGAAGAAACTACTAAATTGATGTAATAGCCAGTAAGAAGTAGTACAATTCACGTTTCAGTTATCGATTATCGACTTTTTAGCTGGCTTTGGTGCCTTGGACATGAGCTGGGAACTTACGATTTTGCATGAAAGGAGGACTAGCAGCTGCATTGAACGGGAAAATGTGAAAAGTGTCCATATGTAGTTATAAAGTGAGAAATTCGCCCGTTTTCGTCATTTGTCATCAAATCCACTTTAAGCCAGATCGTCATATTGGCCGCTCTTCTCTCTGAAACGGTTACATTTATAGTCTGCAAAGAGATGTCGCATGCTGCAGTATGCGGAGACACTGAAAGCACCATAGTAGAACACAGAAGAAGCTTCGAAGTTGATGTAATAGCCAGTAAGATAAAGTACAATTCAAGTTTTAGGTATTGATTATTCACATTTTAGCCGGCTTTCCTGCCTTATACATGATCTAGGACCTTAAGATTTTCATTAAAGTAGGACTAGCAGCCGCGTTGCTCGGCAGAATGGGAAAAATGATCATATGTAGTAACAACCTGAGAAATCCGTCCGTTTTCGTTATTTGTTATCGAATCGACTTAAAGCCACATCGCCACATAGGCCGCTCTTCTCTCTGAAACGATACATTTGTCGTCTGCAAAACTAGGACGCGTGCTGCAGTAAGCGGAGACACTAAAAGCACCGTAGTAGAACACAGAAGAAGCTTCTAGGTTGATGTAATAGACAGTAAGAAGTAGTACAATACACGTTTTAACTATCGATTATTGCCTTTTGAGCCGGCTTTGGTGCCTTGGACATGAGCTAGGAACTTAAGATTTTGCATGAAAGCAAGACTAGCAGCCGCGTTGCACGGGAGAATGTGAAAAGTGTTCATATGTAGTAATAACCTGAGAAATCCGTCCGTTTTCGTCATTTGTTATCGAATCGACTTAAAGCAAGGTTGTTACTTTGGCCGCTCCTCTCTCTGAAACGGTTACATTTATCTTCTGCAAAGCTATGTGGAGTGCTGCGGTATGCTGAGACACTAAAAGCACCATAGTAGAACACAGACGAAGCTTCCAAGTTGACGTAATAGCCAGTAAGAAGCAGTACAAATCAAGTTTCAGTTATGGATTATTGAATTTTTAGCCTTCTTTGGTGCCTTGGACATGAGCTAGGACCTTATGATTTTGCATGAAAGGAGGACTAGCAGCCGCGTTTCACGGGAAAATGTGAAAAGTGTTCAAATGTAGAAAAAACCTGAGAAATCCGTCCGTATTCGTCATTTGTATTCGAATCGACTTAAAGCAAGGTTGTTACATTGGCCGCTCTTCTCTCTGAAACGGTTACATTCATCTTCTGCAAAGGTATGTCGCGTGCTGCGGTATGCGGAGACACGAAAAGCACCATAGTAGAACACAGAAGAAACATCTAAGTTGATGTAATAGCCAGTAAGAAGTAGTACAATTCACGTTTTAGTTATCGATTATTGACTTTGTAGCTGGCTTTGGTTCCTTGGACATGAGCTAGGACCTTAAGATTTTGCATGAAATGAGGACTAGCAGCTGCGTTGAACGGGAAAATGTGAAAAGTGTCCATATGTAGTTATAAAGTGAGAAATTCGCCCGTTTTCGTCGTTTGTTATCAAATCCACTTTAAGCCAGATCGTCATATATGCCGCTCCTCTCTCTGAAACGGTTACATTCAGCGTCTGCAAAGCACTGTCGCTGGGTGCGGTATACGGAGACACTAAAAGCACCATTGTAGAACACAAAAGAAGCTTCTAAGTTGATTTAATAGCCAGTAAGAAGTAGTACAATTCAAGTTTTAGTTATCGTTTATTGACTTTTTAGCCGGCTTTGGTGCCTTGGACATTTGCTAGGATTTTTACGGTTTTGCATTATGGAAGGTGTAGCAGCCGCGTTGCACGGAAGAATTTGAAAAGTGTTCATATGTAGTAAAAACCTGAGAAGCCCGTCCGTTTTCGTTATTTTTTATCGAATCGACTTTAAGCCTGATCGTCACATTGGCCGCTCTTCTCTCTGAAACGGTTGTACTTATCGTCTGCAAAGCTATGTCGCGTGCTGCGGTACACAGAGACACTAAAAGCACCATAGTAGAACACAGACGAAGCTTCCAAGCTGATGCAATAACCAGTAAGAAGCAGTACAAATCAAGTTTCAATTATCGATTATTGAATTTTTAGCCTTCTTTGGTACCCTGCACATGAGCTAGGACCTTATGATTTTGCATGAAAGGAGGACTAGCAGCCGCGTTGCACGGAAAAATGTGAAAAGTGTTCATATGTAGTAAAAATCTGAGAAATCCACCCGTTTTCGTCATTTGTTATCGAATGGACTTAAACCCACATCGTCATGTTGGCCGCTCTTCTCTCTGAAACGGTTGAATTTATCGTCTGCAAAGCAATGGCGCGTGCTGCGGTATGCGGAGACACTAAAAGCAACATAGTAGGACACAGAAGAAACTTCTAAGTTGATGTAATAGCCAGTAAGAAACAGTACAATTCAAGTTTTAGTTATCGATTTTTGACCTTTTACCCTTCTTTGGTGCCTTGGCCATGAGCTAGGACCTTAAGATTTTGCATGAAAGGAAGACTAGCAGCCGCGTTGCACGGGAGAATGTGAAAAGTGTTCATATATAGCAAAAACCTGAGAAATCCGTCCGTTTTCTTTATTTGTTATCGATTCGACTTAAAGCAAGGTTGTTACATTGGCCGCTCTTCTCTCTGAAACGGTTACATTTATTTTCTGCAAAGCTATGTCGCGTTCTGCCATATGCGGGGACACTAAAAGCACCATAGTGGAACACAAAAGAAGCATTTAAGTTGATATAATAGCCATTAAGAAACAGTACATTTCAAGTTTTGTTATCGATTATTGAACTTTTACCCTACTTTAGTGCCTTGGACATGAGCTAGGACCTTAAGATTTTGCTTGAAAGGAAGACTAGCAGCCGCGTTGCACGGGAGAATGTGAAAAGTGTTCATATGTAGCAAAAACATGAGAAATCAGTCCGTTTTCGTCATTTGTTATCCAATCGACGTAATGTCAGATCGTCTCATTGGCCGCTCATCACTCTTAAACGGTGACATATAACGTCTGCAAAGCTATGTCGCGTGCTGCGGTTTGCGGAGACACTAAAAGCACCATAGTAGAACATAAAAGAAGCTTCTAAGTTGATGTAATAGCCAGTAAGAAACAGTACAATTCAAGTTTTGTTATCGATTATTGAACTTTTACCCTACTTTGGTGCCTTGGACATGAGCTAGGACCTTTAGATTTTGCTTGAAAGGAAGACTAGCAGCCGCGTTGCACGGGAGAATATGAAAAGTGTTCATATATAGCAAAAACCTGAGAAATCCGTCCGTTTTCTTTATTTGTTATCGATTCGACTTAAAGCAAGGTTGTTACATTGGCCGCTCTTCTATCTGAAACGGTTACATTTATCTTCTGCAAAGCTATGTCGCGTTCTGCCATATGCGGAGACACTAAAAGCACCATAGTGGAACACAGAAGAAGCATCTAAGTTGATATAATAGCCATTAAGAAACAGTACACTTCAAGTTTTGTTATCGATTATTGAACTTTTACCCTACTTTGGTGCCTTGGACATGAGCTAGGACCTTAAGATTTTGCTTGAAAGGAAGACTAGCAACCGCGTTGCACGGGAGAATGTGAAAAGTGTTCATATGTAGCAAAAACATGAGAAATCAGACCGTTTTCGTCATTTGTTATCCAATCGACTTAATGTCAGATCGTCTCATTGGCCGCTCATCACTCTTAAACTATGACGTATATCGTCTGCAAAGCTATGTCGCGTACTGCGGTATGCGGAGACACTAAAAGCACCATAGTAGAACATAGAAGAAGCTTCCAAGTTGATGTAATAGCCAGTAAGAAGCAGTACCAATCAAGTTTCTGTTATCAATTATTGCCTTTATAGCCGGATTTGGTGACTTGGACATGAGCTAGGACCTTAAGATTTTGCATGAAATGAGGAGTAACAGCTGCGTTGAACGGGAAAATGTGAAAAGTGTCCATATGTAGTTATAAAGTGAGAAATTCGTCCGTTTTCGTCATTTGTTATCAAATCCACTTAAAGCCAGATCGTCATATAGGCCGCTCTTCTCTCTGAAACGGTTGTACTTATCGTCTGCAAAGCTATGTCGCGTGCTGCGGTATGCGGAGACACTAAAAGCACCATAGTAGAACACAGACGAAGCTTCCAAGCTGATGTAATAACCAGTAAGAAGCAGTACAAATCAAGTTTCAGTTATCGATTATTGAATTTTTAGCCTCCTTTGGTGCCTTGCACATGAGCTAGGACCTTATGATTTTGCATGAAAGGAGGACTAGCAGCCGCGTTGCGCGGAAAAATGTGAAAAGTGTTCATATGTAGTAAAAACCTGAGAAATCCACCCGTTTTCGTCATTTGTTATCGAATGGACTTAAACCCAGATCGTCACGTTGGCCGCTCTTCTCTCTGAAACGGTTACATTTATCGTCTGCAAAGCTATGGCGCGTGCTGCGGTATGCGGAGACACTAAAAGCACCATAGTAGAACACAGAAGAAGCTTCTAAGTGTATGTAATACCCAGTAACAAGTAGTACAATTCACGTTTCAACTATCGATTATTGCCTTTTGAGCCGGCTTTGGTGCCTTGGAGATGAGCTAGGATCTTAAAATTTTGCATAAATGGAGAACTAGAAGCCGCGTTGCTCGGCAGAATGTGAAACGTATTCATATGTAGTAAAAACCTGAGAAATCCGTCCGTTTTCGTCATGTGTTATCGAATCGAATTAAAGCAAGGAGGTTACATTGGCCGCTAATCTCTCTGAAACGGTTACATTTATCGTCTGCAAAGCTATGTCGCGTGCTGCGGTATCCGGAGACACTAAAAGCACCATAGTAGGACACACAAGAAACTTCTAAATTGATGTAATAACCAGTAAGAAACAGTACAATTCAAGTTTTAGTGATCGATTATTGACTTTTTAGCCGGCTTTGTTGCCTTGGACATGAGCTAGAACCTTAAAATTTTGCGTGAAAGGCGGACTAGCAGCTGCGTTGCACGGTAAATGTGAATAGTGTCCATATGTAGTTATAACATGAGAAATCAGTCCGTTTTCGTCATTTGTTATCGAATCGACTTAATGTCAGATCGTCTCATTGGCCGCTCATCACTTTTAAACGGTGACATATATCGTCTGCAAAGCAATGTCGCGTTCTGTGGTATGCGGAGACACTAAAACCACCATAGTAGAACACAGACGAAGCTTCCAAGTTGACGTAATAGCCAGTAAGAAGCAGTACAAATCAAGTTTTAGTGATTCTTATTGACTTTTTAGCCGGCTTTGGTACCTGGTACATGAGCTAGAACCTTAAGATTATGCATGAAAGGAGAACTAGCAGCTGCGTTGCACGAGAAATGTGAAAAGTGTTCATATGTAAATAAAACATGAGAAATTCGCTACTTTTCGTCATTTGTTATCAAATCGACTTTAAGCCAGATCATCACTTTGGTCGCGCTTCTCTCTGAAACGGTTACATTTATCGTCTGCAAAGCTATGTCGCGTGCTGCAGCATGCGGAGACACTAAAAGCACCATAGTGGAACACAGATGAAGCTTCTAAGTTGATGTAATAGCCAGTAAGAAGTAGTACAATTCATGTTTTAGGTATCGATTATTGAGTTTTTAACTGCCTTTGGTGCCTTGGACATGAGCTAGGACCGTAACATTTTGCATGAAAGGAGGACTAGCAGCCGAGTAGCACGGGAGAATGTGAAAAGTGTTCATCTGTAGTAAAAACCTGAGAAATCCGTCCGTTTTCGTCATTTGTTATCGAATCGACTTAAAGCCAGATCGTCACATTGGCCGCAGTTCTGTCTGAAACGGTTACATTTATCGTCTGCAAAGCTATGTCGCGTGCTGCGGTATGCAGAGACACTAAAAGCACCATAGTAGAACACAGATGAAGCTTCTAAGTTGATGTAATAGCTAGTATGAAGTAGTACAATTCAAGTTTTTGTTATCGATTATTGACTTTTTACCCTTCTTTGGTACCTTGGACATGAGCTAGGAACTTAAGATTTTGCATGAAAGGATGACTAGCAGCCGCGTTGCACGGGAGAATGTGAAAAGTGTTCATATGTGGTATAAAGCTGAGGAATAAGTCCGTATTCGTCATTTGTTATGGAATCAACTTAAAGCCAGATCGTCACATTGGCCGCTCTTCTCTCTGAAACGGTTGTACTTATCGTCTGCAAAGCTATGTCGCGTTCTGCGGTATGCAGAGACACTAAAAGCACCATAGTAGAACACAGATGAAGCTTCTAAGTTGATGTAATAGCTAGTATGAAGTAGTACAATTCAAGTTTTTGTTATCAATTATTGCCTTTTTACCATTCTTTGGTACCTTGGATATGAACTAGGAACTTAAGATTTTGCATGAAAGGATGACTAGCAGCCGCGTTGCAAGGGAGAATGTGAAAAGTGTTCATATTTGGTTTAAAGCTGAGGAATAAGTCCGTATTCGTCATTTGTTATCGAATCAACTTAAAGCCAGATCGTCACATTGGCCGCTCTTCTCTCTGAAACGGTTGTACTTATCGTCTGCAAAGCTATGTCGCGTTCTGCGGTATGCAGAGACACTAAAAGCACCATAGTAGAACACAGATGAAGCTTCTAAGTTTATGTAATAGCTAGTATGAAGTAGTACAATTCAAGTTTTTGTTATCAATTATTGACTTTTTACCATTCTTTGGTACCTTGGATATGAACTAGGAACTTAAGATTTTGCATGAAAGGATGACTAGCAGCCGCGTTGCACGGGAGAATGTGAAAAGTGTTCATATGTGGGATAAAGCTGAGAAATCCGTCCGTATTCGTCATTTGTTATCGAATCGACTTAAAGCCAGATCGTCACATTGGCCGCTCTTCTCTCTGAAACGGTTGTACTTATCGTCTGCAAAGCTATGTCGCGTGCTGCGGTATGTGGAGACACTAAAAGCACAATAGTAGAACACAGATGAAGCTTCTAAGTTGATGTAATAGCCAGTAAGAAGTATTACAATTCAAGTTTTTGGTATCGATTATTGACTTTTTACCCTTCTTTGGTGCCTTGGACATGACCTAGGAACTTAAGATTTTGCATGAAAGGAGGACTAGCAGCCGCGATGCGCGGGAGAATGTGAAAAGTGTTCATATGTAGTAAAAGCCTGAGAAATCCGACCGTTTTCGTCAGTTGTTATCGAATCGACTTAAAGCCAGATCGCCACATTGGCCGCTCTTCTCTCTGAAACGGTTGTACTTATCGTCTGCAAAGCTATGTCGCGTGCTGCGGTATCCAGAGACACTAAAAGCACCATAGTAGAACACAGATGAAGCTTCTATGTTGATGTAATAGCCAGTAAGAAGTAGTACAATTCAAATTTTAGTTATCGATTATTGACTTCTTAGCTGGTTCTGGTGCCTTGGACATGAGCTAGGACCATAACATTTTGCATGAAAGGATGACTAGCAGCCGCGTTGCACGGGAGAATGTGAAAAGTGTTCATATGTGGTATAAAGCTGATAAATCCGTCCGTAATTGTCATTTGATATCGAATCGACTTAAAGCCAGATCGTCACATTGGCCGCTCTTCTCTCTGAAACGGTTGTACTTATCGTCTGCAAAGCTATTTCGCGTGCTGCGGTATGCAGAGACACTAAAAGCACCATAGTAGAACACAGATGAAGCTCCTAAGTTGATGTAATAGCTTGTAAGTACTAGTACATTTCAAGTCTTAGGTATCGATTATTGACTTTTTACCCTTCTTTGGTGCCTTGGACATGAGCTAGGAACTTAAGATTTTGCATGAAAGGATGACTAGCAGCCGCGTTGCACGGGAGAATGTGAAAAGTGTTCATATGTGGTATAAAGCTGAGAAATAAGTCCGTATTCGTCATTTGTTATCGAATCGACTTAAAGCCAGATCGTCACATTGGCCGCTCTTCTCTCTGAAACGGTTGTACTTATCGTCTGCAAAGCTATGTCGCGTGCTGCGGTATCCGGAGACACTAAAAGCACCATAGTAGAACACAGATGAAGCTTCTATGTTGATGTAATAGCCAGTAAGAAGTAGTACAATTCAAATTTTAGGTATCGATTATTGACTTTTTAGCTGGCTTTGGTGCCTTGGACATGAGCTAGGACCTTAAGATTCTGCATGAAAGGAGGACTAGCAGCCGAGTTGCACGGGAGAGTGTGAAAAGTGTTCATACGTAGTAAAAACCTGAGAAATCCGTCCATTTTCGTCACTTGTTATCGAATCGACTTAAAGCCAGATCGTCACATTGGCCGCTCTTCTCTCTGAAACGGTTACATTTATCGTCTGCATGGCTGTGTCGCGTGCTGCGGTATGTGGAGACACTAAAAGCACCATAGTAGAACACAGATGAGCTTCTAAGTTGATGTAATAGCCAGTAAGAAATAGTACAATTCAAGTTTTAGTTATCGATTATTGACTTCTTAGCTGGTTCTGGTGCCTTGGAAATAAGCTAGGACCTTAACATTTTGCATGAAAGGATGACTAGCAGCCGCGTCGCACGGTAGAATGTGAAAAGTGTTCATATGTGGGATAAAGCTGAGAAATCCGTCCGTATTCGTCATTTGATATCGAATCGACTTAAAGCAAGGTCGTCACATTGGCCGCTCTTCTCTCTGAAACGGTTGTACTTATCGTCTGCAAAGCTATGTCGCGTGCTGCGGTATGTGGAGACACTAAAAGCACCACAGTAGAACACAGATGAAGCTTCTAAGTTGATGTAATAGCCAGTAAGAAGTAGTACAATTCAAGTTTTAGGTATCGATTATTGACTTTTTAACTGGCTTTGGTGCCTTGGACATGAGCTAGGAACTTAAGATTTTGCATGAAAGGAGGACTAGCAGCCGCGATGCGCGGGAGAATGTGAAAAGTGTTCATATGTAGTAAAAGCCTGAGAAATCCGTCCGTTTTAGTCATTTGTTATCGAATCGACTTAAAGCCAGATCGTCACATTGGCCGCTTTTCTCTCTGAAACGGTTACATTTATCGTCTGCAAAGCTATGTCACGTGCTGCGGTATGTGGAGACACTAAAAGCACCACATTAGAACACAGATGAAGCTTCTAAGTTGATGTAATAGCCAGTAAGAAGTAGTACAATTCAAGTTTTATTTATCGATTATTGACTTTTTACTGGCTTTGGTGCCTTTTAGATGAGCTAGGAACTTTAGATTTTGCATGAAAGGAGGACTAGCAGCCGCGATGCGCGGGAGAATGTGAAAAGTGTTCATATGTAGTAAAAACCTGAGAAATCCGTCCATTTTCGTCATTTGTTATCGAATCGACTTAAAGAAAGATCGTCAAATTGGCCGCTCTTCTCTCTGAAACGGTTGTACTTAGCGTCTGCAAAGCTATGTCGCATGCTGCTGTATGTGGAGACACTAATAGCACCATAGTAGAACACAGATGAAGCTTCTAAGTTGATGTAATAGCTAGTATGAAGTAGTACAATTCAAGTTTTTACTATCGATTATTGACTTTTTACCCATCTTTGGTGCCTTGAACATGACCTATGAACTTATGATATTGCATGAAAGGAGGACTAGCAGGCGCGATGCACGGGATAATGTGAAAAGTGTTCATATGTAGTAATACCTGAGAAATCCGTCCGTATTCGTCATTTGTTATCAAATCGATTAAAGCCAGATCGTCACATTGGCCGCTCTTCTCTCTGAAACGGTTGTACGTATCGTGTACAAAGCTATGTCACGTGCTGCGGTATGCGGAGACACTAAAAGCACCATAGTAGAACACAGATGAAGCTCCTAAGTTGATGTAATAGCTTGTAAGTGGTAGTACAATTCAAGTTTTAGGTATCGATTATTGACTTTTTACCCTTCTTTGGTGCCTTGGACATGAGCTAGGAACTTAAGATTTTGCATGAAAGGAGGACTAGCAGCCGCGTTGCACGGGAGAATGTGAAAAGTGTTCGTATGTAGTAAAACCTGAGAAATCCGTCCGTTTTCGTCATTTCTTATCGAATCGACTTAAAGCCAGATCGTCACGTTGTACGCTCATCTCTCTGAAACGGTTGTACTTATCTTCTGCAAAGCTATGTCGCGTGCTGCGGTATGCGGAGACACTAAAAGCACCATAGTAGAACAGAGATGAAGCTTCTAAGTTTATGTAATAGCCAGTAAGAAGTAGTACAATTCAAGCTTTTGTTATCGGTTATTGACTTTTTACCCATCTTTGGTGCCTTGGACATGACCTAGGAACTTAAGATATTGCACGAAAGGAGGACTAGCAGCCGCGATGCACGAGATAATGTAAAAAGTGTTCATATGTATTGATACCTGAGAAATCCTTCCGTATTCGTCATTTGTTATCGAATCGACTTAAAGCCAGATCGTCACATCGGCCGCTCTTCTCTCTGAAACGGTTACATTTATCGTTTGCAAAGCTATGTCACGTGCTGCGGTATGTGGAGACACTAAAAGAACCATAGTAGAACACAGATGAAGCTTCTAAGTTGATGTAATAGCCAGTAAGAAGTAGTACAATTCAAGTTTTAGTTATCGATTATTGACTTTTTAACTGCCTTTGGTAACTTGGACATGAGCTAGGACCGTAACATTTTGCATGAAAGGAGGACTAGCAGCCGAGTAGCACGGGAGAATGTGAAAAGTGTACATCTGTAGTAAAAACCTGAGAAATCCGTCCGTTTTCGTCATTTGTTATCGAATCGACTTAAAGCCAGATCGTCACATAGGCCGCTCTTCCCTCTGAAACGGTTGTACTTATCGTCTGCAAAGCTATGTCGCGTGCTGTGGTATGCGGAGACACTAAAAGCACCATAGTAGAACACAGATGAAGCTTCTAAGCTGATGTAAAAGCCAGTAAGGAGTAGTACAATTCTAGTTTTAGGTATCGATTATTAACTTTTTACCCTTCTTTGGTGCTTTGAACAGGAGATAGGAACTTAAGATTTTGCATGAAAGGAGGACTAGCAGCCGAGTGGCACGGGAGAATGTGAAAGGTGTTCATATGTAGTAAAAACCTGAGAAATCCGTCCGTTTCGTCATTTCTTATCGAATCGACTTAAAGCCAGTCGTCACATTGGCCGCTCTTTCTCTGAAACGGTTGTACTTATCGTCTGCAAAACTATGAGGCGTTCTGCGGTATGCAGAGACACTAAAAGCACCATAGTAGAACACAGATGAAGCTTCTAAGTAAATGTAATAGCTGGTATGAAGTACTACAATTCAAGTTTTTGTTATCGATTATTGACTTTTTAGCTGGATTCGGTGCCTTGGACATTAGCTAGGAACTTAAGATTCTGCAAGAAAGGACGACTATCAGCCGAGTTGCACGGGCGAAAGTGAATAGTTTTCATACGTAGTAAAAACCTGAGAAATCCGTCCGTTTTCGTCATTTGTTATCGAATCGACTTAAAGCCAGATCGTCACATTGGCCGCAGTTCTGTCTTAAACGGTTACATTTATCGTCTGCAAAGCTATGTCGCGTGCTGCGGTATGCGGAGACACTAAAAGCACCATAGTAGAACACAGACGAAGCTTCTAAGTTTATGTAATAGCCAGTATGAAGTAGTACAATTCAAGTTTTTGTTATCGATTATTGACTTTTTAACCATCTTTGGTGCCTTGGACATGACCTATGAACTTATGATATTGCATGAAAGGAGGACTATCAGTCGCGATGCACGGGATAAAGTGAAAAGTGTTCATATGTAGTAATACCTGAGAAATCCGTCTGTATTCGTCATTTGTTATCAAATCGATTAAAGCCAGATCGTCACATTGGCCGCTCTTCTCTCTGAAACGGTTGTACTTATCGTGTACAAAGCTATGTCACGTGCTGCGGTATGCGGAGACACTAAAATCACCATAGTAGAACACAGATGAAGCTCCTAAGTTGATGTAATAGCTTGTAAGTAGTAGTACAATTCAAGTTTTAGGTATCGATTATTGACTTTTTACCCTTCTTTGGTGCCTAGGACATGAGCTAGGAACTTAAGATTTTGCATGAAAGGAGGACTAGCAGCCGCGTTGCATGTGAGAATGTTAAAAGTGTTCGTATGTAGTAAAAACCTGAGAAATTCTTCCGTGTTCGTCATTTGTTATCGAATCGACTTAAAGCCAGATCGTCACATTGGCCGCAGTTCTGTCTGAAACGGTTACATTTATCGTCTGCAAAGCTATGTCGCGTGCTGCGGTATGCAGAGACACTAAAAGTACCATAGTAGAACACAGATGAAGCTTCTAAGTTGATGTAATAGCTAGTATGAAGTAGTACAATTCAAGGTTTTGTTATCGTTTATTGACTTTTTACCCTTCTTTGGTACCTTGGGCATGAGCTAGGACCTTAAGATTCTGCATGAAAGGAGGACTAGCAGCCGCGTTGCACGGGAGAAAGTGAAATGTGTTGGTATGTAGTAAAAACCTGAGAAATCCGTCCGTTTTCGTCATTTGTTATCGAATCGATTTAAAGCCAGATCGTCACATTGGCCGCTCTTCTCTCTGAAACGGTTGTACTTATCGTCTGCAAAGCTATGTCGCGTGCTGCGGTATGCGGAGACACAAAAAGCACCACAGTAGAACACAGATGAAGCTTCTAAGTTGATGTAATAGCCAGTAAGAAGTAGTACAATTCAAGTTTTAGTTACCGATTATTGACTTTTTAACTGCCTTTGGTGCCTTGGACATGAGCTAGGACCGTAACATTTTGCATGAAAGGGTGGCTAGCAGCCGAGTAGCACGGGAGAATGTGAAAAGTGTTCATCTGTAGTAAAAACCTGAGAAATCCGACCATTTTCGTCATTTGTTATCGAATCGACTTAAAGAAAGATCGTCAAATTGGCCGCTCTTCTCTCTGAAACGGTTGTACTTAGCGTCTGCAAAGCTATGTCGCATGCTGCTGTATGTGGAGACACTAATAGCACCATAGTAGAACACAGATGAAGCTTCTAAGTTGATGTAATAGCTAGTATGAAGTAGTACAATTCAAGTTTTTACTATCGATTATTGACTTTTTACCCATCTTTGGTGCCTTGAACATGACCTATGAACTTATGATATTGCATGAAAGAGGACTAGCAGGCGCGATGCACGGGATAATGTGAAAAGTGTTCATATGTAGTAATACCTGAGAAATCCGTCCGTATTCGTCATTTGTTATCAAATCGATTAAAGCCAGATCGTCACATTGGCCGCTCTTCTCTCTGAAACGGTTGTACGTATCGTGTACAAAGCTATGTCACGTGCTGCGGTATGCGGAGACACTAAAAGCACCATAGTAGAACACAGATGAAGCTCCTAAGTTGATGTAATAGCTTGTAAGTGGTAGTACAATTCAAGTTTTAGGTATCGATTATTGACTTTTTACCCTTCTTTGGTGCCTTGGACATGAGCTAGGAACTTAAGATTTTGCATGAAAGGAGGACTAGCAGCCGCGTTGCACGGGAGAATGTGAAAAGTGTTCGTATGTAGTAAAACCTGAGAAATCCGTCCGTTTTCGTCATTTCTTATCGAATCGACTTAAAGCCAGATCGTCACGTTGTACGCTCATCTCTCTGAAACGGTTGTACTTATCTTCTGCAAAGCTATGTCGCGTGCTGCGGTATGCAGAGACACTAAAAGCACCATAGTAGAACACACATGAAGCTTCTAAGTAAATGTAATAGCTGGTATGAAGTACTACAATTCAAATTTTTGTTATCGATTATTGACTTTTTGGCTGGATTTGGTGCCTTGGACATTAGCTAGGAACTTAAGATTCTGCAAGAAAGGACGACTATCAGCCGAGTTGCACGGGAGAAAGTGAATAGTTTTCATACGTAGTAAAAACCTGAGAAATCCGTCCGTTTTCGTCATTTGTTATCGAATCGACTTAAAGCCAGATCGTCACATTGGCCGCAGTTCTGTCTTAAACGGTTACATTTATCGTCTGCAAAGCTATGTCGCGTGCTGCGGTATGCGGAGACACTAAAAGCACCATAGTAGAACACAGACGAAGCTTCTAAGTTTATGTAATAGCCAGTATGAAGTAGTACAATTCAAGTTTTTGTTATCGATTATTGACTTTTTAACCATCTTTGGTGCCTTGGACATGACCTATGAACTTATGATATTGCATGAAAGGAGGACTAGCAGTCGCGATGCACGGGATATAGTGAAAAGTGTTCATATGTAGTAATACCTGAGAAATCCGTCTGTATTCGTCATTTGTTATCAAATCGATTAAAGCCAGATCGTCACATTGGCCGCTCTTCTCTCTGAAACGGTTGTACTTATCGTGTACAAAGCTATGTCACGTGCTGCGGTATGCGGAGACACTAAAATCACCATAGTAGAACACAGATGAAGCTCCTAAGTTGATGTAATAGCTTGTAAGTAGTAGTACAATTCAAGTTTAAGGGTTTCGATTATTGACTTTTTACCCTTCTTTGGTGCCTAGGACATGAGCTAGGAACTTAAGATTTTGCATGAAAGGAGGACTAGCAGCCGCGTTGCATGTGAGAATGTTAAAGGTGTTCGTATGTAGTAAAAACCTGAGAAATTCTTCCGTGTTCGTCATTTGTTATCGAATCGACTTAAAGCCAGATCGTCACATTGGCCGCAGTTCTGTCTGAAACGGTTACATTTATCGTCTGCAAAGCTATGTCGCGTGCTGCGGTATGCAGAGACACTAAAAGTACCATAGTAGAACACAGATGAAGCTTCTAAGTTGATGTAATAGCTAGTATGAAGTAGTACAATTCAAGGTTTTGTTATCGTTTATTGACTTTTTACCCTTCTTTGGTACCTTGGGCATGAGCTAGGACCTTAAGATTCTGCATGAAAGGAGGACTAGCAGCCGCGTTGCACGGGAGAAAGTGAAATGTGTTGGTATGTAGTAAAAACCTGAGAAATCCGTCCGTTTTCGTCATTTGTTATCGAATCGATTTAAAGCCAGATCGTCACATTGGCCGCTCTTCTCTCTGAAACGGTTGTACTTATCGTCTGCAAAGCTATGTCGCGTGCTGCGGTATGCGGAGACACAAAAAGCACCACAGTAGAACACAGATGAAGCTTCTAAGTTGATGTAATAGCCAGTAAGAAGTAGTACAATTCAAGTTTTAGTTACCGATTATTGACTTTTTAACTGCCTTTGGTGCCTTGGACATGAGCTAGGACCGTAACATTTTGCATGAAAGGGTGGCTAGCAGCCGAGTAGCACGGGAGAATGTGAAAAGTGTTCATCTGTAGTAAAAACCTGAGAAATCCGTCCATTTTCGTCATTTGTTATCGAATCGACTTAAAGAAAGATCGTCAAATTGGCCGCTCTTCTCTCTGAAACGGTTGTACTTAGCGTCTGCAAAGCTATGTACACACGCGAGACAGATGGAGACACTAATAGCACCATAGTAGAACACAGATGAAGCTTCTAAGTTGATGTAATAGCTAGTATGAAGTAGTACAATTCAAGTTTTTACTATCGATTATTGACTTTTTACCCATCTTTGGTGCCTTGAACATGACCTATGAACTTATGATATTGCATGAAAGGAGGACTAGCAGGCGCGATGCACGGGATAATGTGAAAAGTGTTCATATGTAGTAATACCTGAGAAATCCGTCCGTATTCGTCATTTGTTATCAAATCGATTAAAGCCAGATCGTCACATTGGCCGCTCTTCTCTCTGAAACGGTTGTACGTATCGTGTACAAAGCTATGTCACGTGCTGCGGTATGCGGAGACACTAAAAGCACCATAGTAGAACACAGATGAAGCTCCTAAGTTGATGTAATAGCTTGTAAGTGGTAGTACAATTCAAGTTTTAGGTATCGATTATTGACTTTTTACCCTTCTTTGGTGCCTTGGACATGAGCTAGGAACTTAAGATTTTGCATGAAAGGAGGACTAGCAGCCGCGTTGCACGGGAGAATGTGAAAAGTGTTCGTATGTAGTAAAACCTGAGAAATCCGTCCGTTTTCGTCATTTCTTATCGAATCGACTTAAAGCCAGATCGTCACGTTGTACGCTCATCTCTCTGAAACGGTTGTACTTATCTTCTGCAAAGCTATGTCGCGTGCTGCGGTATGCGGAGACACTAAAAGCACCATAGTAGAACAGAGATGAAGCTTCTAAGTTTATGTAATAGCCAGTAAGAAGTAGTACAATTCAAGCTTTTGTTATCGGTTATTGACTTTTTACCCATCTTTGGTGCCTTGGACATGACCTAGGAACTTAAGATATTGCACGAAAGGAGGACTAGCAGCCGCGATGCACGAGATAATGTAAAAAGTGTTCATATGTATTGATACCTGAGAAATCCTTCCGTATTCGTCATTTGTTATCGAATCGACTTAAGGCAGATCGTCACATTGGCCGCTCTTCTCTCTGAAACGGTTACATTTATCGTTTGCAAAGCTATGTCACGTGCTGCGGTATGTGGAGACACTAAAAGAACCATAGTAGAACACAGATGAAGCTTCTAAGTTGATGTAATAGCCAGTAAGAAGTAGTACAATTCAAGTTTTAGTTATCGATTATTGACTTTTAACTGCCTTTGGTGTCTTGGACATGAGCTAGGACCGTAACATTTTGCATGAAAGGAGGACTAGCAGCCGAGTAGCACGGGAGAATGTGAAAAGTGTACATCTGTAGTAAAAACCTGAGAAATCCGTCCGTTTTCGTCATTTGTTATCGAATCGACTTAAAGCCAGATCGTCACATAGGCCGCTCTTCCCTCTGAAACGGTTGTACTTATCGTCTGCAAAGCTATGTCGCGTGCTGCGGTATGCGGAGACACTAAAAGCACCATAGTAGAACACAGAAGAAGCTTCTAAGCTGATGTAAAAGCCAGTAAGGAGTAGTACAATTCTAGTTTTAGGTATCGATTATTAACTTTTTACCCTTCTTTGGTGCTTTGAACAGGAGATAGGAACTTAAGGTTTTGCATGAAAGGAGGACTAGCAGCCGCGTTGCACGGGAGAATGTGAAAAGTGTTCGTATGTAGTAAAACCTGAGAAATCCGTCCGTTTTCGTCTTTTCTTATCGAATCGACTTAAAGCCAGTCGTCACATTGGCCGCTCTTTCTCTGAAACGGTTGTACTTATCGTCTGCAAAACTATGAGGCGTTCTGCGGTATGCAGAGACACTAAAAGCACCATAGTAGAACACAGATGAAGCTTCTAAGTAAATGTAATAGCTGGTATGAAGTACTACAATTCAAGTTTTTGTTATCGATTATTGACTTTTTGGCTGGATTTGGTGCCTTGGACATTAGCTAGGAACTTAAGATTCTGCAAGAAAGGACGACTATCAGCCGAGTTGCACGGGAGAAAGTGAATAGTTTTCATACGTAGTAAAAACCTGAGAAATCCGTCCGTTTTCGTCATTTGTTATCGAATCGACTTAAAGCCAGATCGTCACATTGGCCGCAGTTCTGTCTTAAACGGTTACATTTATCGTCTGCAAAGCTATGTCGCGTGCTGCGGTATGCGGAGACACTAAAAGCACCATAGTAGAACACAGACGAAGCTTCTAAGTTTATGTAATAGCCAGTATGAAGTAGTACAATTCAAGTTTTTGTTATCGATTATTGACTTTTTAACCATCTTTGGTGCCTTGGACATGACCTATGAACTTATGATATTGCATGAAAGGAGGACTAGCAGTCGCGATGCACGGGATAAAGTGAAAAGTGTTCATATGTAGTAATACCTGAGAAATCCGTCTGTATTCGTCATTTGTTATCAAATCGATTAAAGCCAGATCGTCACATTGGCCGCTCTTCTCTCTGAAACGGTTGTACTTATCGTGTACAAAGCTATGTCACGTGCTGCGGTATGCGGAGACACTAAAATCACCATAGTAGAACACAGATGAAGCTTCTAAGTTGATGTAATAGCTAGTATGAAGTAGTACAATTCAAGGTTTTGTTATCGTTTATTGACTTTTTACCCTTCTTTGGTACCTTGGGCATGAGCTAGGACCTTAAGATTCTGCATGAACACTAGATCGCGTGTTAGCGTTGCACGGGAGAAAGTGAAATGTGTTGGTATGTATTAAAAACCTGAGAAATCCGTCCGTTTTCGTCATTTGTTATCGAATCGATTTAAAGCCAGATCGTCACATTGGCCGCTCTTCTCTCTGAAACGGTTGTACTTATCGTCTGCAAAGCTATGTCGCGTGCTGCGGTATGCGGAGACACAAAAAGCACCACAGTAGAACACAGATGAAGCTTCTAAGTTGATGTAATAGCCAGTAAGAAGTAGTACATTTCAAGTTTTAGTTACCGATTATTGACTTTTTAACTGCCTTTGGTGCCTTGGACATGAGCTAGGACCGTAACATTTTGCATGAAAGGGTGGCTAGCAGCCGAGTAGCACGGGAGAATGTGAAAAGTGTTCATCTGTAGTAAAAACCTGAGAAATCCGTCGGTTTTCGTCATTTGTTATCGAATCGACATAAAGCCAGATCGTCACATAGGCCGCTCTTCTCTCAGAACGGTTGTACTTATCGTCTGCAAAGCTATGTCGCGTGCTGCGGTATGTAGAGACACTAAAAGCACCATAGTAGAACACAGATGAAGCTTCTAAGTTGATGTAATTGCCAGTATGAAGTAGTACAATTCTAGTTTTTGTTATCGATTATTGACTTTTACCCTTCTTTGGTACCTTGGACATGAGCTAGAAACTTAAGATTTTGCATGAAAGGACGATTAGCAGCCGCGTTGCATGGGAGAATGTTAAAAGTGTTCATATGTTATATAAAGCTGAGAAATCCGTCCGTATTCGTCATTTGTTATCGAATCGACTTAAAGCCAGATCGTCACATTGGCCGCTCTTCTGTCTGAAAGGGTTTACTTATCGTCTGCAAAGCTAAGTCGCGTAATGCGGTATGCAGAGACACTAAAAGCACAATAGTAGAACACAGATGAAGCTTCTAAGATGATGTAATAGAAAGTAAGAAGTATTACAATTCAAGTTTTTGGTATCGATTATTGACTTTTTACCCTTCTTTGGTGCCTTGGACATGACCTAGGAACTTAAGATTTTGCATGAAAGGAGGACTAGCAGCCGCGTTGCACGGGAGAATGTGAAAAGTGTTCATATGTAGTACAAACCTGAGAAATCCGTCCGTTTTCGTCATTTGTTATCGAATCGACTTAAAGCCAGATCGTCACATTGGCCGCTCTTCTGTCTGAAACGGTTACATTTTTCGCCTGCAAAGCTATGTCGCTTGCTGCGGTATGCGGAGACACTAAAAGCACCATAGTAGAACACAGATGAAGCTTCTAAGTTGATGTAATAGCCAGTAAGAAGTAGTACAATTCAAGATTAAGTTATCGATTATTGACTTTTTAACTGCCTTCGGTGATTTGGACATGAGCTAGGACCGTAACATTTTGCATGAAAGGAGGACTAGCAGCCGAGTAGCACGGGAGAATGTGAATAGTGTTCATTTGTAGTAAAAACCTGAGAAATCCGTCCGTTTTCGTCATTTCTTATAGAATCGACTTAAAGCCAGATCGTCACATTGGCCACTTTTCTCTCTGTAACGGTTACATTTATCGTCTGCAAAGCTATGTCGCGTGCTGCGGTATGTGGAGACACTAAAAGCACAATAGTAGAACACAGATGAAGCTCCTAAGTTGATGTAAAAAGCCAGTAAGAAGTAGTACAATTCAAGTTTTAGGTATCGATTATTAACTTTTTACCCTTCTTTGGTGCTTTGAACCGGAGCTAGGAACTTAAGATTTTGTATGAAAGGAGGACTAGCAGTAGCGTTGCACTGGAGGATGTGAAAAGTGTTCATATGAAGTAAAAACCTGAGAAATCCGTCCGTTTTCGTCATTTGTTATCGAATCGACTTAAAGCCAGATCGTCACATTGGCCACAGTTCTGTCTGAAACGGTTACATTTATCGTCTGCAAAGCTATGTCGCGTGCTGCGGTATGCAGAGACACTAAAAGCACCATAGTAGAACACAGATGAAGCTTCTAAGTTGATGTAATAGCTAGTATGAAGTAGTACAATTCAAGTTTTTGTTATCGATTATTGACTTTTTACCCTTCTTTGGTACCTTGGACATGAGCTAGGACCTTAAGATTCTGCATGAAAGGAGGACTAGCAGCCGAGTTGCACGGGAGAAAGTGAAAAGTGTTCATACGTAGTAAAAACCTGAGAAATCCGTCGGTTTTCGTCATTAGTTATCGAATAGACTTAAAGCCAGATCGTCACATTGGACGCAGTTCTGTCTGAAACGGTTACATTTATCGTCTGCAAAGCTATGTCGCGTGCTGCAGTATGCAGAGACACTAAAAGCACCATAGTAGAACACAGATGAAGCTTCTAAGTAGATGTAATAGCTAGTATGAAGTAGTACAATTCAAGTTTTTGTTATCGATTATTGACTTTTTACCTTCTTTGGTAACTTGGACATAAGCTAGGAACTTAAGATTTTGCATGAAATGATGACTAGCAGCCGCGTTGCACGGAGAATGTGAAAAGAGTTCATATGTGGTATAAAGCTGAGAAATCCGTCCGTATTCGTCATTTGTTATCGAATCGACTTAAAGCCAGATCGTCACATTGGCCGATCTTCTCCCTGAAACGGTTGTACTTTTCGTCTGCAATGCTACGTCGCGTGCTGCGGTATGCGGAGACACTAAAAGCACCATAGTAGAACACAGATGAAGCTTCTAAGTTGATGTAATAGCCAGTAAGATGTAGTAGAATTCAAGTTTTAGTTATCGATTATTGACTTTTTAACTAGCTTTGGTGCCTTGGACATGAGCTAGGACCTTAACTTTTTGCATGAAAGGAGAACTGGCAGCCGAGTTGCACGGGAGAATGTGAAAAGTGTTCATTTGTAGTAAAAACCTGAGAAATCCGTCCCTTTAGTAGAACACAGATGAAGCTTGTAAGGTGTTGTAATAGCCAGTAAGAAGTAGTACAATTCAAGTTTTAGGTATCGATTATTGAATTTGTACCCTTCTTTGGTGCCTTGGACATGAGCTAGGAACTTAAGATTTTGCATGAAAGTAGGACTAGCAGCCGCGATGCGCGGGAGAATGTGAAAAGTGTTCATTTGTAATAAAAAAACTGAGAAATCCGTCCGTTTTCGTCATTTGTTATCAAATCGACTTAAAGCCATATCGTCACATTGGCCGCTCTTCTCTCTGAAACGGTTGTACTTATCGTGTGCAAAGCTATGTCGCGTGCTGAATAAACACTAAAAGCACCATAGTAGAATACAGATGTAGCATCAAAGTTGATGTAATAGCCAGTAAGAAGTAGTACAATTCAAGTTTTAGGTATCGATTATTGACGTTTTAACTGGCATTGGTGCCTTGGACATGAGCTAGGACCTTAAGATTCTGCATGAAAGGAGGACTAGCAGCCGAGTTGCACGGGAGAATGTGAAAAGTGTTCATATGTAGTAAAAACCTGACAAAATCCGAACGTTTTCGTCATTTGTTATCGAATCGACCTAATGCCAGGTCGTCACATTGGCCGCAGTTCTGTCTGGAACGGTTACATTTATCGCCTGCAGAGCTATGTCGCGTGCTGCGGTATGCAGAGACACTAAAAGCACCATAGTAGAACACAGATGAAGCTTCTAAGTTGATGTAATAGCCAGTAAGAAGTAGTACAATTCAAATTTTAGGAATCGATTATTGACTTTTTACCCTTCTTTGGTGCCTTGGACATGAGCTAGGACCTGAAGATTTTGGATTAAACTAGGACTAGCAGCCGCGATGCGCGGGAGACTGTGAAAAGTGTTCATATGTAGTAAAAACCTGAGAAATACGTCCATTTTCGTCATTTGTTATCGAATCGACGTAAAGCCAGATCGTCACATTGGCCGCTCTTCTATCTGAAACGGTTACATTTATCGTCTGCAAAGCTATGTCGCATGCTGCAGTATGCGTAGACACTAAAAGTACCATAGTGGATCACAGATGAAGCATCTAAGTTGATGTAATAGCCAGTAAGAAGTAGTACAATTCAAGTTTTAGGTATCGATTATTAACTTTTTACCCTTCTTTGGTGCTTTGAACCGGAGCTAGGAACTTAAGATTTTGTATGAAAGGAGGACTAGCAGTAGCGTTGCACTGGAGGATGTGAAAAGTGTTCATATGAGGTAAAAACCTGAGAAATCCGTCCGTTTCCGTCATTTGTTATCGAATCGACTTAAAGCCAGGTCGTCACATTGGCCGCGCTTCTCTCTGAAACGGTTGTACTTATCGGCTGCAAAGCTAAGTCGCGTAATGCGAATGCAGAAACACTAAAAGCACAACAGTAGAACACAGATGAAGCTTCTAAGTTGATGTAATAGCCAGTAAGAAGTATTACAATTCAAGTTTTTGTATCGATTATTGACTTTTTACCCTTCTTTGGTGCCTTGGACATGACCTAGGAACTTAAGATTTTGCTTGAAAGTAGGACTAGCAGATGCGATGCGCGGGAGAATGTGAAAAGTGTTCATATGTAGTAAAAGCCTAAGAAATCCGTCCGTTTTCGTCATTTCTTATCGAATCGACTTAAAGCCAGATCGTCACGTTGTACGCTCATCTCTCTGAAACGGTTGTACTTATCTTCTGCAAAGCTATGTCGCGTGCTGCGGTATGCGGAGACACTAAAAGCACCATAGTAGAACAGAGATGAAGCTTCTAAGTTTATGTAATAGCCAGTAAGAAGTAGTACAATTCAAGCTTTTGTTATCGGTTATTGACTTTTTACCCATCTTTGGTGCCTTGGACATGACCTAGGAACTTAAGATATTGCACGAAAGGAGGACTAGCAGCCGCGATGCACGAGATAATGTAAAAAGTGTTCATATGTATTGATACCTGAGAAATCCTTCCGTATTCGTCATTTGTTATCGAATCGACTTAAAGCCAGATCGTCACATCGGCCGCTCTTCTCTCTGAAACGGTTACATTTATCGTTTGCAAAGCTATGTCACGTGCTGCGGTATGTGGAGACACTAAAAGAACCATAGTAGAACACAGATGAAGCTTCTAAGTTGATGTAATAGCCAGTAAGAAGTAGTACAATTCAAGTTTTAGTTATCGATTATTGACTTTTTAACTGCCTTTGGTAACTTGGACATGAGCTAGGACCGTAACATTTTGCATGAAAGGAGGACTAGCAGCCGAGTAGCACGGGAGAATGTGAAAAGTGTACATCTGTAGTAAAAACCTGAGAAATCCGTCCGTTTTCGTCATTTGTTATCGAATCGACTTAAAGCCAGATCGTCACATAGGCCGCTCTTCCCTCTGAAACGGTTGTACTTATCGTCTGCAAAGCTATGTCGCGTGCTGTGGTATGCGGAGACACTAAAAGCACCATAGTAGAACACAGATGAAGCTTCTAAGCTGATGTAAAAGCCAGTAAGGAGTAGTACAATTCTAGTTTTAGGTATCGATTATTAACTTTTTACCCTTCTTTGGTGCTTTGAACAGGAGATAGGAACTTAAGATTTTGCATGAAAGGAGGACTAGCAGCCGAGTGGCACGGGAGAATGTGAAAGGTGTTCATATGTAGTAAAAACCTGAGAAATCCGTCCGTTTCGTCATTTCTTATCGAATCGACTTAAAGCCAGTCGTCACATTGGCCGCTCTTTCTCTGAAACGGTTGTACTTATCGTCTGCAAAACTATGAGGCGTTCTGCGGTATGCAGAGACACTAAAAGCACCATAGTAGAACACAGATGAAGCTTCTAAGTAAATGTAATAGCTGGTATGAAGTACTACAATTCAAGTTTTTGTTATCGATTATTGACTTTTTAGCTGGATTCGGTGCCTTGGACATTAGCTAGGAACTTAAGATTCTGCAAGAAAGGACGACTATCAGCCGAGTTGCACGGGCGAAAGTGAATAGTTTTCATACGTAGTAAAAACCTGAGAAATCCGTCCGTTTTCGTCATTTGTTATCGAATCGACTTAAAGCCAGATCGTCACATTGGCCGCAGTTCTGTCTTAAACGGTTACATTTATCGTCTGCAAAGCTATGTCGCGTGCTGCGGTATGCGGAGACACTAAAAGCACCATAGTAGAACACAGACGAAGCTTCTAAGTTTATGTAATAGCCAGTATGAAGTAGTACAATTCAAGTTTTTGTTATCGATTATTGACTTTTTAACCATCTTTGGTGCCTTGGACATGACCTATGAACTTATGATATTGCATGAAAGGAGGACTATCAGTCGCGATGCACGGGATAAAGTGAAAAGTGTTCATATGTAGTAATACCTGAGAAATCCGTCTGTATTCGTCATTTGTTATCAAATCGATTAAAGCCAGATCGTCACATTGGCCGCTCTTCTCTCTGAAACGGTTGTACTTATCGTGTACAAAGCTATGTCACGTGCTGCGGTATGCGGAGACACTAAAATCACCATAGTAGAACACAGATGAAGCTCCTAAGTTGATGTAATAGCTTGTAAGTAGTAGTACAATTCAAGTTTTAGGTATCGATTATTGACTTTTTACCCTTCTTTGGTGCCTAGGACATGAGCTAGGAACTTAAGATTTTGCATGAAAGGAGGACTAGCAGCCGCGTTGCATGTGAGAATGTTAAAAGTGTTCGTATGTAGTAAAAACCTGAGAAATTCTTCCGTGTTCGTCATTTGTTATCGAATCGACTTAAAGCCAGATCGTCACATTGGCCGCAGTTCTGTCTGAAACGGTTACATTTATCGTCTGCAAAGCTATGTCGCGTGCTGCGGTATGCAGAGACACTAAAAGTACCATAGTAGAACACAGATGAAGCTTCTAAGTTGATGTAATAGCTAGTATGAAGTAGTACAATTCAAGGTTTTGTTATCGTTTATTGACTTTTTACCCTTCTTTGGTACCTTGGGCATGAGCTAGGACCTTAAGATTCTGCATGAAAGGAGGACTAGCAGCCGCGTTGCACGGGAGAAAGTGAAATGTGTTGGTATGTAGTAAAAACCTGAGAAATCCGTCCGTTTTCGTCATTTGTTATCGAATCGATTTAAAGCCAGATCGTCACATTGGCCGCTCTTCTCTCTGAAACGGTTGTACTTATCGTCTGCAAAGCTATGTCGCGTGCTGCGGTATGCGGAGACACAAAAAGCACCACAGTAGAACACAGATGAAGCTTCTAAGTTGATGTAATAGCCAGTAAGAAGTAGTACAATTCAAGTTTTAGTTACCGATTATTGACTTTTTAACTGCCTTTGGTGCCTTGGACATGAGCTAGGACCGTAACATTTTGCATGAAAGGGTGGCTAGCAGCCGAGTAGCACGGGAGAATGTGAAAAGTGTTCATCTGTAGTAAAAACCTGAGAAATCCGACCATTTTCGTCATTTGTTATCGAATCGACTTAAAGAAAGATCGTCAAATTGGCCGCTCTTCTCTCTGAAACGGTTGTACTTAGCGTCTGCAAAGCTATGTCGCATGCTGCTGTATGTGGAGACACTAATAGCACCATAGTAGAACACAGATGAAGCTTCTAAGTTGATGTAATAGCTAGTATGAAGTAGTACAATTCAAGTTTTTACTATCGATTATTGACTTTTTACCCATCTTTGGTGCCTTGAACATGACCTATGAACTTATGATATTGCATGAAAGAGGACTAGCAGGCGCGATGCACGGGATAATGTGAAAAGTGTTCATATGTAGTAATACCTGAGAAATCCGTCCGTATTCGTCATTTGTTATCAAATCGATTAAAGCCAGATCGTCACATTGGCCGCTCTTCTCTCTGAAACGGTTGTACGTATCGTGTACAAAGCTATGTCACGTGCTGCGGTATGCGGAGACACTAAAAGCACCATAGTAGAACACAGATGAAGCTCCTAAGTTGATGTAATAGCTTGTAAGTGGTAGTACAATTCAAGTTTTAGGTATCGATTATTGACTTTTTACCCTTCTTTGGTGCCTTGGACATGAGCTAGGAACTTAAGATTTTGCATGAAAGGAGGACTAGCAGCCGCGTTGCACGGGAGAATGTGAAAAGTGTTCGTATGTAGTAAAACCTGAGAAATCCGTCCGTTTTCGTCATTTCTTATCGAATCGACTTAAAGCCAGATCGTCACGTTGTACGCTCATCTCTCTGAAACGGTTGTACTTATCTTCTGCAAAGCTATGTCGCGTGCTGCGGTATGCAGAGACACTAAAAGCACCATAGTAGAACACACATGAAGCTTCTAAGTAAATGTAATAGCTGGTATGAAGTACTACAATTCAAGTTTTTGTTATCGATTATTGACTTTTTGGCTGGATTTGGTGCCTTGGACATTAGCTAGGAACTTAAGATTCTGCAAGAAAGGACGACTATCAGCCGAGTTGCACGGGAGAAAGTGAATAGTTTTCATACGTAGTAAAAACCTGAGAAATCCGTCCGTTTTCGTCATTTGTTATCGAATCGACTTAAAGCCAGATCGTCACATTGGCCGCAGTTCTGTCTTAAACGGTTACATTTATCGTCTGCAAAGCTATGTCGCGTGCTGCGGTATGCGGAGACACTAAAAGCACCATAGTAGAACACAGACGAAGCTTCTAAGTTTATGTAATAGCCAGTATGAAGTAGTACAATTCAAGTTTTTGTTATCGATTATTGACTTTTTAACCATCTTTGGTGCCTTGGACATGACCTATGAACTTATGATATTGCATGAAAGGAGGACTAGCAGTCGCGATGCACGGGATATAGTGAAAAGTGTTCATATGTAGTAATACCTGAGAAATCCGTCTGTATTCGTCATTTGTTATCAAATCGATTAAAGCCAGATCGTCACATTGGCCGCTCTTCTCTCTGAAACGGTTGTACTTATCGTGTACAAAGCTATGTCACGTGCTGCGGTATGCGGAGACACTAAAATCACCATAGTAGAACACAGATGAAGCTCCTAAGTTGATGTAATAGCTTGTAAGTAGTAGTACAATTCAAGTTTAAGGGTTTCGATTATTGACTTTTTACCCTTCTTTGGTGCCTAGGACATGAGCTAGGAACTTAAGATTTTGCATGAAAGGAGGACTAGCAGCCGCGTTGCATGTGAGAATGTTAAAGGTGTTCGTATGTAGTAAAAACCTGAGAAATTCTTCCGTGTTCGTCATTTGTTATCGAATCGACTTAAAGCCCGATCGTCACATTGGCCGCAGTTCTGTCTGAAACGGTTACATTTATCGTCTGCAAAGCTATGTCGCGTGCTGCGGTATGCAGAGACACTAAAAGTACCATAGTAGAACACAGATGAAGCTTCTAAGTTGATGTAATAGCTAGTATGAAGTAGTACAATTCAAGGTTTTGTTATCGTTTATTGACTTTTTACCCTTCTTTGGTACCTTGGGCATGAGCTAGGACCTTAAGATTCTGCATGAAAGGAGGACTAGCAGCCGCGTTGCACGGGAGAAAGTGAAATGTGTTGGTATGTAGTAAAAACCTGAGAAATCCGTCCGTTTTCGTCATTTGTTATCGAATCGATTTAAAGCCAGATCGTCACATTGGCCGCTCTTCTCTCTGAAACGGTTGTACTTATCGTCTGCAAAGCTATGTCGCGTGCTGCGGTATGCGGAGACACAAAAAGCACCACAGTAGAACACAGATGAAGCTTCTAAGTTGATGTAATAGCCAGTAAGAAGTAGTACAATTCAAGTTTTAGTTACCGATTATTGACTTTTTAACTGCCTTTGGTGCCTTGGACATGAGCTAAAACCGTAACATTTTGCATGAAAGGGTGGCTAGCAGCCGAGTAGCACGGGAGAATGTGAAAAGTGTTCATCTGTAGTAAAAACCTGAGAAATCCGTCCATTTTCGTCATTTGTTATCGAATCGACTTAAAGAAAGATCGTCAAATTGGCCGCTCTTCTCTCTGAAACGGTTGTACTTAGCGTCTGCAAAGCTATGTCGCATGCTGCTGTATGTGGAGACACTAATAGCACCATAGTAGAACACAGATGAAGCTTCTAAGTTGATGTAATAGCTAGTATGAAGTAGTACAATTCAAGTTTTTACTATCGATTATTGACTTTTTACCCATCTTTGGTGCCTTGAACATGACCTATGAACTTATGATATTGCATGAAAGGAGGACTAGCAGGCGCGATGCACGGGATAATGTGAAAAGTGTTCATATGTAGTAATACCTGAGAAATCCGTCCGTATTCGTCATTTGTTATCAAATCGATTAAAGCCAGATCGTCACATTGGCCGCTCTTCTCTCTGAAACGGTTGTACGTATCGTGTACAAAGCTATGTCACGTGCTGCGGTATGCGGAGACACTAAAAGCACCATAGTAGAACACAGATGAAGCTCCTAAGTTGATGTAATAGCTTGTAAGTGGTAGTACAATTCAAGTTTTAGGTATCGATTATTGACTTTTTACCCTTCTTTGGTGCCTTGGACATGAGCTAGGAACTTAAGATTTTGCATGAAAGGAGGACTAGCAGCCGCGTTGCACGGGAGAATGTGAAAAGTGTTCGTATGTAGTAAAACCTGAGAAATCCGTCCGTTTTCGTCATTTCTTATCGAATCGACTTAAAGCCAGATCGTCACGTTGTACGCTCATCTCTCTGAAACGGTTGTACTTATCTTCTGCAAAGCTATGTCGCGTGCTGCGGTATGCGGAGACACTAAAAGCACCATAGTAGAACAGAGATGAAGCTTCTAAGTTTATGTAATAGCCAGTAAGAAGTAGTACAATTCAAGCTTTTGTTATCGGTTATTGACTTTTTACCCATCTTTGGTGCCTTGGACATGACCTAGGAACTTAAGATATTGCACGAAAGGAGGACTAGCAGCCGCGATGCACGAGATAATGTAAAAAGTGTTCATATGTATTGATACCTGAGAAATCCTTCCGTATTCGTCATTTGTTATCGAATCGACTTAAGGCAGATCGTCACATTGGCCGCTCTTCTCTCTGAAACGGTTACATTTATCGTTTGCAAAGCTATGTCACGTGCTGCGGTATGTGGAGACACTAAAAGAACCATAGTAGAACACAGATGAAGCTTCTAAGTTGATGTAATAGCCAGTAAGAAGTAGTACAATTCAAGTTTTAGTTATCGATTATTGACTTTTTAACTGCCTTTGGTGTCTTGGACATGAGCTAGGACCGTAACATTTTGCATGAAAGGAGGACTAGCAGCCGAGTAGCACGGGAGAATGTGAAAAGTGTACATCTGTAGTAAAAACCTGAGAAATCCGTCCGTTTTCGTCATTTGTTATCGAATCGACTTAAAGCCAGATCGTCACATAGGCCGCTCTTCCCTCTGAAACGGTTGTACTTATCGTCTGCAAAGCTATGTCGCGTGCTGCGGTATGCGGAGACACTAAAAGCACCATAGTAGAACACAGAAGAAGCTTCTAAGCTGATGTAAAAGCCAGTAAGGAGTAGTACAATTCTAGTTTTAGGTATCGATTATTAACTTTTTACCCTTCTTTGGTGCTTTGAACAGGAGATAGGAACTTAAGGTTTTGCATGAAAGGAGGACTAGCAGCCGCGTTGCACGGGAGAATGTGAAAAGTGTTCGTATGTAGTAAAACCTGAGAAATCCGTCCGTTTTCGTCTTTTCTTATCGAATCGACTTAAAGCCAGTCGTCACATTGGCCGCTCTTTCTCTGAAACGGTTGTACTTATCGTCTGCAAAACTATGAGGCGTTCTGCGGTATGCAGAGACACTAAAAGCACCATAGTAGAACACAGATGAAGCTTCTAAGTAAATGTAATAGCTGGTATGAAGTACTACAATTCAAGTTTTTGTTATCGATTATTGACTTTTTGGCTGGATTTGGTGCCTTGGACATTAGCTAGGAACTTAAGATTCTGCAAGAAAGGACGACAATCAGCCGAGTTGCACGGGAGAAAGTGAATAGTTTTCATACGTAGTAAAAACCTGAGAAATCCGTCCGTTTTCGTCATTTGTTATCGAATCGACTTAAAGCCAGATCGTCACATTGGCCGCAGTTCTGTCTTAAACGGTTACATTTATCGTCTGCAAAGCTATGTCGCGTGCTGCGGTATGCGGAGACACTAAAAGCACCATAGTAGAACACAGACGAAGCTTCTAAGTTTATGTAATAGCCAGTATGAAGTAGTACAATTCAAGTTTTTGTTATCGATTATTGACTTTTTAACCATCTTTGGTGCCTTGGACATGACCTATGAACTTATGATATTGCATGAAAGGAGGACTAGCAGTCGCGATGCACGGGATAAAGTGAAAAGTGTTCATATGTAGTAATACCTGAGAAATCCGTCTGTATTCGTCATTTGTTATCAAATCGATTAAAGCCAGATCGTCACATTGGCCGCTCTTCTCTCTGAAACGGTTGTACTTATCGTGTACAAAGCTATGTCACGTGCTGCGGTATGCGGAGACACTAAAATCACCATAGTAGAACACAGATGAAGCTCCTAAGTTGATGTAATAGCTTGTAAGTAGTAGTACAATTCAAGTTTAAGGGTTTCGATTATTGACTTTTTACCCTTCTTTGGTGCCTAGGACATGAGCTAGGAACTTAAGATTTTGCATGAAAGGAGGACTAGCAGCCGCTTTGCATGTGAGAATGTTAAAAGTGTTCGTATGTAGTAAAAACCTGAGAAATTCTTCCGTGTTCGTCTTTTGTTATCGAATCGACTTAAAGCCAGATCGTCACATTGGCCGCAGTTCTGTCTGAAACGGTTACATTTATCGTCTGCAAAGCTATGTCGCGTGCTGCGGTATGCAGAGACACTAAAAGTACCATAGTAGAACACAGATGAAGCTTCTAAGTTGATGTAATAGCTAGTATGAAGTAGTACAATTCAAGGTTTTGTTATCGTTTATTGACTTTTTACCCTTCTTTGGTACCTTGGGCATGAGCTAGGACCTTAAGATTCTGCATGAAAGGAGGACTAGCAGCAGCGTTGCACGGGAGAAAGTGAAATGTGTTGGTATGTATTAAAAACCTGAGAAATCCGTCCGTTTTCGTCATTTGTTATCGAATCGATTTAAAGCCAGATCGTCACATTGGCCGCTCTTCTCTCTGAAACGGTTGTACTTATCGTCTGCAAAGCTATGTCGCGTGCTGCGGTATGCGGAGACACAAAAAGCACCACAGTAGAACACAGATGAAGCTTCTAAGTTGATGTAATAGCCAGTAAGAAGTAGTACATTTCAAGTTTTAGTTACCGATTATTGACTTTTTAACTGCCTTTGGTGCCTTGGACATGAGCTAGGACCGTAACATTTTGCATGAAAGGGTGGCTAGCAGCCGAGTAGCACGGGAGAATGTGAAAAGTGTTCATCTGTAGTAAAAACCTGAGAAATCCGTCGGTTTTCGTCATTTGTTATCGAATCGACATAAAGCCAGATCGTCACATAGGCCGCTCTTCTCTCAGAACGGTTGTACTTATCGTCTGCAAAGCTATGTCGCGTGCTGCGGTATGTAGAGACACTAAAAGCACCATAGTAGAACACAGATGAAGCTTCTAAGTTGATGTAATTGCCAGTATGAAGTAGTACAATTCTAGTTTTTGTTATCGATTATTGACTTTTTACCCTTCTTTGGTACCTTGGACATGAGCTAGAAACTTAAGATTTTGCATGAAAGGACGATTAGCAGCCGCGTTGCATGGGAGAATGTTAAAAGTGTTCATATGTTATATAAAGCTGAGAAATCCGTCCGTATTCGTCATTTGTTATCGAATCGACTTAAAGCCAGATCGTCACATTGGCCGCTCTTCTGTCTGAAAGGGTTTACTTATCGTCTGCAAAGCTAAGTCGCGTAATGCGGTATGCAGAGACACTAAAAGCACAATAGTAGAACACAGATGAAGCTTCTAAGATGATGTAATAGAAAGTAAGAAGTATTACAATTCAAGTTTTTGGTATCGATTATTGACTTTTTACCCTTCTTTGGTGCCTTGGACATGACCTAGGAACTTAAGATTTTGCATGAAAGGAGGACTAGCAGCCGCGTTGCACGGGAGAATGTGAAAAGTGTTCATATGTAGTACAAACCTGAGAAATCCGTCCGTTTTCGTCATTTGTTATCGAATCGACTTAAAGCCAGATCGTCACATTGGCCGCTCTTCTGTCTGAAACGGTTACATTTTTCGCCTGCAAAGCTATGTCGCTTGCTGCGGTATGCGGAGACACTAAAAGCACCATAGTAGAACACAGATGAAGCTTCTAAGTTGATGTAATAGCCAGTAAGAAGTAGTACAATTCAAGATTTAGTTATCGATTATTGACTTTTTAACTGCCTTCGGTGATTTGGACATGAGCTAGGACCGTAACATTTTGCATGAAAGGAGGACTAGCAGCCGAGTAGCACGGGAGAATGTGAAAAGTGTTCATTTGTAGTAAAAACCTGAGAAATCCGTCCGTTTTCGTCATTTCTTATAGAATCGACTTAAAGCCAGATCGTCACATTGGCCACTTTTCTCTCTGTAACGGTTACATTTATCGTCTGCAAAGCTATGTCGCGTGCTGCGGTATGTGGAGACACTAAAAGCACAATAGTAGAACACAGATGAAGCTCCTAAGTTGATGTAAAAAGCCAGTAAGAAGTAGTACAATTCAAGTTTTAGGTATCGATTATTAACTTTTTACCCTTCTTTGGTGCTTTGAACCGGAGCTAGGAACTTAAGATTTTGTATGAAAGGAGGACTAGCAGTAGCGTTGCACTGGAGGATGTGAAAAGTGTTCATATGAAGTAAAAACCTGAGAAATCCGTCCGTTTTCGTCATTTGTTATCGAATCGACTTAAAGCCAGATCGTCACATTGGCCACAGTTCTGTCTGAAACGGTTACATTTATCGTCTGCAAAGCTATGTCGCGTGCTGCGGTATGCAGAGACACTAAAAGCACCATAGTAGAACACAGATGAAGCTTCTAAGTTGATGTAATAGCTAGTATGAAGTAGTACAATTCAAGTTTTTGTTATCGATTATTGACTTTTTACCCTTCTTTGGTACCTTGGACATGAGCTAGGACCTTAAGATTCTGCATGAAAGGAGGACTAGCAGCCGAGTTGCACGGGAGAAAGTGAAAAGTGTTCATACGTAGTAAAAACCTGAGAAATCCGTCGGTTTTCGTCATTAGTTATCGAATAGACTTAAAGCCAGATCGTCACATTGGACGCAGTTCTGTCTGAAACGGTTACATTTATCGTCTGCAAAGCTATGTCGCGTGCTGCAGTATGCAGAGACACTAAAAGCACCATAGTAGAACACAGATGAAGCTTCTAAGTAGATGTAATAGCTAGTATGAAGTAGTACAATTCAAGTTTTTGTTATCGATTATTGACTTTTTACCTTCTTTGGAAACTTGGACATAAGCTAGGAACTTAAGATTTTGCATGAAATGATGACTAGCAGCCGCGTTGCACGGAGAATGTGAAAAGAGTTCATATGTGGTATAAAGCTGAGAAATCCGTCCGTATTCGTCATTTGTTATCGAATCGACTTAAAGCCAGATCGTCACATTGGCCGATCTTCTCCCTGAAACGGTTGTACTTTTCGTCTGCAATGCTACGTCGCGTGCTGCGGTATGCGGAGACACTAAAAGCACCATAGTAGAACACAGATGAAGCTTCTAAGTTGATGTAATAGCCAGTAAGATGTAGTAGAATTCAAGTTTTAGTTATCGATTATTGACTTTTTAACTAGCTTTGGTGCCTTGGACATGAGCTAGGACCTTAACTTTTTGCATGAAAGGAGAACTGGCAGCCGAGTTGCACGGGAGAATGTGAAAAGTGTTCATTTGTAGTAAAAACCTGAGAAATCCGTCCCTTTAGTAGAACACAGATGAAGCTTGTAAGGTGTTGTAATAGCCAGTAAGAAGTAGTACAATTCAAGTTTTAGGTATCGATTATTGAATTTGTACCCTTCTTTGGTGCCTTGGACATGAGCTAGGAACTTAAGATTTTGCATGAAAGTAGGACTAGCAGCCGCGATGCGCGGGAGAATGTGAAAAGTGTTCATTTGTAATAAAAAAACTGAGAAATCCGTCCGTTTTCGTCATTTGTTATCAAATCGACTTAAAGCCATATCGTCACATTGGCCGCTCTTCTCTCTGAAACGGTTGTACTTATCGTGTGCAAAGCTATGTCGCGTGCTGAATAAACACTAAAAGCACCATAGTAGAATACAGATGTAGCATCAAAGTTGATGTAATAGCCAGTAAGAAGTAGTACAATTCAAGTTTTAGGTATCGATTATTGACGTTTTAACTGGCATTGGTGCCTTGGACATGAGCTAGGACCTTAAGATTCTGCATGAAAGGAGGACTAGCAGCCGAGTTGCACGGGAGAATGTGAAAAGTGTTCATATGTAGTAAAAACCTGACAAAATCCGAACGTTTTCGTCATTTGTTATCGAATCGACCTAATGCCAGGTCGTCACATTGGCCGCAGTTCTGTCTGGAACGGTTACATTTATCGCCTGCAGAGCTATGTCGCGTGCTGCGGTATGCAGAGACACTAAAAGCACCATAGTAGAACACAGATGAAGCTTCTAAGTTGATGTAATAGCCAGTAGGAAGTAGTACAATTCAAATTTTAGGAATCGATTATTGACTTTTTACCCTTCTTTGGTGCCTTGGACATGAGCTAGGACCTGAAGATTTTGGATTAAACTAGGACTAGCAGCCGCGATGCGCGGGAGACTGTGAAAAGTGTTCATATGTAGTAAAAACCTGAGAAATACGTCCATTTTCGTCATTTGTTATCGAATCGACGTAAAGCCAGATCGTCACATTGGCCGCTCTTCTATCTGAAACGGTTACATTTATCGTCTGCAAAGCTATGTCGCATGCTGCAGTATGCGTAGACACTAAAAGTACCATAGTGGATCACAGATGAAGCATCTAAGTTGATGTAATAGCCAGTAAGAAGTAGTACAATTCAAGTTTTAGGTATCGATTATTAACTTTTTACCCTTCTTTGGTGCTTTGAACCGGAGCTAGGAACTTAAGATTTTGTATGAAAGGAGGACTAGCAGTAGCGTTGCACTGGAGGATGTGAAAAGTGTTCATATGAGGTAAAAACCTGAGAAATCCGTCCGTTTCCGTCATTTGTTATCGAATCGACTTAAAGCCAGGTCGTCACATTGGCCGCGCTTCTCTCTGAAACGGTTGTACTTATCGGCTGCAAAGCTAAGTCGCGTAATGCGAATGCAGAAACACTAAAAGCACAACAGTAGAACACAGATGAAGCTTCTAAGTTGATGTAATAGCCAGTAAGAAGTATTACAATTCAAGTTTTTGTATCGATTATTGACTTTTTACCCTTCTTTGGTGCCTTGGACATGACCTAGGAACTTAAGATTTTGCTTGAAAGTAGGACTAGCAGATGCGATGCGCGGGAGAATGTGAAAAGTGTTCATATGTAGTAAAAGCCTAAGAAATCCGTCCGTTTTCGTCATTTGTTATCGAATCCACTTAAAGCCAGATCGTCACATTGGCCGCGCTTCTCTCTGAAACGGTTGTACTTATCGTCTGCAAAGCTATGTCGCGTGCTGCGGTATGCGAAGACACTAAAAGCACCATAGTAGAACACAGATGAAGCTTCTAAGTTGACGTAATAGCCAGTAAGAAATAGTTCAATTCAAGTTTTAGTTATCGATTATTGACTTTTTAGCTGGCTCTGGTGCCTTGGACATGAGCTAGGACCTTAACATTTTGCATGAAAAGAGGACTAGCAGCCGCGTTGCCAGGGAGAATGTGTAAAGTGTTCATATGTAGTAAAAACCTGAGAAATCCGTCCGTTATCGTCGTTTGTTATCGAATCGACTTAAAGCAAGATCGTCACATTGGCCACTCTTCTGTCTGAAACGGTTACATTTTTCGCCTGCAAAGCTATGTCGCGTGCTGCTTTATGCGGAGACACTAGAAGTACCATAGTAGAACACAGATGAAGCTTCTAAGTTGATGTAATAGCCAGTAAGAAGTAGTAGAATTCAAGTTTTAGTTATCGATTATTGACTTTTTAACTGCCTTCGGTGATTTGGACATGAGCTAGGACCGTAACATTTTGCATGAAAGGAGGACTAGCAGCCGAGTAGCACGGGAGAATGTGAAAAGTGTTCATTTGTAGTAAAAACCTGAGAAATCCGTCCGTTTTCGTCATTTCTTATAGAATCGACTTGAAGCCAGATCGTCACATTGGCCACTTTTCTCTCTGTAACGGTTACATTTATCGTCTGCAAAGCTATGTCGCGTGCTGCGGTATGTGGAGACACTAAAACCACCATAGTTGAACACAGATGAAGCTCCTAAGTTGATGTAAAAAGCCAGTAAGAAGTAGTACAATTCAAGTTTTAGGTATCGATTATTAACTTTTTACCCTTCTTTGGTGCTTTGAACCGGAGCTAGGAACTTAAGATTTTGTATGAAAGGAGGACTAGCAGTAGCGTTGCACTGGAGGATGTGAAAAGTGTTCATATGAAGTAAAAACCTGAGAAATCCGTCCGTTTTCGTCATTTGTTATCGAATCGACGTAAAGCCAGATCGTCACATTGGCCGCTCTTCTATCTGAAACGGTTACATTTATCGTCTGCAAAGCTATGTCGCATGCTGCGGTATGCGTAGACACTAAAAGTACCATAGTGGATCACAGATGAAGCATCTAAGTTGATGTAATAGCCAGTAAGAAGTAGTACAATTCAAGTTATAGGTATCAAATATTGTCTTTTTAGCTGGCTTTGGTGCCTTGGACATGAGCTAGGACCTTAAGATTTTGGATTAAACTAGGACTAGCAGCCGCGATGCGCGGGAGAATGTGAAAAGTGTTCGTATGTAGTAAAACCTGAGAAATCCGTCCGTATTCGTCATTTGTTATTGAATCGACTTAAAGCCAGATCGTCACATCGGCCGCTCTTCTCTCTGAAACGGATGTACTTATTGTCTGCAAAGCTATGTCGCGTGCTGCGGTATGCGGAGACACTAAAAGCACCATAGTAGAACACATATGAAGCTTCTAAGTTGGTGTAATAGCCAGTAAGAGGTAGTGCAATTCAAGTTTTAGTTATCGATTATTGACTTTTTAGCTGGCTTTGGTGCCTTGGACATGAGCTAGGACCTTAAGACTCTGCATGTAAGGAGGAGTAGCAGCCGAGTTGCACGGGAGAATGTGAAAAGTGTTCATATGTAGTAAAAACCTGAAAAATCCGTTAGTTTTCGTCCTTTGTTATCGAATCGACTTAAAGCAGGTCGTCACATTGGCCGCTCTTCTGTCTGAAACGGTTACATTTATATTCTGCAAAGTTATGTCGCATGCTGCGGTATGCGGAGACACTAAAAGCACCATAGTGGATCACAGATGAATCATCTGTGTTGATGTAACAGCCAGTAAGATGTAGTACAATTCAAGTTTTAGGTATCGATTATTGACTTTTTAGCTGGCTTTGGTGCGTTGGACATGAGCTAGGACCTTAAGATTCTGCATGAAACGAGGACTAACAGCCGAATTGCACGGCCGAATGTGAAAAGTGTTCATATGTAGTAAAAACCTGAGAAATCCGTCCGTTTTCGTCATTTGTTATCAAATCGACTTAAAGCCTGATCGTCACATTGGCCGCTCATCTCTCTGAAACGGTTGTACTGATCGTCTGCAAAGCTATGTCGCGTGCTGCGGTATGTGGAGACACTAAAAGCACAATAGTAGAACACAGATGAAGCTTCTAAGTTGATGTAATAGCCAGAGAGAAGTATTACAATTCAAGTTTTAGGTTTCGATTATTGACTTTTAACCCTTCTTTGGTGCTTTGGACATGAGCTAGGAACTTAAGATTTTGCATGAAAGGAGGACTAGCAGCCACGATGCGATGGAGACTGTGAAAAGTGTTCATATGTAGTAAAAACCTGAGAAATACGTCCGTTTTCGTCATTTGTTATCGAATCGACTTAAAGTCAGATAGTCACATTGGCCGCTCATCTGTCTGAAACGGTTACTTTTATCGTCTGCAAAGCTATGTCGCATGCTGCGGTATGCGGAGACACTAAAAGCACCATAGTGGATCACAGATGAAGCATCTACGTTGATGTAATAGCCAGTAAGAAGTAGTACAATTCAAGTTTTAGGTATCGATTATTGACTTTTTACCCTTCTTTGGTGCCTTGGACGTGAGCTAGGTACTTAAGATTTTGCATGAAAGGAGGACTAGTAGCCGCGATGCGCGGGAGAATGTGAAAAGTGTTCATACGTAGTAAAAACCTGACAAAATCCGAACGTTTTCGTCATTTGTTATCGAATCGACCTAATGCCAGGTCGTCACATTGGCCGCAGTTCTGTCTGGAACGGTTACATTTATCGCCTGCAGAGCTATGTCGCGTGCTGCGGTATGCAGAGACACTAAAAGCACCATAGTAGAACACAGATGAAGCTTCTAAGTTGATGTAATAGCCAGTAAGAAGTAGTACAATTCAAATTTTAGGAATCGATTATTGACTTTTTACCCTTCTTTGGTGCCTTGGACATGAGCTAGGACCTGAAGATTTTGGATTAAACTAGGACTAGCAGCCGCGATGCGCGGGAGACTGTGAAAAGTGTTCATATGTAGTAAAAACCTGAGAAATACGTCCATTTTCGTCATTTGTTATCGAATCGACGTAAAGCCAGATCGTCACATTGGCCGCTCTTCTATCTGAAACGGTTACATTTATCGTCTGCAAAGCTATGTCGCATGCTGCAGTATGCGTAGACACTAAAAGTACCATAGTGGATCACAGATGAAGCATCTAAGTTGATGTAATAGCCAGTAAGAAGTAGTACAATTCAAGTTTTAGGTATCGATTATTAACTTTTTACCCTTCTTTGGTGCTTTGAACCGGAGCTAGGAACTTAAGATTTTGTATGAAAGGAGGACTAGCAGTAGCGTTGCACTGGAGGATGTGAAAAGTGTTCATATGAGGTAAAAACCTGAGAAATCCGTCCGTTTCCGTCATTTGTTATCGAATCGACTTAAAGCCAGGTCGTCACATTGGCCGCGCTTCTCTCTGAAACGGTTGTACTTATCGGCTGCAAAGCTAAGTCGCGTAATGCGAATGCAGAAACACTAAAAGCACAACAGTAGAACACAGATGAAGCTTCTAAGTTGATGTAATAGCCAGTAAGAAGTATTACAATTCAAGTTTTTGTATCGTTTATTGACTTTTTACCCTTCTTTGGTGCCTTGGACATGACCTAGGAACTTAAGATTTTGCTTGAAAGTAGGACTAGCAGATGCGATGCGCGGGAGAATGTGAAAAGTGTTCATATGTAGTAAAAGCCTAAGAAATCCGTCCGTTTTCGTCATTTGTTATCGAATCCACTTAAAGCCAGATCGTCACATTGGCCGCGCTTCTCTCTGAAACGGTTGTACTTATCGTCTGCAAAGCTATGTCGCGTGCTGCGGTATGCGTAGACACTAAAAGCACCATAGTAGAACACAGATGAAGCTTCTAAGTTGACGTAATAGCCAGTAAGAAATAGTTCAATTCAAGTTTTAGTTATCGATTATTGACTTTTTAGCTGGCTCTGGTGCCTTGGACATGAGCTAGGACCTTAACATTTTGCATGAAAAGAGGACTAGCAGCCGCGTTGCCAGGGAGAATGTGTAAAGTGTTCATATGTAGTAAAAACCTGAGAAATCCGTCCGTTTTCGTCATTTCTTATAGAATCGACTTGAAGCCAGATCGTCACATTGGCCACTTTTCTCTCTGTAACGGTTACATTTATCGTCTGCAAAGCTATGTCGCGTGCTGCGGTATGTGGAGACACTAAAACCACCATAGTTGAACACAGATGAAGCTCCTAAGTTGATGTAAAAAGCCAGTAAGAAGTAGTACAATTCAAGTTTTAGGTATCGATTATTAACTTTTTACCCTTCTTTGGTGCTTTGAACCGGAGCTAGGAACTTAAGATTTTGTATGAAAGGAGGACTAGCAGTAGCGTTGCACTGGAGGATGTGAAAAGTGTTCATATGAAGTAAAAACCTGAGAAATCCGTCCGTTTTCGTCATTTGTTATCGAATCGACGTAAAGCCAGATCGTCACATTGGCCGCTCTTCTATCTGAAACGGTTACATTTATCGTCTGCAAAGCTATGTCGCATGCTGCGGTATGCGTAGACACTAAAAGTACCATAGTGGATCACAGATGAAGCATCTAAGTTGATGTAATAGCCAGTAAGAAGTAGTACAATTCAAGTTTTAGGTATCAAATATTGTCTTTTTAGCTGGCTTTGGTGCCTTGGACATGAGCTAGGACCTTAAGATTTTGGATTAAACTAGGACTAGCAGCCGCGATGCGCGGGAGAATGTGAAAAGTGTTCGTATGTAGTAAAACCTGAGAAATCCGTCCGTATTCGTCATTTGTTATTGAATCGACTTAAAGCCAGATCGTCACATCGGCCGCTCTTCTCTCTGAAACGGATGTACTTATTGTCTGCAAAGCTATGTCGCGTGCTGCGGTATGCGGAGACACTAAAAGCACCATAGTAGAACACATATGAAGCTTCTAAGTTGGTGTAATAGCCAGTAAGAGGTAGTGCAATTCAAGTTTTAGTTATCGATTATTGACTTTTTAGCTGGCTTTGGTGCCTTGGACATGAGCTAGGACCTTAAGACTCTGCATGTAAGGAGGAGTAGCAGCCGAGTTGCACGGGAGAATGTGAAAAGTGTTCATATGTAGTAAAAACCTGAAAAATCCGTTAGTTTTCGTCCTTTGTTATCGAATCGACTTAAAGCAGGTCGTCACATTGGCCGCTCTTCTGTCTGAAACGGTTACATTTATATTCTGCAAAGTTATGTCGCATGCTGCGGTATGCGGAGACACTAAAAGCACCATAGTGGATCACAGATGAATCATCTGTGTTGATGTAACAGCCAGTAAGATGTAGTACAATTCAAGTTTTAGGTATCGATTATTGACTTTTTAGCTGGCTTTGGTGCGTTGGACATGAGCTAGGACCTTAAGATTCTGCATGAAACGAGGACTAACAGCCGAATTGCACGGCAGAATGTGAAAAGTGTTCATATGTAGTAAAAACCTGAGAAATCCGTCCGTTTTCGTCATTTGTTATCAAATCGACTTAAAGCCTGATCGTCACATTGGCCGCTCATCTCTCTGAAACGGTTGTACTGATCGTCTGCAAAGCTATGTCGCGTGCTGCGGTATGTGGAGACACTAAAAGCACAATAGTAGAACACAGATGAAGCTTCTAAGTTGATGTAATAGCCAGAGAGAAGTATTACAATTCAAGTTTTAGGTTTCGATTATTGACTTTTTACCCTTCTTTGGTGCTTTGGACATGAGCTAGGAACTTAAGATTTTGCATGAAAGGAGGACTAGCAGCCGCGATGCGATGGAGACTGTGAAAAGTGTTCATATGTAGTAAAAACCTGAGAAATACGTCCGTTTTCGTCATTTGTTATCGAATCGACTTAAAGTCAGATAGTCACATTGGCCGCTCATCTGTCTGAAACGGTTACTTTTATCGTCTGCAAAGCTATGTCGCATGCTGCGGTATGCGGAGACACTAAAAGCACCATAGTGGATCACAGATGAAGCATCTACGTTGATGTAATAGCCAGTAAGAAGTAGTACAATTCAAGTTTTAGGTATCGATTATTGACTTTTTACCCTTCTTTGGTGCCTTGGACGTGAGCTAGGTACTTAAGATTTTGCATGAAAGGAGGACTAGTAGCCGCGATGCGCGGGAGAATGTGAAAAGTGTTCATACGTAGTAAAAACCTGAGAAATCCGTCCGTTTTCGTCATTTGTTATCGAATGGACTTAAAGCCAGATCGTCACATTGGCCGCTCTTCTCTCTGAAACGGTTACATTTATCGTCTGCAAAGATATGTCGCATGCTGCAGTATGCGGTGACACTAAAAGCACCATAGTGGATCACAGATGATGCATCTACGTTGATGTAATAGCCAGTAACAAGTAGTACAATTCAAGTTTTAGGTATCGATTATTGACTTTTTAGCTGGCTTTGGTGCCTTGGACATGAGCTAGGACCTTAAGATTCTGCATGAAAGGAGGACTAGCAGCCGAGTTGCACGGGAGAATGTGAAAAGTGTTCACACGTAGTAAAAACCTGAGGAACCCGTCCATTTTCGTCATTTGTTATCGAATCGACTTAAAGCCAGATCGTCACATTGGCCGATATTCTCTCTGAAACGGTTGTACTTATCGTCTGCAAAGCTATGCCGCGTGCTGCGGTATACGGAGACACTAAAAGCACCACAGTAGAACACAGATGAAGCTTCCTAATTGATGTAATAGCCAGTAAGAAGTAGTACAATTCAAGTTTTAGTTAACGATTATTGACTTTTTAGCTGGCTTTGGTGACTTGGACTTGAGGTAGAACCTTAAGATTCTGCATGAAAGGAGGACTAGCAGCCGAGTTGCACGGGAGAATGTGAAAAGTGTTCATATGTAGTAAAAACGTGAGAAATCCGTTACTTTTCGTCATTTGTTATCGAATCGACTTAAAGCCAGATCGTCACATTGGCCGCCTTTCTGTCTGAAACGGTTACATTTATCGTCTGCAAAGCTATGTCGCATGGTGCGGTATGCGGAGACACTAAAAGCACCATAGTGGATCACAGATGAAGCATCTAAGTTGATGTAATAGCCAGTAAGAAGTAGTACAATTCAAGTTTTAGGTATCGGTTATTGACTTTTTACCCTTCTTTGGTGCCTTGGACACGAGCTAGGAACTTAAGATTTTGCATGAAGGAGGACTAGCAGCCGAGTTGCACGGGAGAATGTGAAAAGTGTTCATATGTAGTAAAAACCTGAGAAATCCGTCCGTTTTCGTCATTTGTTATCGAATCGACTTAAAGCCAGATCGTCACATTGGCCGCTCTTCTCTCTGAAGCGGTTACATTTATCGTCTGCAAAGCTATGTCGCGTGCTGAGGTATTTGGAGACACTAAAAGCACCATAGTAGAACACAGATGAAGCTTCTAAGTTGATGTAATAGCCAGTAAGAAGTAGTACAATTCAAGTTTTAGGTATCGATTATTGACTTTTTAGCTGGCTTTGGTGATTTGGACATGAGCTAGGACCTTAAGTTTCTGCATGAAAGGAGGACAAGCAGCCGAGTTGCATGGGAGAATGTGAAAAGTGTTCATATGTAGTAAATACCTGAGAAATTCGTCCGTTTTCGTCATTTGTTATCGAATCGACTTAAAGCCAGATCGTCACATTGGCCGCTCTTCTCTCTGGAACGGTTGTACTTATCGTTTGCAAAGCTATGTCGCGTGCTGCGGTATGCGGAGACACAAAAGGCACCATAGTGGACACACAGATGAAGCTTCTAAGTTGATGTAATAGCCAGTAAGAAGTAGTACAATTCAAGTTTTAGGTATGGATTGTTGACTTTTTAGCTATCTTTGGTGCCTTGGACATGAGCTAGGACCTTAAGATTTTGCATGAAAGGAGGACTAGCAGCCGCGTTGCATGGGAGAATGTGAAAAGTGTTCATATGTAGTAAAAACCTGAGAAATCCGTCCGTTTTCCTAATTTGTTATGGAATCGACTTAAAGCCAGATCGTCACATTGGCCGCGCTTCTCTCTGAAACGGTTGTACTTATCGTCTGCAAAGCTATGTCGCGTGCATCGGTATGCAGAGACACTAAAAGCACCATAGTAGAACACAGATGAAGCTTCTAAGTTGATGTAGTAGCCAGTAAGAAGTAGTACAATTCAAGATTTACGTATCGATTATTGACTTTTTTGCTGGCTTTGGTGCCTTGGACATGAGCTAGGACCTTAAGATTCTGCATGAAAGGAGGACTAGCAGCCGAGTTGTATGGGACAATGTGAAAAGTTTTCATATGTAGTAAAAACCTGAGAAATCCGTCCGTTTTCGTCATTTGTTATCGAATCGACTTGAAGCAAGATCGTCACATTGGCCGATCTTCTCTCTGAAACGGTTGCACTTATCGTCTGCAAAGCTGTGTCGCGTGCTGCGGTATACGGAGACACTAAAAGCACCATAGTAGAACACAGATGAAGCTTCCTAGTTGATGTAATAGCCAGTAAGAAGTAGTACAATTCAAGTTTTAGTTATCGATTATTGACTTTTTAGCTGGCTTTGGTGCCTTGGACATGAGGTAAGACCTTAAGATTCTGCATGAAAGGACGACTAGCAGCCGAGTTGCACGGGAGAATGTGAAAAGTGTTCATATGTAGTAAAAACGTGAGAAATCCGTTACTTTTCGTCATTTGTTATCGAACCGACTTAAGGCCAGATCGTCACATTGGCCGCCCTTCTGTCTGAAACGGTTACATTTATCGTCTGCAAAGCTATGTCGCATGGTGCGGTATGCGGAGACACTAAAAGCACCATAGTAGAACACAGATGAAGCTTCTAAGTTGATGTAATAGCCAGTAAGAAGTAGTACAATTCAAGATTTAGGTATCGATTATTGACTTTTTAGCTGGCTTTGGTGCCTTATACATGAGCTAGGACCTTAAGATTCTGCATGAAAGGAGGACTAGCAGCCGAGTTGTATGGGACAATGTAAAAAGTGTTCATATGTAGTAAAAACCTGAGAAATCCGTCCGTTTTCGTCATTTGTTATCGAATCGACTTGAAGCAAGATCGTCACATGGGCCGCTCTTTTATCTGAAACGGTTGTACTTGTCGTCTGCAAAGCTATGTCGCGTGCTGCGGTATGCGGAGACACTAAAAGTACCATAGTAGAACACAGATGAAGCTTCTAAGTTGATGTAATAGCCAGTAAGAAGTAGTACAATTCAAGTTTTAGGTATCGATTATTGACTTTTTAGCTGGCTTTGGTGCCTTGGACATGAGCTAGGACCTTAAGATTCTGCATGAAAGGAGGACTAGCAGCCGCGTTGCACGGGAGTATGTGAAAAGTGTTCATATGTAGTAAAAACCTGAGATATCCGTCCATTTTCGTCATTTGTTATGGAATCGACTTCAAGCCAGATCGTCACATTGGCCCCTCTTCTCTCTGAAACGGTTGTACTTATCGTCTGCAAAGCTATGTCGCGTGCTGCGGTATGCGTAGACACTAAAAGCACCATAGTAGAACACAGATGAAGCTTCTAAGTTGATGTAATAGCCAGTAAGAAGTAGTACAATTCAAGATTTAGGTATCGATTATTTACTTTTTAGCTGGCTTTGGTGCCTTGGACATGAGCTAGGACCTTAAGATTCTGCATGAAAGGAGGACTAGCAGCCGAGTTGTATGGGACAATGTAGAAAGTGTTCATATGTAGTAAAAACCTGAGAAATCCGTCCGTTTTCATCATTTGTTATCGAATCAACTTGAAGCCAGATCGTCACATTGGCCGATCTTCTCTCTGAAACGGTTGTACTTATCGTCTGCAAAGCTATGTCGCGTGCTGCAGTATGCGGAGACACTAAAAGCACCATAGTAGAACACAGATGAAGCTTCTAAGTTGATGTGATAGCCAGTGAGAAGTAGTAAAATTCAAGTTTTAGGTATCGATTATTGACTTTCTAGCTGGCTTTGGTGCCTTGGACATGAGATAGGTCCTTAAGATTCTGCATAAAAGGAGGACTAGCAGCCGAGTTGCATGGGAGAATGTGAAAGGTGTTCATCTGTAGTAAATACCTGAGAAATTCGTTCGTTTTCGTCATTTGTTACCGAATCGACTTAAAGCCAGATCGTCACATTGGCCGCTCTTCTCTCTGAAACGGTTGTACTTATCGTTTGCAAAGCTATGTCGCGTGCTGCGGTATTCCGAGACACAAAAAGCACCATAGTGGACACACAGATGAAGCTTCTAAGTTGATGTAATAGCCAGTAAGGAGTAGTACAATTCAAGTTTTAGGTATCGAATATTGACTTATTAGCAGGCCTTGGTGCCTTGGACATGGGCTAGTACCTTAAGATTCTGCATGGAAGGAGGACTAGCAGCCGAGTTGTATGGGACAATGTGAAAAGTGTTCATATGTAGTAAAAACCTGAGAAATCCGTCCGTTTTCGTCATTTGTTATCGAATCGACTTGAAGCAAGATCGTCACATTGGCCGCTCTTTTATCTGAAACGGTTGTACTTATCGTCTGCAAAGCTATGTCGCGTGCTGCGGTATGCGGAGACACTAAAAGTACCATAGTAGAACACAGATGAAGATTCTAAGTTGATGTAATAGCCAGTAAGAAGTAGTACAATTCAAGTTTTAGGTATCGATTATTGACTTTTTAGCTGGCTTTGGTGCCTTGGACATGAGCTAGGACCTTAAGATTCTGCATGAAAGGAGGACTAGCAGCCGCGTTGCACGGGAGTATGTGAAAAGTGTTCATATGTAGTAAAAACCTGAGATATCCGTCCATTTTCGTCATTTGTTATCGAATCGACTTATAGCCAGATCGTCACATTGGCCCCTCTTCTCTCTGAAACGGTTGTACTTATCGTCTGCAAAGCTATGTCGCGTGCTGCGGTATGCGTAGACACTAAAAGCACCATAGTAGAACACAGATGAAGCTTCTAAGTTGATGTAATAGCCAGTAAGAAGTAGTACAATTCAAGATTTAGGTATCGATTATTGACTTTTTAGCTGGCTTTGGTGCCTTGGACATGAGCTAGGACCTTAAGATTCTGCATGAAAGGAGGACTAGCAGCCGGGTTGTATGGGACAATGTAAAAAGTGTTCATATGTAGTAAAAACCTGAGAAATCCGTCCGTTTTCATCATTTGTTATCGAATCGACTTGAAGCAAGATCGTCACATTGGCCGCTCTTCTATCTGAAACGGTTGTACTTATCGTCTGCAAAGCTATGTCGCGTGCTGCGGTATGCGGAGACACTAAAAGCACCATAGTAGAACACAGATGAAGCTTCTAAGTTGATGTAATAGCCAATAAGAAGTAGTACAATTCAAGTTTTAGGTATCGATTATTGACTTTTTAGCTGGCTTTGGTGCCTTGGCCATGAGCTAGGACCTTAAGATTCTGCATGAAAGGAGGACTAGCAGCCGAGTTGAATGGGAGAATGTGAAAAGTGTTCATATGTAGTAAAAACCTGAGAAATCCATCCTTTTTCGTCAGTTGTTATCGAATCAACTTGAAGCCAGATCGTCATGTTGCCCGCTCTTCTCTCTGAAACAGTTGTACTTATCGTCTGCAAAGCTATGTCGCGTGCTGCGGTATGCGGAGTCATTAAAAGCACCATAGTAGAACACAGATGAAGCTTCTAAGTTGATGTAATAGCCAGTAAGGAGTAGTACAATTCAAGTTTTAGGTATCGAATATTGACTTTTTAGCAGGCCTTGGTGCCTTGGACATGGGCTAGTACCTTAAGATTCTGCATGGAAGGAGGACTAGCAGCCGAGTTGCACGGGAGGATGCGAAAAGTGTTCATATGTAGTAAAAACCTGAAAAATCGGTCCGTTTTCGTAATTTATTATCCAATCTACTTAATGCAGTGCGTCAGATTGGCCGCTCTTCTCCCTGAAACGGTTGTACTTATCGTCTGCAAAGCTATGTCGTGTGCTGCGGTATGCGGAGACACTAAAAGCACCATACTAGAACACAGGTTAAGCTTCTAAGTTGATGTAATAGCCAGTAAGAGGTAGTACAATTCAAGTTTTAGGTATCGATTATTGACTTTTTGCTGGCTTTTGTGCCTTGGACATGAGCTAGGACCTTATGACTCTGCATGAAAGGAGGACTAGCAGCCGAGATGCATGGGAGAATGTGAATAGTGGTCATATGTAGTAAAAAAATGAGAAATCCGTCCGTTTTCGTCATTTGTTATCGAATCGCCTTAAAGCCAGATCGTCACATTGGCCGCTCTTCTCTCTGAAACGGTTGTACTTATCGTCTGCAAAGCTATGTCGCGTACTCCTGTATGCGGAGACACTAAAAGAACTATAGTAAAACAGAGATGAAGCTTCTAAGTTGATGTAATAGCCAGTAAGGATTAGTACTATTCAAGTATTAGGTATCGAATATTGACTTTTTAGCTGGCTTTGGTGCCTTGGACATGAGCTAGGACCTTAAGATTCTGCATGAAAGGAGGACTAGCAGCCGAGTTGAATGGGAGAATGTGAAAAGTGTTCATATGTAGTAAAAACCTGAGAAATCCGCCCGTTTTCGTCATTTGTTATCGAATCGACTTGAAGCCAGATCGTCACATTGGCCGCTCTTCTCTCTGAAACGGTTGTACTTATCGTCTGCAAAGCTATGTCGCGTGCTGCGGAATGCGGAGATACTAAAAGCACCATAGTAGAACACAGATGAAGCTTCTAAGTTGATGTAATAGCCAGTAAGTAGTAGTACAATTCAAGTTTTAGCTATCGATTATTGACTTTTTAGTTGGCTTTGGTGCCTTGGACATGAGCTATGTCCTTAAGATTCTGCACGAAAGGAGGACTAGCAGCCGAGTTGAATGGGAGAATGTGAAAAGTGTTCATATGTAGTAAAAACCTGAGAAATCCGTCCGTTTTCGTCATTTGTTATCGAATCAACTTGAAGCCAGATCGTCACATTGGCCGCTCCTCTCTCTGAAACGGTTGTACTTATCGTCTGGAAAGCTATGTCGCGTGCTGCAGTATGCGGAGACACTAAAAGCACCATAGTAGAACACAGATGAAGCTTCTAAGTTGATGTGATAGCCAGTGAGAAGTAGTACAATTCAAGTTTTAGGTATCGATTATTGACTTTCTAGCTGGCTTTGGTGCCTTGGACATGAGATAGGTCCTTAAGATTCTGCATGAAAGGAGGACTAGCAGCCGAGTTGCATGGGAGAATGTGAAAGGTGTTCATCTGTAGTAAATACCTGAGAAATTCGTTCGTTTTCGTCATTTGTTACCGAATCGACTTAAAGCCAGATCGTCACATTGGCCGCTCTTCTCTCTGAAACGGTTGTACTTATCGTTTGCAAAGCTATGTCGCGTGCTGCGGTATTCCGAGACACAAAAAGCACCATAGTAGAACACAGATGAAGCTTCTAAGTTGATGTAATAGCCAATAAGAAGTAGTACAATTCAAGTTTTAGGTATCGATTATTGACTTTTTAGCTGGCTTTGGTGCCTTGGCCATGAGCTAGGACCTTAAGATTCTGCATGAAAGGAGGACTAGCAGCCGAGTTGAATGGGAGAATGTGAAAAGTGTTCATATGTAGTAAAAACCTGAGAAATCCATCCTTTTTCGTCAGTTGTTATCGAATCAACTTGAAGCCAGATCGTCATATTGCCCGCTCTTCTCTCTGAAACGGTTGTACTTATCGTCTGCAAAGCTATGTCGCGTGCTGCGGTATGCGGAGTCACTAAAAGCACCATAGTAGAACACAGATGAAGCTTCTAAGTTGATGTAATAGCCAGTAAGGAGTAGTACAATTCAAGTTTTAGGTATCGAATATTGACTTTTTAGCAGGCCTTGGTGCCTTGGACATGGGCTAGTACCTTAAGATTCTGCATGGAAGGAGGACTAGCAGCCGAGTTGCACGGGAGGATGCGAAAAGTGTTCATATGTAGTAAAAACCTGAAAAATCCGTCCGTTTTCGTAATTTATTATCCAATCTACTTAATGCAGTGCGTCAGATTGGCCGCTCTTCTCCCTGAAACGGTTGTACTTATCGTCTGCAAAGCTATGTCGTGTGCTGCGGTATGCGGAGACACTAAAGGCACCATACTAGAACACAGGTTAAGCTTCTAAGTTGATGTAATAGCCAGTAAGAGGTAGTACAATTGAAGTTTTAGGTATCGATTATTGACTTTTTGCTGGCTTTTGTGCCTTGGACATGAGCTAGGACCTTATGACTCTGCATGAAAGGAGGACTAGCAGCCGAGATGCATGGGAGAATGTGAATAGTGGTCATATGTAGTAAAAAAATGAGAAATCCGTCCGTTTTCGTCATTTGTTATCGAATCGCCTTAAAGCCAGATCGTCACATTGGCCGCTCTTCTCTCTGAAACGGTTGTACTTATCGTCTGCAAAGCTATGTCGCGTACTCCTGTATGCGGAGACACTAAAAGAACTATAGTAAAACAGAGATGAAGCTTCTAAGTTGATGTAATAGCCAGTAAGGATTAGTACTATTCAAGTATTAGGTATCGAATATTGACTTTTTAGCTGGCTTTGGTGCCTTGGACATGAGCTAGGACCTTAAGATTCTGCATGAAAGGAGGACTAGCAGCCGAGTTGAATGGGAGAATGTGAAAAGTGTTCATATGTAGTAAAAACCTGAGAAATCCGCCCGTTTTCGTCATTTGTTATCGAATCGACTTGAAGCCAGATCGTCACATTGGCCGCTCTTCTCTCTGAAACGGTTGTACTTATCGTCTGCAAAGCTATGTCGCGTGCTGCGGAATGCGGAGATACTAAAAGCACCATAGTAGAACACAGATGAAGCTTCTAAGTTGATGTAATAGCCAGTAAGTAGTAGTACAATTCAAGTTTTAGCTATCGATTATTGACTTTTTAGTTGGCTTTGGTGCCTTGGACATGAGCTATGTCCTTAAGATTCTGCACGAAAGGAGGACTAGCAGCCGAGTTGAATGGGAGAATGTGAAAAGTGTTCATATGTAGTAAAAACCTGAGAAATCCGTCCGTTTTCGTCATTTGTTATCGAATCAACTTGAAGCCAGATCGTCACATTGGCCGCTCCTCTCTCTGAAACGGTTGTACTTATCGTCTGGAAAGCTATGTCGCGTGCTGCAGTATGCGGAGACACTAAAAGTACCATAGTAGAACACAGATGAAGATTCTAAGTTGATGTAATAGCCAGTAAGAAGTAGTACAATTCAAGTTTTAGGTATCGATTATTGACTTTTTAGCTGGCTTTGGTGCCTTGGACATGAGCTAGGACCTTAAGATTCTGCATGAAAGGAGGACTAGCAGCCGCGTTGCACGGGAGTATGTGAAAAGTGTTCATATGTAGTAAAAACCTGAGATATCCGTCCATTTTCGTCATTTGTTATCGAATCGACTTATAGCCAGATCGTCACATTGGCCCCTCTTCTCTCTGAAACGGTTGTACTTATCGTCTGCAAAGCTATGTCGCGTGCTGCGGTATGCGTAGACACTAAAAGCACCATAGTAGAACACAGATGAAGCTTCTAAGTTGATGTAATAGCCAGTAAGAAGTAGTACAATTCAAGATTTAGGTATCGATTATTGACTTTTTAGCTGGCTTTGGTGCCTTGGACATGAGCTAGGACCTTAAGATTCTGCATGAAAGGAGGACTAGCAGCCGGGTTGTATGGGACAATGTAAAAAGTGTTCATATGTAGTAAAAACCTGAGAAATCCGTCCGTTTTCATCATTTGTTATCGAATCGACTTGAAGCAAGATCGTCACATTGGCCGCTCTTCTATCTGAAACGGTTGTACTTATCGTCTGCAAAGCTATGTCGCGTGCTGCGGTATGCGGAGACACTAAAAGCACCATAGTAGAACACAGATGAAGCTTCTAAGTTGATGTAATAGCCAGTAAGAAGTAGTACAATTCAAGTTTTAGGTATCGATTATTGACTTTTTAGCTGGCTTTGGTGCCTTGGCCATGAGCTAGGACCTTAAGATTCTGCATGAAAGGAGGACTAGCAGCCGAGTTGAATGGGAGAATGTGAAAAGTGTTCATATGTAGTAAAAACCTGAGAAATCCATCCTTTTTCGTCAGTTGTTATCGAATCAACTTGAAGCCAGATCGTCATATTGCCCGCTCTTCTCTCTGAAACGGTTGTACTTATCGTTTGCAAAGCTATGTCGCGTGCTGCGGTATTCCGAGACACAAAAAGCACCATAGTGGACACACAGATGAAGCTTCTAAGTTGATGTAATAGCCAGTAAGGAGTAGTACAATTCAAGTTTTAGGTATCGAATATTGACTTTTTAGCAGGCCTTGGTGCCTTGGACATGGGCTAGTACCTTAAGATTCTGCATGGAAGGAGGACTAGCAGCCGAGTTGCATGGGAGAATGTGAAAGGTGTTCATCTGTAGTAAATACCTGAGAAATTCGTTCGTTTTCGTCATTTGTTACCGAATCGACTTAAAGCCAGATCGTCACATTGGCCGCTCTTCTCTCTGAAACGGTTGTACTTATCGTTTGCAAAGCTATGTCGCGTGCTGCGGTATTCCGAGACACAAAAAGCACCATAGTGGACACACAGATGAAGCTTCTAAGTTGATGTAATAGCCAGTAAGGAGTAGTACAATTCAAGTTTTAGGTATCGAATATTGACTTTTTAGCAGGCCTTGGTGCCTTGGACATGGGCTAGTACCTTAAGATTCTGCATGAAAGGAGGACTAGCAGCCGAGTTGCACGGGAGGATGCGAAAAGTGTTCATATGTAGTAAAAACCTGAAAAATCCGTCCGTTTTCGTAATTTATTATCCAATCTACTTAAAGCAGTGCGTCACATTGGCCGCTCTTCTCTCTGAAACGGTTGTACTTATCGTCTGCAAAGCTATGTCGTGTGCTGCGGTATGCGGAGACACTAAAAGCACCATACTAGAACACAGGTTAAGCTTCTAAGTTGATGTAATAGCCAGTAAGAAGTAGTACAATTCAAGTTTTAGGTATCGATTATTGACTTTTTGCTGGCTTTTGTGCCTTGGACATGAGCTAGGACCTTAAGATTCTGCATGAAAGGAGGACTAGCAGCCGAGTTGAATGGGAGAATGTGAAAAGTGTTCATATGTAGTAAAAATCTGAGAAATCCGCCCGTTTTCGTCATTTGTTATCGAATCGACTTGAAGCCAGATCGTCACATTGGCCGCTCTTCTCTCTGAAACGGTTGTACTTATCGTCTGGAAAGCTATGTCGCGTGCTGCGGTATGCGGAGACACTAAAAGCACCATAGTAGAACACAGATGAAGCTTCTAAGTTGATGTAATAGCCAGTAAGGAGTAGTACAATTCAAGTTTTAGGTATCGAATATTGAATTTTTAGCTGGCTTAGGTGCCTTGGACATGAGCTAGGTCCTTAAGATTCTGCATGAAAGGAGGACTAGCAGCCGAGTTGCATGGGAGAATGTGAAAAGTGTGCATATGTAGTAAAAACCTGAAAAATCCGTCCGTTTTCGTCATTTGTTATCGAATGGACTTGAAGCCAGATCGTCACATTGGCCGCTCTTCTCTCTGAAACGGTTGTACTTATCGTTTGCAAAGCTATGTCGCGTGCTGCGGTATGCGGAGACACGAAAAGCACCATAGTGGACACACAGATGAAGCTTCTAAGTTGATGTAATAGCCAGTAAGAAGTAGTACAATTCAAGTTTTAGGTATGGATTATTGACTTTTTAGCTATCTTTGGTGCCTTGGAAATGAGCTAGGACATTAAGATTCTGCATGAAAGGAGGACTAGGAGCCGCGTTGCATGGGAGTATGTGACAAGTGTTCATATGTAGTAAAAACCTGAGGAATCCGTCCGTTTTCGTCATTTGTTATCGAATAGACTTAAAGTCAGATCGTCACATTGGCCGCTCTTCTCTCTGAAACGTTTGTACTTAACGTCTGCAAAGCTATGTCGCGTGCTGCGGTATGCAGAGACACTAAAAGCACCATACTAGAACACAGACGAAGCTTCTAAGTTGATGTAATAGCCAGTAAGAAGTAGTTCAATTCAAGTTTTAGGTATCGATTATTGACTTTTTAGCTGGCTTTGGTGACTTGGACATGAGCTAGGATCTTAATATTCTGTTTGAAAGGAGGACTAGCAGCCGAGTTGCATGGGAGAATGTGAAAAGTGTTCATATGTAGTAAATACCTGAGAAATCCGTCCGTTTTCGTAATTTGTTATGGAATCGACTTAAAGCCAGATCGTCACATTGGCCGCTCTTCTCTCTGAAACGGTTGTACTTATCGTCTGCAAAGCTATGTCGCGTGCTGCGGTATGCGTAGACACTAAAAGCACCATAGTAGAACACAGATGAAGCTTCTAAGTTGATGTAATAGCCAGTAAGAAGTAGTACAATTCAAGATTTAGGTATCGATTATTGACTTTTTTGCTGGCTTTGGTGCCTTGGACATGAGCTAGGACCTTATGATTCTGCATGAAAGGAGGACTAGCAGCCGAGTTGTATGGGACAATGTGAAAAGTGTTCATATGTAGTAAAAACCTGAGAAATCCGACCGTTTTCGTCATTTGTTATCGAATCGACTTGAAGCCAGATCGTCACATTGGCCGCTCTTCTCTCTGAAACAGTTGTACTTATCGTCTGCTAAGCTATGTCGCGTGCTGCGGTATGCGGAGACACTAAAAGCACCATAGTAGAACACAGATGAAGCTTCTAAGTTGATGTAATAGCCAGTAAGAAGTAGTACAATTCAAGTTTTAGGTATCGATAATTGACGATTTAGCTGGCTTTGGTGCATTGGCCATGAGCTAGGACCTTAAGATTCTGCATGAAAGGAGGACTAGCAGCCGAGTTGCATGGGAAAATGTGAAAAGTGTTCATATGTAGTAAAAACCTGAGAAATCCGTCCGTTTTCGTCATTTGTTATCGAATCGACTTAAAGCCAGATCGTCACATTGGCCGCTCTTCTCTCTGAAACGGTTGTACTTATCGTCTGCAAAGCTATGTCGTGTGCTGCGGTATGCGGAGACACTAAAAGCACCATACTAGAACACAGGTTAAGCTTCTAAGTTGATGTAATAGCCAGTAAGAGGTAGTACAATTCAAGTTTTAGGTATCGATTATTGACTTTTTGCTGGCTATGTTGCCTTGGACATGAGCTAGGACCTTAAGATTCTGCATGAAAGGAGGACTAGCAGCCGCGTTGCACGGAGAATGTGAAAAGTGTTCATATGTAGTAAAAACCTGAGAAATCCGTTCGTTTCGTCATTTTTTATCGAATCGACTTAAAGCCAGATCGTCACATTGGTCGCTCTTCTCTCTGAAACGGTTGTACTTATCGTCTGCAAAGCTATGTCGCGTGCTGCGGTATGCGGAGACACTAAAATCACCATAGTAGAACACAGATGAAGCTTCTAAGTTGATGTAATAGCCAGTAAGAAGTAGTACAATTCAAGTTTTAGGTATGGATTATTGACTTTTTAGCTATCTTTGGTGCCTTGGAAATGAGCTAGGACATTAAGATTCTGCATGAAAGGAGGACTAGGAGCCGCGTTGCATGGGAGTATGTGACAAGTGTTCATATGTAGTAAAAACCTGAGAAATCCGTCCGTTTTCGTCATTTGTTATCGAATAGACTTAAAGCTAGATCGTCACATTGGCCGCTCTTCTCTCTGAAACGGTTGTACTTAACGTCTGCAAAGCTATGTCGCGTGCTGCGGTATGCAGAGACACTAAAAGCACCATACTAGAACACAGACGAAGCTTCTAAGTTGATGTAATAGCCAGTAAGAAGTAGTACAATTCAAGTTTTAGGTATCGATTATTGACTTTTTAGCTGGGTTTGGTGACTTGGACATGAGCTAGGATCTTAATATTCTGTTTGAAAGGAGGACTAGCAGCCGAGTTGCATGGGAGAATGTGAAAAGTGTTCATATGTAGTAAAAACCTGAGAAATCCGTCCGTTTTCGTAATTTGTTATGGAATCGACTTAAAGCCAGATCGTCACATTGGCCGCTCTTCTCTCTGAAACGGTTGTACTTATCGTCTGCAAAGCTATGTCGCGTGCTGCGGTATGCGTAGATACTAAAAGCACCATAGTAGAACACAGATGAAGTTCTAAGTTGATGTAATAGCCAGTAATAAGTAGTACAATTCAAGATTTACGTATCGACTATTGACTTTTTTGCTGGCTTTGGAGCCTTGGACATGATCTAGGACCTTATGATTCTGCATGAAAGAAGGACTAGCAGCCGAGTTGTATGGGACAATGTGAAAAGTGTTCATATGTAGTAAAAACCTGAGAAATCCGTCCGTTTTCGTTATTTGTTATTGAATCGAATTGAAGCCAGATCGTCACATTGGCCGCTCTTCTCTCTGAAACAGTTGTACTTAACGTCTGCAAAGTTATGTCGCGTGCTGCGGTATGCGGAGACACTAAAAGCACCATAGTAGAACACAGATGAAGCTTCTAAGTTGATGTAATAGCCAGTAAGAAGTAGTACAATTCAAGTTTTAGGTATCGATTATTGACTTTTTAGCTGGCTTTGGTGCCTTGGACATGAGCTAGGACCTTAAGATTCTGCATGAAAGGAAGACTAGCAGCCGCGTTGCATGGGAGTATGTGAAAAGTGTTCATATGTAGTAAAAACCTGAGAAATCCGTCCGTTTTCCTAATTTATTATCGAATCGACTTAAAGCAGTGCGTCACATTGGCCGCTCTTCTCTCTGAAACGGTTGTACTTATCGTCTGCAAAGGTATGTCGCGTGCTGCGGTATGCGGAGACACTAAAAGCACCATAGTAGAACACAGATTAAGCTTCTATGTTGATGTAATAGCCAGTAAGAAGTAGTACAATTCAAGTTATATTTATCGATTATTGACTTTTTATCTGGCTTTTGTGCCTTGGACATGAGCTAGGACCTTAACATTCTGCATGAAAGGAGGACTAGCAGCCGAGTTGCATGGGAGAATGTGAAAAGTGTTCATATGTAGTAAAAACCTGAGAAATACTTCCGTTTTCGTCATTTGTTATCGAATCGACTTAAAGCCAGATCGTCACATTGGCCGCTCTTATATCTGAAACGGTTGTACTTATCGTCTGCAAAGCTATGTCGCGTGCTGCGGTATGCGGAGACACTAAAAGCACCATAGTAGAACATAGATGAAGCTTGAAATTTGATGTAATAGCCAGTAAGAAGTAGTACAATTCAAGATTTAGGTATCAATTATCGACTTTTTTGCTGGCTTTGGTGCCTTGAACATGAGCTAGGTCCCTACGATTCTGCATGAAAGGAGGACTAGCAGCCGAGTTGCACGGGGGAATGTAAAAAGTGTTCATATGTAGTAAAAACCTGAGAAATCCGTCCATTTTCGTCATTTGTTATCGAATCGACTTGAAGCCAGATCGTCACATTGGCCGCTCTTCTCTCTGAAACGGTTGTACTTATCGTCTGCAAAGCGATGTCGCGTACTGCGGTATGCGGAGACACTAAAAGCACAATTGTAGAACACAGATGAAGCTTCTAAGTTTATGTAATAGCCAGTAAGGGGTAGTACAATTCAAGTTTTAGGTATCGAATATTGACTTTTTAGCTGGCTTTGGTGCCTTGGACATGAGCTAGGACCTTAAGATTCTGCATGAAAGGAGGACTAGCAGCCGAGTTGCACGGAGGATGCGAAAAGTGTTCATATGTAGTAGAAACCTGAGAAATCCGTCCGTTTCCGTAATTTATTATCGAATCGACTTAAAGCAGTGCGTCACATTGGCCGCTCTTCTCTCAGAAACGGTTGTACTTATCGTCTGCAAATCTATGTCGCGTGCTGCGGTATGCGGAGACACTAAAAGCACCATAGTAGAACACAGATTAAGCTTCTAGGTTGATGTAATAGCCAGTAAGAAGTAGTACAATTGGAGTTTTAGGTATCGATTATTTACTTTTTAGCTGGCTTTGGTGCCTTGGACATGAGCTAGGACCTAAAGATTCTGCATGAAAGGAGGACTAGCAGCCGCGTTGCAGGGGAGGAAGTAAAAAGTGTTCATATGTAGTAAAAACCTGAGAAATCCGTCCGTTTTCGTCATTTGTTATCGAATCGACTTAAAGCCAGATCGTCCCATGGGCCCCTCTTCTCTCTGAAACGGTTGTACTTATCGTCTGCAAAGCTATGTCATGTGCTGCGGTATGCGGAGACACTAAAAGCACCATAGTAGAACACAGATTAAGCTTCTAAGTTGATGTAATAGCCAGTAAGAGGTAGTACAATTCAAGTTTTAGGTATCGATTATTGACCTTTTAGCTGGCTTTTGTGCCTTGGACATGGGCTAGGACCTTATGATTCCGCACGGATGGAGGACTAGCAGCCGAGTTGCTTGGGAGAATGTGAAAAGTGTTCATATGTAGTAAAAACCTGAAAAATGCGTCCGTTTTCGTCATTTGTTATCGAATCGACTTAAAGCCAGATTGTCACATTGGCCGCTCTTCTCTCTGAAACGGTTGTACTTATCGTCTGCAAAGCTATGTCGCGTGCTGCGGTATGCGGAGACACTAAAAGCACCATAGTAGAATACAGATGAAGCTTCAAAGTTGATGTAATAGCCAGTAAGAAGTAGTACAATTCAAGATTTAGGTATCGATTATTGACTTTTTTGCTGGCTTTGGTGCCTTGGACATGAGCTAGGACCTTACGATTCGGCATGAAAGGAGGACTAGCTGCCGAGTTGCACGGGAGAATGTAAAAAGTGTTCATATGTAGTATAAACCTGAGAAATCCGTCCGTTTTCGTCACTTGTTATCGAATCGACTTAAAGCCAGATCGTCACATTGGCCCCTCATCTCTCTGAAACGGTTGTACTTATCGTCTGCAAAGCTATGTCGCGTGCTGCGGTATGCGGAGACACTAAAAGCACCATAGTAGAACACAGATGAAGGTTCTAAGTTGATGTGATAGCCAGTGAGAAATACTACAATTCAAGTTTTAGGTATCGATTATTGACTTTTTAGCTGGCTTAGGTGCCTTGGACATGAGCTAGGACCTTAAGATTCTGCATGAAAGGAGGACTAGCAGCCGAGTTGCACGGGAGAATGTGAAAAGTGTTCATATGTAGTAAAAACGTGAGAAATCCGTTACTTTTCGTCATTTGTTATCGAATCAACTTGAAGCCAGATCTTCACATTGCCCGCTCTTCTCTCTGAAACGGTTGTACTTATCGTCTGCAAAGGTATGTCGCCTTCTGCGGTATGCGGAGACACTAAAAGCACCATAGTAGAACACAGATGAAGCTTCTAAGTTGATGTAATAGCCAGTAAGGAGTCGTACAATTCAAGTTTTAGGTATCGAATATTGACTTTTTAGCTGGCTTTGGTGCCTTGGACATGAGCTAGGACATTAAGATTCTGCATGAAAGGAGGACTAGTAACCGAGTTGCACGGGAGGATGCGAAAAGTGTTCATATGTAGTAAAAACCTGAGAAATCCGTCCGTTTTCGTAATTTATTATCGAATCGACTTAAAGAAGTGCGTCACATTGGCCGCTCTTCTCTCTGAAACGGTTGTACTTATCGTCTGCAAAGCTATGTCGCGTGCTGCGGTATGCGGAGACACTAATAGCACCATAGTATAACACAGATTAAGCTTCTATGTTGATGTAATAGCCAGTAAGAAGTAGTACAATTCAAGTTTTAGGTATCGATTATTGACTTTTTAGCTGGCTTTGGTGCTTTGGACATGAGCTAGGACCTTATGATTCTGCATGAAAGGAGGACTAGCAGCCGAGATGCATGGGAGAATGTGAATAGTGTTCATATGCAGTAAGAAAATGAGAAATCCGTCCGTTTTCGTCATTTGTTATCGAATCGACTTAAAGCCAGATCGTCACATTGGCCGCTCTTCTCTCTGAAACGGTTGTACTTATCGTCTGCAAGGCTATGTCGCGTGCTGCAGTATGCGGAGACACTAAAAGCACCATAGTAGAACAGAGATGAATCTTCTAAGTTGATGTGATCGCCAGTGAGAAGTAGTACAATTCAAGTTTTAGGTATCGATTATTGACTTTTTAGCTGGCTTTGGTGCCTTGGACATGAGCTAGGACCTTACGATTCTGCATGAATTGAGGACTAGCAGCCGCGATGCACGGGAGTATGTGAAAAGTGTTCATATGTAGTAAAAACCTGAGAAATCCGTCCATTTTTGTCATTTGTTATCGAATCGACTTAAAGCCAGTTCGTCACATTGGCCCCTCTTCTCTCTGAAACGGTTGTACTTATCGTCTGCAAAGCTATGTCGCGTGCTGCGGTATGCGGAGACACTAAAAGCACCATAGTAGAACACAGATGAAGCTTCAAAGTTGATGTAATAGCCAGTAAGGAGTAGTACAATTCAAGTTTTAGGTATCGAATATTGATTTTTTAGCTGGCTTTGGTGCCTTGGACTTGAGGTAGGACCTTAAGATTGTGCATGAAAGGAGGACTAGCAGCCGCGTTGCACGGGAGTATGTAAAGAGTGTTCATATGTAGTAAAAACCTGAGAAATCCGTCCATTTTCGTCATTTGTTATCGAATCGACTTGAAGCCAGATCGTCACATTGGCCGCTCTTCTCTCTGAAACGGTTGTACTTATCGTCTGCAAAGCTATGTCGCGTGCTGCGGTATGCGGAGACACTAAAAGCACAATTGTAGAACACAGATGAAGCTTCTAAGTTCATGTAATAGCCAGTAAGGGGTAGTACAATTCAAGTTTTAGGTATCGAATATTGACTTTTTAGCTGGCTTTGGTGCCTTGGACATGAGCTAGGACCTTAAGATTCTGCATGAAAGGAGGACTAGCAGCCGAGTTGCACGGAGGATGCGAAAAGTGTTCATATGTAGTAGAAACCTGAGAAATCCGTCCGTTTTCGTAATTTATTATCGAATCGACTTAAAGCAGTGCGTCACATTGGCCGCTCTTCTTTCTGAAACGGTTGTACTTATCGTCTGCAAATCTATGTCGCGTGCTGCGGTATGCGGATTCACTAAAAGCACCATAGTAGAACACAGATTAAGCTTCTAGGTTGATGTAATAGCCAGTAAGAAGTAGTACAGTTGGAGTTTTAGGTATCGATTATTGACTTTTTAGCTGGCTTTGGTGGCTTGGACATGAGCTAGGACCTAAAGATTCTGCATGAAAGGAGGACTAGCAGCCGCGTTGCACGGGAGGATGTAAAAAGTGTTCATATGTAGTAAAAACCTGAGAAATCCGTCCGTTTTCGTCATTTATTATCGAATCGACTTAAAGCCAGATCGTCACATGGGCCCCTCATCTCTCTGAAACGGTTGTACTTATCGTCTGCAAAGCTATGTCGCGTGCTGCGGTATGCGGAGACGCTAAAAGCACCATAGTAGAACACAGATTAAGCTTCTAAGTTGATGTAATAGCCAGTAAGAAGTAGTACAATTCAAGTTATAGGTATCGATTATTGACCTTTTAGCTGGCTTTTGTGCCTTGGACATGGGCTAGGACCTTATGATTCCGCACGGAAGGAGGACTAGCAGCCGAGTTGCTTGGGAGAATGTGAAAAGTGTTCATATGTAGTAAAAACCTGAAAAATGCGTCTGTTTTCGTCATTTGTTATCGAATCGACTTAAAGCCAGATTGTCACATTGGCCGCTCTTCTCTCTGAAACGGTTGTACTTAACGTCTGCAAAGTTATGTCGCGTGCTGCGGTATGCGGAGACAGTAAAAGCACCATAGTAGAATACAGATGAAGCTTCAAAGTTGATGTAATAGCCAGTAAGAAGTAGTACAATTCAAGATTTAGGTATCGATTATTGACTTTTTTGCTGGCTTTGGTGCCTTGGACATGAGCTAGGACCTTACGATTCTGCATGAAAGTAGGACTAGCTGCCGAGTTGCACGGGAGAATGTAAAAAGTGTTCATATGTAGTATAAACCTGAGAAATCCGTCCGTTTTCGTCACTTGTTATCGAATCGACTTAAAGCCAGATCGTCACATTGGCCCCTCTTCTCTCTGAAACGGTTGTACTTATCGTCTGCAAAGCTATGTCGCGTGCTGCGGTATGCGGAGACACTAAAAGCACCATAGTAGAACACAGATGAAGGTTCTAAGTTGATAAGATAGCCAGTGAGAAATACTACAATTCAAGTTTTAAGTATCGATTATTGACTTTTTAGCTGGCTTAGGTGCCTTGGACATGAGCTAGGACCTTAAGATTCTGCATGAAAGGAGGACTAGCAGCCGCGTTGCACGGGAGTATGTGAAAAGTGTTCATATGTAGTAAAAACCTGAGAAATCCGTCCATTTCCGTCATTTGTTATCGAATCGGCTTAATGCCAGTTCGTCACATAGGCCCCTCTTCTCTCTGAAACGGTTGTACTTATCGTCTGCAAAGCTATGTCGCGTGCTGCGGTATGCGGAGACACTAAAAGCACCATAGTAGAACACAGATGAAGCTTCTAAGTTGATGTAATAGCCAGTAAGGAGTAGTACAATTCAAGTTTTAGGTATCGAATATTGACTTTTTAGCTGGCTTTGGTGCCTTGGACATGAGCTAGGACCTTAAGATTCTGCATGAAAGGAGGACTATCAGCCGCGTTGCACGGGAGTATGTGAAAAGTGTTCATATGTAGTAAAAACCTGTGAAATCCGTCCATTTTCGTCATTTGTTATCTAACCGACTTGAGGCCAGTTCGTCACATTGGCCCCTCTTCTCTCTGAAACGGTTGTACTTATCATCTGCAAAGCTATGTCGCGTGCTGCGGTATGCGGAGACACTAAAATCTCCATAGTGGAACACAGATGAAGCTTCTAAGTTGATGTAATAGCTAGTAAGATGTAGTCAATTTAGGTATCGATTATTGACTTTTTAGCTGGCTTTTGTGCCTTGGACATGAGCTAGGACCTTATGATTCCGCACGGAAGGAGGACTAGCAGCCGAGTTGCTTGGGAGAATGTGAAAAGTGTTCATATGTAGTAAAAACTTGAAAAATGCGTCCGTTTTCGTCATGTGTTATCGAATCGACTTAAAGCCAGATTGTCACATTGGCCGCTCTTCTATCTGAAACGGTTGTACTTATCGTCTGCAAAGCTATGTCGCGTGCTGCGGTATGCGGAGACACTAAAAGCACCATAGTAGAACACAGATGAAGCTTCTACGTTGATGTAATAGCCAATAAGGAGTAGTACAATTCAAGTTTTAGGTATCGAATATTGACTTTTTAGCTGGCTTTGGTTCCTTGGACATGAGCTAGGACCTTAAGATTCTGCATGAAAGGAGAACTATCAGCCGCGTTGCACGGGAGTATGTGAAAAGTGTTCATATGTAGTAAAAACCTGAGAAATCCGTCCATTTTCGTCATTTGTTACCTAATCGACTTGAGGCCAGTTCATCACATTGGCCCCTCTTCGCTCTGAAACGGTTGTACTTATCGACTGCAAAGCTATGTCGCGTGCTGCGGTATGCGGAGACACTAAAAGCACCATAGTAGAACACAGATGAAGCTTCTAAGTTGATGTAATAGCCAGTAAGGAGTAGTACAATTCAAGTTTTAGGTATCGAATATTGACTTTTTAGCTGGCTTTGGCGCCTTGGACATGAGCTAGGACCTTAAGATTCTGCATGAAAGGAGGACTAGCAGCCGAGTTGCACGGGAGGATGCGAAAAGTGTTCATATGTAGTAAAAACCTGAGAAATCCGTCCGTTTTCGTAATTTATTATCGAATCGACTTAAAGCAGTGCGTCACATTGGCCGCTCTTCTCTCTGAAACGGTTGTAGTTATCGTCTGCAAAGCTATGTCGCGTGCTGCGGTATGCGGAGACACTAAAAGCACCATAGTAGAACACAGATGAAGCTACTAAGTTGATGTAATAGCCAGTAAGGAGTAGTACAATTCAAGTTTTAGGTATCGAATATTGACTTTTTAGCTGGCTTTGGCGCCTTGGACATGAGCTAGGACCTTAAGATTCTGCATGAAAGGAGGACTAGCAGCCGCGTTGCACGGGACTATGTGACAAGTGTTCATATGTAGTAAAAACCTGAGAAATCCGTCCATTTTCGTCATTTGTTATCGAATCGACTTAAAGCCAGATCGTCACATTGGCCTCTCTTCTCTCTGAAACGGTTGTACTTATCGTCTGCAAAGCTATGTCGCGTGCTGCGGTTTGCGGAGACACTAAAATCACCATAGTGGAACACAGATGAAGCTTCTAAGTTGATGTAATAGCTAGTAAGATGTTGTCAATTTAGGTATCGATTATTGACTTTTTAGCTGGCTTTGGTGCCTTGGACATGAGCTATGTCCTTAAGATTCTGCATGAAAGGAGGACTAGCAGCCGAGTTGCATTGGAGAATGTGGAAAGTGTTCATATGTAGTAAAAACCTTAGAAATCCGGCCGTTTTAGTCATTTGTTATCGAATCAACTTGAAGCCAGATCGTCACATTGCCCGCTTTTCTCTCTAAAACCGTTGTACTTATCGTCTGCAAAGCTATGCCGCGTGCTGCGGTATGCGGAGACACTAAAAGCACCATAGTAGAACTCAGACGAAGCTTCAAAGTTGATGTAATAGCCAGTAAGAAGTAGTACAATTCAAGTTTTAGGTATCGATTATTGACTTTTTAGCTGGCTTTGGTGCCTTGGACATGAGCTATGTCCTTAAGATTCTGCATGAAATTAGGACTAGCAGCCGAGATGCATGGGAGAATGTGAATAGTGTTCATCTGTAGTAAAAAAATGATAAATCCGTCCGTTTTCGTCAGTTGTTATCGAATCAACTTGAAGCCAGATCGTCATATTGCCCGCTCTTCTCTCTGAAACGGTTGTACTTATCGTCTGCAAAGCTATGTCGCGTGCTGCGGTATGCGGAGTCACTAAAAGCACCATAGTAGAACACAGATGAAGCTTCTAAGTTGATGTAATAGCCAGTAAGAAGTAGTACATACAAGATTTAGTATCGATTATTGACTTTTTTGCTGGCTTTGGTGCCTTGGACATGAGCTAGGACCTTACGATTCTGCATGAAAGGAGGACTAGCAGCCGAGTTGCACGGGAGAATGTAAAAAGTGTTCACATGTAGTATAAACCTGAGAAATCCGTCCATTTTCGTCACTTGTTATCGAATCGACTTAAAGCCAGATCGTCACATTGGCACCTCTTCTCTCTGAAACGGTTGTACTTATCGTCTGCAAAGCTATGTCGCGTGCTGCGGTATGCGGAGACACTAAAAGCACCATAGTAGAACACAGATGAAGCTTCAAAGTTGATGTAATAGCCAGTAAGGAGTAGTACAATTCAAGTTTTAGGTATCGAATATTGATTTTTTAGCTGGCTTTGGTGCCTTGGACTTGAGGTAGGACCTTAAGATTGTGCATGAAAGGAGGACTAGCAGCCGCGTTGCACGGGAGTATGTAAAGAGTGTTCATATGTAGTAAAAACCTGAGAAATCCGTCCATTTTCGTCATTTGTTATCGAATCGACTTGAAGCCAGATCGTCACATTGGCCGCTCTTCTCTCTGAAACGGTTGTACTTATCGTCTGCAAAGCTATGTCGCGTGCTGCGGTATGCGGAGACACTAAAAGCACAATTGTAGAACACAGATGAAGCTTCTAAGTTCATGTAATAGCCAGTAAGGGGTAGTACAATTCAAGTTTTAGGTATCGAATATTGACTTTTTAGCTGGCTTTGGTGCCTTGGACATGAGCTAGGACCTTAAGATTCTGCATGAAAGGAGGACTAGCAGCCGAGTTGCACGGAGGATGCGAAAAGTGTTCATATGTAGTAGAAACCTGAGAAATCCGTCCGTTTTCGTAATTTATTATCGAATCGACTTAAAGCAGTGCGTCACATTGGCCGCTCTTCTTTCTGAAACGGTTGTACTTATCGTCTGCAAATCTATGTCGCGTGCTGCGGTATGCGGATTCACTAAAAGCACCATAGTAGAACACAGATTAAGCTTCTAGGTTGATGTAATAGCCAGTAAGAAGTAGTACAGTTGGAGTTTTAGGTATCGATTATTGACTTTTTAGCTGGCTTTGGTGGCTTGGACATGAGCTAGGACCTAAAGATTCTGCATGAAAGGAGGACTAGCAGCCGCGTTGCACGGGAGGATGTAAAAAGTGTTCATATGTAGTAAAAACCTGAGAAATCCGTCCGTTTTCGTCATTTATTATCGAATCGACTTAAAGCCAGATCGTCACATGGGCCCCTCATCTCTCTGAAACGGTTGTACTTATCGTCTGCAAAGCTATGTCGCGTGCTGCGGTATGCGGAGACGCTAAAAGCACCATAGTAGTACACAGATTAAGCTTCTAAGTTGATGTAATAGCCAGTAAGAAGTAGTACAATTCAAGTTATAGGTATCGATTATTGACCTTTTAGCTGGCTTTTGTGCCTTGGACATGGGCTAGGACCTTATGATTCCGCACGGAAGGAGGACTAGCAGCCGAGTTGCTTGGGAGAATGTGAAAAGTGTTCATATGTAGTAAAAACCTGAAAAATGCGTCTGTTTTCGTCATTTGTTATCGAATCGACTTAAAGCCAGATTGTCACATTGGCCGCTCTTCTCTCTGAAACGGTTGTACTTAACGTCTGCAAAGTTATGTCGCGTGCTGCGGTATGCGGAGACAGTAAAAGCACCATAGTAGAATACAGATGAAGCTTCAAAGTTGATGTAATAGCCAGTAAGAAGTAGTACAATTCAAGATTTAGGTATCGATTATTGACTTTTTTGCTGGCTTTGGTGCCTTGGACATGAGCTAGGACCTTACGATTCTGCATGAAAGTAGGACTAGCTGCCGAGTTGCACGGGAGAATGTAAAAAGTGTTCATATGTAGTATAAACCTGAGAAATCCGTCCGTTTTCGTCACTTGTTATCGAATCGACTTAAAGCCAGATCGTCACATTGGCCCCTCTTCTCTCTGAAACGGTTGTACTTATCGTCTGCAAAGCTATGTCGCGTGCTGCGGTATGCGGAGACACTAAAAGCACCATAGTAGAACACAGATGAAGGTTCTAAGTTGATAAGATAGCCAGTGAGAAATACTACAATTCAAGTTTTAAGTATCGATTATTGACTTTTTAGCTGGCTTAGGTGCCTTGGACATGAGCTAGGACCTTAAGATTCTGCATGAAAGGAGGACTAGCAGCCGCGTTGCACGGGAGTATGTGAAAAGTGTTCATATGTAGTAAAAACCTGAGAAATCCGTCCATTTCCGTCATTTGTTATCGAATCGGCTTAATGCCAGTTCGTCACATAGGCCCCTCTTCTCTCTGAAACGGTTGTACTTATCGTCTGCAAAGCTATGTCGCGTGCTGCGGTATGCGGAGACACTAAAAGCACCATAGTAGAACACAGATGAAGCTTCTAAGTTGATGTAATAGCCAGTAAGGAGTAGTACAATTCAAGTTTTAGGTATCGAATATTGACTTTTTAGCTGGCTTTGGTGCCTTGGACATGAGCTAGGACCTTAAGATTCTGCATGAAAGGAGGACTATCAGCCGCGTTGCACGGGAGTATGTGAAAAGTGTTCATATGTAGTAAAAACCTGTGAAATCCGTCCATTTTCGTCATTTGTTATCTAACCGACTTGAGGCCAGTTCGTCACATTGGCCCCTCTTCTCTCTGAAACGGTTGTACTTATCATCTGCAAAGCTATGTCGCGTGCTGCGGTATGCGGAGACACTAAAATCTCCATAGTGGAACACAGATGAAGCTTCTAAGTTGAAGTAATAGCTAGTAAGATGTAGTCAATTTAGGTATCGATTATTGACTTTTTAGCTGGCTTTTGTGCCTTGGACATGAGCTAGGACCTTATGATTCCGCACGGAAGGAGGACTAGCAGCCGAGTTGCTTGGGAGAATGTGAAAAGTGTTCATATGTAGTAAAAACTTGAAAAATGCGTCCGTTTTCGTCATGTGTTATCGAATCGACTTAAAGCCAGATTGTCACATTGGCCGCTCTTCTATCTGAAACGGTTGTACTTATCGTCTGCAAAGCTATGTCGCGTGCTGCGGTATGCGGAGACACTAAAAGCACCATAGTAGAACACAGATGAAGCTTCTACGTTGATGTAATAGCCAATAAGGAGTAGTACAATTCAAGTTTTAGGTATCGAATATTGACTTTTTAGCTGGCTTTGGTTCCTTGGACATGAGCTAGGACCTTAAGATTCTGCATGAAAGGAGAACTATCAGCCGCGTTGCACGGGAGTATGTGAAAAGTGTTCATATGTAGTAAAAACCTGAGAAATCCGTCCATTTTCGTCATTTGTTACCTAATCGACTTGAGGCCAGTTCATCACATTGGCCCCTCTTCGCTCTGAAACGGTTGTACTTATCGACTGCAAAGCTATGTCGCGTGCTGCGGTATGCGGAGACACTAAAAGCACCATAGTAGAACACAGATGAAGCTTCTAAGTTGATGTAATAGCCAGTAAGGAGTAGTACAATTCAAGTTTTAGGTATCGAATATTGACTTTTTAGCTGGCTTTGGCGCCTTGGACATGAGCTAGGACCTTAAGATTCTGCATGAAAGGAGGACTAGCAGCCGAGTTGCACGGGAGGATGCGAAAAGTGTTCATATGTAGTAAAAACCTGAGAAATCCGTCCGTTTTCGTAATTTATTATCGAATCGACTTAAAGCAGTGCGTCACATTGGCCGCTCTTCTCTCTGAAACGGTTGTAGTTATCGTCTGCAAAGCTATGTCGCGTGCTGCGGTATGCGGAGACACTAAAAGCACCATAGTAGAACACAGATGAAGCTACTAAGTTGATGTAATAGCCAGTAAGGAGTAGTACAATTCAAGTTTTAGGTATCGAATATTGACTTTTTAGCTGGCTTTGGCGCCTTGGACATGAGCTAGGACCTTAAGATTCTGCATGAAAGGAGGACTAGCAGCCGCGTTGCACGGGACTATGTGACAAGTGTTCATATGTAGTAAAAACCTGAGAAATCCGTCCATTTTCGTCATTTGTTATCGAATCGACTTAAAGCCAGATCGTCACATTGGCCTCTCTTCTCTCTGAAACGGTTGTACTTATCGTCTGCAAAGCTATGTCGCGTGCTGCGGTTTGCGGAGACACTAAAATCACCATAGTGGAACACAGATGAAGCTTCTAAGTTGATGTAATAGCTAGTAAGATGTTGTCAATTTAGGTATCGATTATTGACTTTTTAGCTGGCTTTGGTGCCTTGGACATGAGCTATGTCCTTAAGATTCTGCATGAAAGGAGGACTAGCAGCCGAGTTGCATTGGAGAATGTGGAAAGTGTTCATATGTAGTAAAAACCTGAGAAATCCGGCCGTTTTAGTCATTTGTTATCGAATCAACTTGAAGCCAGATCGTCACATTGCCCGCTTTTCTCTCTAAAACCGTTGTACTTATCGTCTGCAAAGCTATGCCGCGTGCTGCGGTATGCGGAGACACTAAAAGCACCATAGTAGAACTCAGACGAAGCTTCAAAGTTGATGTAATAGCCAGTAAGAAGTAGTACAATTCAAGTTTTAGGTATCGATTATTGACTTTTTAGCTGGCTTTGGTGCCTTGGACATGAGCTATGTCCTTAAGATTCTGCATGAAATTAGGACTAGCAGCCGAGATGCATGGGAGAATGTGAATAGTGTTCATCTGTAGTAAAAAAATGATAAATCCGTCCGTTTTCGTCAGTTGTTATCGAATCAACTTGAAGCCAGATCGTCATATTGCCCGCTCTTCTCTCTGAAACGGTTGTACTTATCGTCTGCAAAGCTATGTCGCGTGCTGCGGTATGCGGAGTCACTAAAAGCACCATAGTAGAACACAGATGAAGCTTCTAAGTTGATGTAATAGCCAGTAAGAAGTAGTACATACAAGATTTAGTATCGATTATTGACTTTTTTGCTGGCTTTGGTGCCTTGGACATGAGCTAGGACCTTACGATTCTGCATGAAAGGAGGACTAGCAGCCGAGTTGCACGGGAGAATGTAAAAAGTGTTCACATGTCGTATAAACCTGAGAAATCCGTCCATTTTCGTCACTTGTTATCGAATCGACTTAAAGCCAGATCGTCACATTGGCACCTCTTCTCTCTGAAACGGTTGTACTTATCGTCTGCAAAGCTATGTCGCGTGCTGCGGTATGCGGAGACACTAAAAGCACCATAGTAGAACACAGATGAAGGTTCTAAGTTGATGTGATAGCCAGTGAGAAATACTACAATTCAAGTTTTAGGTATCGATTATTGACTTTTTAGCTGGCTTAGGTGCCTTGGACATGTGCTAGGACCTTAAGATTCTGCATGAAAGGAGGACTAGCAGCCGCGTTGCACGGGAGTATGTGCAAAGTGTTCATATGTAGTAAAAACCTGAGAAATCCGTCCATTTTCGTCATTTGTTATCGAATCGACTTAAAGCCAGTTCGTCACATTGGCCCCTCTTCTCCCTGAAACGGTTGTACTTATCGTCTGCAAAGCTATGTCGCGTGCTGCGGTATGCGGAGACACTAAAAGCACCATAGTAGAACACAGATGAAGCTTCTAAGTTGATGTAATAGCCAGTAAGAAGTAGTACAATTCAAGTTTTAGGTATCGAATATTGACTTTTTAGCTGGCTTTGGTGCCTTGGACATGAGCTAGAACCTTAAGATTCATCATGAAAGGAGGACTATCAGCCGCGTTGCACGGGAGTATGTGAAAAGTGTTCATATGTAGTAAAAACCTGTGAAATCCGTCCATTTTCGTCATTTGTTATCTAATCGACTTGAGGCCAGTTCGTCACATTGGCCCCTCCTCTCTCTGAAACGGTTGTACTTATCGTCTGCAAAGCTATGTCGCGTGCTGCAGTATGCGGAGACACTAAAAGCACCATAGTAGAACACGGATGATGCTTCTAAGTTGATGTGATAGCCAGTGAGAAGTAGTACAATTCAAGTTTTGGGTATCGATTATTGACTTTTTAGCTGGCTTTTATGCCTTGGACATGAGCTAGGACCTTATGAATCTGCATGAAAGGAGGACTAGCAGCCGAGGTGCATGGGAGAATGTGAATAGTGTTCATCTGTAGTAAAAAAATGAGAAATCCGTCCGTTTTCGTCATTTGTTATCGAATCGACTTAAAGCAGATCGTTACATTGGCCGCTCTTCTCTCTGAAACGGTTGTACTTATCGTCTGCAAAGCTATGTCGCATGCTGCAGTATGCGGAGACACTAAAAGCACCATAGTAGAACACAGATGAAGCTTCTAAGTTGATGTAATAGCCAGTAAGGAGTAGTACAATTCAAGTTTTAGGTATCGAATATTGACTTTTTAGCTGGCTTTGGCGCCTTGGACATGAGCTAGGACCTTAAGATTCTGCATGAAAGGAGGACTAGCAGCCGAGTTGCACGGGAGGATGCGAAAAGTGTTCATATGCATTAAGAACCTGAGAAATCCGTCCGTTTTCGTAATTTATTATGGAATCGACTTAAAGCAGTGCGTCACATTCGCCGCTCTTCTCTCTGAAACGGTTGTACTTATCGTCTGCAAAGCTATGTAGCGTGCTGCGGTATGCGGAGACACTAAAAGCACCATAGTAGAACACAGATTAAGCTTCTAAGTTGATGTAATAGCCAGTAAGAAGTAGTACAATTCAAGATTTAGGTATCGATTATTGACTTTTTAGCTGGCTTTTGTGCCTTGGACATGAGCTTGGACCTTATGATTCTGCATGAAAGGAGGACTAGCAGCCGAGTTGCATGGGAGAATGTGAAAAGTGTTCATATGTAGTAAAAACCTGAGAAATCCGTCCGTTTTGGTCATTTGTTATCGAATCGACTTAAAGCCAGATCGTCACATTGCCGCTCTTCTCTCTAAAACGGTTGTACTTATCGTCTGCAAAGCTATGTCGCGTGCTGCGGTATGCGGAGACACTAAAATCACCATAGTGGAACACAGATGAAGCTTCTAAGTTGATGTAATAGCTAGTAAGATGTAGTCAACTTAGGTATCGATTATTGACTTTTTAGCTGGCTTTGGTGCCTTGGACATGAGCTATGTCCTTAAGAATCTGCATGAAAGGAGGACTAGCAGCCGAGTTGCATTGGAGAATGTGGAAAGTGTTCATATGTAGTAAAAACCTGAGAAATCCGTCCGTTTTAGTCATTTGTTATCGAATCAACTTGAAGCCAGATCGTCACGTTGCCCGCTTTTCTCTCTGAAACGGTTGTACTTATCGTCTGCAAAGCTATGTCGCGTGCTGCAGTATGCGGAGACACTAAAAGCACCATAGTAGAACGCAGATCAAGCTTCTAAATTGATGTGATAGCCAGTGAGAAGTAGTACAATTAAAGTTTTAGGTATCGATTATTGACTTTTTAGCTGGCTTTTGTGCCTTGGAAATGAGCTAGGACCTTATGATTCTGCATGAAAGGAGGACTAGCAGCCGAGTTACATGGGAGAATGTGAAATGTGTTCATATGTAGTAAAAACCTGAGAAGTCCGTCCGTTTTCGTCATTTGTTATCGAATCGACTTAAAGCCAGATCGTCACATTGGCCGCTCTTCTCTCTGAAACGGTTGTACTTATCGTCTGCAAAGCTATGTCGCGTGCTGCGGTATGCGGAGACACTAAAAGCAACATAGTAGAAAACAGATGAAGCTTCCAAGTTGATGTAATAGCCAGTAAGTAGTAGTAGTACAATTCAAGATTTAGGTATCGATTATTGACTTTTTTGCTGCCTTTGTTGCCTTGGACATGACCTAGGACCTTAAGATTCTGCATGAAAGGAGGACTAGCAGCCGAGTTGCACGGGAGAATGTAAAAAGTGTTCACATGTAGTAAAAACCTGAGAAATCCGTCCGTTTTCGTCATTTGTTATCGAATCGACTTAAAGCCAGATCGTCACATGGGCCCCTCTTCTCTCTGAAACGGTTATACTTATCGTCTGCAAAGCTATGTCGCGTGCTGCAGTATGCGGAGACACTAAAAGCACCATAGTAGAACACAGATGAAGCTTCTAAGTTGATGTGATAGCCAGTGAGACGTAGTACAATTCAAGTTTTAGGTATCGATTATTGTCTTTTTAGCTTGCTTTGGTGCCTTGGACATGAGCTAGGACCTAAAGACTCTGCATGAAAGGAGGACTAGCAGCCGCGTTGCACGGGAGGATGTAAAAAGTGTTCATATGTAGTAAAAACCTGAGAAATCCGTCCGTTTTCGTCATTTGTTATCGAATCGACTTAAAGCCAGATCGTCACATGGGCCTCTCTTCTCTCTGAAACGGTTGTACTTATCGTCTGCAAAGCTATGTCGCGTGCTGCGGTATGCGGAGACACTAAAAGCACCATAGCAGAACACAGATTAAGCTTCTAAGTTGATGTAATAGCCAGTAAGAAGTAGTACAACTCAAGTTTTAGGTATCGATTATTGACCTTTTAGCTGGCTTTTGTGCCTTGGACATGAGCTAGGACCTTATGATTCCGCTCGGAAGGAGGACTAGCAGCCGAGTTGCTTGAGAGAATGTGATAAGTGTTCATATGTAGTAAAAACCTGAAAAATGCGTCCGTTTTCGTCATGTGTTATCGAATCGACTTAAAGCCAGATTGTCAGATTGGCCGCTCTTCTATCTGAAACGGTTGAACTTATCGTCTGCAAAGCTATGTCGCGTGCTGCGGTATGCGGAGACACTAAAAGCACCATAGTAGAATACAGATGAAGCTTCAAAGTTGATGTAATAGCCAGTAAGAAGTTGTACAATTCAAGATTTAGGTATCGATTATTGACTTTTTTGCAGGCTTTGGTGCCTTGGACATGAGCTAGGACCTTACGATTCTGCATGAAAGGAGGACTAGCAGCCGAGTTGCACGGGAGAATGTAAAAAGTGTTCATATGTAGTATAAACCTGAGAAATCCGTCCATTTTCGTCATTTGTTATCTAATCGATTTGAGGCCAGTTCGTCACATTGGCCCCTCTTCTCTCTGAAACGGTTGTACTTATCGTCTGCAAAGCTATGTCGCGTGCTGCGGTATGCGGAGACACTAAAAGCACCATAGTAGAACACAGATGAAGCTTCTAAGTTGATGTAATAGCCAGTAAGAAGTAGTACAACTCAAGTTTTAGGTATCGATTATTGACCTTTTAGCTGGCTTTTGTGCCTTGGACATGAGCTAGGACCTTATGATTCCGCACGGAAGGAGGACTAGCAGCCGAGTTGCTTGAGAGAATGTGATAAGTGTTCATATGTAGTAAAAACCTGAAAAATGCGTCCGTTTTCGTCATGTGTTATCGAATCGACTTAAAGCCAGATTGTCACATTGGCCGCTCTTCTATCTGAAACGGTTGAACTTATCGTCTGCAAAGCTATGTCGCGTGCTGCGGTATGCGGAGACACTAAAAGCACCATAGTAGAATACAGATGAAGCTTCAAAGTTGATGTAATAGCCAGTAAGAAGTAGTACAATTCAAGATTTAGGTATCGATTATTGACTTTTTTGCTGGCTTTGGTGCCTTGGACATGAGCTAGGACCTTACGATTCTGCATGAAAGGAGGACTAGCAGCCGAGTTGCACGGGAGAATGTAAAAAGTGTTCATATGTAGTAAAAACCTGAGAAATCCGTCCGTTTTCGGAACATATTATCGAATCGACTTAAAGCAGTGCTTCACATTGTCCGCTCTTCTCTCTGAAACGGTTGTACTTATCGTCTGCAAAGCTATGTCGCATGCTGCAGTATGCGGAGACACTAAAAGCACCATAGTAGAACTCAGATGAAGCTTCTAAGTTGATGTGATAGCCAGTGAGAAGTAGTACGATTCAAGATTTAGGTATCGATTATTGACTTTTTAGCTGGCTTTGGTGCCTTGGACATGGGCTAGGACCTTAAGATTCTGCATGAAAGGAGGACTAGCAGCCGAGTTGCACGGGAGGATGCGAAAAGTGTTCTTATGTAGTAAAAACCTGAGAAATCCGTCCGTTTTCGTAATTTATTATCGAATCGACTTAAAGCAGTGCGTCACATTGGCCGCTCTTCTCTCTGAAATTGGAATTCGATTACTCGATAAATAGTACAATTCTCAAGGCTGTCAATTCAACTAAGTACCTGGGTGTTAAAATTACAAACAACTTCAGTTGGAAGGACCACATAGATAATATTGTCGGGAAGGCGAGCCAAAGGTTGCGTTTCATTGGCAGGACACTTAGAAGATGCAACAAGTCCACTAAAGAGACAGCTTACACTACACTCGTTCGTCCTCTGTTAGAATATTGCTGCGCGGTGTGGGATCCTTACCAGGTGGGATTGACGGAGGACATCGAGAGGGTGCAAAGAAGGGCAGCTCGTTTTGTATTATCGCGTTATAGGGGAGAGAGTGTGGCAGATACGATACACGAGTTGGGATGGAAGTCATTACAGCATAGACGTTATTCGTCGCGGCGAGACCTTTTTACGAAATTTCAGTCACCAACTTTCTCTTCCGAATGCGAAAATATTTTGTTGAGCCCAACCTACATAGGTAGGAATGATCATCAAAATAAAATAAGAGAAATCAGAGCTCGAACAGAAAGGTTTAGGTGTTCGTTTTTCCCGCTCGCTGTTCGGGAGTGGAATAGTAGAGAGATAGTATGATTGTGGTTCGATGAACCCTCTGCCAAGCACTTAAATGTTAATTGCAGAGTAGTCATGTAGATGTAGATGAAACGGTTGTACTTATCGTCTGCAAAGCTATGTCGCGTGCTGCGGTATGCGCAGACACTAAAAGCACCATAGTAGAACACAGATTAAGCTTCTAAGTTGATGTAATAGCCAGTAAGAAGTAGTACAATTCAAGTTTTTTGTATCGATTATTGACTTTTTAGCTGGCTTTTCTGCCTTGGACATGAGCTAGGACCATATGATTCTGCATGAAAGGAGGACTAGCAGCCGAGTTGCATGGGAGAATGTGAAAAGTGTTCATATGTAGTAAAAACCTGAGAAATCCGTCCGTTTTGGTCATTTGTTATCGAATCGACTTAAAGCCAGATCGTCACATTGGCCGCTCTTCTCCCTGAAACGGTTGTACTTATCGTCTGCAAAGCTATGTCGCGTGCTGCGGTATGCGGAGACACTAAAAGCACCGTAGTAGAACACAGATGAAGGATCTAAGTTGATGTAATAGCCAACAAGGAGTAGTACAATTCAAGTTTTAGGTATCGAATATTGACTTTTTAGTTGGCTTTGGTGCCTTGGACATGAGCTATGTCCTTAAGATTCTGCATGAAAGGAGGACTAGCAGCCGAGTTGCATGGGAGAATGTGAAAAGTGTTCATATGTAGTAAAAACCTGAGAAATCCGTCCGTTTTAGTCATTTGTTATCGAATCAACTTGATGCCAGATCGTCACATTGCCCGCTCTTCTCTCTGAAACGGTTGTTCTTATCGTCTGCAAAGCTATGTCGCGTGCTGCGGTATGCGGCGACACTAAAAGCACCATAGTAGAACACAGATGAAGCTTCTAAGTTGATGTAATAGCCAGTAGGGAGTAGTACAATTCAAGTTTTAGGTATCGAATATTGACTTTGTAGCTGGCTTTGGTGCCTTGAACATGAGCTAGGACCTTAAGATTTCGCATGAAAGGAGGACTAGCAGCCGCGTTGCACGGGAGTATGTGAAAAGTGTTCATATGTAGTAAAAACCTGAGAAATCCGTCCATTTTCGTCATTTGTTATCGAATCGACTTAAAGCCAGATCGTCACATTGGCCGCTCTTCTCTCTGAAACGGTTGTACTTATCGTCTGCAAAGCTATGTCGCGTGCTGCGGTATGCGGAGACACTAAAAGCACCATAGTAGAACACAGATTAAGCTTCTAAGTTGATGTAATAGCAAGTAAGAAGTAGTACAATTCAAGTTTTAGGTATCGATTATGGACTTTTTAGCTGGCTTTGGTGCCTTGGACATGAGCTAGGACCTTAAGATTCTGCATGAAAGGAGGACTAGCAGCCGCATTGCATGGGAGTATGTGAAAAGAGTTTATATGTTTTAAAAACCTGAGAAATCCGTCCATTTTCGTCATTTGTTATCGAATCGACTTAAAGCCAGATCGTCACATTGGCCGCTCCTCTATCTGAAACGGTTGAACTTATCGTCTGCAAAACTTTGTCGCGTGCTGCGGTATGCGGAGGCACTAAAATCACCATAGTGGAACACAGATGAAGCTTCTAAGTTGATATAATAGCCAGTAAGAAGTAGTACAATTCAAGTTTTAGGTAACGATTATTGACTTTTTAGCTGGCTTTGGTGCCTTGGACATTAGCCAGGACCTTAAGATTCTGCATGAAAGGAGGACTAGCAGCCGAGTTGAACGGGAGAATGCGAAAAGTGTTCATATGTAGTAAAATCCTGAGAAATCTGTCCGTTTACGTAATTTATTATCGAATTGACTTAAAGCCAGATTGTCACATTGGCCGCTCTTCTCTCTAAAACGGTTGTACTTATCGTCTGCAAAGCTATATCGCGTGCTCCGGTATGCGGAGACACTAAAAGCACTATAGTAGAACACAGATGATGCTTCTAAGTTGATGTAATAGCCAGTAAGGAGTAGTACAATTCAAGTTTTAGGTATCGATTATTGACATTTTAGCCGGCTTTGGTGCCTTGAACATGAGCTAGGAACTTAAGATTCTGCATGAAAGGAGGACTAGCAGCCGAGTTGCAAGGGAGAATGTGAAAAGTGTTCATATGTAGTAAAAACCTGAGAAATCCGTCCGTTTTCATCATTTATTATAGAATCGACTTAAATCCAGATCGTCACATTGGCCGCAGTTCTGTCTGAAACGGCTGTACTTATCGTCTGCAAAGCTATGTCGCGTGCTGCGGTATGCGGAGACACTAAAAGCACCATAGTAGAACATAGATGAAGCCTCTAAGTTGATGTAATAGCCAGTAAGAAGTAGTACAATTTACGTTTTAGGTATCGATTTTTGACTTTTTAGCTGGCTTTGGAGCCTTGGACATGAGGTAGGACCTTAAGATTCTGCATGAAAGGAGGACTAGCAGCCGCGTTGCACGGGAGTATTGTGAAAAGTGTTCATATGTAGTAAAAACCTGCGAAATCCGTCCGTTTTCGTCATTTGTTATCGAATCAACTTGAAGCCAGATCGTCACATTGGCCGCTCTTCTCTCTGAAACGGTTGTACTTATCGTCTGCAAAGCTATGTCGCGTGATGCGGTATGCGGAGACACTAAATGAACTATAGTAGAACACAGATTAAGCTTCTAAGTTGATGTAATAGCCAGTAAGAAGTAGTAAAATTCAAGTTTTAGGGATCGATTACTGACTATTTTGCTGGCTTTGGTGCCTTGGACATGCGCTAGGACCTTAAGATTCTGCATGAAAGGAGAACTAGCAGCCGCGTTGCACGGGAGTATGTGAAAAGTGTTCATATGTAGTAAAAACCTGAGAAATCCGTCCGTTTTCGTCATTTGTTATCGAATCGACTTAAAGCCAGATCGTCACATTGGCCGCTCTTCTCTCTGAAACGGTAGTACTTATCGTCTGCAAAGCTATGTCGCGTGCTGCGGTATGCGGAGACACTAAAAGCACCATAGTGGAACACAGATGAGGCTTCTAAGTTGATGTAATAGCCAGTAAGAAGTAGTACAGTTCAAGTTTTAGGTATCGATTATTGACTATTTTGCTGGCTTTTGTGCCTTGGACATGAGCTAGGAGCTTAAGATTATGCATGAAAGGAGGACTAGCAGCCGCGTTGCACGGGAGTATGTGAAAAGTGTTCATATGTGGTAAAAACCTGAGAAATCCGTCCGTTTTCTTCATTTGTTATCGAAACGACTTAAAGCCAGATCGTCACATTGGCCGCTCTTCTCTCTGAAACGGTTGTACTTATCGTCTGCAAAGCTATGTCGCGTTTGCAGTATGCGGAGACACTAAAAGCACCATAGTAGAACACACATGAAGCTTCTAAGTTGATGTAATAGCAAGTAAGAAGAAGTACAATTCAAGTTTTAGGTATCGATTATTGACTTTTAGCTGGCTTTGGTACATTGGACATGAGCTAGGAGCTTAAGATTCTGCATGAAAGCAGGACTAGCAGCCGAGTTGCACGGGTGAATGCGAAAAGTGTTCATATGTAGTAAAAACCTGAGAAACCCGTAAGTTTTCGTCATTTGTTATCGAATCGACTTAAAGCCAGATCGTCACATTGGCCAGTCTTCTCTCTGAAACGGTTGTACTTATCGTCTGCAAAGGTATGTCGAGTGCTGCGGTATGTGGAGACACTAAAATCACCATAGTAGAACACAGATGAAGCTTCTAAGTTGATTTACTAGCAAGTAAGAAGTAGTACAATTTAAGTTTTAGGTTTCGATTATTGACTTTTTAGCCGGCTTTGGTGCCTTGAACATGAGCTAGGACCTTAAGATTCTGCATGAAAGGAGGACTAGCAGCCGAGTTGCACGGGAAAATGTGAAAAGTGTTCATATGTAGTAAAAACCTGAGAAGTCCGTCCATTTTCATCATTTGTTACAGAATCGACTTAAATCCAGATCGTCACATTAGCCGCAGTTCTGTCTGAAACGGCTGTACTTATCGTCTGCAAAGCTATGTCGCGTGCTGCGGTATGCGGAGACACTAAAAGCACCATAGTAGAACATAGATGAAGCTTCTAAGTTGATGTAATAGCCAGTAAGAAGTAGTACAATTTACGTTTTAGGAATCGATTTTTGACTTTTTACCTGGCTTTGGAGCCATGGACATGATGTAGGACCTTAAGATTCTGCATGAAAGGAGGACTAGCAGCCGAGTTGCAAGGGAGAATGTTAAAAGTGTTCATATGTAGTAAAAACCTGAGAAATCCGTTCGTTTTCGTCATTTGTTATCGAATCGACTTAAAGCCAGATCGGCACATTGGCCGCTCTTCTCTCTGAAACGGTAGTACTTATCGTCTGCAAAGCTATGTCGCGTGCTGCGGTATACGGAGACACTAAAAGCACCATAGTAGAACACAGATGAAGCTTCGAAGTTGATGTAATAGCCAGTAAGAAGTAGTACAGTTGAAGTTTTAGTTATTGATTATTGACTATTTTGCTGGCTTTTGTGCCTTTGTACATGAGCTAGGAGCTTACGATTCTGCATGAAACGAGGACTAGCAGCCGCGTTGCACGGGAGTATGTGAAAAGTGTTCATATGTAGTAAAAACCAGAGAAATCCGTCCGTTTTCGTCATTTGTTATCGAATCGACTGAAAGCCAGATCGTCACATTGGCCGCTCTTCTCTCTGAAACGGTTGTACTTATCGTCTGCAAAGCTATGCCGCGTGCTGCGGTATGCGGAGATAGTTAAATCACCATTGTAGAACACAGATGAAGCTTCAAAGTTGAAGTAATAACCAGGTAAATGTAGTACAATTCAAGACTTAGGTTCGATTATTGACTTTTTACCATTCTTTGGTGCCTTGGACATGAGCTAGGACCTTAAGATTCTGCATGAAAGGAGGACTAGCAGCCCAGTTGCATGGGAGAATGTGAAAAGTGTTCATATGTAGTAAAAACCTGAGAAATCCGTCCGTTTTCGTCATTTGTTATCGAATCGACTTAAACCCAGATTGTCACATTGGCCCCTCTTCTCTGAAACGGTTGTACTTATCGTCTGCAAAGCTATGTCGCGTGCTGCGGTATGCGGAGACACTAAACCACCATAGTAGAACATAGATGAAGCTTCTAAGTTGATGTAATAGCCAGTAAGAAGTAGTACAATTTACGTTTTAGGTATCGATTTTTGACTTTTTAGCTGGCTTTGGAGCCTTGGACATGAGGTAGGACCTTAAGATTCTGCATGAAAGGAGGACTAGCAGCCGCGTTGCACGGGAGTATGTGAAAAGTGTTCATATGTAGTAAAAACCTGAGAAATCCGTCCGTTTTCGTCATTTGTTATCGAATCAACTTGAAGCCAGATCGTCACATTGTACTTATCGTCTGCAAAGCTATATCGCGTGATGCGGTATGCGGAGACACTAAAAGCACCATAGTAGAACTCAGATGAAGCTTCTAAGTTGATTTAATAGCCAGTAAGAAGTAGTAAAATTCAAGTTTTAGGGATCGATTACTGACTATTTTGCTGGCTTTGGTACCTTGGACATGAGCTAGGACCTTAAGATTCTGCATGAAAGGAGAACTAGCAGCCGCGTTGCACGGGAGTATGTGAAAAGTGTTCATATGTAGTAAAAACCTGAGAAATCCGTCCGTTTTCGTCATTTGTTATCGAATCGACTTAAAGCCAGATCGTCACATTGGCCGCTCTTCTCTCTGAAACGGTTGTACTTATCGTCTGCAAAGCTATGTCGCGTGCTGCGGTATGCGGAGACACTAAAAGCACTATAGTAGAACACAGATGATGCTTCTAAGTTGATGTAATAGCCAGTAAGGAGTAGTACAATTCAAGTTTTAGGTATCGATTATTGACATTTTAGCCGGCTTTGGTGCCTTGAACATGAGCTAGGAACTTAAGATTCTGCATGAAAGGAGGACTAGCAGCCGAGTTGCAAGGGAGAATGTGAAAAGTGTTCATATGTAGTAAAAACCTGAGAAATCCGTCCGTTTTCATCATTTGTTATAGAATCGACTTAAATCCAGATCGTCACATTGGCCGCTCTTCTCTCTGAAACGGTTGTACTTATCGTCTGCAAAGCTATGCCGCGTGCTGCGGTATGCGGAGATAGTTAAATCACCATTGTAGAACACAGATGAAGCTTCTAAGTTGAAGTAATAACCAGGTAAATGTAGTACAATTCAAGACTTAGGTTCGATTATTGACTTTTTACCATTCTTTGGTGCCTTGGACATGAGCTAGGACCTTAAGATTCTGCATGAAAGGAGGACTAGCAGCCCAGTTGCATGGGAGAATGTGAAAAGTGTTCATATGTAGTAAAAACCTGAGAAATCCGTCCGTTTTCGTCATTTGTTATCGAATCGACTTAAACCCAGATTGTCACATTGGCCCCTCTTCTCTGAAACGGTTGTACTTATCGTCTGCAAAGCTATGTCGCGTGCTGCGGTATGCGGAGACACTAAACCACCATAGTAGAACATAGATGAAGCTTCTAAGTTGATGTAATAGCCAGTAAGAAGTAGTACAATTTACGTTTTAGGTATCGATTTTTGACTTTTTAGCTGGCTTTGGAGCCTTGGACATGAGGTAGGACCTTAAGATTCTGCATGAAAGGAGGACTAGCAGCCGCGTTGCACGGGAGTATGTGAAAAGTGTTCATATGTAGTAAAAACCTGAGAAATCCGTCCGTTTTCGTCATTTGTTATCGAATCAACTTGAAGCCAGATCGTCACATTGTACTTATCGTCTGCAAAGCTATATCGCGTGATGCGGTATGCGGAGACACTAAAAGCACCATAGTAGAACACAGATGAAGCTTCTAAGTTGATTTAATAGCCAGTAAGAAGTAGTAAAATTCAAGTTTTAGGGATCGATTACTGACTATTTTGCTGGCTTTGGTACCTTGGACATGAGCTAGGACCTTAAGATTCTGCATGAAAGGAGAACTAGCAGCCGCGTTGCACGGGAGTATGTGAAAAGTGTTCATATGTAGTAAAAACCTGAGAAATCCGTCCGTTTTCGTCATTTGTTATCGAATCGACTTAAAGCCAGATCGTCACATTGGCCGCTCTTCTCTCTGAAACGGTTGTACTTATCGTCTGCAAAGCTATGTCGCGTGCTGCGGTATGCGGAGACACTAAAAGCACTATAGTAGAACACAGATGATGCTTCTAAGTTGATGTAATAGCCAGTAAGGAGTAGTACAATTCAAGTTTTAGGTATCGATTATTGACATTTTAGCCGGCTTTGGTGCCTTGAACATGAGCTAGGAACTTAAGATTCTGCATGAAAGGAGGACTAGCAGCCGAGTTGCAAGGGAGAATGTGAAAAGTGTTCATATGTAGTAAAAACCTGAGAAATCCGTCCGTTTTCATCATTTGTTATAGAATCGACTTAAATCCAGATCGTCACATTGGCCGCAGTTCTGTCTGAAACGGCTGTACTTATCGTCTGCAAAGCTATGTCGCGTGCTGCGGTATGCGGAGACACTAAAAGCACCATAGTAGAACATAGATGAAGCCTCTAAGTTGATGTAATAGCCAGTAAGAAGTAGTACAATTTACGTTTTAGGTATCGATTTTTGACTTTTTAGCTGGCTTTGGAGCCTTGGACATGAGGTAGGACCTTAAGATTCTGCATGAAAGGAGGACTAGCAGCCGCGTTGCACGGGAGTATTGTGAAAAGTGTTCATATGTAGTAAAAACCTGCGAAATCCGTCCGTTTTCGTCATTTGTTATCGAATCAACTTGAAGCCAGATCGTCAAATTGGCCGCTCTTCTCTCTGAAACGGTTGTACTTATCGTCTGCAAAGCTATGTCGCGTGATGCGGTATGCGGAGACACTAAATGAACTATAGTAGAACACAGATTAAGCTTCTAAGTTGATGTAATAGCCAGTAAGAAGTAGTAAAATTCAAGTTTTAGGGATCGATTACTGACTATTTTGCTGGCTTTGGTGCCTTGGACATGAGCTAGGACCTTAAGATTCTGCATGAAAGGAGAACTAGCAGCCGCGTTGCACGGGAGTATGTGAAAAGTGTTCATATGTAGTAAAAACCTGAGAAATCCGTCCGTTTTCGTCATTTGTTATCGAATCGACTTAAAGCCAGATCGTCACATTGGCCGCTCTTCTCTCTGAAACGGTAGTACTTATCGTCTGCAAAGCTATGTCGCGTGCTGCGGTATGCGGAGACACTAAAAGCACCATAGTGGAACACAGATGAGGCTTCTAAGTTGATGTAATAGCCAGTAAGAAGTAGTACAGTTCAAGTTTTAGGTATCGATTATTGACTTTTAGCTGGCTTTGGTACATTGGACATGAGCTAGGAGCTTAAGATTCTGCATGAAAGCAGGACTATCAGCCGAGTTGCACGGGTGAATGCGAAAAGTGTTCATATGTAGTAAAAACCTGAGAAACCCGTAAGTTTTCGTCATTTGTTATCGAATCGACTTAAAGCCAGATCGTCACATTGGCCAGTCTTCTCTCTGAAACGGTTGTACTTATCGTCTGCAAAGGTATGTCGAGTGCTGCGGTATGTGGAGACACTAAAATCACCATAGTAGAACACAGATGAAGCTTCTAAGTTGATTTACTAGCAAGTAAGAAGTAGTACAATTTAAGTTTTAGGTTTCGATTATTGACTTTTTAGCCGGCTTTGGTGCCTTGAACATGAGCTAGGACCTTAAGATTCTGCTTGAAAGGAGGACTAGCAGCCGAGTTGCACGGGAAAATGTGAAAAGTGTTCATATGTAGTAAAAACCTGAGAAATCCGTCCATTTTCATCATTTGTTACAGAATCGACTTAAATCCAGATCGTCACATTAGCCGCAGTTCTGTCTGAAACGGCTGTACTTATCGTCTGCAAAGCTATGTCGCGTGCTGCGGTATGCGGAGACACTAAAAGCACCATAGTAGAACATAGATGAAGCTTCTAAGTTGATGTAATAGCCAGTAAGAAGTAGTACAATTTACGTTTTAGGAATCGATTTTTGACTTTTTACCTGGCTTTGGAGCCATGGACATGATGTAGGACCTTAAGATTCTGCATGAAAGGAGGACTAGCAGCCGAGTTGCAAGGGAGAATGTTAAAAGTGTTCATATGTAGTAAAAACCTGAGAAATCCGTTCGTTTTCGTCATTTGTTATCGAATCGACTTAAAGCCAGATCGGCACATTGGCCGCTCTTCTCTCTGAAACGGTAGTACTTATCGTCTGCAAAGCTATGTCGCGTGCTGCGGTATACGGAGACACTAAAAGCACCATAGTAGAACACAGATGAAGCTTCGAAGTTGATGTAATAGCCAGTAAGAAGTAGTACAGTTGAAGTTTTAGTTATCGATTATTGACTATTTTGCTGGCTTTTGTGCCTTTGTACATGAGCTAGGAGCTTACGATTCTGCATGAAAGGAGGACTAGCAGCCGCGTTGCACGGGAGTATGTGAAAAGTGTTCATATGTAGTAAAAACCAGAGAAATCCGTCCGTTTTCGTCATTTGTTATCGAATCGACTGAAAGCCAGATCGTCACATTGGCCGCTCTTCTCTCTGAAACGGTTGTACTTATCGTCTGCAAAGCTATGCCGCGTGCTGCGGTATGCGGAGACAGTTAAATCACCATTGTAGAACACAGATGAAGCTTCTAAGTTGAAGTAATAACCAGGTAAATGTAGTACAATTCAAGACTTAGGTTCGATTATTGACTTTTTACCATTCTTTGGTGCCTTGGACATGAGCTAGGACCTTAAGATTCTGCATGAAAGGAGGACTAGCAGCCCAGTTGCATGGGAGAATGTGAAAAGTGTTCATATGTAGTAAAAACTTGAGAAATCCGTCCGTTTTCGTCATTTGTTATCGAATCGACTTAAACCCAGATTGTCACATTGGCCCCTCTTCTCTGAAACGGTTGTACTTATCGTCTGCAAAGCTATGTCGCGTGCTGCGGTATGCGGAGTCACTAAAAGCACCATAGTAGAACATAGATGAAGCTTCTAAGTTGATGTAATAGCCAGTAAGAAGTAGTACAATTTACGTTTTAGGTATCGATTTTTGACTTTTTAGCTGGCTTTGGAGCCTTGGACATGAGGTAGGACCTTAAGATTCTGCATGAAAGGAGGACTAGCAGCCGCTTGCACGGGAGTATGTGAAAAGTGTTCATATGTAGTAAAAACCTGAGAAATCCGTCCGTTTTCGTCATTTGTTATCGAATCAACTTGAAGCCAGATCGTCACATTGTACTTATCGTCTGCAAAGCTATATCGCGTGATGCGGTATGCGGAGACACTAAAAGCACCATAGTAGAACACAGATGAAGCTTCTAAGTTGATTTAATAGCCAGTAAGAAGTAGTAAAATTCAAGTTTTAGGCATCGATTACTGACTATTTTGCTGGCTTTGGTGCCTTGGACATGAGCTAGGACCTTAAGATTCTGCATGAAAGGAGAAGTAGCAGCCGCGTTGCACGGGAGTATGTGAAAAGTGTTCATATGTAGTAAAAACCTGAGAAATCCGTCCGTTTTCGTCATTTGTTATCGAATCGACTTAAAGCCAGATCGTCACATTGCCCACTCTTCTCTCTGAAACGGTTGTACTTATCGTCTGCAAAGCTATGTCGCGTGCTGCGGTATGCGGAGTCACTAAAAGCACCATAGTAGAACACAGATGAAGCTTCTAAGTTGATTTAATAGCCAGTAAGAAGTAGTAAAATTCAAGTTTTAGGCATCGATTACTGACTATTTTGCTGGCTTTGGTGCCTTGGACATGAGCTAGGACCTTAAGATTCTGCATGAAAGGAGAACTAGCAGCCGCGTTGCACGGGAGTATGTGAAAAGTGTTTATATGTAGTAAAAACCTGAGAAATCCGTTCGTTTTCGTCATTTGTTATGGAATCGACTTAAAGCCAGATCGTCACATTGGCCGTTCTTCTCTCTGAAACGGTGTACTTATCGTCTGCAAAGCTATGTCGCGTGCTGCGGTATGCGGAGACACTAAAAGCACCATAAATGAACACAGATGAAGCTTCTAAGTTGATGTAATAGCCAGTAAGAAGTAGTGCAGTTCAAGTTTTAGTTATCGATTATTGACTATTTTGCTGGCTTTTGTGCCTTTGTACATGAGCTAGGAGCTTACGATTCTGCATGAAAGGAGGACTAGCAGCCGCGTTGCACGGGAGTATGTGAAAAGTGTTCATATGTAGTAAAAACCAGAGAAATCCGTCCGTTTTCGTCATTTGTTATCGAATCGACTTAAAGCCAGATCGTCACATTGGCCGCTCTTCTCTCTGAAACGGTAGTACTTATCGCCTGCAAAGCTATGTCGCGTGCTGCGATATACGGAGACACTAAAAGCACCATAGTAGAACACAGATGAAGCTTCTAAGTTGATGTAATAGCTAGTAAGAAGTAGTACAGTTCAAGATTTAGGTATCGATTATTGACTATATTGCTGGCTTTGGTGCCTTGGACATGAGCTAGGAGCTTAAGATTCTGCATGAAAGGAGGACTAGCAGCCGCGTTGCACGGGAGTATGTGAAAAGTGTTCATATGTAGTAAAAACCAGAGAAATCCGTCCGTTTTCATCATTTGTTATCGAATCGACTGAAAGCCAGATCGTCACATTGGCCGCTCTTCTCTCTGAAACGGTTGTACTTATCGTCTGCAAAGCTATGTCGCGTGCTGCGGTATGCGGAGACACTTAAATCACCATTGTAGAACACAGATGAAGCTTCTAAGTTGAAGTAATATCCAGTTAAATGTAGTACAATTCAAGGCTTAGGTTCGATTATTGACTTTTTACCATATTTTGGTGCCTTGGACATGAGCTAGGACCTTAAGATTCTGCATGACAGGAGGACTAGCAGCCGAGTTGCATGGGAGTATGTCAAAAGTGTTCAATGTAGTAAAAACCTGAGAAATCCGTCCGTTTTCGTCATTTGTTATCGAATTGACTTAAACCCAGATTGTCACATTGGCCCCTCTTCTCTGAAACGGTTGTACTTATCGTCTGCAAAGCTACGTCGCGTGCTGCGGTATACGGAGACACTAAAAGCACCATAGTAGAACACAGATGAAGCTTCTAAGTTGATGTAATAGCAAGTAAGAAGTAGTACAGTTCAAGTTTTAGGTATCGATTGTTGACTATTTTGCTGGCTTTTGTGCCTTTGTACATGAGCTAGGAGCTTAAGAATCTGCATGAAAAGAGGACTAGCAGCCGCGTTGCACGGGAGTATGTGAAAAGTGTTCATATGTAGTAACAACCTGAGAAATCCGTCCGTTTTCGTCATTTGTTATCGAATCGACTTAAAGCCAGATCGTCACATTGTCCGCTCTTCTCTCTGAAACGGTTGTACTTATCGTCTGCAAAGCTATGTTGCGTGCTGCGGTATGCGGAGACACTAAACCACCATAGTAGAACATAGATGAAGCTTCTAAGTTGATGTAATAGCCAGTAAGAAGTAGTACAATTTACGTTTTAGGTATCGATTTTTGACTTTTTAGCTGGCTTTGGAGCCTTGGACATGAGGTAGGACCTTAAGATTCTGCATGAAAGGAGGACTAGCAGCCGCGTTGCACGGGAGTATTGTGAAAAGTGTTCATATGTAGTAAAAAAGTGAAAAATCCGTCCGTTTTCGTCATTTGTTATCGAATCAACGTGAAGCCAGATCGTCACATTGTACTTATCGTCTGCAAAGCTATGTCGCGTGATGCGGTATGCGGAGACACTAAAAGCAGCATAGTAGAACACACATGAAGCTTCTAAGTTGATGTAATAGCAAGTAAGAAGTAGTACAATTCAAGTTTTAGGTATCGATTATTGACTTTTTAGCTGGCTTTGGTACATTGGACATGAGCTAGGACCTTAAGATTCTGCATGAAAGGAGGACTAGCAGCCGAGTTGCACGGGTGAATGCGAAAAGTGTTCATATGTAGTAAAAACCTGAGAAACCCGTCCGTTTTCGTCATTTGTTATCGAATCGACTTAAAGCCAGATCGTCACATTGGCCGGTCTTCTCTCTGAAACGGTTGTACTTATCGTCTGCAAAGGTATGTCGAGTGCTGCGGTATGTGGAGACACTAAAAGCACCATAGTAGAACACAGATGAAGCTTCTAAGTTGATTTAATAGCAAGTAAGAAGTAGTACAATTCAAGTTTTGGTATCGATTATTGACTTTTTAGCCGGCTTTGGTGCCTTGAACATGAGCTAGGACCTTAAGATTCTGCATGAAAGGAGGACTAGCAGCCGAGTTGCACGGGAAAATGTGAAAAGTGTTCATATGTAGTAAAAACCTGAGAAACCCGTCCGTTTTCGTCATTTGTTATCGAATCGCCTTAAATCCAGATCGTCTCATTGGCCGCAGTTCTGTCTGAAACGGCTGTACTTATCGTCTGCAAAGCTATGTCGCGTGCTGCGGTATGCGGAGTCACTAAAAGCACCATAGTAGAACATAGATGAAGCCTCTAAGTTGATGTAATAGCCAGTAAGAAGTAGTACAATTTACGTTTTAGGAATCGATTTTTGACTTTTTACCTGGCTTTGGAGCCATGGACATGATGTAGGACCTTAAGATTCTGCATGAAAGGAGGACTATTAGCCGAGTTGCAAGGGAGAATGTTAAAAGTGTTCATATGTAGTAAAAACCTGAGAAATCCGTTCGTTTTCGTCATTTGTTATGGAATCGACTTAAAGCCAGATCGTCACATTGGCCGTTCTTCTCTCTGAAACGGTGTACTTATCGTCTGCAAAGCTATGTCGCGTGCTGCGGTATGCGGAGACACTAAAAGCACCATAAATGAACACCAGATGAAGCTTCTAAGTTGATGTAATAGCCAGTAAGAAGTAGTGCAGTTCAAGTTTTAGTTATCGATTATTGACTATTTTGCTGGCTTTTGTGCCTTTGTACATGAGCTAGGAGCTTACGATTCTGCATGAAAGGAGGACTAGCAGCCGCGTTGCACGGGAGTATGTGAAAAGTGTTCATATGTAGTAAAAACCAGAGAAATCCGTCCGTTTTCGTCATTTGTTATCGAATCGACTTAAAGCCAGATCGTCACATTGGCCGCTCTTCTCTCTGAAACGGTAGTACTTATCGCCTGCAAAGCTATGTCGCGTGCTGCGATATACGGAGACACTTAAATCACCATTGTAGAACACAGATGAAGCTTCTAAGTTGAAGTAATATCCAGTTAAATGTAGTACAATTCAAGACTTAGGTTCGATTATTGACTTTTTACCATATTTTGGTGCCTTGGACATGAGCTAGGACCTTAAGATTCTGCATGAAAGGAGGACTAGCAGCCGAGTTGCATGGGAGAATGTTATAAGTGTTCATATGTAGTAAAAACCTGAGAAATCCGTCCGTTTTCGTCATTTGTTATCGAATCGACTTAAAGCCAGATCGTCACATTGGCCGCTCTTCTCTCTGAAACGGTTGTACTTATCGTCTGCAAAGCTATGTCGCGTGCTGCAGTATGCGGAGACACTAAAAGAACCATTGTAGAACACACATGAAGCTTCTAAGTTGATGTAATAGCAAGTAAGAAGTAGTATAATTCAAGTTTTAGGTATCGATTTTTGACTTTTTAGCTGGCTTTGGTACATTGGACATGAGCTAGGACCTTAAGATTCTGCATGAAAGGAGGACTAGCAGCCGAGTTGCATGGGAGTATGTCAAAAGTGTTCATATGTAGTAAAAACCTGAGAAATCCGTCCGTTTTCGTCATTTGTTATCGAATCGACTTAAACCCAGATTGTCACATTGGCCCCTCTTCTCTGAAACGGTTGTACTTATCGTCTGCAAAGCTACGTCGCGTGCTGCGGTATACGGAGACACTAAAAGCACCATAGTAGAACACAGATGAAGCTTCTAAGTTGATGTAATAGCAAGTAAGAAGTAGTACAGTTCAAGTTTTAGGTATCGATTGTTGACTATTTTGCTGGCTTTTGTGCCTTTGTACATGAGCTAGGAGCTTAAGAATCTGCATGAAAAGAGGACTAGCAGCCGCGTTGCACGGGAGTATGTGAAAAGTGTTCATATGTAGTAACAACCTGAGAAATCCGTCCGTTTTCGTCATTTGTTATCGAATCGACTTAAAGCCAGATCGTCACATTGTCCGCTCTTCTCTCTGAAACGGTTGTACTTATCGTCTGCAAAGCTATGTTGCGTGCTGCGGTATGCGGAGACACTAAACCACCATAGTAGAACATAGATGAAGCTTCTAAGTTGGTGTAATAGCCAGTAAGAAGTAGTACAATTTACGTTTTAGGTATCGATTTTTGACTTTTTAGCTGGCTTTGGAGCCTTGGACATGAGGTAGGACCTTAAGATTCTGCATGAAAGGAGGACTAGCAGCCGCGTTGCACGGGAGTATTGTGAAAAGTGTTCATATGTAGTAAAAAAGTGAAAAATCCGTCCGTTTTCGTCATTTGTTATCGAATCAACGTGAAGCCAGATCGTCACATTGTACTTATCGTCTGCAAAGCTATGTCGCGTGATGCGGTATGCGGAGACACTAAAAGCAGCATAGTAGAACACACATGAAGCTTCTAAGTTGATGTAATAGCAAGTAAGAAGTAGTACAATTCAAGTTTTAGGTATCGATTATTGACTTTTTAGCTGGCTTTGGTACATTGGACATGAGCTAGGACCTTAAGATTCTGCATGAAAGGAGGATTAGCAGCCGAGTTGCACGGGTGAATGCGAAAAGTGTTCATATGTAGTAAAAACCTGAGAAACCCGTCCGTTTTCGTCATTTGTTATCGAATCGACTTAAAGCCAGATCGTCACATTGGCCGGTCTTCTCTCTGAAACGGTTGTACTTATCGTCTGCAAAGGTATGTCGAGTGCTGCGGTATGTGGAGACACTAAAAGCACCATAGTAGAACACAGATGAAGCTTCTAAGTTGATTTAATAGCAAGTAAGAAGTAGTACAATTCAAGTTTTGGTATCGATTATTGACTTTTTAGCCGGCTTTGGTGCCTTGAACATGAGCTAGGACCTTAAGATTCTGCATGAAAGGAGGACTAGCAGCCGAGTTGCACGGGAAAATGTGAAAAGTGTTCATATGTAGTAAAAACCTGAGAAACCCGTCCGTTTTCGTCATTTGTTATCGAATCGCCTTAAATCCAGATCGTCTCATTGGCCGCAGTTCTGTCTGAAACGGCTGTACTTATCGTCTGCAAAGCTATGTCGCGTGCTGCGGTATGCGGAGTCACTAAAAGCACCATAGTAGAACATAGATGAAGCCTCTAAGTTGATGTAATAGCCAGTAAGAAGTAGTACAATTTACGTTTTAGGAATCGATTTTTGACTTTTTACCTGGCTTTGGAGCCATGGACATGATGTAGGACCTTAAGATTCTGCATGAAAGGAGGACTAGCAGCCGAGTTGCAAGGGAGAATGTTAAAAGTGTTCATATGTAGTAAAAACCTGAGAAATCCGTTCGTTTTCGTCATTTGTTATCGAATCGACTTAAAGCCAGATCGTCACATTGGCCGTTCTTCTCTCTGAAACGGTTGTACTTATCGTATGCAAAGCTATGTCGCGTGCTGCGGTATGCGGAGACACTAAAAGCACCATAAATGAACACAGATGAAGCTTCTAAGTTGATGTAATAGCCAGTAAGAAGTAGTGCAGTTCAAGTTTTAGTTATCGATTATTGACTATTTTGCTGGCTTTTGTGCCTTTGTACATGAGCTAGGAGCTTACGATTCTGCATTAAAGGAGGACTAGCAGCCGCGTTGCACGGGAGTATGTGAAAAGTGTTCATATGTAGTAAAAACCAGAGAAATCCGTCCGTTTTCGTCATTTGTTATCGAATCGACTTAAAGCCAGATCGTCACATTGGCCGCTCTTCTCTCTGAAACGGTAGTACTTATCGTCTGCAAAGCTATGTCGCGTGCTGCGGTATACGGAGACACTAAAAGCACCATAGTAGAACACAGATGAAGCTTCTAAGTTGATGTAATAGCTAGTAAGAAGTAGTACAGTTCAAGATTTAGGTATCGATTATTGACTATATTGCTGGCTTTGGTGCCTTGGACATGAGCTAGGAGCTTAAGATTCTGCATGAAAGGAGGACTAGCAGCCGCGTTGCACGGGAGTATGTGAAAAGTGTTCATATGTAGTAAAAACCAGAGAAATTCGTCCGTTTTCATCATTTGTTATCGAGTCGACTGAAAGCCAGATCGTCACATTGGCCGCTCTTCTCTCTGAAACGGTTGTACTTATCGTCTGCAAAGCTATGTCGCGTGCTGCGGTATACGGAGACACTAAAAGCACCATAGTAGAACACAGATGAAGCTTCTAAGTTGAAGTAATATCCAGTTAAATGTAGTACAATTCAAGACTTAGGTTCGATTATTGACTTTTTACCATATTTTGGAGCCTTGGACATGAGCTAGGACCTTAAGATTCTGCATGAAAGGAGGACTAGCAGCCGAGTAGCATGGGAGAATGATATAAGTGTTCATATGTAGTAAAAACCTGAGAAATCCGTCCGTTTTCGTCATTTGTTATCGAATCGACTTAAACCCAGATTGTCACATTGGCCCCTCTTCTCTGAAACGGTTGTACTTATCGTCTGCAAAGCTATGTCGCGTGCTGCGGTATACGGAGACCCTAAGAGCACCATAGTAGAACACAGATGAAGCTTCTAAGTTGATGTAATAGCAAGTAAGAAGTAGTACAGTTCAAGTTTTAGGTATCGATTATTGACTATTTTGCTGGCTTTTGTGCCTTTGTACATGAGCTAGGAGCTTAACAATCTGCATGAAAGGAGAACTAGCAGCCGCGTTGCACGGGAGTATGTGAAAAGTGTTCATATGTAGTAAAAACCTGAGAAATCCGTCCGTTTTCGTCATTTGTTATCGAATCGACTTAAAGCCAGATCGTCACATTGGCCGCTCTTCTCTCTGAAACGGTTGTACTTATCGTCTGCAAAGCTATGTCGCGTGCTGCAGTATGCGGAGACACTAAAAGCACCATAGTAGAACACACATGAAGCTTCTAAGTTGATGTAATAGCCAGTAAGAAGTAGTACAATTCAAGTTTTAGGTATCGATTATTGACTTTTTAGCCGGCTTTGGTGCCTTGAACATGAGCTAGGACCTTAAGATTCTGCATGAAAGGAGGACTAGCAGCCGAGCTGCACGGGAAAATGTGAAAAGTGTTCATATGTAGTAAAAACCTGAGAAATCCGTCCGTTTTCATCATTTGTTACAGAATCGCCTTAAATCCAGATCGTCTCATTGGCCGCAGTTCTGTCTGAAACGGCTGTACTTATCGTCTGCAAAGCTATGTCGCGTGCTGCGGTATGCGGAGTCACTAAAAGCACCATAGTAGAACATAGATGAAGCTTCTCAGTTGATGTAATAGCCAGTAAGAAGTAGTACAATTTACGATTTAGGAATCGATTTTTGACTTTTTACCTGGCTTTGGAGCCATGGACATGATGTAGGACCTTAAGATTCTGCATGAAAGGAGGACTAGCAGCCGAGTTGCACGGGAGAATGTGAAAAGTGTTCATATGTAGTAAAAACCTTAGAAATCCGTCCGTTTTCGTCATTTGTTATCGAATCGACTTAAAGCCAGATCGTCACATTGGCCGCTCTTCTCTCTGAAACGCTTGTACTTATCGTCTGCAAAGCTATGTCGCGAGCTGCGGTATGCGGACACACTAAAAGCGCAAAGGTAGAACACAGATGAAGCTTCTAAGTTGATGTAATAGCCAGTAAGATGTAGTAAAATTCAAGTTTTAGGTATCGGTTATTGCCTTTTTAACCTTCTTTGGTGCCTTGGACACAAGCTAGGAAGTTAAGACTTTGCATGAAGGAGGACTAGCAGCCGAGTTGCACGGGAGAATGTGAAAAGTGTTCATATGTAGTAAAAACCTAAAGAAATCCGTCCGTTTTCGTCATTTGTTATGGAATCGACTTAAAGCCAGATCGTCACATTGGCCGCTCTTCTCTCTGAAACGGGAAAATGTGAAAAGTGTTCATATGTAGTAAAAACCTGAGAAATCCGTCCGTTTTCATCATTTGTTACAGAATCGCCTTAAATCCAGATCGTCTCATTGGCCGCAGTTCTGTCTGAAACGGCTGTACTTATCGTCTGCAAAGCTATGTCGCGTGCTGCGGTATGCGGAGTCACTAAAAGCACCATAGTAGAACATAGATGAAGCTTCTCAGTTGATGTAATAGCCAGTAAGAAGTAGTACAATTTACGATTTAGGAATCGATTTTTGACTTTTTACCTGGCTTTGGAGCCATGGACATGATGTAGGACCTTAAGATTCTGCATGAAAGGAGGACTAGCAGCCGAGTTGCAAGGGAGAATGTTAAAAGTGTTCATATGTAGTAAAAACCTGAGAAATCCGTTCGTTTTCGTCATTTGTTATCGAATCGACTTAAAGCCAGATCGTCTCATTGGCCGTTCTTCTCTCTGAAACGGTTGTACTTATCGTCTGCAAAGCTATGTCGCGTGCTTCGGTATGCGGAGACACTAAAAGCACCATAAATGAACACAGATGAAGCTTCTAAGTTGATGTAATAGCCAGTAAGAAGTAGTGCAGTTCAAGTTTTAGTTATCGATTATTGATTATTTTGCTGGCTTTTGTGCCTTTGTACATGAGCTAGGAGCTTACGATTCTGCATGAAAGGAGGACTAGCAGCCGCGTTGCACGGGAGTATGTGAAAAGTGTTCATATGTAGTAAAAACCAGAGAAATCCGTCCGTTTTCGTCATTTGTTATCGAATCGACTTAAAGCTAGATCGTCACATTGGCCGCTCTTCTCTCTGAAACGGTAGTACTTATCGTCTGCAAAGCTATGTCGCGTGCTGCGGTATACGGAGACACTAAAAGCACCATAGTAGAACACAGATGAAGCTTCTAAGTTGATGTAATAGCTAGTAAGAAGTAGTACAGTTCAAGATTTAGGTATCGATTATTGACTATATTGCTGGCTTTGGTGCCTTGGACATGAGCTAGGAGCTTAAGATTCTGCATGAAAGGAGGACTAGCAGCCGCGTTGCACGGGAGTATGTGAAAAGTGTTCATATGTAGTAAAAACCAGAGAAATCCGTCCGTTTTCATCATTTGTTATCGAATCGACTGAAAGCCAGATCGTCACATTGGCCGCTCTTCTCTCTGAAACGGTTGTACTTATCGTCTGCAAAGCTATGTCGCGTGCTGCGGTATGCGGAGACACTAAACCACCATAGTAGAACATAGATGAAGCTTCTAAGTTGATGTAATAGCCAGTAAGAAGTAGTACAATTTACGTTTTAGGTATCGATTGTTGACTTTTTAGCTGTCTTTGGAGCCTTGGACATGAGCTAGGACCTTAAGATTCTGCATGAAAGGAGGACTAGCAGCCGAGTTGCATGGGAGAATGTGAAAAGTGTTCATATGTAGTAAAAACCTAAAGAAATCCGTCCGTTCTCGTCATTTGTTATGGAATCGACTTAAAGCCAGATCGTCACATTGGCCGCTCTTCTCACTGTAAAGGTTGTACTTATCGTCTGCAAAGCTATGTCGCGTGCTGCGTTATGCGGAGACACTAAAAGCACCATAGTAGAACACAGATGAAGCTTCTAAGCTGATGTAATAGCTAGTAAGAAGTAGTACAGTTCAAGTTTAGGTATCGATTATTGACTATTTAGATGGCTTTGGTGCCTTGGACATTAGCTAGGAGCTTAAGATTCTGCATGAAAGGAGGACTAGCAGCCGCGTTGCACGGGAGTATGTGGAAAGTGTTCATATGTAGTAAAAACCTGAGAAATCCGTCCGTTTTCGTCATTTGTTTTCCAATCGACTGAAAGCCAGATCGTCACATTGGCCGCTCTTCTCTCTGAATGGTTGTACTTATCGTCTGCAAAGCTATGTCGCGTGCTGCGGTATGCGGAGACACTAAAAGCACCATAGTAGAACACAGATGAAGCTTCTAAGTAATGTAATAGCCAGTAACAAGTAGTACAGTTCAACTTTTAGGTATCGATTATTGAATTTTTAGCTATCTTTGGTGCCTTGGACATGCGCTGGGACCTTAAGATTCTGCATGAAAGGAGGACTAGCAGTCGAGTTGCACGGGAGAATGTGAAAAATGTCCATATGTAGTAAAAACCTAAAGAAATCCGTCCGTTTTCGTCATTTGTTATCGAATCGACTTAAAGCCAGATCGTCACATTGGCCGCTCTTCTCTCTGAAACGGTTGCACTTATCGTCTGCAAAGCTATGTCGCGTGCTGCGGTATGCGGAGACACTAAAAGCACCATAGTAGAACACAGATGAAGCTTCTAAGTTGATGTAATAGCCAGTAAGAAGTAGTACAATTCAAGTTTTAGGTATCGATTATTGACTTTTTAGCTGGCTTTGGTGCCTTGGACATGAGCTAGGACCTTAAGATTCTGCATGAAAGGAGGACTAGCAGCCGAGTTGCACGGGAGAATGTGAAAAGTGTTCATATGTAGTAAAAACCTGAGAAATCCGCCCGTTTTCGTCGTTTGTTATCGAATCGACTAAAAGCCAGATCGTCACATTGACCGCTCTTCTCTCTGAAACGGTTGTACTTATCGTCTGCAAAGCTATGTCGCGTGCTGCGTTATGCGGAGACACTAAAAGCACCATTAATGAACACAGATGAAGCTTCTAAGTTGATGTAATAACCAGTAAGAAGTAGTACAATTCAAGTTATAGGTATAGATTATTGACTTTTTAGCTGGCTTCGGTGCCTTGGACATGAGCTAGGACCTTAAGATTCTGCATGAAATAAGGACTAGCAGCCGAGTTGCACGGGAGAATTTGACAAGTGTTCAAATGTAGTAAAAACCTGAGAAATACGTCCGTTTTAGTCATTTGTTATCGAATCGACTTAAAGCCAGATTTTCACATTGGCCGCTCTTCTCTCTGAAACGGTAGTACTTATCGTCTGCAAAGCTATGTCGCGTGCTGCGGTATACGGAGACACTAAAAGCACCATAGTAGAACACGAATGAAGCTTCTAAGTTGATGTAATAGCTAGTAAGAAGTAGTACAGTTCAAGATTTAGGTATCGATTATTGACTATTTAGCTGGCTTTGGTGCCTTGGACATGAGCTAGGAGATTAAGATTCTGCATGAAAGGAGGACTAGCAGCCGCGTTGCACGGGAGTATGTGAAAAGTGTTCATATGTAGTAAAAACCAGAGAAATCCGTCCGTTTTCGTCATTTGTTATCGAATCGACTGAAAGCCAGATCGTCACATTGGCCGCTCTTCTCTCTGAAACGGTTGTACTTATCGTCTGCAAAGCTATGCCGCGTGCTGCGGTATGCGGAGACACTTAAATCATCATTGTAGAACACAGATGAAGCTTCTAAGTTTGAAGTAATATCCAGGTAAATGTAGTACAATTCAAGACTTAGGTTCGATTATTGACTTTTTACCACTCTTTGGTGCCTTGGACATGAGCTAGGACCTTAAGATTCTGCATGAAAGGAGGACTAGCAGCCGAGTTGTACGGGAGTATGTGAAAAGTGGTCATATGTAGTAAAAACCTGAGAATCCGTCCGTTTTCGTCATTTGTTATGGAATCGACTTATAGCCAGGTCGTCACATTGGCCGCTCTTCTCTCTGAAACGGTTGTACTTATCGTCTGCAAAGCTATGTCGCGTGCTGCGGTATGCGGAGACACTAAACCACCATAGTAGAACATAGATGAAGCTTCTAAGTTGATGTAATAGCCAGTAAGAAGTAGTACAATTTACGTTTTAGGTATCGATTTTTGACTTTTTAGCTGGCTTTGGAGCCTTGGACATGAGCTAGGACCTTAAGATTCTGCATGAAAGGAGGACTAGCAGCCGAGTTGCATGGGAGAATGTGAAAAGTGTTCATATGTAGTAAAAACCTAAAGAAATCCGTCCGTTTTCGTCATTTGTTATGGAATCGACTTAAAGCCAGATCGTCACATTGGCCGCTCTTCTCGCTGTAAATTTTGTACTTATCGTCTGCAAAGCTATGTCGCGTGCTGCGGTATGCGGAGACACTAAAAGCACCATAGTAGAACACAGATGAAGCTTCTATGTTGATGTAATAGCTAGTAAGAAGTAGTACAGTTCAAGTTTTAGGTATCGATTATTGACTATTTAGCTGGCTTTGGTGCCTTGGACATGAGCTAGGAGCTTAAGATTCTGCATGAAAGGAGGACTAGCAGCCGCGTTGCACGGGAGTATGTGAAAAGTGGTCATATGTAGTAAAAACCTGAGAATCCGTCCGTTTTCGTCATTTGTTATGGAATCGACTTAAAGCCAGGTCGTCACATTGGCCGCTCTTCTCTCTGAAACGGTTGTACTTATCGTCTGCAAAGCTATGTCGCGTGCTGCGGTATGCGGAGACACTAAACCACCATAGTAGAACATACATGAAGCTTCTAAGTTGATGTAATAGCCAGTAAGAAGTAGTACAATTTACGTTTTAGGTATCGATTTTTGACTTTTTAGCTGGCTTTGGAGCCTTGGACATGAGCTAGGAATTAAGATTCTGCATGAAAGGAGGACTAGCAGCCGAGTTGCATGGGAGAATGTGAAAAGTGTTCATATGTAGTAAAAACCTAAAGAAATCCGTCCGTTCTCGTCATTTGTTATGGAATCGACTTAAAGCCAGATCGTCACATTGGCCGCTCTTCTCACTGTAAAGGTTGTACTTATCGTCTGCAAAGCTATGTCGCGTGCTGCGTTATGCGGAGACACTAAAAGCACCATAGTAGAACACAGATGAAGCTTCTAAGTTGATGTAATAGCTAGTAAGAAGTAGTACAGTTCAAGTTTAGGTATCGATTATTGACTATTTAGATGGCTTTGGTGCCTTGGACATTAGCTAGGAGCTTAAGATTCTGCATGAAAGGAGGACTAGCAGTCGAGTTGCACGGGAGAATGTGAAAAATGTCCATATGTAGTAAAAACCTAAAGAAATCCGTCCGTTTTCGTCATTTGTTATCGAATCGACTTAAAGCCAGATCGTCACATTGGCCGCTCTTCTCTCTGAAACGGTTGTACTTATCGTCTGCAAAGCTATGTCGCGTGCTGCGGTATGCGGAGACACTAAAAGCACCATAGTAGAACACAGATGAAGCTTCTAAGTTGATGTAATAGCCAGTAAGAAGTAGTACAATTCAAGTTTTAGGTATCGATTATTGACTTTTTAGCTGGCTTTGGTGCCTTGGACATGAGCTAGGACCTTAAGATTCTGCATGAAAGGAGGACTAGCAGCCGAGTTGCACGGGAGAATGTGAAAAGTGTTCATATGTAGTAAAAACCTGAGAAATCCGTCCGTTTTCGTCGTTTGTTATCGAATCGACTAAAAGCCAGATCGTCACATTGACCGCTCTTCTCTCTGAAACGGTTGTACTTATCGTCTGCAAAGCTATGTCGCGTGCTGCGGTATGCGGAGACACTAATAGCACCATAGTAGAACACAGATGAAGCTTCTAAGTTGATGTAATAGCCAGTAAGAAGTAGTACAATTCAAGTTTTAGGTATCGATTATTGATTTTTAGCTGGCTTTGATGCCTTGGATATGAGACAGGACCTTAAGATTCTGCATGAAAGGAGGACTAGCAGTTGAGTTGCACGGGAGAATGTGAAAAGTGTTCATATGTAGGAAAAACCTAAAGAAATCCGTCCGTTTTCGTCATTTGTTATCGAATCGACTTAAATCCAGATCGTCACATTGGCCGCTCTTCTCTGAAACGGTTGTACTTATCGTCTGCAAAGCTATGTCGCGTGCTGCGTTATGCGGAGACACTTAAAGCACCATAAATGAACACAGATGAAGCTTCTAAGTTGATGTAATAACCAGTAAGAAGTAGTACAATTCAAGTTATAGGTATAGATTATTGACTTTTTAGCTGGCTTCGGTGCCTTGGACATGAGCTAGGACCTTAAGATTCTGCATGAAATAAGGACTAGCAGCCGAGTTGCACGGGAGAATTTGACAAGTGTTCAAATGTAGTAAAAACCTGAGAAATACGTCCGTTTTAGTCATTTGTTATCGAATCGACTTAAAGCCAGATTTTCACATAGGCCGCTCTTCTCTCTGAAACGGTAGTACTTATCGTCTGCAAAGCTATGTCGCGTGCTGCGGTATACGGAGACACTAAAAGCACCATAGTTGAACACGAATGAAGCTTCTAAGTTGATGTAATAGCTAGTAAGAAGTAGTACAGTTCAAAATTTAGGTATCGATTATTGACTATTTAGCTGGCTTTGGTGCCTTGGACATGAGCTAGGAGATTAAGATTCTGCATGAAAGGAGGACTAGCAGCCGCGTTGCACGGGGGTATGTGAAAAGTGTTCATATGTAGTAAAAACCAGAGAAATCCGTCCGTTTTCGTCATTTGTTATCGAATCGACTGAAAGCCAGATCGTCACATTGGCCGCTCTTCTCTCTGAAACGGTTGTACTTATCGTCTGCAAAGCTATGCCGCGTGCTGCGGTATGCGGAGACACTTAAATCATCATTGTAGAACACAGATGAAGCTTCTAAGTTGAAGTAATATCCAGGTAAATGTAGTACAATTCAAGACTTAGGTTCGATTATTGACTTTTTACCATTCTTTGGTGCCTTGGACATGAGCTAGGACCTTAAGATTCTGCATGAAAGGAGGACTAGCAGCCGAGTTGCACGGGAGTATGTGAAAAGTGTTCATATGTAGTAAAAACCTGAGAAATCCGTCCGTTTTCGTCATTTGTTATCGAATCGACTTAAACTCAGATTGTCACATTGGCCCCTCTTCTCTGAAACGGTTGTACTTATCATCTGCAAAGCTATGTCGCGTGCTGCGGTATACGGAGACACTAAAAGCACCATAGTAGAACACAGATGAAGCTTCTAAGTTGATGTAATAGCCAGTAAGAAGTAGTACAGTTCAAGTTTTAGGTATCGATTATTGACTATTTTGCTGGCTTTTGTGCCTTTGTACATGAGCTAGGAGCTTAAGAATCTGCATGAAAAGAAGACTAGCAGCCGCGTTGCACGGGAGTATGTGAAAAGTGTTAATATGTAGTAACAACCTGAGAAATCCGTCCATTTTCGTCATTTGTTATCGAATCGACTTAAAGCCAGATCGTCACATTGGCCGCTCTTCTCTCTGAAACGGTTGTACTTATCGTCTGCAAAGCTATGTCGCGTGCTGCGGTATGCGGAGACACTAACCCACCATAGTAGAACATAGATGAAGCTTCTAAGTTGATGTAATAGCCAGTAAGAAGTAGTACAATTTACGTTTTAGGTATCGATTTTTGACTTTTTAGCTGGCTTTGGAGCCTTGGACATGAGGTAGGACCTTAAGATTTTGCATGAAAGGAGGACTAGCAGCCGCGTTGCACGGGAGTATTGTGAAAAGTGTTCATATGTAGTAAAAAAGTGAGAAATCCGTCCGTTTTCGTCATTTGTTATCGAATCAACTTGAAGCCAGATCGTCACATTGTACTTATCGTCTGCAAAGCTATGTCGCGTGATGCGGTATTCGGAGACACTAAAAGCACCATAGTAGAACACAGATGAAGCTTCTAAGTTGATGTAATAGCCAGTAAGAAGTAGTAAAATTCAAATTTTAGGCATCGATTACTGACTATGTTGCTGGCTTTGGTGCCTTGGACATGAGCTAGGACCTTAAGATTCTGCATGAAAGGAGAACTAGCAGCCGCGTTGCACGGGAGTATGTGAAAAGTGTTCATATGTAGTAAAAACCTGAGAAATCCGTTCGTTTTCGTCATTTGTTATCGAATCGACTTAAAGCCAGATCGTCACATTTTCCGCTCTTCTCTCTGAAACGGTTGTACTTATCGTCTGCAAAGCTATGTCGCGTGCTGCAGTATGCGGAGACACTAAAAGCACCATAGTAGAACACACATGAAGCTTCTAAGTTGATTTAATAGCAAGTAAGAAGTAGTACAATTCAAGTTTTAGGTATCGATTATTGACTTTTTAGCTGGCTTTGGTACATTGGACATGAGCTAGGACCTTAAGATTCTCCATGAAAGGAGGACTAGCAGCCGAGTTGCACGGGTGAATGCGAAAAGTGTTCATATGTAGTAAAAACCTGGGAAACCCGTCCGTTTTCGTCATTTGTTATCGAATCGATTTAAAGCCAGATCGTCACATTGGCCGGTCTTCTCTCTGAAACGGTTGTACTTATCGTCTGCAAAGGTATGTCGAGTGCTGCGGTATGTGGAGACACTAAAAGCACCATAGTAGAACACAGATGAAGCTTCTAAGTTGATTTAATAGCAAGTAAGAGGTAGTACAATTCAAGTTTTAGGTATCGATTATTGAATTTTTAGCCGGCTTTGGTGCCTTGAACATGAGCGAGGACCTTAAGATTCTGCATGAAAGGAGGACTAGCAGCCGAGTTGCACGGGAAAATGTGAAAAGTGTTCATATGTAGTAAAAACCTGAGAAATCCGTCCGTTTTCATCATTTGTTACAGAATCGACTTAAATCCAGATCGTCTCATTGGCCGCAGTTCTGTCTGAAACGGCTGTACTTATCGTCTGCAAAGCTATGTCGCGTGCTGCGGTATGCGGAGTCACTAAAAGCACCATAGTAGAACGTAGATGAAGCTTCTAAGTTGATGTAATAGCCAGTAAGAAGTAGTACAATTTACGTTTTAGGAATCGATTTTTGACATTTTACCTGGCTTTGGAGCCATGGACATGATGTAGGACCTTAAGATTCTGCATGAAAGGGGGACTAGCAGCCGAGTTGCAAGGGAGAATGTTAAAAGTGTTCATATGTAGTAAAAACCTGAGAAATCCGTTCGTTTTCGTCATTTGTTATCGAATCGACTTAAAGCCAGATCGTCACATTGGCCGTTCTTCTCTCTGAAACGGTTGTACTTATCGTCTGCAAAGCTATGTCGCGTGTTGCGGTATGCGGAGACACTAAAAGCACCATAAATGAACACAGATGAAGCTTCTAAGTTGATGTAATAGCTGGTAAGAAGTAGTTCAGTTCAAGATTTAGGTATCGATTATTGACTATTTAGCTGGCTTTGGTGCCTTGGACATGAGCTAGGAGCTTAAGATTCTGCATGAAAGGAGGACTAGCAGCCGCGTTGCACGGGAGTATGTGAAAAGCGTTCATATGTAGTAAAAACCAGAGAAATCCGTCCGTTTTCGTCATTTCTTATCGAATCGACTGAAAGCCAGATCGTCACATTGGCCGCTCTTCTCTCTGAAACGGTTGTACTTATCGTCTGCAAAGCTATGTCGCGTGCTGCGGTATGCGGAGACACTTAAATCACCATTGTAGAACACAGATGAAGCTTCTAAGTTGAAGTAATATCCAGTTAAATGTAGTACAATTCAAGACTTAGGTTCGATTATTGACTTTTTACCATATTTTGGTGCCTTGGACATGAGCTAGGACCTTAAGATTCTGCATGAAAGGAGGACTAGCAGCCGAGTTGCATGGGAGAATGTGAAAAGTGTTCATATGTAGTAAAAACCTAAAGAAATCCGTCCGTTTTCGTCATTTGTTATGGAATCGACTTAAAGCCAGATCGTCACATTGGCCGCTCTTCTCGCTGTAAAGGTTGTACTTATCGTCTGCAAAGCTATGTCGCGTGCTGCGGTATGCGGAGACACTAAAAGCACCATAGTAGAACACAGATGAAGCTTCTAAGTTGATGTAATAGCTAGTAAGAAGTAGTACAGTTCAAGTTTTAGGTATCGATTATTGACTATTTAGCTGGCTTTGGTGCCTTGGACATAAGCTAGGAGCTTAAGATTCTGCATGAAAGGAGGACTAGCAGCCGCGTTGCATGGGAGTATGCGAAAAGTGTTCATATGTAGTAAAATCCTGAGAAATCCGTCCGTTTTCGTCAATTGTTATCGAATCGACTTAAAGCAAGATCGTCACATTGGTCGCTCTTCTCTCTGAAACGGTTGTACTTATCGTCTGCAAAGTTATGTCGCGTGCTGCGGTATGCGGAGACACTAAAAGCACCATAGTAGAACACAGATGAAGCTTCAAAGTTGATGTAATTGCCAGTAAGAAGTAGTACAATTCAAGTTTTAGGTATCGATTATTGACTATTTAGCTGGCTTTGGTGCCTTGGACATAAGCTAGGAGCTTAAGATTCTGCATGAAAGGAGGACTAGCAGCCGCGTTGCACGGGAGTATGTAAAAAGGGTTCATATGTAGTAAAAACCTGAGAAATCCGTCCGTTTTCGTCATTTGTTATCGAATCGACTTAAAGCCAGATCGTCACATTGGCCGCTCTTCGCTCTGAAACGGTTGTACTTATCGTCTGCAAAGCTATGTCGCGTGCTGCGGTATGCGGAGACACTAAACCACAATAGTAGAACATAGATGAAGCTTCTAAGTTGATGTAGTAGCCAGTAAGAAGTAGTACAATTTACGTTTTAGGTATCGATTTTTGACTTTTTAGCTGGCTTTGGAGCCTTGGACATGAGCTAGGAATTAAGATTCTGCATGAAAGGAGGACTAGCAGCCGAGTTGCATGGGAGAATGTGAAAAGTGTTCATATGTAGTAAAAACCTAAAGAAATCCGTCCGTTTTCGTCATTTGTTATGGAATCGACTTAAAGCCAGATCGTCACATTGGCCGCTCTTCTCACTGTAAAGGTTGTACTTATCGTCTCCAAAGCTATGTCGCGTCCTGCGGTATGCGGAGACACTAAAAGCACCATAGTAGAACACAGATGAAGCTTCTAAGTTGATGTAATAGCAAGTAAGAAGTAGTACAGTTCAAGTTTTAGGTATCGATTATTGACTATTTTGCTGGCTTTTGTTTCTTTGTACATGAGCTAGGAGCTTAAGAATCTGAATGAAAAGAGGACTAGCAGCCGCGTTGCACGGGAGTATGTCAAAAGTGTTCATATGTAGTAACAACCTGAGAAATCCGTCCGTTTTCGTCATTTGTTATCGAAATGACTTAAAGCCAGATCGTCACATTGTCCGCTCTTCTCTCTGAAATGGTTGTACTTATCGTCTGCAAAGCTATGTTGCGTGCTACGGTATGCGGAGACACTAAACCACCATAGTAGAACATAGATGAAGCTTCTAAGTTGATGTAATAGCCAGTAAGAAGTAGTACAATTTACGTTTTAGGTATCGATTTTTGACTTTTTAGCTGGCTTTGGATCCTTGGACGTGAGCTAGGACCTTAAGATTCTGCATGAAAGGAGGACTAGCAGCCGAGTTGCATGGGAGAATGTGAAAAGTGTTCATATGTAGTAAAAACCTAAAGAAATCCGTCCGTTTTCGTCATTTGTTATGGAATCGACTTAAAGCCAGATCGTCACATTGGCCGCTCTTCTCGCTGTAAAGGTTGTACTTATCGTCTGCAAAGCTATGTCGCGTGCGGCGGTATGCGGAGACACTAAAAGCACCATAGTAGAACACAGATGAAGCTTCTAAGTTGATGTAATAGCAAGTAAGAAGTAGTACAGTTCAAGTTTTAGGTATCGATTATTGACTATTTTGCTGGCTTTTGTGCCTTTGTACATGAGCTAGGAGCTTAAGAATCTGCATGAAAAGAGGACTAGCAGCCGCGTTGCACAGGAGTATGTGAAAAGTGTTCATATGTAGTAACAACCTGAGAAATCCGTCCGTTTTCGTCATTTGTTATCGAATCGACTTAAAGCCAGATCGTCACATTGTCCGCTCTTCTCTCTGAAATGGTTGTACTTATCGTCTGCAAAGCTATGTCGCGTGCTGCGGTATGCGGAGACACTAAAAGCACCATAGTAGAACACAGATGAAGCTTCTAAGTTGATGTAATAGCTAGTAAGAAGTAGTACAGTTCAAGTTTTAGGTATCGATTATTGACTATTTAGCTGGCTTTGGTGCCTTGGACATAAGCTAGGAGCTTAAGATTCTGCATGAAAGGAGGACTAGCAGCCGCGTTGCATGGGAGTATGCGAAAAGTGTTCATATGTAGTAAAATCCTGAGAAATCCGTCCGTTTTCGTCAATTGTTATCGAATCGACTTAAAGCAAGATCGTCACATTGGTCGCTCTTCTCTCTGAAACGGTTGTACTTATCGTCTGCAAAGTTATGTCGCGTGCTGCGGTATGCGGAGACACTAAAAGCACCATAGTAGAACACAGATGAAGCTTCAAAGTTGATGTAATTGCCAGTAAGAAGTAGTACAATTCAAGTTTTAGGTATCGATTATTGACTATTTAGCTGGCTTTGGTGCCTTGGACATAAGCTAGGAGCTTAAGATTCTGCATGAAAGGAGGACTAGCAGCCGCGTTGCACGGGAGTATGTAAAAAGGGTTCATATGTAGTAAAAACCTGAGAAATCCGTCCGTTTTCGTCATTTGTTATCGAATCGACTTAAAGCCAGATCGTCACATTGGCCGCTCTTCGCTCTGAAACGGTTGTACTTATCGTCTGCAAAGCTATGTCGCGTGCTGCGGTATGCGGAGACACTAAACCACAATAGTAGAACATAGATGAAGCTTCTAAGTTGATGTAGTAGCCAGTAAGAAGTAGTACAATTTACGTTTTAGGTATCGATTTTTGACTTTTTAGCTGGCTTTGGAGCCTTGGACATGAGCTAGGAATTAAGATTCTGCATGAAAGGAGGACTAGCAGCCGAGTTGCATGGGAGAATGTGAAAAGTGTTCATATGTAGTAAAAACCTAAAGAAATCCGTCCGTTTTCGTCATTTGTTATGGAATCGACTTAAAGCCAGATCGTCACATTGGCCGCTCTTCTCACTGTAAAGGTTGTACTTATCGTCTCCAAAGCTATGTCGCGTCCTGCGGTATGCGGAGACACTAAAAGCACCATAGTAGAACACAGATGAAGCTTCTAAGTTGATGTAATAGCAAGTAAGAAGTAGTACAGTTCAAGTTTTAGGTATCGATTATTGACTATTTTGCTGGCTTTTGTTTCTTTGTACATGAGCTAGGAGCTTAAGAATCTGAATGAAAAGAGGACTAGCAGCCGCGTTGCACGGGAGTATGTCAAAAGTGTTCATATGTAGTAACAACCTGAGAAATCCGTCCGTTTTCGTCATTTGTTATCGAAATGACTTAAAGCCAGATCGTCACATTGTCCGCTCTTCTCTCTGAAATGATTGTACTTATCGTCTGCAAAGCTATGTTGCGTGCTACGGTATGCGGAGACACTAAACCACCATAGTAGAACATAGATGAAGCTTCTAAGTTGATGTAATAGCCAGTAAGAAGTAGTACAATTTACGTTTTAGGTATCGATTTTTGACTTTTTAGCTGGCTTTGGATCCTTGGACGTGAGCTAGGACCTTAAGATTCTGCATGAAAGGAGGACTAGCAGCCGAGTTGCATGGGAGAATGTGAAAAGTGTTCATATGTAGTAAAAACCTAAAGAAATCCGTCCGTTTTCGTCATTTGTTATGGAATCGACTTAAAGCCAGATCGTCACATTGGCCGCTCTTCTCGCTGTAAAGGTTGTACTTATCGTCTGCAAAGCTATGTCGCGTGCGGCGGTATGCGGAGACACTAAAAGCACCATAGTAGAACACAGATGAAGCTTCTAAGTTGATGTAATAGCAAGTAAGAAGTAGTACAGTTCAAGTTTTAGGTATCGATTATTGACTATTTTGCTGGCTTTTGTGCCTTTGTACATGAGCTAGGAGCTTAAGAATCTGCATGAAAAGAGGACTAGCAGCCGCGTTGCACAGGAGTATGTGAAAAGTGTTCATATGTAGTAACAACCTGAGAAATCCGTCCGTTTTCGTCATTTGTTATCGAATCGACTTAAAGCCAGATCGTCACATTGTCCGCTCTTCTCTCTGAAATGGTTGTACTTATCGTCTGCAAAGCTATGTTGCGTGCTGCGGTATGCGGAGACACTAAACCACCATAGTAGAACATAGATGAAGCTTCTAAGTTGATGTAATAGCCAGTAAGAAGTAGTACAATTTACGTTTTAGGTATCGATTTTTGACTTTTTAGCTGGCTTTGGAGCCTTGGACATGAGCTAGGACCTTAAGATTCTGCATGAAAGGAGGACTAGCTGCCGAGTTGCATGGGAGAATGTGAGAAGTGTTCATATGTAGTAAAAACCTAAAGAAATCCGTCCGTTTTCGTCATTTGTTATGGAATCGACTTAAAGCCAGATCGTCACATTGGCCGCTCTTCTCGCTGTAAAGGTTGTACTTATCGTCTGCAAAGCTATGTCGCGTGCTGCGGTATGCGGAGACACTAAAAGCACCATAGTAAAAACACAGATGAAGCTTCTAAGTTGATGTAATAGCTAGTAAGAAGTAGTACAGTTCAAGTTTTAGGTATCGATTATTGACTATTTAGCTGGCTTTGGTGCCTTGGACATAAGCTAGGAGCTTAAGATTCTGCATGAAAGGAGGACTAGCAGCCGCGTTGCACGGGAGTATGCGAAAAGTGTTCATATGTAGTAAAAACCTGAGAATTCGTCCGTTTTCGTCATTTGTTATGGAATCGACTTAAAGCCAGGTCGTCACATTGGCCGCTCTTCTCTTTGAAACGGTTGTACTTATCGTCTGCAAAGCTATGTCGCGTGCTGCGGTATGCGGAGACACTAAACCACCATAGTAGAACATAGATGAAGCTTCTAAGTTGATGTAATAGCCAGTAATAAGTAGTACAATTTACGTTTTAGGTATCGATTTTTGACTTTTTAGCTGGCTTTGGAGCCTTGGACATGAGCTAGGAATTAAGATTCTGCATGAAAGGAGGACTAGCAGCCGAGTTGCATGGGAGAATGTGAAAAGTGTACATATGTAGTAAAAACCTAAAGAAATCCGTCCGTTCTCGTCATTTGTTATGGAATCGACTTAAAGCCAGATCGTCACATTGGCCGCTCTTCTCACTGTAAAGGTTGTACTTATCGTCTGCAAAGCTATGTCGCGTGCTGCGGTATGCGGAGACACTAAAAGCACCATAGTAGAACGCAGATGAAGCTTCTAAGTTGATGTAATAGCTAGTAAGAAGTAGTACTGTTCAAGTTTTAGGTATCGATTATTGACTATTTAGATAGCTTTGGAGCCTTGGACATTAGCTAGGAGCTTAAGATTCTGCATGAAAGGAGGACTAGCAGCCGCGTTGCACGGGAGTATGTGGAAAGTGTTCATATGTAGTAAAAACCTGCGAAATCCGTCCGTTTTCGTCATTTGTTATCGAATCGACTGAAAGCCAGATCGTCACATTGGCCGCTCTTCTCTCTGAACGGTAGTACTTATCGTCTGCAAAGCTATGTCGCGTGCTGCGGTATGCGGAGACACTAAAAGCACCATAGTAGAACACAGATGAAGCTTCTAAGTAATGTAATAGCCAGTAACAAGTAGTACAGTTCAACTTTTAGGTATCGATTATTGACTTTTTAGCTATCTTTGGTGCCTTGGACATGCGCTAGGACCTTAAGATTCTGCATGAAAGGAGGACTAGCAGTCGAGTTGCACGGGAGAATGTGAACAATGTTCATATGTAGTAAAAACCTCAAGAAATCCGTCCGTTTTCGTCATTTGTTATCGAATCGACTTAAAGCCAGATCGTCACATTGGCCGCTCTTCTCTCTGAAACGGTTGTACTTATCGTCTGCAAAGCTATGTCGCGTGCTGCGGAATGCGGAGACACTAAAAGCACCATAGTAGAACACAGATGAAGCTTCTAAGTTGATGTAATAGCCAGTAAGAAGAAGTACAATTCAAGTTTAGGTATCGATTATTGACTTTTTAGCTGGCTTTGGTGCCTTGGAGATGAGCTAGGACCTTAAGATTCTGCATGAAAGGAGGACTAGCAGCCGAGTTGCACGGAAGAATGTGAAAAGTGTTCATATGTAGTAAAAATATGAGAAATCCGTCCGTTTTCGTCGTTTGTTATCGAATCGTTTAAAAGCCAGATCGTCACATTGACCGCTCTTCTCTCTGAAACGGTTGTACTTATCGTCTGCAAAGCTATGTCGCGTGCTGCGGTATGCGGAGACACTAATAGCACCATAGTAGAACACAGATGAAGCTTCTAAGTTGATGTAATAGCATGCAGGAAGTAGTACAATTCAAGTTTTAGGTATCGATTATTGATTTTTAGCTGGCTTTGGTGCCTTGGATATGAGATAGGACCTTACGATTCTGCATGAAAGGAGGACTAGCAGTCGAGTTGCACGGGAGAATGTGAAAAGTGTTCATATGTAGGAAAAACCTAAAGAAATCCGTCCGTTTTCGTCATTTGTTATCGAATCGACTTAAAGCCAGATCGTCACATTGGTCCCTCTTCTCTGAAACGGTTGTACTTATCGTCTGCAAAGCTATGTCGCGTGCTGCGTTATGCGGAGACACTAAAAGCACCATAGTAGAACACAGGTGAAGCTTCTAAGTTGATGTAATAGCCAGTATGAAGTAGTACAATTTACGTTTTAGGTATCAATTTTTGACTTTTTAGCTGGCTTTGGTGCCTTGGACATGAGCTAGGACCTTAAGATTCTGCATGAAAGGAGGACTAACAGCCGAGTTTCATGGGGGAAAGCGAAAAGTGTTCATATGTAGTAAAAACCTGAGAAATCCGTCCGTTTTCGTCAATTGTAATCGAATCGACTTAAAGCAAGATCGTCACATTATTCGCTCTTCTCTCTGAAACGGTTGTACTTATCGTCTGCAAAGCTATGTCGCGTGCTGCGGTATGCGGAGACACTAAAAGCACCATAGTAGAACACAGATGAAGCTTCAAAGTTGATGTAATTGCCAGTAAGAAGTAGTACAATTCAAGTTTTAGGTATCGATTATTGACTATTTAGCTGGCTTTGGTGCCTTGGACATAAGCTAGGAGCTTAAGATTCTGCATGAAAGGAGGACTAGCAGCCGCGTTGCACGGGAGTATGTGAAAAGTGTTCATATGTAGTAAAAACCTGAGAAATCAGTCCGTTTTCGTCATTTGTTATCGAATCGACTTAAAGCCAGATCGTCACATTGGCCGCTCTTCTCTCTGAAACGGTTGTACTTATCGCCTGCAAAGCTATGTCGCGTGCTGCGGTATGCGGAGACACTAAACCACAATAGTAGAACATAGATGAAGCTTCTAAGTTGATGTAATAGCCAGTAAGAAGTAGTACAATTTACGTTTTAGGTATCGATTTTTGACTTTTTAGCTGGCTTTGGAGCCTTGGACATGAGCTAGGAATTAAGATTCCGCATGAAAGGAGGACTAGCAGCCGAGTTGCATGGGAGAATGTGAAAAGTGTTCATATGTAGTAAAAACCTAAAGAAATCCGTCCGTTTTCGTCATTTGTTATGGAATCGACTTAAAGCCAGATCGTCACATTGGCCGCTCTTCTCACTGTAAAGGTTGTACTTATCGTCTCCAAAGCTATGTCGCGTCCTGCGGTATGCGGAGACACTAAAAGCACCATAGTAGAACACAGATGAAGCTTCTAAGTTGATGTAATAGCTAGTAAGAAGTAGTACAGTTCAACTTTTAGGTATCGATTATTGACTTTTTAGCTATCTTTGGTGCCTTGGACATGCGCTAGGACCTTAAGATTCTGCATGAAAGGAGGACTAGCAGCCGCGTTGCATAGGAGTATGTGAAAAGTGTTCATATGTAGTAAAAACCTGAGAAATCCGTCCGTTTTCGTCATTTGTTATCGAATCGATTTAAAGCCAGATCGTCACATTGGACGCTCTTCTCTCTGAACGGTTTTACTTATCGTCTGCAAAGCAATGTCACGTGCTGCGGTATGCGGAGACACTAAAAGCACCATAGTAGAACACAGATGAAGCTTCTAAGTAATGTAATAGCCAGTAACAAGTAGTACAGTTCAACTTTTAGGTATCGATTATTGACTTTTTAGCTATCTTTGGTGCCTTGGACATGCGCTAGGACCTTAAGATTCTGCATGAAAGGAGGACTAGCAGCCGCGTTGCATGGGAGTATGTGAAAAGTGTTCTTACGTAGTAAAAACCTGAGAAATCCGTCCGTTTTCGTCATTTGTTATCGAATCGATTTAAAGCCAGATCGTCACATTGGCCAGTCTTCTCTCTGAAACGGTTGTACTTATCGTCTGCAAAGGTATGTCGAGTGCTGCGGTATGTGGAGACACTAAAATCACCATAGTAGAACACAGATGAAGCTTCTAAGTTGATTTACTAGCAAGTAAGAAGTAGTACAATTTAAGTTTTAGGTTTCGATTATTGACTTTTTAGCCGGCTTGGTGCCTTGAACATGAGCTAGGACCTTAAGATTCTGCATGAAAGGAGGACTAGCAGCCGAGTTGCACGGGAAAATGTGAAAAGTGTTCATATGTAGTAAAAACCTGAGAAGTCCGTCCATTTTCATCATTTGTTACAGAATCGACTTAAAGCCAGATCGTCACATTGGGCCCTCTTCTGTGAAACGGTTGTACTTATCGTCTGCAAAGCTATGTCGCGTGCTGCGTTATGCGGAGACACTAAAAGCACCATAGTAGAACACAGATGAAGCTTCTAAGTTGATGTAATAACCAGTAAGAAGTAGTACAATTCAAGTTTTAATTATAGATTATTGACTTTTCAGCTGGCTTTGGTGCCTTGGACATGAGCTAGGACCTTAAGATTCTGCATGAAAGAAGGACTAGCAGCCTAGTTGCACGGGAGAATTTGACAAGTGTTAAAATGTAGTAAAAACCTGAGAAATACGTCCGTTTTCATAATTTGTTATCGAATCGACTTAAAGCCAGATCGTCACATTGGCCGCTCTTCTCTCTGAAACGGTTGTACTAATCGTCTGCAAAGCTATGTCGCGTGCTGCGGTATGCGGAGACACTAAAAGCACCATGATTGAACACAGATGAAGCTTCTAAGTTGATGTAATAGCAAGCAAGAAGTAGTACAGTTCAAGTTTTAGGTATCGATTATTGACTATTTTGATGGATTTTGTGCCTTGGACATGAGCTAGCAGCTTAAGATTCTGCATGAAAGGAGGACTAGCAGCCACGTTGAACGGGAGTATGTGAAAAGTGTTCATATGTAGTAAAAACCTTAGAAATCCGTCCGTTTTCGTCATTTGTTATCGAATCGACTTAAAGCCAGATCGTCACATTGGCCGCTCTTCTCTCTGAAACGGTTGTACTTATCGTCTGCAAAGCTATGTCGCGTGCTGCGGTATGCGGAGACACTAAAAGCACCATAGTAGAACACAGATGAAACTTCTAAGTTGATGTAATAGCAAGTAAGAGGTAGTACAATTCAAGTTTTAGGTATCGATTATTGACTTTTTAGCCGGCTTTGGTGCTTTGGACATGAGCAAGGACCTTAAGATTCTGTATGAAAGGAGGACTAGCAGCCGAGTTGCATGGGAGAATGTGAAAAGTGTTCATGTGTAGTAAAAACCTGAGAAATCCGTCCGTTTTCGTTATTTGTTATCGAATCGACTTAAAGCCAGATCGTCACATTGGCCCCTCTTCTCTGAAACGGTTGTACTTATCGTCTGCAAAGCTATGTCGCGTGCTGCGGTATACGGAGACACTAAAAGCACCATAGCAGAACACAGGTGAAGCTTCTAAGTTGATGTAATAGCGAGTGAGAAGTAGAACAATTCAAGTCTTAGGTATCGATTATTGACTTTTTAGCTGGCTCTGGTGCCTTGGACATGAGCTAGGACCTTAAGATTCTGCATGAAAGGAGAACTAGCAGCCGCGTTGGACGGCTGTATGTGAAAAGTGTTCATATGTAGTAAAAACCTGAGAAATCCGTCCGTTTTCGTCATTTGTTTACGAATCGACTTACAGCAAGATCGTCACATTGGCCGCTCTTCTCTCTGAAACGGTTGTACTTATCGTCTGCAAAGCTATGTCGGGTGCTGCGGTATGCGGAGACACTAAAAGCACAATAGTAGAACACAGATGAAGCTTCTAAGTTGATGTAATAGCCAGTAAGAAGTAGTACAATTCAAGTTTTATGTATCGATTATTGACTTTTTAGCTGGCTTTGGTGCCTTGGACATGAGCTAGGACCTTAAGATTCTGCATGACAGGAGGACTAGCAGCCGAGTTGCATGGGAGAATGTGAAAAGTGTTCATATGTAGTAAAAATATGAGAAATCCGTCCGTTTTCGTCATTTGTTATCGAATAGACTTAAAGCCAGATCGTCACATTATCACCTCTTCTCTGAAACGGTTGTACTTATCGTCTGCAAAGCTATGTCGCGTGGTACGTTATGCTGAGACACTAAAAGCACCATAGTAGAACACAGATGAAGCTTCTAAGTTGATGTAATAATCAGTAAGAAGTAGTACAATTCAAGTTTTAGGTATAGATTATTGACTTTTTAACTGGCTTTGGTGCCTTGGACATGAGCTAGGACCTTAAGATTCTGCATGAAAGAAGGACTAGCAGCCGAGTTGCACGGGAGAATGTGACAAGTGTTCATATGTAGTAAAAACCTGAGAAATCCGTCCGTTTTCGTCATTTGTTATCGAATCGATTTAAAGCCAGATCGTCACATTGGCCGCTCTACTCTCTGAAACTGTTGTACTTATCGTCTGCAAAGCTATGTCGCGTGCTGCGTTATGCGGAGACACTAAAAGCACCATGATTGAACACAGATGAAGCTTCTAAGTTGATGTAATAGCAAGCAAGAAGTAGTACAATTCAAGTTTTAGGCATCGATTATTGACTTTTTAGCCGGCTTTGGTGCCTTGGACATGAGCTAGGACCTTACGATTCTGCATGAAAGGAGGACTAGCAGCCGATTTGCACGGGAGAATGTGAAAAGTGTTCATATGTAGTAAAAAACTGAGAAATCCGTCCGTTTTCGTCATTTGTTATGGAATCGACTTAAATCCAGATCGTCACATTGGCCGCTCTTCTCTCTGAAACGGTTGTACTTATCGTCTGAAAGCTATGTCGCGTGCTGCGGTATGCGGAGACACTAAAAGCACCATAGTAGAACACAGATGAAGCTTCTAAGTTGATGTAATAGCCAGTAAGAAGTAGTACAATTCAAGTTTTGGGTACTGATTATTTACTTTTTAGCTGGCTTTGGTGCCTTGGCCATGAGCTAGGACCTTAAGATTCTGCATTAAAGGAGGACTAGCAGCCAAGTTGCATGGGAGAATGCGAAAAGTGTTCATATGTAGTAAAAACCTGAGAAATCCGTCCGTTTTCGTCATTTGTTATCGAATCGACTTAAATCCAGATCGTCACATTGGCCGCTCTTCTCTCTGAAACGGTTGTACTTATCGTCTGCAAAGCTATGTCGCGTGCTGCGGTATGTGGAGACACTAAAAGCACCATAGTAGAACACAGATGAAGCTTCTAAGTTGATGTAATAGCCAGTAAGAAGTAGTACAATTCAAGTTTTACCTATCGATTATTGATATTTTAGCTGGCTTTGGTGCCTTGGACATGAGCTAGGACCTTAAGATTCTGCAAGAAAGAAGGTCTAGCAACCGAGTTGCACGGGAGAATGTGAAAAGTGTTCATATGTAGTAAAAACCTGAGAAATCCGTCCGTTTTCGTCATTTGTTATGGAATCGACTTAAAGCCAGATCGTCACATTGCCGCTCTTCTCTCTGAAACGGTTGTACTTATCGTCTGCAAAGCTATGTCGCGTGCTCCGTTATGCGGAGACACTAAAATCACCACAGTGGAACACAGATGAAGCTTCTAAGTTGATGTAATAGCCAGTATAAGTAGTACAATTCAAGTTTTAGGTATCGATTATTTTCTTTTTAGGTGGCTTTGATGCCTTGGACATGAGGTAGGACCTTAAGATTCAGTATGAAAGGAGGACTAGCAGCCGAGTTGCATGGGAGAATTTGACAAGTGTTCATATGTAGTAAAAACCTGAGAAATCCGTCCATTTTCGTCATTTGTTATCGAATCGATTTAAAGCCAGATCGTCACATTGGCCGCTCTCCTCTCTGAAACGGTTGTACTTATCGTCTGCAAAGCTATGTCGCGTGCTGCGGTATGCGGAGACTCTAAAAGCACCATGACTGAACACAGATGAAGCTACTAAGTTGATGTAATAGCAAGCAAGAAGTAGTACAATTCAAGTTTTAGGTATCGATTATTGACTTTTTAGCCGGCTTTGGTGCCTTGGACATGAGCTAGGACCTTAAGATTCTGCATGAAAGGAGGACTGGCGGGCGAGTTGAACGGGAGAATGTGAGAAGTGTTCATATGTAGTAAAAACCTGAGAAATCCGTCCGTTTTCGTCATTTGTTATCGAATCGACTTAAAGATAGATCGTCACATTGGCCGTTCTTCTCCCTGAAACGGTTGTACTTAACGTCTGCAAAGCTATGTCGCGTGCTGCGGTATGCGGATACACTAAAAGCACCATAGTAGAACACAGATGAAGCTTCTAAGTTGATGTAATAGCCGGTAAGAAGTAATACAATTCACGTTTTAGGTATCGATTATTGACTTGTTAGCTGGCTTTGGTGCCTTAGACATAAGCTAGGACCTTAAGATTCTGCATTAAAGGAGGACTAGCAGCCGAGTTGCATGGGAGAATGCGAAAAGTGTTCATATGTCGTAAAAACCTGAGAAATCCGTCCGTTTTCGTCATTTGTTATCGAATCGATTTAAAGCCAGATCGTCACATTGGCCGCTCTTCTCTCTGAAACGGTTGTACTTATCGTCTGCAAAGCTATGTCGCGTGCTGCGGTATGCGGAGACACTAAAAGCACCATGATTGAACACAGATGAAGCTTCTAAGTTGATGTAATAGCAAGCAAGAAGTAGTACAATTCAAATTTTAGGTATCGATTATTGACTTTTTAGCCGGCTTTGGTGCCTTGGACATGAGCTAGGACCTTAAGATTCTGCATGAAAGGAGGACTAGCAGCCGAGTTGCACGGGAGAATGTGAAAAGTGTTCATATGTAGTAAAAAACTGAGAAATCCTTCCGTTTTCGTCATTTGTTATGGAATCGACTTAAAGCCAGATCGTCACATTGGCCGCTCTTTTCTCTGAAACGGTTGTACTTATCGTCTGCAAAGTTATGTCGCGTGCTGCGGTATGCGGAGACACTAAAAGCACCATAGTAGAACACAGATGAAGCTTCTAAGTTGATGTAATAGCCAGTAAGAAGTAGTACAATTCAAGTTTTGGGTACTGATTATTTACTTTTTAGCTGGCTTTGGTGCCTTGGACATGAGCTAGGACTTTAAGATTCTGCATTAAAGGAGGACTAGCAGCCAAGTTGCATGGGAGAATGCGAAAAGTGTTCATATGTAGTAAAAACCTGAGAAATCCGTCCGTTTTCGTCATTTGTTATCGAATCGACTTAAAGCCAGATCGTCACATTGGCCGCTCTTCTCTCTGAAACGGTTGTACTTATCGTCTGCAAAGCTATGTCGCGTGCTGCGGTATGCGGAGACCCTAAAAGCACCATAGTAGAACACAGATGAAGCTTCTAAGTTGATGTAATAGCCAGTAAGAACTAGTACAATTCAAGTTTTACCTATCGATTATTGTCATTTTAGCTGGCTTTGGTGCCTTGGACATGAGCTAGGACCTTAAGATTCTGCATGAAAGAAGGACTAGCAACCGAGTTGCACGGGAGAATGTGAAAAGTGTTCATATGTAGTAAAAACCTGAGAAATCCGTCCGTTTTCGTCATTTGTTATGGAATCGACTTAAAGCCAGATCGTCACATTGGCCGCTCTTATCCCTGAAACGGTTGTACTTATCGTCTGCAAAGTTATGTCGCGTGCTGCGGTATGCGGAGACACTAAGAGCACCATAGTAGAACACAGATGAAGCTTCTAAGTTGATGTAATAGCCAGTAAGAAGTAGTACAATTCAAGTTTTGGGTACTGATTATTTACTTCTTAGCTGGCTTTGGTGCCTTGGACATGAGCTAGGACCTTAAGATTCTGCATGAAAGGAGGACTAGCGGGCGAGTTGAACGGGAGAATGTGAGAAGTGTTCATATGTAGTAAAAACCTGAGAAATCCGTCCGTTTTCGTCATTTGTTATCGAATCGACTTAAAGCCAGATCGTCACATTGGCCGCTCTTCTCTCTGAAACGGTTGTACTTATCGTCTGCAAAGCTATGTCGCGTGCTGCGGTATGCGGAGACCCTAAAAGCACCATAGTAGAACACAGATGAAGCTTCTAAGTTGATGTAATAGCCAGTAAGAAGTAGTACAATTCAAGTTTTAGTTATCGATTATTGTCATTTTAGCTGGTTTTGGTGCCTTGGACATGAGCTAGGACCTTAAGATTCTGCATGAAAGAAGGACTAGCAACCGAGTTGCACGGGAGAATGTGAAAAGTGTTCATATGTAGTAAAAACCTGAGAAATCCGTCCGTTCTCGTCATTTGTTATGGAATCGACTTAAAGCCAGATCGTCACATTGCCGCTCTTCTCTCTAAAACGGTTGTACTTACCGTCTGCAAAACTATGTCGCGCGCTGCGTTATGCGGAGACACTAAAATCACCACAGTAGAACACAGATGAAGCTTCTAAGTTGATGTAATAGCCAGTATAAGTAGTACAATTCAAGTTTAAGGTATCGATTATTGACTTTTTAGGTGGCTTTGATGCCTTGGACATGAGGTAGGACCTTAAGATTCAGTATGAAAGGAGGACTAGCAGCCGAGTTGCATGGGAGAATGTGAAAAGTGTTCATATGTAGTAAAAACCTGAGAAATCCGTCCGTTTTCGTCATTTGTTATGGAATCAACTTAAAGCCAGATCGTCACATTGGCCGCTCTTCTCTCTGAAACGGTTGTACTTATCGTCTGCAAAGCTATGTCGCGTGCTGCGTTATGCGGAGACACTAAAATCACCACAGTGGAACACAGATGAAGCTTCTAAGTTGATGTAATAGCCAGTAAGAAGTAGTACAATTCAAGTTTTAGGTATCGATTATTGACTTTTTAGCTGGCTTTGATGCCTTGGACATGAGCTAGGACCCTAAGATTCTGCATGAAAGGAGGACTAGCAGCCGAGTTGCCCGGGAGAATGTGACAAGTGTTCATATGTAGTAAAAACCTCAGAAATCCGTCCGTTTTCGTCATTTGTTATGGAATCGATTTAAAGCCAGATCGTCACATTGGCCGCTCTCCTCTCTGAAACGGTTGTACTTATCGTCTGCAAAGCTATGTCGCGTGCTGCGGTATGCGGAGACTCTAAAAGCACCATGATTGAACACAGATGAAGCTACTAAGTTGATGTAATAGCAAGCAAGAAGTAGTACAATTCAAGTTTTAGGTATCGATTATTGACTTTTTAGCCGGCTTTGGTGCCTTGGACATGAGCTAGGACCTTAAGATTCTGCATGAAAGGAGGACTTTCAGCCGAGTTGCACGGGAGAATATAAAAAGTGTTCATATGTACTAAAAAACTCAGAAATCCGTCCGTTTTCGTCATTTGTTATGGAATCAACTTAAAGCCAGATCGTCACATTGGCCGCTCTTCTCTCTGAAACTGTTGTACTTATCTTCTGCAAAGCTATGTCGCGTGCTGCGGTATGCGGAGACACTAAGAGCACCATAGTAGAACACAGATCAAGCTTCTATGTTGATGTAATAGCCAGTAAGAAGTAGTACAATTCAAGTTTTAGGTACTGATTATTAACTATTTAGCTGGCTTTGGTGCCTTGGACATGAGCTAGGACCTTAAAATTCTGCATGAAAGGAGGACTAGCGGGCGAGTTGAACGGGACAATGTGAGAAGTGTTCATATGTAGTAAAAACCTGAAAAATCCGTCCGTTTTCGTCATTTGTTATCGAATCAACTTAAAGATAGATCGTCACATTGGCCGCTCTTCTCCCTGAAACGGTTGTACTTAACGTCTGCATAGCTATGTCGCGTGCTGCGGTATGCGGATACACTAAAAGCACCATAGTAGAACACAGATGAAGCTTCTAAGTTGGTGTAATAGCCAGTAAGACGTAATACAACTGACGTTTTAGGTATCGATTATTGACTTGTTAGCTGGCTTTGGTGCCTTGGACATGAGCTAGGACCTTAAGATTCAGTATTAAAGGAGGACTAGCAGCCGAGTTGCATGGGAGAATGCGAAAAGTGTTCATATGTAGTAAAAACCTGAGAAATACGTCCGTTTTCGTCATTTTTTATGGCATCGACTTAAAGCCAGATCGTCACATTGGCTGCTCTTCTCTCTGAAACGGTTGTACTTATCGTCTGCAAAGCTATGTCGCGTGCTGCGGTATGCGGAGACACTAAAAGCACCATAGTAGAACACAGATCAAACTTCTAAGTTAATGTAATAGCCAGTAAGAAGTAGTACAATTCAAGTTTTGGGTACTGATTATTTACTTTTTAGCTGGCTTTGTTGCCTTGGACATGAGCTAGGACCTTAAGATTCTGCATGAAAGGAGGACTAGCGGGCGAGTTGAACGGGAGAATGTGAGAAGTGTTCATATGTAGTAAAAACCTGAGAAATCCGTCCGTTTTCGTCATTTGTTATCGAATCGACTTAAAGCCAGATCGTCACATTTTCCGCTCTTTTCCCTGAAACGGTTGTACTTAACGTCTGCAAAGCTATGTCGCGTGCTGCGGTATGCGGAGACACTAAAAGCACCATAGTAGAACACAGATGAAGCTTCTAAGTTGATGTAATAGCCAGTAAGAAGTAGTACAATTCAAATTTTAGGTATCGATTATTGACTTTTTAGATGGCATTGATGCCTTGGACATGAGCTAGGACCTTAAGATTCAGTATGAAAGGAGGACTAGCAGCCGAGTTGCATGGGAGAATGTGAAAAGTGTTCAAATGTATTAAAAACCTGAGAAATCCGTCCGTTTTCGTCATTTGTTATGGAATCAACTTAAAGTCAGATCGTCACATTGGCCGCTCTTCTCTCTGAAACGGTTGTACTTATCGTCTGCAAAGCTATGTCGCGTGCTGCGTTACGCGGAGACACTAAAATCACCACAGTGGACCACAGATGAAGCTTCTAAGTTGATGTAATAGCCAGTAAGAAGTAGTACAATTCAAGTTTTAGGTATCGAATATTGACTTTTTAGCTGGCTTTGATGCCTTGGAAATGAGCTAGGACCTTAAGATTCAGTATGAAAGGAGGACTAGCAGCCGCGTTGCATGGGAGAATGTGAAAAGTGTTCATATGTAGTAAAAACCTGAGAAATCCGTCCGTTTTCGTCATTTGGTATGGAATCAACTTAAAGCCAGATCGTCATATTGGCCGCTCTTCTCTCTGAAACGGTTGTACTTATCGTCTGCAAAGCTATGTCGCGTGCTGCGGTTTGCTGCGACACTAAAAGCACCATAGTAGAACACAGATCAAGCTTCTAAGTTGATGTAATAGCCAGTAAGAAGTAGTACAATTCAAGTTTTAGGTATCGATTATTGACATTTTAGCTGGCTTTGGTGCCTTGGACATGACCTAGGACCTTAAGATTCTGCATGAAAGGAGGATTAGCAGCCGAGTTGCACGGGAGAATGTGAAAAGTGTTCATATGTAGTAAAAACCTGAGAAATCCGTCCGTTTTCGTCATTTGTTATGGAATCGACTTCAAGCCAGATCGTCACATTGCCGCTCTTCTCTCTGAAACGGTTGTACTTATCGTCTGCAAAGCTATGTCGCGTGTTGCGTTATGCGGAGTCACTAAAATCACCGTAGTATAACACAGATGAAGCTTCTAAGTTGATGTAATAGCCAGTAAGAAGTAGTACAATTCAAGTTTTAGGTATCAATTATTGCCTTTTTGCTGGCTTTGATGCCTTGGACGTGAGCTAGAACCGTAAGATTCTGCATGAAAGGAGGACTAGCAGCCGAGTTGCATGGGAGAATGTGAAAAGTGTTCATATGTAGTAAAAACCTTAGAAATTCGTCCGTTTTCGTCAATTTGTTATCGAATCGACTTAAAGCCAGATCGTCACATTGGCCGCTCTTCTCTCTGAAACGGTTGTACTTATCTTCTGCAAAACTATGTCGCGTGCTGCGTTATGCGGAGACACTAAAATTAGCACAGTGGAACACAGATGAAGCTTCAAAGTTGATGTAATAGCCAGTAAGAAGTAGTACAATTCAAATTTTAGGTATCGATTATTGACTTTTTAGCTGGCTTTGATGCCTTGGACATGAGCTAGGATCTTAAGATTCAGTATTAAAGGAGGACTAGCAGCCGCGTTGCATGGGAGAATGTGAAAAGTGTTCAAATGTAGTAAAAACGTGAGAAATCCGTCCGTTTTCGTCATTTGTTATGGAATCAACTTAAAGCCAGATCGTCACATTGGCCGCTCTTCTCTCTGAAACGGTTGTACTTATCGTCTGCAAACCTATGTCGCGTGCTGCGGTATGTGGAGACACTAAAAGCACCATAGTAGAACACAGATGAAGCTTCTAAGTTGATGTAATAGCCAGTAAGAATTAGTACGATTCAAGTTTTAGGTATCGATTATTGACTTTTTAGCTGGCTTTGGTGCCTTGGACATGAGCTAGGACCATAAGATTCTGCATGAAAGGAGGACCAGCAGCGGAGTTCCACGGGAGAATGTGAAAAGTGTTCATATGTAGTAAAAACCTGAGAAATCCGTCCGTTTTCGTCATTTGTTATCGAATCGACTTAAAGCCAGATCGTCACATTGGCCGCTCTTCTCTCTGAAACGGTTGTACTTATCGTCTGCAAAGCTATGTCGCGTGCTGCGGTATGCGGAGACACTAAAAGCACCATAGTAGAACACAGATGAAGCTTCTAAGTTGATGTATTAGCCAGTAAGAAGTAGTACAATTCAAGTTTTAGGTATCGATTATTGACATTTTAGCTGGCTTTGGTGCCTTGGACATAAGCTAGGACCTTAAGATTCTGCATGAAAGGAGGATTAGCAGCCGAGTTGTACGGGAGAATGTGAAAAGTCTTCATATGTAGTAAAAACCTGAGAAATCAGTCCGTTTTCGTCATTTGTTAAGGAATCGACTTAAAGCCAGGTCGTCACATTGGCCCCTCTTCTCTCTGAAACGGTTGTACTTATCGTCTGCAAAGCTATGTCGCGTGCTGCGTTATGCGGAGACACTAAAAGCACCATAGTAGAACACAGATGAAGCTTCTAAGTTGATGTAATAGCCAGTAAGAAGTAGTACAATTCAAGTTTTAGGTTCTCATTAATTACTTTTTAGCTGGCTTTGGTGCCTTGGACATGAGCTGGGACCTTAAGATTCTGCATGAAAGGAGGACTAGCAGGCGAGTTGTACGGGAGAAAGTGAGAAGTGTCATATGTAGTAAAAACCTGAGAAATCCGTCCGTTTTCATCATTTGTTATCGAATCGACTTAAGGCCAGATCGTCACATTGGCCACTCTTCTCTCTGAAACGGTTGTACTTATCGTCTGCAAAGCTATGTCGCGTGCTGCGGTATGCGGAGACACTAAAAGCACCATAGTAGAACACAGATGAAGCTTCTAAGTTGATGTAATAGCCAGTAAGAAGTAGTACAATTCAAGTTTTAGGTATCGATTATTGACATTTTAGCTGGCTTTGGTGCCTTGGACATGAGCTAGGACCTTAAGATTCTGCATGAAAGGATGACTAGCAGCCGAGTTGCACGAAAGAATGTGAAAGGTGTTCATATGTAGCAAAAATCTGAGAAATACGTCCGTTTTCGCCATTTGTTATCGATTCGACTTAAAACCAGATCGTCACATTTTCCGCTCTTCTCTCTGAAACGGTTGTACTTATCGTCTGCAAAGCTATGCCGCGTGCTGCGTTATGCGGAGACACTAAAGTCACCATAGTGGAAAACAGATGAAGCTTCTAAGTTGTGTAATAGCCAGTAAAAAGTTGTACAATTTACGTTTTAGGTATCGATTATTGACTTTTTAGCTGGCTTTGGTGCCTTGGACATGAGCTAGGACCTTAAGATTCTGCATGAAACGAGGACCAGCAGCGGAGTTCCACGGTAGAATGTGAAAAGTGTTCATATGTAGGAAAAACATGAGAAATCCGTTCGTTTTCGACATTTGTTATCGAATCGACTTAAAGCCAGATCGTCACATTGGCCGCTCTTCTCTCTGAAACGGTTGTACTTATCGTCTGCAAAGCTATGTCGCGTGCTGCGGTATGCGGCGAAACTAAAAGCACCATAGTAGAACACAGATCAAGCTTCTAAGTTGATGTAATAGCCAGTAAGAAGTAGTACAATTCAAGTTTTAGGTATCGATTATTGACATTTTAGCTGGCTTTGGTGCCTTGGACATGAGCTAGGACCTTAAGATTCTGCATGAAAGGAGGATTAGCGGCCGAGTTGCACGGGAGAATATGAAAAGTGTTCATATGTAGTAAAAACCTGAGAAATCCGTCCGTTTTCGTCATTTGTTATGGAATCGACTTCAAGCCAGATCGTCACATTGCCGCTCTTCTCTCTGAAACGGTTGTACTTATCGTCTGCAAAGCTATGTCGCGTGTTGCGTTATGCGGAGTCACTAAAATCACCATAGTATAACACAGATGAAGCTTCTAAGTTGATGTAATAGCCAGTAAGAAGTAGTACAATTCAAGTTTTAGGTTTCAATTATTGCCTTTTTGCTGGCTTTGGTGCCTTTGACATGAGCTAGGATCTTAAGATTCAGTATGAAAGGAGGACTAGCAGCCGAGTTGCATGGGAGAATGTGAAAAGTGTTCATATGTAGTAAAGACCTGAGAAATCCGTCCGTTTTCGTCATTTGTTATGGAATCGACTTCAAGCCAGATCGTCACATTGCCGCTCTTCTCTCTGAAACGGTTGTACTTATCGTCTGCAAAGCTATGTCGCGTGTTGCGTTATGCGGAGTCACTAAAATCACCGTAGTATAACACAGATGAAGCTTCTAAGTTGATGTAATAGCCAGTAAGAAGTAGTACAATTCAAGTTTTAGGTATCGATTATTGACATTTTAGCTGGCTTTGGTGCCTTGGACATAAGCTAGGACCTTAAGATTCTGCATGAAAGGAGGATTAGCAGCCGAGTTGTACGGGAGAAAGTGAGAAGTGTTCATATGTAGTAAAAACCTGAGAAATCCGTCCGTTTTCGTCATTTGTTATCGAATCGAATTAAGGCCAGATCGTCACATTGGCCACGCTTCTCTCTGAAACAGTTGTACTTATCGTCTGCAAAGCTATGTCGCGTGCTGCGGTATGCGGAGACACTAAAAGCACCATAGTAGAACACAGATGAAGCTTCTAAGTTGATGTAATAGCCAGTAAGAAGTAGTACAATTCAAGTTTTAGGTATCGATTATTGACATTTTAGCTGGCTTTGGTGCCTTGGACATGAGCTAGGACCTTAAGATTCTGCATGAAAGGATGACTAGCAGCCGAGTTGCACGAAAGAATGTGAAAGGTGTTCATATGTAGTAAAAATCTGAGAAATACGTCCGTTTTCGTCATTTGTTATCGAATCGACTTAAAGCCAGATCGTCACATTGGCCGCTCTTCTCTCTGAAACGGTTGTACTTATCGTCTGCAAAGCTATGCCGCGTGCTGTGTTATGCGGAGACACTAAAGTCACCATAGTGGAACACAGATGAAGCTTCTAAGTTGTGTAATAGCCAGTAAGAAGTTGTACAATTCAAGTTTTAGGTATCGATTATTGACTTTTTAGCTGGCTTTGGTGCCTTGGACGTGAGCTAGAACCTTAAGATTCTGCATGAAAGGAGGACTAGCAGCCGAGTTGCACGGGAGAATGTGAAAAGTGTTCATATGTAGTAAAAACCTGAGAAATCCGTCCGTTTTCGTCATTTGTTATGGAATCGACTTAAAGCCAGATCGTCACATTGGCCGCTCTTCTCTCTGAAACGGTTGTACTTATCGTCTGCAAAGCTATGTCGCGTGCTGCGTTATGCGGAGACACTAAAAGCACCATAGTAGAACACAGATGAAGCTTCTAAGTTGATGTAATAGCCAGTAAGAAGTAGTACAATTCAAGTTTTAGGTTCTGATTATTTACTTTTTAGCTGGCTTTGGTGCCTTGGACATGAGCTGGGACCTTAAGATTCTGCATGAAAGGATGACTAGCAGGCGGGTTGTACGGGAGAAAGTGAGAAGTGTTCATATGTAGTAAAAACCTGAGAAATCCGTCCGTTTTCGTCATTTGTTATCGTATCGACTTAAAGCCAGGTCGTCACATTGGCCGTTCTTCTCTCTGAAACGGTTGTACATATCGTCTGCAAAGCTATGTCGCGTGCTGCGGTATGCGGAGACACTAAAATCACCATAGTAGAACACAGATGAAGCTTCTAAGTTGATGTAATAGCCAGTAAGAAGTAGTACAATTCAAGTTTTAGGCATCGATTATTGACTTTTAGCTGGCTTTGGTGCCTTGGACATGAGCTACGACCTTAAGATTCTGCATCAAAGGAGGACTAGCAGCCGAGTTGCACGGGAGAATGTGAAAAGTGTTCATATGTAGTAAAAACCTGTGAAATCCGTCCGTTTTCGTCATTTGTTATCGAATCGACTTAACGCCAGATCGTCACATTGGCCGCTCTTCTCTCTGAAACGGTTGTACTTATCGTCTGCAAACCTATGTCGCTTGCTGCGGTATGTGAAGACTCTAAAAGCACCATAGTAGAACACAGAAGAAGCTTCTAACTTGATGTAATAGCCAGTAAGGTGAAGTACTACTCAAGTTTTAGGTATCGATTATTGACTTTTTAGCTGGCTTTGAAGCCTTTTACATGAGCTAGGACCTTAAGATTCTGCATGAAAGGAGGACTAGCAGCCGAATTGCACGGGAGATTGTGAAAAGTGTTCATATGTAGTAAAAACCTGAGAAATCCGTCCGTTTTCGTCATTTGTTATGGAATCGACGTAAAGCCAGAACGTCACATCGGCCGCTCTTCTCTCTGAAACGATTGTACATATGGTTTGCAAAGCTGTGTCGCGTGCTGCGATATGCGGAGACACTAAAATCACCTTAGTAGGACACAGATGAAGCTTCTAAGTTGATGTAATAGCCAGTAAGAAGTAGTACAATTCAAGTTTTAGGTATCGATTATTGACTTTTAGCTGGATTTGGTGCCTTGGACATGAGCTAGGACCTTAAAATTCTGCATGAAAGGAGGACTAGCAGCCGAATTGCATGGGATAATGTGAAAAGTGTTCATAAGTAGTAAAAACCTGAGAAATCCGTCCGTTTTCGTCATTTGTTATCGAATCGACTTAAAGCCAGATCGTCACATTGGCCGCTCTTCTCTCTGAAACGGTTGTACTTATCGTCTGCAAAGCTATGTCGCGAGCTGCGGTATGTGGAGACACTAAAAATACCATAGTAGAACACAGATGAAGCTTCTAAGTTGATGTAATAACCAGTAGGAAGTAGTACAATTCACGTTTTAGGTATCGATTATTGACTTTTAGCTGGATTTGGTGCTTTGGACATGAGCTAGGACCTTAAGATTCTGCATCAACGGAGGACTAGCAGCCGAGTTGCACGGGAGAATGTGAAAAGTGTTCATATGTAGTAAAAACCTGTGAAATCCGTCCGTTTTCGTCATTTGTTATCGAATCGACTTAAAGCCAGATCGTCACATTGGCCGCTCTTCTCTCTGAAGCGGTTGTACTTATCGTCTGCAAAGCTATGTCGCGTGCTGCGGTTTGTGGAGACACTAAAAGCACCATAGTAGAACACAGATGAAGCTTCTAAGATGATGTAATAGCCAGTAAGAAGTAGTACATCTCAAGTTCTAGGTATCGATTATTGCCTTTTTAGCTGGCTTTGGTGCCTTGGACATGAGCTAGGACCATAAGATTCTGCATGAAAGGAGGACTAGCAGCCGAATTGCACGCAAGATTGTGAAAAGTGTTCATATGTAGTAAAAACCTGAGAAATCCGTCCGTATTCGTCATTTGTTATGGAATCGACTTAAAGCCAGATCGTCACATTGGCCGCTCTTCTCTCTGAAACGGTTGTACTTATCGTCTGCAAAGCTATGTCGCGTGCTGCGGTTTGTGGAGACACTAAAAGCACCATAGTAGAACACAGATGAAGCTTCTAAGAAGATGTAATAGCCAGTAAGAAGTAGTACAATACTAGATTTAGGTATCGATTATTGACTTTTTAGCTGGATTTGGTGCCTTGGACATGAGCTAGGACCTTAAGATTCTGCATGAAAGGAGGATTAGCGGCCGAGTTGCACGGGAGAATATGAAAAGTGTTCATATGTAGTAAAAACCTGAGAAATCCGTCCGTTTTCGTCATTTGTTATGGAATCGACTTCAAGCCAGATCGTCACATTGTCGCTCTTCTCTCTGAAACGGTTGTACTTATCGTCTGCAAAGCTATGTCGCGTGTTGCGTTATGCGGAGTCACTAAAATCACCATAGTATAACACAGATGAAGCTTCTAAGTTGATGTAATAGCCAGTAAGAAGTAGTACAATTCAAGTTTTAGGTTTCAATTATTGCCTTTTTGCTGGCTTTGATGCCTTTGACATGAGCTAGGATCTTAAGATTCAGTATGAAAGGAGGACTAGCAGCCGAGTTGCATGGGAGAATGTGAAAAGTGTTCATATGTAGTAAAAACCTGAGAAATCCGTCCGTTTTCGTCATTTGTTATGGAATCGACTTCAAGCCAGATCGTCACATTGCCGCTCTTCTCTCTGAAACGGTTGTACTTATCGTCTGCAAAGCTATGTCGCGTGTTGCGTTATGCGGAGTCACTAAAATCACCGTAGTATAACACGGATGAAGCTTCTAAGTTGATGTAATAGCCAGTAAGAAGTAGTACAATTCAAGTTTTAGGTATCGATTATTGACATTTTAGCTGGCTTTGGTGCCTTGGACATAAGCTAGGACCTTAAGATTCTGCATGAAAGGAGGATTAGCAGCCGAGTTGTACGGGAGAAAGTGAGAAGTGTTCATATGTAGTAGAAACCTGAGAAATCCGTCCGTTTTCGTCATTTGTTATCGAATCGAATTAAGGCCAGATCGTCACATTGGCCACGCTTCTCTCTGAAACAGTTGTACTTATCGTCTGCAAAGCTATGTCGCGTGCTGCGGTATGCGGAGACACTAAAAGCACCATAGTAGAACACAGATGAAGCTTCTAAGTTGATGTAATAGCCAGTAAGAAGTAGTACAATTCAAGTTTTAGGTATCGATTTTTGACATTTTAGCTGGCTTTGGTGCCTTGGACATGAGCTAGGACCTTAAGATTCTGCATGAAAGGATGACTAGCAGCCGAGTTGCACGAAAGAATGTGAAAGGTGTTCATATGTAGTAAAAATCTGAGAAATACGTCCGTTTTCGTCATTTGTTATCGAATCGACTTAAAGCCAGATCGTCACATTGGCCGCTCTTCTCTCTGAAACGGTTGTACTTATCGTCTGCAAAGCTATGCCGCGTGCTGTGTTATGCGGAGACACTAAAGTCACCATAGTGGAACACAGATGAAGCTTCTAAGTTGTGTAATAGCCAGTAAGAAATTGTACAATTCAAGTTTTAGGTATCGATTATTGACTTTTTAGCTGGCTTTGGTGCCTTGGACGTGAGCTAGAACCTTAAGATTCTGCATGAAAGGAGGACTAGCAGCCGAGTTGCACGGGAGAATGTGAAAAGTGTTCATATGTAGTAAAAACCTGAGAAATCCGTCCGTTTTCGTCATTTGTTATGGAATCGACTTAAAGCCAGATCGTCACATTGGCCGCTCTTCTCTCTGAAACGGTTGTACTTATCGTCTGCAAAGCTATGTCGCGTGCTGCGTTATGCGGAGACACTAAAAGCACCATAGTAGAACACAGATGAAGCTTCTAAGTTGATGTAATAGCCAGTAAGAAGTAGTACAATTCAAGTTTTAGGTTCTGATTATTTACTTTTTAGCTGGCTTTGGTGCCTTGGACATGAGCTGGGACCTTAAGATTCTGCATGAAAGGATGACTAGCAGGCGGGTTGTACGGGAGAAAGTGAGAAGTGTTCATATGTAGTAAAAACCTGAGAAATCCGTCCGTTTTCGTCATTTGTTATCGTATCGACTTAAAGCCAGGTCGTCACATTGGCCGTTCTTCTCTCTGAAACGGTTGTACATATCGTCTGCAAAGCTATGTCGCGTGCTGCGGTATGCGGAGACACTAAAATCACCATAGTAGAACACAGATGAAGCTTCTAAGTTGATGTAATAGCCAGTAAGAAGTAGTACAATTCAAGTTTTAGGCATCGATTATTGACTTTTAGCTGGCTTTGGTGCCTTGGACATGAGCTACGACCTTAAGATTCTGCATCAAAGGAGGACTAGCAGCCGAGTTGCACGGGAGAATGTGAAAAGTGTTCATATGTAGTAAAAACCTGTGAAATCCGTCCGTTTTCGTCATTTGTTATCGAATCGACTTAAAGCCAGATCGTCACATTGGCCGCTCTTCTCTCTGAAACGGTTGTACTTATCGTCTGCAAACCTATGTCGCTTGCTGCGGTATGTGAAGACTCTAAAAGCACCATAGTAGAACACAGAAGAAGCTTCTAACTTGATGTAATAGCCAGTAAGGTGAAGTACTACTCAAGTTTTAGTTATCGATTATTGACTTTTTAGCTGGCTTTGAAGCATTTTACATGAGCTAGGACCTTAAGATTCTGCATGAAAGGAGGACTAGCAGCCGAATTGCACGGGAGATTGTGAAAAGTGTTCATATGTAGTAAAAACCTGAGAAATCCGTCCGTTTTCGTCATTTGTTATGGAATCGACGTAAAGCCAGAACGTCACATCGGCCGCTCTTCTCTCTGAAACGATTGTACATATGGTTTGCAAAGCTGTGTCGCGTGCTGCGATATGCGGAGACACTAAAATCACCTTAGTAGGACACAGATGAAGCTTCTAAGTTGATGTAATAGCCAGTAAGAAGTAGTACAATTCAAGTTTTAGGTATCGATTATTGACTTTTAGCTGGATTTGGTGCCTTGGACATGAGCTAGGACCTTAAAATTCTGCATGAAAGGAGGACTAGCAGCCGAATTGCATGGGATAATGTGAAAAGTGTTCATAAGTAGTAAAAACCTGAGAAATCCGTCCGTTTTCGTCATTTGTTATCGAATCGACTTAAAGCCAGATCGTCACATTGGCCGCTCTTCTCTCTGAAGCGGTTGTACTTATCGTCTGCAAAGCTATGTCGCGTGCTGCGGTATGTGAAGCCTCTAAAAGCACCATAGTAGAACACAGATGAAGCTTCTAAGATGATGTAATAGCCAGTAAGAAGTAGTACATCTCAAGTTCTAGGTATCGATTATTGCCTTTTTAGCTGGCTTTGGTGCCTTGGACATGAGCTAGGACCATAAGATTCTGCATGAAAGGAGGACTAGCAGCCGAATTGCACGCAAGATTGTGAAAAGTGTTCATATGTAGTAAAAACCTGAGAAATCCGTCCGTATTCGTCATTTGTTATGGAATCGACTTAAAGCCAGATCGTCACATTGGCCGCTCTTCTCTCCGAAACGGTTGTACTTATCGTCTGCAAAGCTATGTCGCGTGCTGCGGTTTGTGGAGACACTAAAAGCACCATAGTAGAACACAGATGAAGCTTCTAAGAAGATGTAATAGCCAGTAAGAAGTAGTACAATACTAGATTTAGGTATCGATTATTGACTTTTTAGCTGGATTTGGTGCCTTGGACATGAGCTAGGACCTTAAGATTCTGCATGAAAGGAGGACTAGCAGCCGAATTGCACGCGAGATTTTGAAAAGAGTTTATATGTAGTAAAAACCTGAGAAATCCGTCCGTTTTCGTCATTTGTTATCGAATCGACTTAAAGCCAGATCGTCACATTGGCCGCTCTTCTCTCTGAAACGGTTGTACTTATCGTCTGCAAAGCTGTGTCGCGTGCTGCGGTTTGTGGAGACACTAAAAGCACCATAGTAGAACACAGATGAAGCTTCTAAGATGATGTAATAGCCAGTAAGAACTAGTACAATTCAAGTTTTAAGTATCGATTATTGACTTTTTAGCTGGCTTTGGTGCCTTGGACATGAGCTACGACCTTAAGATTCTGCATGAAAGGAGGACTAGCAGCCGAGTTGCACGGGAGGATGTGAAAAGTGTTCATATGTAGTAAAAACCTGAAAAATCCGTCCGTTTTCGTCATTTGTTATCGAATCGACTTAAAACCAGATCGTCACATTGGCAGCTCTTCGCTCTGAAACGGTTGTACTTATCGTCTTCAAAGCTATGTCGCGTGCTGCGGTATGCGGAGACACTAATAGCACCATAGTAGAACAGAGATGAAGCTTTTAAGTTGATGTAATAGCCAGTAAGAAGTAGTACAATTCAAGTTTTAGGTATCGATTATTGACTTTTTAGCTGGCTTTGGTGCATTGGACGTGAGCTAGGACCTTAAGATTCTGCATGACAGGAGGACTAGCAGCCGAGTTGCACGTGAGAATGTGAAGAGTGTTCATATGTAGTAAAAACCTGAGAAATCCGTCCGTTTTCGTCATTTGTTATCGAATCGACTTAAAGCCAGGTCGTCACATTGGCCGCTCTTCTCTCAGAAACGGTTATACTTATCGTCTGAAAGCTATGTCGCGTGCTGCGGTATGCGGAGACACTAAAAGCACCATAGTAGAACACAGATGGAGCTTCTAAGATGATGTAATAGCCTGTAAGAATTAATACAATACCAGTTTTAGGTATCGATTATTGACTTTTTAGCTGACTTTGGTGCCTTGGACATGAGCTAGGACCTTAAGATTCTACATGAAAGGAGGACTAGCAGCCGAGTTGCACGGGAGAATGTGAAAAGTGTTGATATGAAGTAAAAACCTGAGAAATCCGTTCGTTATCGTCATTTGTCTTCGAATCGACTTCAAGCCAGATCGTCACAGTGGCTGATCTTCTCTCTGAAACGGTTGTACTTATCGTCTGCAAAGCTATGTCACGTGCTGCGATATGCGGAGACACTAAAATCACCATAGTAGGACACAGATGAAGCTTCTAAGTTGATGTAATAGCCAGTAAGAAGTAGTACAATTCAAGTTTTAGGTATCGATTATTGACTTTTAGCTGGATTTGGTGCCTTGGACATGAGCTAGGAACTTAAGATTCTGCATGAAAGGAGGACTAGCAGCCGAATTGCATGGGATAATGTGAAAAGTGTTCATATGTAGTAAAAACCTGAGAAATCTGTCCGTTTTCGTCATTTGTTATCGAATCGACTTAAAGCCAGATCGTCACATTGGCCGCTCTTCTCTCTGAAGCGGTTGTACTTATCGTCTGCAAAGCTATGTCGCGTGCTGCGGTATGTGAAGCCTCTAAAAGCACCATAGTAGAACACAGATGAAGCTTCTAAGTTGATGTAATAGCCAGTAAGAAGTAGTACAACACAAGTTTTAGGTATCGATTATTGAATTTTTAGCTGGCTTTGTTGCCTTTTACATGAGCTAGGACCTTAAGATTCTGCATGAAAGGAGGACTAGCAGCCGAATTGCACGGGAGATTGTGAAAAGTGTTCATATGTAGTAAAAACCTGAGAAATCCGGCCGTATTCGTCATTTGTTACGGAATCGACTTAAAGACAGAGCGTCACATTGGCCGCTCTTCTCTCTCAAACGGTTGTACTTATCGTCTGCAAAGCTATGTTGTGTGCTGCGGTATGTGGAGACACTAAAGGCACCATAGTAGAACACAGATGAAGCTTCTAAGTTGATGTAATAAATAGTAAGAAGTAGTACAATTCAAGTTTTAGGTTCGATTATTGAATTTTTAGCTGGCTTAGGTGCCTTAGACATGAGCTAGGACCTTAAGATTCTGCATGAAAATAGGACTAGCAGCCGAATTGCATGGGATAATGTGAAAAGTGTTCATATGTAGTAAAAACCTGAGAAATCCGTCCGTTTTCGTCATTTGTTATCGAATCGACTTAAAGCCAGGTCGTCACATTGGCCGCTCTTCTCTCTGAAACGGTTGTACATATCTTCTGCTAAGCTATGTCGCGTGCTGCGATATGCGGAGACACTAAAAGCACCATAGTAAAACACAGATAAAGCTTCTAAGATGATGTAATAGCCAGTAAGAAGTAGTACATCTCAAGTTCTAGGTATCGATTATTGCCTTTATAGCTGGCTTTGGTGCCTTGGACATGAGCTAGGACCATAAGATTCTGCATGAAAGGAGGACTAGCAGCCGAATTGCACGGGAGATTGTGAAAAGAGTTCATATGTAGTAAAAACCTGAGAAATCCGTCCGTTTTCGTCATTTGTTATCGAATCGACTTAAAGCCATATCGTCACATTGGCCGCTCTTCTCTCTGAAACGGTTGTACTTATCGTCTGCAAAGCTATGTCGCGTGCTGCGGTTTGTGGAGACACTAAAAGCACCATAGTAGAACACAGATGAAGCTTCTAAGATGATGTAATAGCCAGTAAGAAGTAGTACAATTCAAGTTTTAAGTATCGATTATTGACTTTTTAGCTGGCTTTGTTGCCTTGGACATGAGCTACGACCTTAAGATTCTGCATGAAAGGAGGACTAGCAGCCGAGTTGCACGGGAGGATGTGAAAAGTGTTCATATGTAGTAAAAACCTGAGAAATCCGTCCGTTTTCGTCATTTGTTATCGAATCGACTTAAAACCAGATCGTCACATTGGCCGCTCTTCGCTCTGAAACGGTTGTACTTATCGTCTGCAAAGCTATGTCGCGTGCTGCGGTATGCGGAGACACTAATAGCACCATAGTAGAACAGAGATGAAGCTTTTAAGTTGATGTATTAGCCAGTAAGAAGTAGTACAATTCAAGTTTTAGGTATCGATTATTGACTTTTTAGCTGGCTTTGGTGCATTGGACGTGAGCTAGGACCTTAAGATTCTGCATGAAAGGAGGACTAGCAGCCGAGTTGCACGTGAGAATGTGAAAAGTGTTTATATGTAGTAAAAACCTGAGAAATCCGTCCGTTTTCGTCATTTGTTATCGAATCGACTTAAAGCCAGGTCGTCACATTGGCCGCTCTTCTCTCAGAAACGGTTATACTTATCGTCTGAAAGCTATGTCGCGTGCTGCGGTATGCGGAGACACTAAAAGCACCATAGTACAACACAGATGAAACTTCTAAGATGATGTAATAGCCAGTAAGAATTAATACAATACCAGTTTTAGGTATCGATTATTGACTTTTTAGCTGGCTTTGGTGCCTTGGACATAGCTAGGACCATAAGATTCTGCATGAAAGGAGGACTAGCAGCCGAGTTGCACGGGAGAATGTGAAAAGTGTTCATATGTAGTAAAAACCTGAGAAATCCGTCCGTTTTCGTCAGTTGTTATCGAATCGACTTAAAGCCAGGTCGTCACATTGGTCGCTCTTCTCTCTGAAACAGTTGTACATATCGTCTGCAAAGCTATGTCGCGTGTTGCGGTATGTGGAGACTCTAAAAGCACCGTAGTAGAACATAGATGATGCTTGTAAGTTGATGTAATAGCCAGTAAGAAGTAGTACAACTCAAGTTCTAGGTATCGATTATTGACTTTTTAATTGGGTATGGTGCATTGGACATGAGCTAGGACCATAAGATTCTGCATGAAAGGAGGACTAGCAGCCGCGTTGCACGGGAGAATGTGAAAAGTGTTCATATGTAGTAAAAACCTGAGATATTCGCCCATTTTCGTCATTTGTTATCGAATCGACTTAAAGCCAGATCGTCACATTGGCCGCTCTTCTCTCTGAAACGGTTGTACTTATCGTCTGAAAGCTATGTCGCGTGCTGCGGTATGCGGAGACACTAAAAGCACCTTAGTAGGACACAGATGAAGCTTCTAAGATGATGAAGTAGCCAGTAAGATGTAGTACAATTCTAGTTTTAAGTATCGATTATTGACTTTTTAGTTGGCTTTGGTGCCTTGGACATGAGCTAGGACCTTAAGATTCTGCATGAAAGGAGGACTAGCGGCCGAGTTGCACGGGAGGATGTGAAAAGTGTTCATATGTAGTAAAAACCTGAGAAATCCGCCCATTTTCGTCATTTGTTATCGAATCGACTTAATGCCGGATCGTCACGTTGGCCGCTCTTCTCTCTGAAACGGTTGTACATATCGTCTGCAAAGCTATGTCGCGTGTTTGCGGTATGTGGAGACTCTAAAAGCACCATAGTAGAACACAGATGATGCTTGTAAGTTGATGTAATAGCCAGTAAGAAGTAGTACAACTCAAGTTCTAGGTATCGATTATTCACTTTTTACCTGGCTTTGGTGCCATGGACATGAGCTAGGACCATAAGATTCTGCATGAAAGGAGGACTAGCAGCCGAGTTGATCGGGAGAATGAGAAAAGTGTTCATATGTAGTAAAAACCTGAGAAATCCGTCCGTTTTCGTCATTTGTTACGGAATCGACTTAAAGCCAGGTCGTCACATTGGTCGCTCTTCTCTCTGAAACGGTTGTACTTATCGTCTGCAAAACTATGTCGCGTGCTGCGGTATGCGGAGACACTAAAAGCACTATAGTAGAACACAGATGAAGATTCTAAGATGATGTAATAGCCAGTAAGAAGTAGTACAATTCAAGTTTTAAGTATCGATTATTGACTTTTTAGCTGGCTTTGGTGCCTTGCACATGAGCTAGGACCTTAAGATTCTGCATGAAAGGAGGACTAGCAGCCGAGTTGCCCGGGAGGATGTGAAAAGTGTTCATATGTAGTAAAAACCTGAGAAATCCGCCCATTTTCGTCATTTGTTATCGAATCGACTTAAAGCCAGATCGTCACATTGGCCGCTCAACTCTCTGAAACGGTTGTACTTATCGTCTGAAAGCTATGTCGCGTGCTGCGGTATGCGGAGACACTAAAAGCACCATTGTAGAACACAGATGAAGCTTCTAAGATGATGTAATAGCCAGTAAGAATTAGTACAACTCCAGATTTAGGTATCGATTATTGAATTTTCAGCTGGATTTGGTGCCTTGGACATGAGCTCGGACCTTAAGATTCTGCATGAAAGGAGGACTAGCAGCCGAATTGCACGCGAGATTGTGAAAAGTGTTCATATGTAGTAAAAACCTGAGAAATCCGTCTGTATTCGTCATTTGGTATGGAATCGACTTAAAGCCAGATTGTCACATTGGCCGCTCTTCTCTCTGAAACGGTTGTACTTATCGTCTGCAAAGCTATGTCGCGTGCTGCTGTTTGTGGAGACACTAAAAGCACCATAGTAGAACACAGATGAAGCTTCTAAGTTGATGTAATAGCCAGTAAGAAGTAGTACAATTCAAGTTTTAGGTATCGATTATTGACTTTTTAGCTGGCCTTGGTGCATTGGACGTGAGCTAGGACCTTAAGATTCTGCATGAAAGGAGGACTAGCAGCCGAGTAGCAAGGGAGAATGTGAAAAGTGTTCATATGTAGTAACAACCTGAGAAATCCGTCCGTTTTCTTCATTTGTTATGGAATCGATTTAAAGCCAGGTAGTCACATTGTCCGCTCTTCTCTCTGAAACGGTTGTACATATCGTCTGCAGAGCTATGTCGCGTGCTGCGATATGCGGGGACACTAAAATCACCATAGTAGAACATTGATGAAGCTTCTAAGTTGATGTAATAGCTAGTAAGAATTAGTACAATACCAGATTTAGGTATCGATTATTGACTTTTTAGCTGGATTTGGTGCCTTGGACATGAGCTAGGACCTTAAGATTCTGCATGAAAGGAGGACTAGCAGCCGAGTTGCGCGGGAGGATGTGAAAAGTGTTCATATGTAGTAAAAACCTGAGAAATCCGCCCATTTTCGTCATTTGTTATCGAATCGACTTAAAGCCAGATCGTCACATTGGCCGCTCAACTCTCTGAAACGGTTGTACTTATCGTCTGCAAACCTATGTCGCGTGCTGCGGTATGTGGAGACACTAAAAGCACCATAGTAGAACACAGATGAAGCTTCTAAGTTGATGTAATAGCCAGTAAGAAGTAGTACAACTCAAGTTTTACGTGTCGATTATTGACTTTTTAGCTGGCTTTGGTGCCTTGGACATAGCTAGGACCATAAGATTCTGCATGAAAGGAGGACTAGCAGCCGAGTTCACGGGAGAATGTGAAAAGTGTTCATATGTGGTAAAATCCTGAGAAATGATCCGTTTTCGTCATTTGTTATCGAATCGACTTAAAGCCAGATCGTCACATTGACCGCTCTTCTCTCTGAAACGGTTGTACTTATCGTCTGAAAGCTATGTCGCGTGCTGCGGTATGCGGAGACACTAAAAGCACCTTAGTAGGACACAGATGAAGCTTCTAAGATGATGAAGTAGCCAGTAAGATGTAGTACAATTCTAGTTTTAAGTATCGATTATTGACTTTTTAGTTGGCTTTGGTGCCTTGGACATGAGCTAGGACCTTAAGATTCTGCATGAAAGGAGGACTAGCGGCCGAGTTGCACGGGAGGATGTGAAAAGTGTTCATATGTAGTAAAAACCTGAGAAATCCGCCCATTTTCGTCATTTGTTATCGAATCGACTTAATGCCGGATCGTCACGTTGGCCGCTCTTCTCTCTGAAACGGTTGTACATATCGTCTGCAAAGCTATGTCGCGTGTTTGCGGTATGTGGAGACTCTAAAAGCACCATAGTAGAACACAGATGATGCTTGTAAGTTGATGTAATAGCCAGTAAGAAGTAGTACAACTCAAGTTCTAGGTATCGATTATTCACTTTTTACCTGGCTTTGGTGCCATGGACATGAGCTAGGACCATAAGATTCTGCATGAAAGGAGGACTAGCAGCCGAGTTGATCGGGAGAATGAGAAAAGTGTTCATATGTAGTAAAAACCTGAGAAATCCGTCCGTTTTCGTCATTTGTTATCGAATCGACTTAAAACCAGATCGTCACATTGGCCGCTCTTCGCTCTGAAACGGTTGTACTTATCGTCTGCAAAGCTATGTCGCGTGCTGCGGTATGCGGAGACACTAATAGCACCATAGTAGAACAGAGATGAAGCTTTTAAGTTGATGTATTAGCCAGTAAGAAGTAGTACAATTCAAGTTTTAGGTATCGATTATTGACTTTTTAGCTGGCTTTGGTGCATTGGACGTGAGCTAGGACCTTAAGATTCTGCATGAAAGGAGGACTAGCAGCCGAGTTGCACGTGAGAATGTGAAAAGTGTTTATATGTAGTAAAAACCTGAGAAATCCGTCCGTTTTCGTCATTTGTTATCGAATCGACTTAAAGCCAGGTCGTCACATTGGCCGCTCTTCTCTCAGAAACGGTTATACTTATCGTCTGAAAGCTATGTCGCGTGCTGCGGTATGCGGAGACACTAAAAGCACCATAGTACAACACAGATGAAACTTCTAAGATGATGTAATAGCCAGTAAGAATTAATACAATACCAGTTTTAGGTATCGATTATTGACTTTTTAGCTGGCTTTGGTGCCTTGGACATAGCTAGGACCATAAGATTCTGCATGAAAGGAGGACTAGCAGCCGAGTTGCACGGGAGAATGTGAAAAGTGTTCATATGTAGTAAAAACCTGAGAAATCCGTCCGTTTTCGTCAGTTGTTATCGAATCGACTTAAAGCCAGGTCGTCACATTGGTCGCTCTTCTCTCTGAAACAGTTGTACATATCGTCTGCAAAGCTATGTCGCGTGTTGCGGTATGTGGAGACTCTAAAAGCACCGTAGTAGAACATAGATGATGCTTGTAAGTTGATGTAATAGCCAGTAAGAAGTAGTACAACTCAAGTTCTAGGTATCGATTATTGACTTTTTAATTGGGTATGGTGCATTGGACATGAGCTAGGACCATAAGATTCTGCATGAAAGGAGGACTAGCAGCCGCGTTGCACGGGAGAATGTGAAAAGTGTTCATATGTAGTAAAAACCTGAGATATTCGCCCATTTTCGTCATTTGTTATCGAATCGACTTAAAGCCAGATCGTCACATTGGCCGCTCTTCTCTCTGAAACGGTTGTACTTATCGTCTGAAAGCTATGTCGCGTGCTGCGGTATGCGGAGACACTAAAAGCACCTTAGTAGGACACAGATGAAGCTTCTAAGATGATGAAGTAGCCAGTAAGATGTAGTACAATTCTAGTTTTAAGTATCGATTATTGACTTTTTAGTTGGCTTTGGTGCCTTGGACATGAGCTAGGACCTTAAGATTCTGCATGAAAGGAGGACTAGCGGCCGAGTTGCACGGGAGGATGTGAAAAGTGTTCATATGTAGTAAAAACCTGAGAAATCCGCCCATTTTCGTCATTTGTTATCGAATCGACTTAATGCCGGATCGTCACGTTGGCCGCTCTTCTCTCTGAAACGGTTGTACATATCGTCTGCAAAGCTATGTCGCGTGTTTGCGGTATGTGGAGACTCTAAAAGCACCATAGTAGAACACAGATGATGCTTGTAAGTTGATGTAATAGCCAGTAAGAAGTAGTACAACTCAAGTTCTAGGTATCGATTATTCACTTTTTACCTGGCTTTGGTGCCATGGACATGAGCTAGGACCATAAGATTCTGCATGAAAGGAGGACTAGCAGCCGAGTTGATCGGGAGAATGAGAAAAGTGTTCATATGTAGTAAAAACCTGAGAAATCCGTCCGTTTTCGTCATTTGTTACGGAATCGACTTAAAGCCAGGTCGTCACATTGGTCGCTCTTCTCTCTGAAACGGTTGTACTTATCGTCTGCAAAACTATGTCGCGTGCTGCGGTATGCGGAGACACTAAAAGCACTATAGTAGAACACAGATGAAGATTCTAAGATGATGTAATAGCCAGTAAGAAGTAGTACAATTCAAGTTTTAAGTATCGATTATTGACTTTTTAGCTGGCTTTGGTGCCTTGCACATGAGCTAGGACCTTAAGATTCTGCATGAAAGGAGGACTAGCAGCCGAGTTGCCCGGGAGGATGTGAAAAGTGTTCATATGTAGTAAAAACCTGAGAAATCCGCCCATTTTCGTCATTTGTTATCGAATCGACTTAAAGCCAGATCGTCACATTGGCCGCTCAACTCTCTGAAACGGTTGTACTTATCGTCTGAAAGCTATGTCGCGTGCTGCGGTATGCGGAGACACTAAAAGCACCATTGTAGAACACAGATGAAGCTTCTAAGATGATGTAATAGCCAGTAAGAATTAGTACAACTCCAGATTTAGGTATCGATTATTGAATTTTCAGCTGGATTTGGTGCCTTGGACATGAGCTCGGACCTTAAGATTCTGCATGAAAGGAGGACTAGCAGCCGAATTGCACGCGAGATTGTGAAAAGTGTTCATATGTAGTAAAAACCTGAGAAATCCGTCTGTATTCGTCATTTGGTATGGAATCGACTTAAAGCCAGATTGTCACATTGGCCGCTCTTCTCTCTGAAACGGTTGTACTTATCGTCTGCAAAGCTATGTCGCGTGCTGCTGTTTGTGGAGACACTAAAAGCACCATAGTAGAACACAGATGAAGCTTCTAAGTTGATGTAATAGCCAGTAAGAAGTAGTACAATTCAAGTTTTAGGTATCGATTATTGACTTTTTAGCTGGCCTTGGTGCATTGGACGTGAGCTAGGACCTTAAGATTCTGCATGAAAGGAGGACTAGCAGCCGAGTAGCAAGGGAGAATGTGAAAAGTGTTCATATGTAGTAACAACCTGAGAAATCCGTCCGTTTTCTTCATTTGTTATGGAATCGATTTAAAGCCAGGTAGTCACATTGTCCGCTCTTCTCTCTGAAACGGTTGTACATATCGTCTGCAGAGCTATGTCGCGTGCTGCGATATGCGGGGACACTAAAATCACCATAGTAGAACATTGATGAAGCTTCTAAGTTGATGTAATAGCTAGTAAGAATTAGTACAATACCAGATTTAGGTATCGATTATTGACTTTTTAGCTGGATTTGGTGCCTTGGACATGAGCTAGGACCTTAAGATTCTGCATGAAAGGAGGACTAGCAGCCGAGTTGCGCGGGAGGATGTGAAAAGTGTTCATATGTAGTAAAAACCTGAGAAATCCGCCCATTTTCGTCATTTGTTATCGAATCGACTTAAAGCCAGATCGTCACATTGGCCGCTCAACTCTCTGAAACGGTTGTACTTATCGTCTGCAAACCTATGTCGCGTGCTGCGGTATGTGGAGACACTAAAAGCACCATAGTAGAACACAGATGAAGCTTCTAAGTTGATGTAATAGCCAGTAAGAAGTAGTACAACTCAAGTTTTACGTGTCGATTATTGACTTTTTAGCTGGCTTTGGTGCCTTGGACATAGCTAGGACCATAAGATTCTGCATGAAAGGAGGACTAGCAGCCGAGTTCACGGGAGAATGTGAAAAGTGTTCATATGTGGTAAAATCCTGAGAAATGATCCGTTTTCGTCATTTGTTATCGAATCGACTTAAAGCCAGATCGTCACATTGACCGCTCTTCTCTCTGAAACGGTTGTACTTATCCTCTGAAAGCTATGTCGCGTGCTGCGGTATGCGGAGACACTAATAGCACCATAGTAGAACAGAGATGAAGCTTTTAAGTTGATGTATTAGCCAGTAAGAAGTAGTACAATTCAAGTTTTAGGTATCGATTATTGACTTTTTAGCTGGCTTTGGTGCATTGGACGTGAGCTAGGACCTTAAGATTCTGCATGAAAGGAGGACTAGCAGCCGAGTTGCACGTGAGAATGTGAAAAGTGTTTATATGTAGTAAAAACCTGAGAAATCCGTCCGTTTTCGTCATTTGTTATCGAATCGACTTAAAGCCAGGTCGTCACATTGGCCGCTCTTCTCTCAGAAACGGTTATACTTATCGTCTGAAAGCTATGTCGCGTGCTGCGGTATGCGGAGACACTAAAAGCACCATAGTACAACACAGATGAAACTTCTAAGATGATGTAATAGCCAGTAAGAATTAATACAATACCAGTTTTAGGTATCGATTATTGACTTTTTAGCTGGCTTTGGTGCCTTGGACATAGCTAGGACCATAAGGTTCTGCATGAAAGGAGGACTAGCAGCCGAGTTGCACGGGAGAATGTGAAAAGTGTTCATATGTAGTAAAAACCTGAGAAATCCGTCCGTTTTCGTCAGTTGTTATCGAATCGACTTAAAGCCAGGTCGTCACATTGGTCGCTCTTCTCTCTGAAACAGTTGTACATATCGTCTGCAAAGCTATGTCGCGTGTTGCGGTATGTGGAGACTCTAAAAGCACCGTAGTAGAACATAGATGATGCTTGTAAGTTGATGTAATAGCCAGTAAGAAGTAGTACAACTCAAGTTCTAGGTATCGATTATTGACTTTTTAATTGGGTATGGTGCATTGGACATGAGCTAGGACCATAAGATTCTGCATGAAAGGAGGACTAGCAGCCGCGTTGCACGGGAGAATGTGAAAAGTGTTCATATGTAGTAAAAACCTGAGATATTCGCCCATTTTCGTCATTTGTTATCGAATCGACTTAAAGCCAGATCGTCACATTGGCCGCTCTTCTCTCTGAAACGGTTGTACTTATCGTCTGAAAGCTATGTCGCGTGCTGCGGTATGCGGAGACACTAAAAGCACCTTAGTAGGACACAGATGAAGCTTCTAAGATGATGAAGTAGCCAGTAAGATGTAGTACAATTCTAGTTTTAAGTATCGATTATTGACTTTTTAGTTGGCTTTGGTGCCTTGGACATGAGCTAGGACCTTAAGATTCTGCATGAAAGGAGGACTAGCGGCCGAGTTGCACGGGAGGATGTGAAAAGTGTTCATATGTAGTAAAAACCTGAGAAATCCGTCCGTTTTCGTCATTTGTTATCGAATCGACTTATAGCCAGATCGTCACATTGGCCGCTCTTCTCTCTGAAACGGTTGTACTTATCGTCTGCAAAGCTATGTCGCGTGCTGCGGTATGTGGAGACACTAAAAGCACCATTGTCGAACACAGATGAAGCTTCTAAGTTGATGTAATAGCCAGTAAGAAGTAGTACAACTCAAGTTTTAGGTATCGATTATTGACTTTTTAGCTGGCTTTGGTGCCTAGGACATGATCTAGGACCATAAGATTCTGCATGAAAGGAGGACTAGCAGCCGAGTTGCATGGGAGAATGTGAAACGTGTTCATATGTAGTAAAAACCTGAGAAATTCGTCCGTTTTCGTCATTTGTTATCGAATCGACTTAAAGCCAGATCGTCGCATTGGCCGCTCTTCTCTCTGAAACGGTTGTACTTATCGTCTGAAAGCTATGTCGCGTGCTGCGGTATGCGGAGACACTAAAAGCACCATTGTAGAACACAGATGAAGCTTCTAAGATGATGTAATAGCCAGTAAGAATTAGTACAACTCCAGATTTAGGTATCGATTATTGAATTTTCAGCTGGATTTGGTGCCTTGGACATGAGCTCGGACCTTAAGATTCTGCATGAAAGGAGGACTAGCAGCCGAATTGCACGCGAGATTGTGAAAAGTGTTCATATGTAGTAAAAACCTGAGAAATCCGTCTGTATTCGTCATTTGGTATGGAATCGACTTAAAGCCAGATTGTCACATTGGCCGCTCTTCTCTCTGAAACGGTTGTACTTATCGTCTGCAAAGCTATGTCGCGTGCTGCTGTTTGTGGAGACACTAAAAGCACCATAGTAGAACACAGATGAAGCTTCTAAGTTGATGTAATAGCCAGTAAGAAGTAGTACAATTCAAGTTTTAGGTATCGATTATTGACTTTTTAGCTGGCCTTGGTGCATTGGACGTGAGCTAGGACCTTAAGATTCTGCATGAAAGGAGGACTAGCAGCCGAGTAGCAAGGGAGAATGTGAAAAGTGTTCATATGTAGTAACAACCTGAGAAATCCGTCCGTTTTCTTCATTTGTTATGGAATCGATTTAAAGCCAGGTCGTCACATTGTCCGCTCTTCTCTCTGAAACGGTTGTACATATCGTCTGCAGAGCTATGTCGCGTGCTGCGATATGCGGGGACACTAAAATCACCATAGTAGAACATTGATGAAGCTTCTAAGTTGATGTAATAGCTAGTAAGAATTAGTACAATACCAGATTTAGGTATCGATTATTGACTTTTTAGCTGGATTTGGTGCCTTGGACATGAGCTAGGACCTTAAGATTCTGCATGAAAGGAGGACTAGCAGCCGAGTTGCGCGGGAGGATGTGAAAAGTGTTCATATGTAGTAAAAACCTGAGAAATCCGCCCATTTTCGTCATTTGTTATCGAATCGACTTAAAGCCAGATCGTCACATTGGCCGCTCAACTCTCTGAAACGGTTGTACTTATCGTCTGCAAACCTATGTCGCGTGCTGCGGTATGTGGAGACACTAAAAGCACCATAGTAGAACACAGATGAAGCTTCTAAGTTGATGTAATAGCCAGTAAGAAGTAGTACAACTCAAGTTTTACGTGTCGATTATTGACTTTTTAGCTGGCTTTGGTGCCTTGGACATAGCTAGGACCATAAGATTCTGCATGAAAGGAGGACTAGCAGCCGAGTTCACGGGAGAATGTGAAAAGTGTTCATATGTGATAAAATCCTGAGAAATGATCCGTTTTCGTCATTTGTTATCGAATCGACTTAAAGCCAGATCGTCACATTGACCGCTCTTCTCTCTGAAACGGTTGTACTTATCCTCTGAAAGCTATGTCGCGTGCTGCGGTATGCGGAGACACTAATAGCACCATAGTAGAACAGAGATGAAGCTTTTAAGTTGATGTATTAGCCAGTAAGAAGTAGTACAATTCAAGTTTTAGGTATCGATTATTGACTTTTTAGCTGGCTTTGGTGCATTGGACGTGAGCTAGGACCTTAAGATTCTGCATGAAAGGAGGACTAGCAGCCGAGTTGCACGTGAGAATGTGAAAAGTGTTTATATGTAGTAAAAACCTGAGAAATCCGTCCGTTTTCGTCATTTGTTATCGAATCGACTTAAAGCCAGGTCGTCACATTGGCCGCTCTTCTCTCAGAAACGGTTATACTTATCGTCTGAAAGCTATGTCGCGTGCTGCGGTATGCGGAGACACTAAAAGCACCATAGTACAACACAGATGAAACTTCTAAGATGATGTAATAGCCAGTAAGAATTAATACAATACCAGTTTTAGGTATCGATTATTGACTTTTTAGCTGGCTTTGGTGCCTTGGACATAGCTAGGACCATAAGATTCTGCATGAAAGGAGGACTAGCAGCCGAGTTGCACGGGAGAATGTGAAAAGTGTTCATATGTAGTAAAAACCTGAGAAATCCGTCCGTTTTCGTCAGTTGTTATCGAATCGACTTAAAGCCAGGTCGTCACATTGGTCGCTCTTCTCTCAGAAACGGTTATACTTATCGTCTGAAAGCTATGTCGCGTGCTGCGGTATGCGGAGACACTAAAAGCACCATAGTACAACACAGATGAAACTTCTAAGATGATGTAATAGCCAGTAAGAATTAATACAATACCAGTTTTAGGTATCGATTATTGACTTTTTAGCTGGCTTTGGTGCCTTGGACATAGCTAGGACCATAAGATTCTGCATGAAAGGAGGACTAGCAGCCGAGTTGCACGGGAGAATGTGAAAAGTGTTCATATGTAGTAAAAACCTGAGAAATCCGTCCGTTTTCGTCAGTTGTTATCGAATCGACTTAAAGCCAGGTCGTCACATTGGTCGCTCTTCTCTCTGAAACAGTTGTACATATCGTCTGCAAAGCTATGTCGCGTGTTGCGGTATGTGGAGACTCTAAAAGCACCGTAGTAGAACATAGATGATGCTTGTAAGTTGATGTAATAGCCAGTAAGAAGTAGTACAACTCAAGTTCTAGGTATCGATTATTGACTTTTTAATTGGGTATGGTGCATTGGACATGAGCTAGGACCATAAGATTCTGCATGAAAGGAGGACTAGCAGCCGCGTTGCACGGGAGAATGTGAAAAGTGTTCATATGTAGTAAAAACCTGAGATATTCGCCCATTTTCGTCATTTGTTATCGAATCGACTTAAAGCCAGATCGTCACATTGGCCGCTCTTCTCTCTGAAACGGTTGTACTTATCGTCTGAAAGCTATGTCGCGTGCTGCGGTATGCGGAGACACTAAAAGCACCTTAGTAGGACACAGATGAAGCTTCTAAGATGATGAAGTAGCCAGTAAGATGTAGTACAATTCTAGTTTTAAGTATCGATTATTGACTTTTTAGTTGGCTTTGGTGCCTTGGACATGAGCTAGGACCTTAAGATTCTGCATGAAAGGAGGACTAGCGGCCGAGTTGCACGGGAGGATGTGAAAAGTGTTCATATGTAGTAAAAACCTGAGAAATCCGCCCATTTTCGTCATTTGTTATCGAATCGACTTAATGCCGGATCGTCACGTTGGCCGCTCTTCTCTCTGAAACGGTTGTACATATCGTCTGCAAAGCTATGTCGCGTGTTTGCGGTATGTGGAGACTCTAAAAGCACCATAGTAGAACACAGATGATGCTTGTAAGTTGATGTAATAGCCAGTAAGAAGTAGTACAACTCAAGTTCTAGGTATCGATTATTCACTTTTTACCTGGCTTTGGTGCCATGGACATGAGCTAGGACCATAAGATTCTGCATGAAAGGAGGACTAGCAGCCGAGTTGATCGGGAGAATGAGAAAAGTGTTCATATGTAGTAAAAACCTGAGAAATCCGTCCGTTTTCGTCATTTGTTACGGAATCGACTTAAAGCCAGGTCGTCACATTGGTCGCTCTTCTCTCTGAAACGGTTGTACTTATCGTCTGCAAAACTATGTCGCGTGCTGCGGTATGCGGAGACACTAAAAGCACCATAGTAGAACACAGATGAAGATTCTAAGATGATGTAATAGCCAGTAAGAAGTAGTACAATTCAAGTTTTAAGTATCGATTATTGACTTTTTAGCTGGCTTTGGTGCCTTGCACATGAGCTAGGACCTTAAGATTCTGCATGAAAGGAGGACTAGCAGCCGAGTTGCCCGGGAGGATGTGAAAAGTGTTCATATGTAGTAAAAACCTGAGAAATCCGCCCATTTTCGTCATTTGTTATCGAATCGACTTAAAGCCAGATCGTCACATTGGCCGCTCAACTCTCTGAAACGGTTGTACTTATCGTCTGCAAACCTATGTCGCGTGCTGCGGTATGTGGAGACACTAAAAGCACCATAGTAGAACACAGATGAAGCTTCTAAGTTGATGTAATAGCCAGTAAGAAGTAGTACAACTCAAGTTTTAGGTGTCGATTATTGACTTTTTAGCTGGCTTTGGTGCCTTGGACATAGCTAGGACCATAAGATTCTGCATGAAAGGAGGACTAGCAGCCGAGTTCACGGGAGAATGTGAAAAGTGTTCATATGTGGTAAAATCCTGAGAAATGATCCGTTTTCGTCATTTGTTATCGAATCGACTTAAAGCCAGATCGTCACATTGACCGCTCTTCTCTCTGAAACGGTTGTACTTATCCTCTGAAAGCTATGTCGCGTGCTGCGGTATGCGGAGACACTGAAAGCACCATAGTAGGACACAGATGAAGCATCTAAGATGATGAAATAGCCAGTAAGAATTAGTACAATACCAGATTTAGGTATCGATTATTGACTTTTTAGCTGGCTTTGGTGCCTTGGACATGAGCTAGGACCTTAAGATTCTGCATGAAAGGAGGAATAGCAGCCGAATTGCACGCGAGATTGTGAAAAGTGTTCATATGTAGTAAAAACCTGAGAAATCGGTCTGTATTCGTCATTTGGTATGGAATCGACTTAAAGCCAGATCGTCAAATTGGCCGCTCTTCTCTCTGAAACGGTTGTACTTATCGTCTGCAAAGCTATGTCGCGTGCTGCGGTTTGTGGAGACACTAAAAGCACCATAGTAGAACACAGATGAAGCTTCTAAGTTGATGTAATAGCCAGTAAGAAGTAGTACAATTCAAAGTTTCAGGTATCGATTATTGACTTTTTAGCTGGCCTTGGCGCATTGGACGTGAGCTAGGACCTTAAGACTCTGCATGAAAGGAGGACTAGCTGCCGAGTAGCATGGGAGAATGTGAAAAGTGTTCATATGTAGTAAAAACCTGAGAAATCCGTCCGTTTTCGTCATTTGTTATCGAATCGACTTATAGCCAGATCGTCACATTGGCCGCTCTTCTCTCTGAAACGGTTGTACTTATCGTCTGCAAAGCTATGTCGCGTGCTGCGGTATGTGGAGACACTAAAAGCACCATTGTCGAACACAGATGAAGCTTCTAAGTTGATGTAATAGCCAGTAAGAAGTAGTACAACTCAAGTTTTAGGTATCGATTATTGACTTTTTAGCTGGCTTTGGTGCCTTGGACATGATCTAGGACCATAAGATTCTGCATGAAAGGAGGACTAGCAGCCGAGTTGCATGGGAGAATGTGAAACGTGTTCATATGTAGTAAAAACCTGAGAAATTCGTCCGTTTTCGCCATTTGTTATCGAATCGACTTAAAGCCAGATCGTCGCATTGGCCGCTCTTCTCTCTGAAACGGTTGTACTTATCGTCTGAAAGCTATGTCGCGTGCTGCGGTATGCGGAGACACTAAAAGCACCATTGTAGAACACAGATGAAGCTTCTAAGATGATGTAATAGCCAGTAAGAATTAGTACAACTCCAGATTTAGGTATCGATTATTGAATTTTCAGCTGGATTTGGTGCCTTGGACATGAGCTCGGACCTTAAGATTCTGCATGAAAGGAGGACTAGCAGCCGAATTGCACGCGAGATTGTGAAAAGTGTTCATATGTAGTAAAAACCTGAGAAATCCGTCTGTATTCGTCATTTGGTATGGAATCGACTTAAAGCCAGATTGTCACATTGGCCGCTCTTCTCTCTGAAACGGTTGTACTTATCGTCTGCAAAGCTATGTCGCGTGCTGCTGTTTGTGGAGACACTAAAAGCACCATAGTAGAACACAGATGAAGCTTCTAAGTTGATGTAATAGCCAGTAAGAAGTAGTACAATTCAAGTTTTAGGTATCGATTATTGACTTTTTAGCTGGCCTTGGTGCATTGGACGTGAGCTAGGACCTTAAGATTCTGCATGAAAGGAGGACTAGCAGCCGAGTAGCAAGGGAGAATGTGAAAAGTGTTCATATGTAGTAACAACCTGAGAAATCCGTCCGTTTTCTTCATTTGTTATGGAATCGATTTAAAGCCAGGTCGTCACATTGTCCGCTCTTCTCTCTGAAACGGTTGTACATATCGTCTGCAGAGCTATGTCGCGTGCTGCGATATGCGGGGACACTAAAATCACCATAGTAGAACATTGATGAAGCTTCTAAGTTGATGTAATAGCTAGTAAGAATTAGTACAATACCAGATTTAGGTATCGATTATTGACTTTTTAGCTGGATTTGGTGCCTTGGACATGAGCTAGGACCTTAAGATTCTGCATGAAAGGAGGACTAGAAGCCGAGTTGCGCGGGAGGATGTGAAAAGTGTTCATATGTAGTAAAAACCTGAGAAATCCGCCCATTTTCGTCATTTGTTATCGAATCGACTTAAAGCCAGATCGTCACATTGGCCGCTCAACTCTCTGAAACGGTTGTACTTATCGTCTGCAAACCTATGTCGCGTGCTGCGGTATGTGGAGACACTAAAAGCACCATAGTAGAACACAGATGAAGCTTCTAAGTTGATGTAATAGCCAGTAAGAAGTAGTACAACTCAAGTTTTACGTGTCGATTATTGACTTTTTAGCTGGCTTTGGTGCCTTGGACATAGCTAGGACCATAAGATTCTGCATGAAAGGAGGACTAGCAGCCGAGTTCACGGGAGAATGTGAAAAGTGTTCATATGTGGTAAAATCCTGAGAAATGATCCGTTTTCGTCATTTGTTATCGAATCGACTTAAAGCCAGATCGTCACATTGACCGCTCTTCTCTCTGAAACGGTTGTACTTATCCTCTGAAAGCTATGTCGCGTGCTGCGGTATGCGGAGACACTGAAAGCACCATAGTAGGACACAGATGAAGCATCTAAGATGATGAAATAGCCAGTAAGAATTAGTACAATACCAGATTTAGGTATCGATTATTGACTTTTTAGCTGGCTTTGGTGCCTTGGACATGAGCTAGGACCTTAAGATTCTGCATGAAAGGAGGAATAGCAGCCGAATTGCACGCGAGATTGTGAAAAGTGTTCATATGTAGTAAAAACCTGAGAAATCGGTCTGTATTCGTCATTTGGTATGGAATCGACTTAAAGCCAGATCGTCACATTGGCCGCTCTTCTCTCTGAAACGGTTGTACTTATCGTCTGCAAAGCTATGTCGCGTGCTGCGGTTTGTGGAGACACTAAAAGCACCATAGTAGAACACAGATGAAGCTTCTAAGTTGATGTAATAGCCAGTAAGAAGTAGTACAATTCAAGTTTCAGGTATCGATTATTGACTTTTTAGCAGGCCTTGGCGCATTGGACGTGAGCTAGGACCTTAAGACTCTGCATGAAAGGAGGACTAGCAGCCGAGTAGCAAGGGAGAATGTGAAAAGTGTTCATATGTAGTAAAAACCTGAGAAATCCGTCCGTTTTCGTCATTTGTTATCGAATCGACTTATAGCCAGATCGTCACATTGGCCGCTCTTCTCTCTGAAACGGTTGTACTTATCGTCTGCAAAGCTATGTCGCGTGCTGCGGTATGTGGAGACACTAAAAGCACCATTGTCGAACACAGATGAAGCTTCTAAGTTGATGTAATAGCCAGTAAGAAGTAGTACAACTCAAGTTTTAGGTATCGATTATTGACTTTTTAGCTGGCTTTGGTGCCTTGGACATGATCTAGGACCATAAGATTCTGCATGAAAGGAGGACTAGCAGCCGAGTTGCATGGGAGAATGTGAAACGTGTTCATATGTAGTAAAAACCTGAGAAATTCGTCCGTTTTCGTCATTTGTTATCGAATCGACTTAAAGCCAGATCGTCGCATTGGCCGCTCTTCTCTCTGAAACGGTTGTACTTATCGTCTGAAAGCTATGTCGCGTGCTGCGGTATGCGGAGACACTAAAAGCACCATTGTAGAACACAGATGAAGCTTCTAAGATGATGTAATAGCCAGTAAGAATTAGTACAACTCCAGATTTAGGTATCGATTATTGAATTTTCAGCTGGATTTGGTGCCTTGGACATGAGCTCGGACCTTAAGATTCTGCATGAAAGGAGGACTAGCAGCCGAATTGCACGCGAGATTGTGAAAAGTGTTCATATGTAGTAAAAACCTGAGAAATCCGTCTGTATTCGTCATTTGGTATGGAATCGACTTAAAGCCAGATTGTCACATTGGCCGCTCTTCTCTCTGAAACGGTTGTACTTATCGTCTGCAAAGCTATGTCGCGTGCTGCTGTTTGTGGAGACACTAAAAGCACCATAGTAGAACACAGATGAAGCTTCTAAGTTGATGTAATAGCCAGTAAGAAGTAGTACAATTCAAGTTTTAGGTATCGATTATTGACTTTTTAGCTGGCCTTGGTGCATTGGACGTGAGCTAGGACCTTAAGATTCTGCATGAAAGGAGGACTAGCAGCCGAGTAGCAAGGGAGAATGTGAAAAGTGTTCATATGTAGTAACAACCTGAGAAATCCGTCCGTTTTCTTCATTTGTTATGGAATCGATTTAAAGCCAGGTCGTCACATTGTCCGCTCTTCTCTCTGAAACGGTTGTACATATCGTCTGCAGAGCTATGTCGCGTGCTGCGATATGCGGGGACACTAAAATCACCATAGTAGAACATTGATGAAGCTTCTAAGTTGATGTAATAGCTAGTAAGAATTAGTACAATACCAGATTTAGGTATCGATTATTGACTTTTTAGCTGGATTTGGTGCCTTGGACATGAGCTAGGACATTAAGATTCTGCATGCAAGGAGGACTAGCAGCCGAATTGCACGCGAGATTGTGAAAAGTGTTCATATGTAGTAAAAACCTGAGAAATCCGTCCGTATACGTCATTTGTTATGGAATCGACTTAAAGCCAGATCGTCACATTGGCCACTCTTCTCTCTGAAACGGTTGTACTTATCGTCTGCAAAGCTATGTCGCGTGCTGCTGTTTGTGGAGACACTAAAAGCACCATAGTAGAACACAGATGAAGCTTCTAAGATGATGTAATAGCCAGTAAGAAGTAGTAGAATTCAAGTTTTAAGTATCGATTATTGACTTTTTAGCTGGCTTTGGTGCCTTGGACATGAGCTAGGACCTTAAGATTCTGCATGAAAGGAGGAATAGCAGCCGAATTGCACGCGAGATTGTGAAAAGTGTTCATATGTAGTAAAAACCTGAGAAATCGGTCTGTATTCGTCATTTGGTATGGAATCGACTTAAAGCCAGATCGTCACATTGGCCGCTCTTCTCTCTGAAACGGTTGTACTTATCGTCTGCAAAGCTATGTCGCGTGCTGCGGTTTGTGGAGACACTAAAAGCACCATAGTAGAACACAGATGAAGCTTCTAAGTTGATGTAATAGCCAGTAAGAAGTAGTACAATTCAAGTTTCAGGTATCGATTATTGACTTTTTAGCTGGCCTTGGCGCATTGGACGTGAGCTAGGACCTTAAGACTCTGCATGAAAGGAGGACTAGCAGCCGAGTAGCAAGGGAGAATGTAAAAAGTGTTCATATGTAGTAAAAACCTGAGAAATCCGTCCGTTTTCGTCATTTGTTATCGAATCGACTTATAGCCAGATCGTCACATTGGCCGCTCTTCTCTCTGAAACGGTTGTACTTATCGTCTGCAAAGCTATGTCGCGTGCTGCGGTATGTGGAGACACTAAAAGCACCATTGTCGAACACAGATGAAGCTTCTAAGTTGATGTAATAGCCAGTAAGAAGTAGTACAACTCAAGTTTTAGGTATCGATTATTGACTTTTTAGCTGGCTTTGGTGCCTTGGACATGATCTAGGACCATAAGATTCTGCATGAAAGGAGGACTAGCAGCCGAGTTGCATGGGAGAATGTGAAACGTGTTCATATGCAGTAAAAACCTGAGAAATTCGTCCGTTTTCGTCATTTGTTATCGAATCGACTTAAAGCCAGATCGTCGCATTGGCCGCTCTTCTCTCTGAAACGGTTGTACTTATCGTCTGAAAGCTATGTCGCGTGCTGCGGTATGCGGAGACACTAAAAGCACCATTGTAGAACACAGATGAAGCTTCTAAGATGATGTAATAGCCAGTAAGAATTAGTACAACTCCAGATTTAGGTATCGATTATTGAATTTTCAGCTGGATTTGGTGCCTTGGACATGAGCTCGGACCTTAAGATTCTGCATGAAAGGAGGACTAGCAGCCGAATTGCACGCGAGATTGTGAAAAGTGTTCATATGTAGTAAAAACCTGAGAAATCCGTCTGTATTCGTCATTTGGTATGGAATCGACTTAAAGCCAGATTGTCACATTGGCCGCTCTTCTCTCTGAAACGGTTGTACTTATCGTCTGCAAAGCTATGTCGCGTGCTGCTGTTTGTGGAGACACTAAAAGCACCATAGTAGAACACAGATGAAGCTTCTAAGTTGATGTAATAGCCAGTAAGAAGTAGTACAATTCAAGTTTTAGGTATCGATTATTGACTTTTTAGCTGGCCTTGGTGCATTGGACGTGAGCTGGGACCTTAAGATTCTGCATGAAAGGAGGACTAGCAGCCGAGTAGCAAGGGAGAATGTGAAAAGTGTTCATATGTAGTAACAACCTGAGAAATCCGTCCGTTTTCTTCATTTGTTATGGAATCGATTTAAAGCCAGGTCGTCACATTGTCCGCTCTTCTCTCTGAAACGGTTGTACATATCGTCTGCAGAGCTATGTCGCGTGCTGCGATATGCGGGGACACTAAAATCACCATAGTAGAACATTGATGAAGCTTCTAAGTTGATGTAATAGCTAGTAAGAATTAGTACAATACCAGATTTAGGTATCGATTATTGACTTTTTAGCTGGATTTGGTGCCTTGGACATGAGCTAGGACATTAAGATTCTGCATGCAAGGAGGACTAGCAGCCGAATTGCACGCGAGATTGTGAAAAGTGTTCATATGTAGTAAAAACCTGAGAAATCCGTCCGTATACGTCATTTGTTATGGAATCGACTTAAAGCCAGATCGTCACATTGGCCGCTCTTCTCTCTGAAACGGTTGTACTTATCGTCTGCAAAGCTATGTCGCGTGCTGCTGTTTGTGGAGACACTAAAAGCACCATAGTAGAACACAGATGAAGCTTCTAAGATGATGTAATAGCCAGTAAGAAGTAGTAGAATTCAAGTTTTAAGTATCGATTATTGACTTTTTAGCTGGCTATGGTGCCTTGGACATGAGCTGGGACCTTAAGACTCTGCATGAAAGGAGGACTAGCAGCCGAGTAGCATGGAGGGATGTGAAAAGTGTTCATATGTAGTAAAAACCTGAGAAATCCGTCCGGTTTCGTCATTTGTTATCGAATCGCCTTAAAGCCAGATCGTCATATTGGCCTCTCTTTTCTCTGAAACGGTTGTACTTATCGTCTGAAAAGCTATGTCGCGTGCTGCGGTATGCGGAGACAATAAAAGCACCATTGTAGAATACAGATGAAGCTTCTAAGTTGATGTAATAACCAGTAAGAAGTAGTACAATTCAAGTATTAAGTATCGATTATTGAATTTTTAGCTGGCTTTGGTGCCTTGGACATGAGCTAGGACCTTAAGATTCTGCATGAAAGGAGGACTAGCAGCCGAGTTGCACGGGAGAATGTGAAAAGTGTTCATATGTAGTAAAAACCTGAGAAATCCGTCCGTTTTCGTCATTTGTTATTGAATCGACTTAAAGCCAGGTCGTCACATTGGCCGATCTTCTGTCTGAAACGGTTGTACTTATCGTCTGCAAAGCTATGTCGCGTGCTGCGGTATGTGGAGACACTAAAAGCACCATAGTAGAACACAGCTGAAGCTTCTAAGTTGATGTAATAGACAGTAAGAAGTAGTACATCTCAAGTTCTAGGTATCGATTATTGACTTTTTAGCTGGCTTTGGTGCCTTGGACATGAGCTAGGACCATAAGATTCTGCATGAAACGAGGACTAGCAGTCGAGTTGCACGAGAGAATGTGAAAAGTGTTCATATGTAGTAAAAACCTGAGAAATCCGTCCGTTTTCGTCATTTGTTATCGAATCGACTTAAAGCCAGATCGTCACATTGGCCGCTCTTCTCTCTGAAACCGTTGTACTTATCGTCTGAAAGCTATGTCGTGTGCTGCGGTATGCGGAGACACTAAAAGCACCATAGTAGAACACAGATGAAGATTCTAAGATGATGTAATAGCCAGTAAGAAGTAGTACAACTCAAGTTCTAGGTATCGATTATTGACTTTTTAGCTTGCTTTGGTGCCTTGGACATGAGCTAGGACCATAAGATTCTGCATGAAAGGAGGACTAGCAGCCGAGTTGCATGGGAGAATGTGAAAAGTGTTCATATGTAGTAAAAACCTGAGAAATCCGTCCGTTTTCGTCATTTGTTATCGAATCGACTTAAAGCCAGATCGTCACATTGGCCACTCTTCTACATCTACATCTACATCCGTACTCCGCAAGCCACCTGACGGTGTGTGGCGGAGGGTACCCTGAGTACCTCTATCGGTTCTCCCTTCTATTCCAGTCTCGTATTGTACGTGGAAAGAAGGATTGTCGGTATGCCTCTGTGTGGGCTCTAATCTTTTTGATTTTATCCTCATGGTCTCTTCGCGAGATATACGTAGGAGGGAGCAATATACTGCTTGACTCTTCGGTGAAGGTATGTTCTCGAAACTTCAACAAAAGCCCGTACCGAGCTACTGAGCGTCTCTCCTGCAGAGTCTTCCACTGGAGTTTACCTATCATCTCCGTAACGCTTTCGCAATTACTAAATGATCCTGTAACGAAGCGCGCTGCTCTCCGTTGGATCTTCTCTATCTCTTCTATCAACCCTACCTGGTGCGGATCCCACACTGCTGAGCAGTATTCAAGCATTGGGCGAACAAGCGTACTGTAACCTACTTCCTTTGTTGTCGGATTGCAGTTCCTTAGGATTCTTCCAATGAATCTCAGTCTGGCATCTGCTTTACCGACGATCAACTTTATATGATCATTCCATTTTAAATCACTCCTAATGCGTACTCCCAGATAATTTATGGAATTAACTGCTTCCAGTTGCTGACCTGCTATTTTGTAGCTAAATGATAAGGGACCTATCTTTCTATGTATTCGCATCACATTACACTTCGCTACATTGAGATTCAATTGCCATTCCGTGCACCATGCGTCAATTCGCTGCAGATCCTCCTGCATTTCAGTACAATTTTCCATTGTTGCAACCTCTCGATACACCACAGCATCATCTGCAAAAAGCCTCAGTGAACTTCCGATGTCATCCACCAGGTCATTTATGTATATTGTGAATAGCAACGGTCCTATGACACTCCCCTGCGGCACACCTGAAATCACTCTTACTTCGGAAGACTTCTCTCCATTGAGAATGACGTGCTGCGTTCTGTTATCTAGGAACTCCTCAATCCAATCACACAATTGATCTGATAGTCCGTATGCTCTTACTTTGTTCATTAAACGACTATGGGGAACTGTGTCAAACGCCTTGCGGAAGTCAAGAAACACGGCATCTACCTGTGAACCCGTGTCTAAGGCCCTCTGAGTCTCGTGGACGAATAGCGCGAGCTGGGTTTCACACGATCGTCTTTTTCGAAACCCATGCTGATTCCTACAGAGTAGATTTCTAGTCTCCAGAAAAGACATTATACTCGAACATAATACGTGTTCCAAAATTCTACAACTGATCGACGTTAGAGATATAGGTCTATAGTTCTGCACATCTGTTCGACGTCCCTTCTTGAGAACGGGGATGACCTGTGCCCTTTTCCAATCCTTTGAAACGCTTCGCTCTTCTAGAGACCTACGGTACACCGCTGCAAGAAGGGGGGCAAGTTCCTTCGCGTACTGTGTGTAAAATCGAACTGGTATCCCATCAGGACCAGCGGCCTTTCCTCTTTTGAGCGATTTTAATTGTTTCTCTATCCCTCTGTCGTCTACTTCGATATCTACCATTTTGTCAACTGTGCGACAATCTAGAGAAGGAAGCACAGTGCAGTCTTCCTCTGTGAAACAGCTTTGGAAGAAGACATTTAGTAATTCGGCCTTTAGTCTGTCATCCTCTGTTTCAGTACCATTTTGGTCACAGAGTGTCTGGACATTTTGTTTTGATCCACCTACCGCTTTGACATAGGACCAAAATTTCTTAGGATTTTCTGCCAAGTCAGTACACAGAACGTTACTTTCGAATTCATTGAAAGCCTCTCGCATAGCCCTCCTCACACTACATTTCGCTTCGCGTAATTTTTGTTTGTCTGCAAGGCTTTGGCTATGTTTATGTTTGCTGTGAAGTTCCCTTTGCTTCCGCAGCAGTTTTCTAACTCGGTTGTTGTACCACGGTGGCTCTTTTCCATCTCTTACGATCTTGCTTGGCACATACTCATCTAACGCATATTGTACCATGGTTTTGAACTTTGTCCACTGATCCTCAACACTATCTGCACTTGAGACAAAACTTTTGTGTTGAGCCGTCAGGTACTCTGTAATCTGCTTTTTGTCACTTTTGCTAAACAGAAAAATCTTCCTACCTTTTTTAATATTTCTATTTACGGCTGAAATCATCGACGCAGTAACCGCTTTATGATCGCTGATTCCCTGTTCTGTATTAACTGATTCAAATAGTTCGGGTCTGTTTGTCACCAGAAGGTCAAATATATTATCGCCACGAGTCGGTTTTCTGTTTAACTGCTCAAGGTAGTTTTCAGATAAAGCACTTAAAAATATTTCACTGGATTCTTTGTCCCTGCCACCCTTTATGAACGTTTGAGTCTCCCAGTCTATATCCGGCAAATTAAAATCTCCACCCAGAACTATAACATGGTGGGGAAATCTACTCGAAATATTTTCCAAATTATTCTTCAGGTGCTGAGCCACAACAGCTGCTGAGCCCGGGGGCCTATAGAGACATCCAGTTACCATGTCTGAGCCTGCTTTAACCGTGACCTTCACCCAAATCATTTCACAATTCGAATCTCCGTCAATTTCCTTCGATACTATTGCACTTCTTATCGCTATAAACACGCCTCCCCCTTCACTGTCCAGCCTATCTCTGCGGTATACATTCCAATCAGAGTTTAGGATTTCATTACTGTTTACGTCTGGTTTCAGCCAACTTTCTGTTCCTAGTACTATATGGGCGTTGTGACCGTTTATTAATGAGAGCAGTTCTGGGACCTTTCTATAGACGCTTCTGCAGTTTACTATTAGCACATTAATATTGTTATTCCTTGTTGCATTTTGCCTACTCCTGCCTTGCCGCGTCTCAGGAGGCGTCTTGTCGGGCCTAGGGAGGGAATTCTCTAACCTAAAAAAACCCCATGTGCACTCCACACGTACTCCGCTACCCTCGTAGCCGCTTCCGGCGTGTAGTGCACGCCTGACCTATTCAGGGGGACCCTACATTTGTCCACCCGATAGCGGAGGTCGAGAAATTTGCACCCCAGCTCTCCGCAGAATCGTCTGAGCCTCTGGTTTAAGCCTTCCACTCGGCTCCAAACCAGAGGACCGCGATCGGTTCTCGGAACGATACTACAAATAGTTAGCTCTGATTCCACCCCGCGGGCGAGGCTTTCCACCTTCACCAACTCCGCCAACCGCCTGTACGAACTGAGGATGACCTCTGAACCCAGACGGCAAGAGTCATTGGTGCCGACATGAGCAACAATTTGCAGTCGGGTGCACCCAGTGCTCTCTATCGCCGCCGGTAGGGCCTCCTCCACATCTCGGATGACACCCCCCGGCAAGCAGACAGAGTGAACACTGGCCTTCTTCCCCGACCTTTCCGCTATTTCCCTAAGGGGCTCCATCACCCGCCTAACGTTGGAGCTCCCAATAACTAATAAACCCGTCCCCCCGTGTGCCTGCTCGGACCTTGCTGAAGGAGCAGCCACATGTCCACTCACAGGCAGAGCGGGCGATGCCACACGGCCAGCCTCCACATTGACCCTCCGCCTCGTGCGCCGCGAACGCCGCTGAACCCGCCACTCCCCTTGGGGAGAGGGTGGCCCAACCGCGCCCGGTACCCGCGAAGATGTCTCGACAGCAGGGACAGTGGGTGAAGCATCTAACACCTGGGGTGCACCATGCGACGCACCAGACTCCCCACTGCCGCTACACTCCGAGGCAGCAGCCTGAAGACGGCTGACCGCGGCCATCAACACGCTCAGCTGTTCGCGAAGAGTGGCCAGCTCCTCCTGCATCCGTACACAGCAGAAACGGTTGTACTTATCGTCTGAAAGCTATGTCGCGTGCTGCAGTATGCGGAGACACTAAAAGCACCATAGTAGAACACAGATGAAGCTTCTAAGTTGATGTAATAGCCAGTAAGAAGAAGTACATCTCAAGTTCTAGGTATCGATTATTGACTTTTTAGCTGGCTTTGGTGCCTTGGACATGAGCTAGGACCATAAGATTCTGCATGAAAGGAGGACTAGCAGCCGAGTTGCACGGGAGAATGTGAAAAGTGTTCATATGTAGTAAAATCCTGAGAAATCCGTCTGTTTTCGTCATTTGTTATCGAATCGACTTAAAGCCAGATCGTCACATTGGCCGCTCTCCTCTCTGAAACGGTTGTACTTATCGTCTGAAAGCTATGTCGCGTGCTGCGGTATGCGGAGACACTAAAAGCACCATAGTAGGACACAGATGAAGCTTCTAAGATGATGAAATAGCTAGTAAGAATTAGTACAATACCAGTTTTAGGTATCGATTATTGACTTTTTAGCAGGCTTTGGTGCCTTGGACATGAGCTAGGACCTTAAGATTCTGCATGAAAGGAGGACTAGCAGCCGAATTGCACGCGAGATTGTGAAAAGTGTTCATATGTAGTAAAAACCTGAGAAATCCGTCTGTATTCGTCATTTGGTATGGAATCGACTTAAAGCCAGATCGTCACATTGGCCGCTCTTCTCTCTGAAACGGTTGTACTTATCGTCTGCAAAGCTATGTCGCGTGCTGCGGTTTGTGGAGACACTAAAAGCACCATAGTAGAACACAGATGAAGCTTCTAAGTTGATGTAATAGCCAGTAAGAATTAGTACAATACCAGTTTTAAGTATCGATTATTGACTTTTCTACATCTACATCTACATGACTACTCTGCAATTCACATTTAAGTGCTTGGCAGAGGGTTCATCGAACCACAATCATACTATCTCTCTACTATTCCACTCCCGAACAGCGAGCGGGAAAAACGAACACCTAAACCTTTCTGTTCGAGCTCTGATTTCTCTTATTTTATTTTGATGATCATTCCTACCTATGTAGGTTGGGCTCAACAAAATATTTTCGCATTCGGAAGAGAAAGTTGGTGACTTAAATTTCGTAAAAAGGTCTCGCCGCGACGAAAAACGTCTATGCTGTAATGACTTCCATCCCAACTCGTGTATCATATCTGCCACACTCTCTCCCCTATAACGCGATAATACAAAACGAGCTGCCCTTCTTTGCACCCTCTCGATGTCCTCCGTCAATCCCACCTGGTAAGGATCCCACACCGCGCAGCAATATTCTAACAGAGGACGAACGAGTGTAGTGTAAGCTGTCTCTTTAGTGGACTTGTTGCATCTTCTAAGTGTCCTGCCAATGAAACGCAACCTTTGGCTCGCCTTCCCGACAATATTATCTATGTGGTCCTTCCAACTAAAGTTGTTTGTAATTTTAACACCCAGGTACTTAGTTGAATTGACAGCCTTGAGAATTGTACTATTTATCGAGTAATCGAATTCCAACGGATTTCTTTTGGAACTCATGTGGATCATCTCACACTTTTCGTTATTTAGCGTCAACTGCCACCTGACACACCATACAGCAATCTTTTCTAAATCGCTTTGCAGCTGATACTGGTCTTCGGATGACCTTACTAGACGGTAAATTACAGCATCATCTGCGAACAACCTAAGAGAACTGCTCAGATTGTCACCCAGGTCATTTATATAGATCAGGAACAGTAGAGGTCCCAGGACGCTTCCCTGGGGAACACCTGATATCACTTCAGTTTTACTCGATGATTTGCCATCTATTACTACGAACTGCGACCTTCCTGACAGGAAATCACGAATCCAGTCGCACAACTGAGACGATACCGCATAGCTCCGCAGCTTGATTAGAAGTCGCTTGTGAGGAACGGTGTCAAAAGCTTTCCGGAAATCTAGAAATACGGAATCAACTTGAGATCCCCTGTCGATAGCGGCCATTACTTCGTGCAAATAAAGAGCTAGCTGCGTTGCACAAGAGCGATGTTTTCTGAAGCCATGCTGATTACGTGTCAATAGATCGTTCCCTTCGAGGTGATTCATAATGTTTGAATACAGTATATGCTCCAAAACCCTACTGCAAACCGACGTCAATGATATAGGTCTGTAGTTAAATGGATTACTCCTACTACCCTTCTTGAACACTGGTGCGACCTGCGCAATTTTCCAATCTGTAGGTACAGATCTATCGGTGAGCGAGCGGTTGTATATGAGTGCTAAGTAGGGAGCTATAGTATCAGCGTAATCTGAAAGGAACCTAATCGGTATACAATCTGGACCTGAAGACTTGCCCGTATCAAGCGATTTGAGTTGCTTCGCAACCCCTAAGGTATCTACTTCTAAGAAACTCATGCTAGCAGATGTTCGTGTTTCAAATTCTGGAATATTCCATTCGTCTTCCCTGGTGAAGGAATTTCGGAAAACTGCGTTCAATAACTCCGCTTTAGCGGCGCAGTCGTCGATAACAGTACCATCGGCACTGCGCAGCGAAGGTATTGACTGCGTCTTGCCGCTTGTGTACTTTACATACGACCAGAATTTCTTCGGATTTTCTACCAAATTTCGAGACAATGTTTCGTTGTGGAACCTATTAAAGGCATCTCGCATCGAAGTACGTGCCAAATTTCGCGCGTCTGTAAATTTTAGCCCATCTTCAGGATTTCGCGTTCTTCTGAACTTCGCATGCTTTTTCCGTTGCCTCTGCAACAGCGTTCGGACCTTTTTTGTGTACCACGGGGGATCCGTTCCATCTCTTACCAATTTATGAGGTATGAATATCTCAATTGCTGTTGCTACTATATCTTTGAATTTGAGCCACATCTCGTCTACATTCGCATAGTCAGTTCGGAAGGAATGGAAATTGTCTTTTAGGAAGGCTTCTAGTGGTACTTTATCAGCTTTTTTAAATAAAATTATTTTGCGTTTGTTTCTGATGGATTTGGAAGAAATGGTATTGAGCCTAGCTACAATGACCTTGTGATCACTAATCCCTGTATCAGTCATGATGCTCTCTATCAGCTCTGGATTGTTTGTGGCCAAGAGGTCAAGTGTGTTTTCGCAACCATTTACAATTCGCGTGGGTTCGTGGACTAACTGCTCTAAATAATTTTCGGAGAATGCATTTAGGACAATCTCGGAAGACGTTTTGTGCCTACCACCGGTTTTGAACAAGTATTTTTGCCAACATACCGAGGGTAGGTTGAAGTCCCCACCAACTATAACCGTATGAGTGGGGTATTTATTTGTTACGAGACTCAAACTTTCTCTGAACTGTTCCGCAACTGTATCATCGGAGTCTGGGGGTCGGTAGAAGGAGCCAATTATTAACTTAATTCGGCTGTTAAGTATAACCTCCACCCACACCAATTCGCACAGAGTATCTACTTCGACTTCACTACAAGATAAACCACTACTGACAGACACCAACACTCCACCACCAATTCTGCCTAATCTATCTTTCCTGAACACCGTCTGAGACTTCGTAAAAATTTCTGCAGAACTTATTTCAGGCTTTAGCCAGCTTTCTGTACCTATAACGATATCCGCTTCTGTGCTTTCTATTAGCGCTTGAAGCTCAGGGACTTTTCCAGCGCAACTACAACAGTTTACAACTATAATTCCGACTGTTCCTTGATCCAAGCACGTCCTGTAATTGCCAAGCACCCTTTGACATTGCAGCCCATCCCGCACTTTCCCGAGGCCTTCTAACCTAAAAAACCGCCCAGTCCACGCCACACAGCCTCCGCTACCCGTGTAGCCGCCAGCTGAGTGTAGTGAATTCCTGACCTATTCAGCGGAACCCGAAACCCCACCACCCTATGGCGCAAGTCAAGGAATCTGCAGCCAATACGGTCGCAAAACCGTCTGAGCCTCTGATTCAGACCCTCCACCCGGCTCTGCACCAAAGGTCCGCAGTCGGTTCTGTCAACGATGCTGCAGATGGTGAGCTCTGCCTTCATCTCGTAAGCAAGACCGGCAGCCTTCACCAAATCAGATAGCCGCTGGAATCCAGAGAGAATTTCCTCAGATCCAAAGCGACACACGTCATTAGTGCCGACATGTGCCACCACCTGCAGCTGGCTGCACCCTGTGCTCTTCATGGCATCCGGAAGGATCCTTTCCACATCAGGAATGACTCCTCCCGGAATGCACACGGGAGCAGGCTTTGGTGCCTTGGACATGAGGTAGGACCTTAAGATTCTGCATGAAAGGAGGACTAGCAGCCGAGTTACACGGGAGGATGTGAAAAGTGTTCATATGTAGTAAAAACCTGCGAAATCCGTCCGTTTTCGTCATTTGTTATCGAATCGACTTAAGGCCAGGTCGTCACATTGGCCGCTCTTCTCTCTGAAACGGTTGTACGTATCGTCTGCAAAGCTATGTCGCGTGTTTGCGGTATGTGGAGATTCTAAAAGCACCATAGTAGAACACAGATGATGCTTGTAAGTTGATGTAATAGCCAGTAAGAAGTAGTACAACTCAAGTTCTAGGTATCGATTATTGACTTTTTAGCTGGCTTTGGTGCCATGGACATGAGCTAGGACCATAAGATTCTGCATGAAAGGAGGACTAGCAGCCGAGTTGATCGGGAGAATGAGAAAAGTGTTCATATGTAGTAAAAACCTGAGAAATCCGTCCGTTTTCGTCATTTGTTACGGAATCGACTTAAAGCCAGGTCGTCACATTGGTCGCTCTTCTCTCTGAAACGGTTGTACTTATCGTCTGCAAAGCTATGTCGCGTGCTGCGGTATGCGGAGACACTAAAAGCACAATAGTAGAACACAGATGAAGATTCTAAGATGATGTAATAGCCAGTAAGAAGTAGAACAATTCAAGTTTTAAGTATCGATTATTGACTTTTTAGCTGGCTTTGGTGCCTTGGACATGAGCTAGGACGTTAAGATTCTCCATGAAAGGAGGACTAGCAGCCGAGTTGCCCGGGAGGATGTGAAAAGTGTTCATATGTAGTAAAAAGCTGAGAAATCCGCCCATTTTCGTCATTTGTTATCGAATCGACTTAAAGCCGGATCGTCACATTGGCCGCTCAACTCTCTGAAACGGTTGTACTTATCGTCTGCAAAGCTATGTCGCGTGCTGCGGTATGTGGAGACACTAAAAGCACCATAGTAGAACACAGATGAAGCTTCTAAGTTGATGTAATAGCCAGTAAGAAGTAGTACAACTCAAGTTTTAGGTATCGATTATTGACTTTTTAGCTGGATTTGGTGCCTTGGACATGAGCTAGGACCTTAAGGTTCTGCATGAAAGGAGGACTAGCAGCCGAATTGCACGCGAGATTGTGAAAAGTGTTCATATGTAGTAAAAACCTGAGAAATCCGTCTGTATTCGTCATTTGGTATGCAATCGACTTAAAGCCAGATCTTCACATTGGCCGCTCTTCTCTCTGAAACGGTTGTACATATCGTCTGCAAAGCTATGTCGCGTGTTGCGTTATGTGGAGACTCTAAAAGCACCATAGTAGAACACAGATGATGCTTGTATGTTGATGTAATAGCCAGTAAGAAGTAGTACAACTCAAGTTCTAGGTATCGATTATTGACTTTTTAGCTGGCTTTGGTGCCTTGGACATAGCTAGGACCATAAGATTCTGCATGAAAGGAGGACTAGCAGCCGAGTTCACGGGAGAATGTGAAAAGTGTTCATATGTAGTAAAATCCTGAGAAATCCGTCCGTTTTCGTCATTTGTTATCGAATCGACTTAAAGCCAGATCGTCACATTGACCGCTCTTCTCTCTGAAACGGTTGTACTTATCGTCTGAAAGCTATGTCGCGTGCTGCGGTATGCGGAGACACTGAAAGCACCATAGTAGGACACAGATGAAGCTTCTAAGACGACGAAATAGCCAGTAAGAATTAGTACAATACCAGATTTAGGTATCGATTATTGACTTTTTAGCTGGATTTGGTGCCTTGGACATGAGCTAGGACCTTAAGATTCTGCGTGAAAGGAGGACTAGCAGCCGAATTGCACGGGAGATTGTGAAAAGTGTTCATATGTAGTAAAAACCTGAGAAATCCGTCTGTATTTGTCATTTGGTATGGAATCGACTTAAAGCCAGATCGTCACATTGGCCGCTCTTCTCTCTGAAACGGTTGTACTTATCGTCTGCAAAGCTATGTCGCGTGTTGCGGTATGTGGAGACTCTAAAAGAACCATAGTAGAACACAGATGATGCTTGTATGTTGATGTAATAGCCAGTAAGAAGTAGTACAACTCTAGTTCTAGGTATCGATTATTGACTTTTTAGCTGGCTTTGGTGCCTTGGACATACCTAGGACCATAAGATTCTGCATGAAAGGAGGACTAGCTGCCGAGTTCACGGGAGAATGTGAAAAGTGTTCATATGTAGTAAAATCCTGAGAAATCCGTCCGTTTTCGTCATTTGTTATCGAATCGACTTAAAGCCAGATCGTCACATTGACCGCTCTTCTCTCTGAAACGGTTGTACTTATCGTCTGAAAGCTATGTCGCGTGCTGCGGTTTGTGGAGACACTAAAAGAACCATAGTAGAACACAGATGAAGCTTCTAAGTTGATGTAATAGCCAGTAAGAAGTAGTACAATTCAAGTTTCAGGTATCGATTATTGACTTTTTAGCTGGCCTTGGTGCATTGGACGTGAGCTAGGACCTTAAGACTCTGCATGAAAGGAGGACTAGCAGCCGAGTAGCAAGGGAGAATGTGAAAAGTGTTCATATGTAGTAAAAACCTGAGAAATCCGTCCGTTTTCGTCATTTGTTATCGAATCGACTTAAAGCCAGATCGTCACATTGGCCGCTCTTCTCTCTGAAACGGTTGTACTTATCGTCTGCAAAGCTATGTCGCGTGCTGCGGTATGTGGAGACACTAAAAGCACCATTGTCGAACACAGATGAAGCTTCTACGTTGATGTAATAGCCAGTAAGAAGTAGTACAACTCAAGTTTTAGGTATCGATTATTGACTTTTTAGCTGGCTTTGGTGCCTTGGACATGATCTAGGACCATAAGATTCTACATGAAAGGAGGACTAGCAGCCGAGTTGCATGGGAGAATGTGAAACGTGTTCATATGTATTAAAAACCTGAGAAATTCGTCCGTTTTCGTCAAGTGTTATCGAATCGACTTAAAGCCAGATCGTCGCATTGGCCGCTCTTCTCTCTGAAACGGTTGTACTTATCGTCCGAAAGCTATGTCGCGTGCTGCGGTATGCGGAGACACTAAAAGCACCATTGTAGAACACAGATGAAGCTTCTAAGATGATGTAATAGCCAGTAAGAATTAGTACAATACCAGATTTAGGTATCGATTATTGAATTTTTAGCTGGATTTGGTGCCTTGGACATGAGCTAGGACCTTAAGATTCTGCATGAAAGGAGGACTAGCAGCCGAATTGCACGCGAGATTGTGAAAAGTGTTCATATGTAGTAAAAACCTCAGAAATCCGTCTGTATTCGTCATTTGGTATGGAATCGACTTAAAGCCATATTGTCACATTGGCCGCTCTTCTCTCTGAAACGGTTTTACTTATCGTCTGTAAAGCTATGTCGCGTGCTGCGGTTTGTGGAGACACTAAAAGCACCATAGTAGAACACAGATGAAGCTTCTAAGATGATGTAATAGCCAGTAAGATGTAGTACAATTCAAGTGTTAGGTATCGATTATTGACTTTTTAGCTGGCTTTGGTGCCTTGGACACGAGCTAGCACCTTAAGATTCTGCATGAAAGGAGGACTAGCTGCCGAGTTGCACGGGAGAATGTGAAAAGTGTTCATATGTAGTAAAAACCTGAGAAATCCGTCCGTTTTCGTCATTTGTTATCGAATCGACTTAAAGCCAGATCGTCACATTGGCCACTCTTCGCTCTGAAACGGTTGTACTTATCGTCTGCAAAGCTATGTCGCGTGCTGCAGTAAGCGGAGACACTAATAGCACCATAGTAGAACACAGAAGAAGCTTCTAAGTTGATGTAATAGCCAGTAAGAAGTAGTAAAATTCAAGTTTTAGGTATCGATTATTGACTTTTTAGCTGGCCTTGGTGCATTGGACGTGAGCTAGGACCTTAAGATTCTGCATGAAAGGAGGACTAGCAGCCGAGTAGCAAGGGAGAATGTGAAAAGTGTTCATATATAGTAACAACCTGAGAAATCCGTCCGTTTTCTTCATTTGTTATGGAATCGATTTTAAGCCAGGTCGTCACATTGTCCGCTCTTCTCTCTGAAACGGTTTTACATATCGTCTGCAGAGCTATGTCGCGTGCTGCGATATGCGGGGACACTAAAATCACCATAGTAGAACATTGATGAAGCTTCTAAGATGATGTAATAGCTAGTAAGGATTAGTACAATACCAGATTTAGGTATCGATTATTGACTTTTTAGCTGGATTTGGTGCCTTGGACATGAGCTAGGACCTTAAGATTCTGCATGAAAGGAGGACTAGCAGCCGAATTGCACGCGAGATTGTGAAAAGTGTTCATATGTAGTAAAAACCTGAGAAATCCGTCCGTATACGTCATTTTTTATGGAGTCGACTTAAAGCCAGATCGTCACATTGGCCGCTCTTCTCTCTGAAATGGTTGTACTTATCGTCTGCAAAGCTATGTCGCGTGCTGCTGTTTGTGGAGACACTAAAAGCACCATAGTAGAACACAGATGAAGCTTCTAAGATGATGTAATAGCCAGTAAGAAGTAGTAGAATTCAAGTTTTAAGTATCGATTATTGACTTTTAGCTGGCTATGGTGCCTTGGACAAAAGCTAGGACCTTAAGACTCTGCATGAAAGGAGGACTAGCAGCCGAGTTGCATGGGAGGATGTGAAAAGTGTTCATATGTAGTAAAAACCTGAGAAATCCGTCCGGTTTCGTCATTTGTTATCGAATCGTTTTAAAGCCAGATCGCCATATTGGCCTCTCTTCGCTCTGAAACGGTTGTACTTATCGTCTGCAAAGCTATGTCGCGTGCTGCGATATGCGGGGACACTAAAATCACCATAGTAGAACATTGATGAAGCTTCTAAGTTGATGTAATAGCTAGTAAGAGTTAGTAAAATACCAGATTTAGGTATCGATTATTGACTTTTTAGCTGGATTTGGTGCCTTGGACATGAGCTAGGACCTTAAGACTCTGCATGAAAGGAGGACTAGCAGCCGAGTTGCATGGGAGGATGTGAAAAGTGTTCATAGGTAGTAAAAACCTGAGAAATCCGTCCGGTTTCGTCATTTGTTATCGAATCGCCTTAAAGCCAGATCGTCATATTGGCCTCTCTTCGCACTGAAACGGTTGTACTTATCGTCTGCAAAGCTATGTCGCGTGCTGCGGTATGCGGAGACACTAAAAGCACCATTGTAGAACACAGATGAAGCTTCTAAGTTGATGTAATAGCCAGTAAGAAGTAGTACAATTCAAGTTTTAAGTATCGATTATTGAATTTTTAGCTGCCTTTGGTGCCTTGGACATGAGCTAGGAGCTTAAGATTCTGCATGAAAGGATTACTAGCAGGCGAGTTGCACGGGAGAATGTGAAAAGTGTTCATATGTAGTAAAATCCAGAGAAATCCGTCCGTTTTCGTCATTTGTTATCGAATCTACTTAAAGCCAGGTCGTCACATTGGCCGATCTTCTGTCTGAAACGGTTGTACATATCCTCTGCAAAGCTATGTCGCGTGTTGCGGTATGTGGAGACTCTAGAAGCACCATAGTAGAACACAGCTGAAGCTTCTAAGTTGATGTAATAGCCAGTAAGAAGTAGTACATCTCAAGTTCTAGGTATCGATTATTGACTTTTTAGCTGGCTTTGGTGCCTTGGACATGAGCTAGGACCTTAAGACTCTGCATGAAAGGAGGACTAGCAGCCGAGTTCACGGGAGAAAGTGAAAAGTGTTCATATGTAGTAAAATCCTGAGAAATCCGTCCGTTTTCGTCATTTGTTATCGAATCGACTTAAAGCCAGATCGTCACATTGACCGCTCTTCTCTCTGAAACGGTTGTACTTATCGTCTGAAAGCTATGTCGCGTGCTGCGGTATGCGGAGACACTAAAAGCACCATAGTAGAACACAGATGAAGCTTCTAAGATGATGTAATAGCCAGTAAGAAGTAGTACAACTCAAGTTCTAGGTATCGATTATTGAATTTTTAGCTTGCTTTGGTGCCTTTGACATGAGCTAGGACCTTAAGATTCTGCATTAAAGGAGGACTAGCAGCCGAGTTGCATGGGAGAATGTGAAAAGTGTTCATATGTAGTAAAAACCTGAGAAATCCGGCCGTTTTCGTCATTTGTTATCGAATCGACTTAAAAAGCCAGATCGTCACATTGGTTACTCTTCTCTCTGAAACGGTTGTACTTATCGTCTGAAAGCTATGTCGCGTGCTGCAGTATGCGGAGACACTATAAGCACCATAGTAGAACACAGATGAAGCTTCTAAGTTTATGTAATAGCCAGTAAGAAGTAGTACATCTCAAGTTCTAGGTATCGATTATTGACTTTTTAGCTGGCTTTGGTGCCTTGGACATGAGCTAGGACCATAAGATTCTGCATGAAAAGAGGACTAGCAGCCGAGTTGCACGGGAGAATGTGAAAAGTGTTCCTATGTAGTAAAATCCTGAGAAAACCGTCCGTTTTCGTCATTTGTTATCGAATCGACTTAAAGCCAGATCGTCACATTGGCCGCAGTCCTCTCTGAAACGGTTGTACTTATCGTCTGAAAGCTACGTCGCGTGCTGCGGTATGCGGAGACACTAAAAGCACCATAGTAGGACACAGATGAAGCTTCTAAGATGATGAAATAGCCAGTAAGAATTAGTACAATACCCGTTTTAGGTATCGATTATTGACTTTTTAGCAGGCTTTGGTGCCTTGGACATGAGCTAGGACCTTAAGATTCTGCATGAAAGGAGGACTAGCAGCCGAATTGCACGCGAGATTGTGAAAAGTGTTCATATGTAGTAAAAACCTGAGAAATCCGTCTGTATTCGTCATTTGGTATGAAATCGACTTAAAGCCAGATCGTCACATTGGCCGCTCTTCTCTCTGAAACGGTTGTACTTATCGTCTGCAAAGCTATGTCGCGTGCTGCGGTATGTGGAGACACTAAAACACCATAGTAGAACACAGATGATGCTTGTAAGTTGATGTAATAGCCAGTAAGAAGTAGTACAACTCAAGTTCTAGGTATCGATTATTGACTTTTTAGCTGGCTTTGGTGCCTTGGACATAGCTAGGACCATAAGACTCTGCATGAAAGGAGGACTAGCAGCCGAGTTCACGGGAGAAAGTGAAAAGTGTTCATATGTAGTAAAATCCTGAGAAATCCGTCCGTTTTCGTCATTTGTTATCGAATCGACTTAAAGCCAGATCGTCACATTGACCGCTCTTCTCCCTGAAACGGTTGTACTTATCGTCTGAAAGCTATGTCGCGTGCTGCGGTATGCGGAGACACTAAAAGCACCATAGTAGGACACAAATGAAGCTTCTAAGATGATGAAATAGCCAGTAAGAATTAGTACAATACCAGTTTTAGGTATCGATTATTGACTTTTTAGCAGGCTTTGGTGCCTTGGACATGGGCTAGGACCTTAAGATTCTGCATGAAAGGAGGACTAGCAGCCGAGTTGCACGGGAGGATGTGAAAAGTGTTCATATGTAGTAAAAACCTGAGAAATCCGTCCGTTTTCGTCATTTTTTTATCGAATCGACTTAAAGCCAGATCGTCACATTGGCCGCTCTTCTCTCTGAAATGGTTGTACTTATCGTCTGAAAGCTATGTCGCGTGCTGCAGTATGCGGAGACCCTAAAAGCACCATAGTAGAACATAGATGAAGCTTCCAAGATAATGTAATAGGCAGTAAGAATTAGTACAATACCAGATTTAGGTATCGATTATTGACTTTTTAGCTGGATTTGGTGCCTTGGACATGAGCTAGGACCTTAAGATTCTGCATGAAAGGAGGACTAGCAGCCGAATTGCACGCGAGATTGTGAAAAGTGTTCATATGTAGTAAAAACCTGAGAAATCCGTCTGTATTCGTCATTTGGTATGGAATCGACTTAAAGCCAGATCGTCACATTGGCCGCTCTTCTCTCTGAAACGGTTGTACTTATCGTCTGCAAAGCTATGTCGCGTGCTGCGGTTTGTGGAGACACTAAAAGCACCATAGTAGAACACAGATGAAGCTTCTAAGTTGATGTAATAGCCAGTAAGAAGTAGTACAATTCAAGTTTCAGGTATCGATTATTGACTTTTTAGCTGACTTTGGCGCCTTGGACATGAGCTAGGACCATAAGATTCTGCATGAAAGGAGGACTAGCAGACAAGTTGCATGGGAGAATGTGAAACGTGTTCATATGTAGTAAAAACCTGAGAAATTCGTCCGTTTTCGTCATTTGTTATCGAATCGACTTAAAGCCAGGTCGTCACATTGGCCGCTCTTCTCTCTGAAACGATTGTACATATCGTCTGCAAAGCTATGTCGCGTGTTGCGGTATGTGGAGACTCTAAAAGCACCATAGTAGAACACAGATGATGCTTGTAAGTTGATGTAATAGCCAGTAAGAAGTAGTACAACTCAAGTTCTAGGTATCGATTATTGACTTTTTATCTGGCTTTGGTGCCTTGGACATGAGCTAGCACCATAAGATTCTGCATGAAAGGAGGACTAGCAGGCGAGTTGCACGGGAGAATGTGAAAAGTGTTCATATGTAGTAAAAACCTGAGAAATCCGTCCGTTTTCGTCATTTGTTATCGAATCGACTTAAAGCCAGATCGTCACATTGGCCGCTCTTCTCTCTGAAATGGTTGTAGTTATCGTCTGAAAGCTATGTCGCGTGCTGCAGTATGCGGAGACCCTAAAAGCACCATAGTAGAACATAGATGAAGCTTCCAAGATGATGTAATAGCCAGTAAGAATTAGTACAATACCAGATTTAGGTATCGATTATTGAATTATTAGCTGGATTTGGAGCCTTGGACATGAGCTAGGACCTTAAGATTCTGCATGAAAGGAGGACTAGCAGCCGAAATGCACGCGAGATTGTGAAAAGTGTTCATATATAGTAAAAACCTGAGAAATCCGTCTGTATTCGTCATTTGGTATGGAATCGACTTAAAGCCAGATTGTCACATTGGCCGCTCTTCTCTCTGAAACGGTTGTACTTATCGTCTGCAAAGCTATGTCGCGTGGTGCGGTTTGTGGAGACACTAAAAGCACCATAGTAGAACACAGATGAAGCTTCTAAGATGATGTAATAGCCAGTAAGATGTAGTACAATTCAAGTGTTAGGTATCGATTATTGACTTTTAAGCTGGCTTTGGTGCCTTGGACATGAGCTAGGACCTTAAGATTCTGCATGAAAGGAGGACTAGCTGCCGAGTTGCACAAGAGAATGTGAAAAGTGTTCATATGTAGTAAAAACATGAGAAATCCGTCCGTTTTCGTCATTTGTTATCGAATCGACTTAAAGCCAGATCGTCACATTGGCCGCTCTTCGCTCTGAAACGGTTGTACTTATCGTCTGCAAAGCTATGTCGCGTGCTGCACTAAGCGGAGACACTAATAGCACCATAGTAGAACACAGATGAAGCTTCTAAGTTGATGTAATAGCCAGTAAGAAGTAGTAAAATTCAAGTTTTAGGTATCGATTATTGACTTTTTAGCTGGCCTTGGTGCATTGGACGTGAGGTAGGACCTTAAGATTCTAGATGAAAGGAGGACTAGCAGCCGAGTAGCAAGGGAGAATGTGAAAAGTGTTCATATGTAGTAAAAACCTGAGAAATCCGTCCGTTTTCTTCATTTGTTATGGAATCGATTTAAAGCCAGGTCGTCACATTGTCCGCTCTTCTCTCTGAAACGGTTGTACATATCGTCTGCAAAGATATGTCGCGTGCTGCGATATGCGGGGACACTAAAATCACCATAGTAGAACATTGATGAAGCTTCTAAGTTGATGTAATAGCTAGTAAGAATTAGTACAATACCAGATTTAGGTATCGATTATTGACTTTTTAGCTGGATTTGGTGCCTTGGACATGAGCTAGGACCTTAAGATTCTGCATGAAAGGAGGACTAGCAGCCGAATTGCACGCGAGATAGTGAAAAGTGTTCATATGTAGTAAAAACCTGAGAAATCCGTCCGTATACGTCATTTGTTATGGAATCGACTTAAAGCCAGATCGTCACATTGGCCGCTCTTCTCTCTGAAACGGTTGTACTTACCGTCTGCAAAGCTATGTCGCGTGCTGCTGTTTGTGGAGACACTAAAAGCACCTTAGTAGAACACAGATGAAGCTTCTAAGATGATGTAATAGCCAGTAAGAAGTAGTAGAATTCAAGTATTAAGTATCGATTATTGACTTTTTAGCTGGCTTTGGTGCCTTGGACATGAGCTAGGACTTTATGAGTCTGCATGAAAGGAGGACTAGAAGCCGAGTTGCATGGGAGGATGTGAAAACTGTTCATATGTAGTAAAAACCTGAGAAATCCGTCCGGTTTCGTCATTTGTTATCGAATCGCCTTAAAGCCAGATCGTCATATTGGCCTCTCTTCGCTCTGAAACGGTTGTACTTATCGTCTGCAAAGCTATGTCGCGTGCTGCGGTATGCGGAGACACTAAAAGCACCATTATAGAACACAGATGAAGCTTCTAAGTTGATGTAATAACCAGTAAGAAGTAGTACAATTCAAGTTTTAAGTATCGATTATTGAATTTTTAGCAGGCTTTGGTGCCTTGGACATGAGCTAGGACCTTAAGATTCTGCATGAAAGGAGGACTAGCAAGCGAGTTGCACGGGAGAATGTGAAAAGTGTTCACATGTAGTAAAAACCTGAGAAATCCGTCCGTTTTCGTCATTTGTTGTCGAATCGACTTAAAGCCAGGTCGTCACATTGGCCGATCTTTTGTCTGAAACGGTTGTACATATCGCTTGCAAAGCTATGTCGCGTGTTGCGGTATGTGGAGACTCTAAAAGCACCATAGTAGAACACAGCTGAAGCTTCTAAGTTGATGTAATAGCCAGTAAGAAGTAGTACATCTCAAGTTCTAGGTATCGATTATTGACTTTTTAGCTGGCTTTGGTGCCTTGGACATAGCTAGGACCATAAGACTCTGCATGAAAGGAGGACTAGCAGCCGAGTTCACGGGAGAAAGTGAAAAGTGTTCATATGTAGTAAAATCCTGAGAAATCCGTCCGTTTTCGTCATTTGTTATCGAATCGACTTAAAGCCAGATCGTCACATTGACCGCTCTTCTCCCTGAAACGGTTGTACTTATCGTCTGAAAGCTATGTCGCGTGCTGCGGTATGCGGAGACACTAAAAGCACCATAGTAGGACACAAATGAAGCTTCTAAGATGATGAAATAGCCAGTAAGAATTAGTACAATACCAGTTTTAGGTATCGATTATTGACTTTTTAGCAGGCTTTGGTGCCTTGGACATGGGCTAGGACCTTAAGATTCTGCATGAAAGGAGGACTAGCAGCCGAGTTGCACGGGAGGATGTGAAAAGTGTTCATATGTAGTAAAAACCTGAGAAATCCGTCCGTTTTCGTCATTTTTTTATCGAATCGACTTAAAGCCAGATCGTCACATTGGCCGCTCTTCTCTCTGAAATGGTTGTACTTATCGTCTGAAAGCTATGTCGCGTGCTGCAGTATGCGGAGACCCTAAAAGCACCATAGTAGAACATAGATGAAGCTTCCAAGATAATGTAATAGGCAGTAAGAATTAGTACAATACCAGATTTAGGTATCGATTATTGACTTTTTAGCTGGATTTGGTGCCTTGGACATGAGCTAGGACCTTAAGATTCTGCATGAAAGGAGGACTAGCAGCCGAATTGCACGCGAGATTGTGAAAAGTGTTCATATGTAGTAAAAACCTGAGAAATCCGTCTGTATTCGTCATTTGGTATGGAATCGACTTAAAGCCAGATCGTCACATTGGCCGCTCTTCTCTCTGAAACGGTTGTACTTATCGTCTGCAAAGCTATGTCGCGTGCTGCGGTTTGTGGAGACACTAAAAGCACCATAGTAGAACACAGATGAAGCTTCTAAGTTGATGTAATAGCCAGTAAGAAGTAGTACAATTCAAGTTTCAGGTATCGATTATTGACTTTTTAGCTGACTTTGGCGCCTTGGACATGAGCTAGGACCATAAGATTCTGCATGAAAGGAGGACTAGCAGACAAGTTGCATGGGAGAATGTGAAACGTGTTCATATGTAGTAAAAACCTGAGAAATTCGTCCGTTTTCGTCATTTGTTATCGAATCGACTTAAAGCCAGGTCGTCACATTGGCCGCTCTTCTCTCTGAAACGATTGTACATATCGTCTGCAAAGCTATGTCGCGTGTTGCGGTATGTGGAGACTCTAAAAGCACCATAGTAGAACACAGATGATGCTTGTAAGTTGATGTAATAGCCAGTAAGAAGTAGTACAACTCAAGTTCTAGGTATCGATTATTGACTTTTTATCTGGCTTTGGTGCCTTGGACATGAGCTAGCACCATAAGATTCTGCATGAAAGGAGGACTAGCAGGCGAGTTGCACGGGAGAATGTGAAAAGTGTTCATATGTAGTAAAAACCTGAGAAATCCGTCCGTTTTCGTCATTTGTTATCGAATCGACTTAAAGCCAGATCGTCACATTGGCCACTCTTCGCTCTGAAACGGTTCTACTTATCGTCTGCAAAGCTATGTCGCGTGCTGCAGTAAGCGGAGACACTAATAGCACCATAGTAGAACACAGAAGAAGCTTCTAAGTTGATGTAATAGCCAGTAAGAAGTAGTAAAATTCAAGTTTTAAGTATCGATTATTGACTTTTAGCTGGCTATGGTGCCTTGGACAAAAGCTAGGACCTTAAGACTCTGCATGAAAGGAGGACTAGCAGCCGAGTTGCATGGGAGGATGTGAAAAGTGTTCATATGTAGTAAAAACCTGAGAAATCCGTCCGGTTTCGTCATTTGTTATCGAATCGTTTTAAAGCCAGATCGCCATATTGGCCTCTCTTCGCTCTGAAACGGTTGTACTTATCGTCTGCAAAGCTATGTCGCGTGCTGCGATATGCGGGGACACTAAAATCACCATAGTAGAACATTGATGAAGCTTCTAAGTTGATGTAATAGCTAGTAAGAGTTAGTAAAATACCAGATTTAGGTATCGATTATTGACTTTTTAGCTGGATTTGGTGCCTTGGACATGAGCTAGGACCTTAAGACTCTGCATGAAAGGAGGACTAGCAGCCGAGTTGCATGGGAGGATGTGAAAAGTGTTCATAGGTAGTAAAAACCTGAGAAATCCGTCCGGTTTCGTCATTTGTTATCGAATCGCCTTAAAGCCAGATCGTCATATTGGCCTCTCTTCGCACTGAAACGGTTGTACTTATCGTCTGCAAAGCTATGTCGCGTGCTGCGGTATGCGGAGACACTAAAAGCACCATTGTAGAACACAGATGAAGCTTCTAAGTTGATGTAATAACCAGTAAGAAGTAGTACAATTCAAGTTTTAAGTATCGATTATTGAATTTTTAGCTGCCTTTGGTGCCTTGGACATGAGCTAGGAGCTTAAGATTCTGCATGAAAGGATTACTAGCAGGCGAGTTGCACGGGAGAATGTGAAAAGTGTTCATATGTAGTAAAATCCAGAGAAATCCGTCCGTTTTCGTCATTTGTTATCGAATCTACTTAAAGCCAGGTCGTCACATTGGCCGATCTTCTGTCTGAAACGGTTGTACATATCCTCTGCAAAGCTATGTCGCGTGTTGCGGTATGTGGAGACTCTAGAAGCACCATAGTAGAACACAGCTGAAGCTTCTAAGTTGATGTAATAGCCAGTAAGAAGTAGTACATCTCAAGTTCTAGGTATCGATTATTGACTTTTTAGCTGGCTTTGGTGCCTTGGACATGAGCTAGGACCTTAAGACTCTGCATGAAAGGAGGACTAGCAGCCGAGTTCACGGGAGAAAGTGAAAAGTGTTCATATGTAGTAAAATCCTGAGAAATCCGTCCGTTTTCGTCATTTGTTATCGAATCGACTTAAAGCCAGATCGTCACATTGACCGCTCTTCTCTCTGAAACGGTTGTACTTATCGTCTGAAAGCTATGTCGCGTGCTGCGGTATGCGGAGACACTAAAAGCACCATAGTAGAACACAGATGAAGCTTCTAAGATGATGTAATAGCCAGTAAGAAGTAGTACAACTCAAGTTCTAGGTATCGATTATTGAATTTTTAGCTTGCTTTGGTGCCTTTGACATGAGCTAGGACCATAAGATTCTGCATTAAAGGAGGACTAGCAGCCGAGTTGCATGGGAGAATGTGAAAAGTGTTCATATGTAGTAAAAACCTGAGAAATCCGGCCGTTTTCGTCATTTGTTATCGAATCGACTTAAAAAGCCAGATCGTCACATTGGTTACTCTTCTCTCTGAAACGGTTGTACTTATCGTCTGAAAGCTATGTCGCGTGCTGCAGTATGCGGAGACACTATAAGCACCATAGTAGAACACAGATGAAGCTTCTAAGTTTATGTAATAGCCAGTAAGAAGTAGTACATCTCAAGTTCTAGGTATCGATTATTGACTTTTTAGCTGGCTTTGGTGCCTTGGACATGAGCTAGGACCATAAGATTCTGCATGAAAAGAGGACTAGCAGCCGAGTTGCACGGGAGAATGTGAAAAGTGTTCCTATGTAGTAAAATCCTGAGAAAACCGTCCGTTTTCGTCATTTGTTATCGAATCGACTTAAAGCCAGATCGTCACATTGGCCGCAGTCCTCTCTGAAACGGTTGTACTTATCGTCTGAAAGCTACGTCGCGTGCTGCGGTATGCGGAGACACTAAAAGCACCATAGTAGGACACAGATGAAGCTTCTAAGATGATGAAATAGCCAGTAAGAATTAGTACAATACCCGTTTTAGGTATCGATTATTGACTTTTTAGCAGGCTTTGGTGCCTTGGACATGAGCTAGGACCTTAAGATTCTGCATGAAAGGAGGACTAGCAGCCGAATTGCACGCGAGATTGTGAAAAGTGTTCATATGTAGTAAAAACCTGAGAAATCCGTCTGTATTCGTCATTTGGTATGAAATCGACTTAAAGCCAGATCGTCACATTGGCCGCTCTTCTCTCTGAAACGGTTGTACTTATCGTCTGCAAAGCTATGTCGCGTGCTGCGGTATGTGGAGACACTAAAACACCATAGTAGAACACAGATGATGCTTGTAAGTTGATGTAATAGCCAGTAAGAAGTAGTACAACTCAAGTTCTAGGTATCGATTATTGACTTTTTAGCTGGCTTTGGTGCCTTGGACATAGCTAGGACCATAAGACTCTGCATGAAAGGAGGACTAGCAGCCGAGTTCACGGGAGAAAGTGAAAAGTGTTCATATGTAGTAAAATCCTGAGAAATCCGTCCGTTTTCGTCATTTGTTATCGAATCGACTTAAAGCCAGATCGTCACATTGACCGCTCTTCTCCCTGAAACGGTTGTACTTATCGTCTGAAAGCTATGTCGCGTGCTGCGGTATGCGGAGACACTAAAAGCACCATAGTAGGACACAAATGAAGCTTCTAAGATGATGAAATAGCCAGTAAGAATTAGTACAATACCAGTTTTAGGTATCGATTATTGACTTTTTAGCAGGCTTTGGTGCCTTGGACATGGGCTAGGACCTTAAGATTCTGCATGAAAGGAGGACTAGCAGCCGAGTTGCACGGGAGGATGTGAAAAGTGTTCATATGTAGTAAAAACCTGAGAAATCCGTCCGTTTTCGTCATTTTTTTATCGAATCGACTTAAAGCCAGATCGTCACATTGGCCGCTCTTCTCTCTGAAATGGTTGTACTTATCGTCTGAAAGCTATGTCGCGTGCTGCAGTATGCGGAGACCCTAAAAGCACCATAGTAGAACATAGATGAAGCTTCCAAGATAATGTAATAGGCAGTAAGAATTAGTACAATACCAGATTTAGGTATCGATTATTGACTTTTTAGCTGGATTTGGTGCCTTGGACATGAGCTAGGACCTTAAGATTCTGCATGAAAGGAGGACTAGCAGCCGAATTGCACGCGAGATAGTGAAAAGTGTTCATATGTAGTAAAAACCTGAGAAATCCGTCCGTATACGTCATTTGTTATGGAATCGACTTAAAGCCAGATCGTCACATTGGCCGCTCTTCTCTCTGAAACGGTTGTACTTACCGTCTGCAAAGCTATGTCGCGTGCTGCTGTTTGTGGAGACACTAAAAGCACCTTAGTAGAACACAGATGAAGCTTCTAAGATGATGTAATAGCCAGTAAGAAGTAGTAGAATTCAAGTTTTAAGTATCGATTATTGACTTTTTAGCTGGCTTTGGTGCCTTGGACATGAGCTAGGACTTTATGAGTCTGCATGAAAGGAGGACTAGAAGCCGAGTTGCATGGGAGGATGTGAAAACTGTTCATATGTAGTAAAAACCTGAGAAATCCGTCCGGTTTCGTCATTTGTTATCGAATCGCCTTAAAGCCAGATCGTCATATTGGCCTCTCTTCGCTCTGAAACGGTTGTACTTATCGTCTGCAAAGCTATGTCGCGTGCTGCGGTATGCGGAGACACTAAAAGCACCATTATAGAACACAGATGAAGCTTCTAAGTTGATGTAATAACCAGTAAGAAGTAGTACAATTCAAGTTTTAAGTATCGATTATTGAATTTTTAGCAGGCTTTGGTGCCTTGGACATGAGCTAGGACCTTAAGATTCTGCATGAAAGGAGGACTAGCAAGCGAGTTGCACGGGAGAATGTGAAAAGTGTTCACATGTAGTAAAAACCTGAGAAATCCGTCCGTTTTCGTCATTTGTTATCGAATCGACTTAAAGCCAGATCGTCACATTAGCTGCTCTTCTCTCTGAAACGGTTGTACTTATCGTCTGAAAGTTATGTCGCGTGCTGCAGTATGCGGAGACACTAAAAGCACCATGGTAGAACACAGATGAAGCTTCTAAGATGATGTAATAGCCAGTAAGAAGTAGTATAATTCAAGTTTTAAGTATCGATTATTGCCTTTTTAGCTGGCTTTGGTGCCTTGGACATGAACTAGGACCTCAAGATTCTGCATGAAAGGAGGACTAGCAGCCGAGTTGCACGGCAGAATGTGAAAAGTGTTCATATGTAGTAAAAACCTGAGACATCCGTCCGTTTTCGTCATTTGTTATTGAATCGACTTAAAGCCAGATCGTCACATTGGCCGCTCTTCGCTCTGAAACGGTTGTACCTATCGCCTGCAAAGCTATGTCGCGTGCTGCGTTATGCGGAGACACTAATAGCACCATAGTAGATCACAGATGAAGCTTCAAAGTTGATGTAATAACCAGTAAGAAGTAGTACAATCCAAGTTTTAGGTATCGATTATTGACTTATTAGCTGGCTTTGGTGCATTGGACGTGAGCTAAGACCTTAAGATTCTGCATGAAAGGAGGACTAGCAGCCAAGTTGCACGGGAGGATGTGAAAAGTGTTCATATGTAGTAAAAACCTGAGAAATCCGTCCGTTTTCGTCATTTGTTATCGAATCGACTTAAAGCCAGATCGTCACATTGGCCGCTCTCCTCTCTAAAACGGTTGTACTTATCGTCTGCAAAGCTATGTCGCGTGATGCGGTATGTGGAGGCACTAAAAGCACCATAGTAGAACACAGATGAAGCTTCTAAGTTGATATAATAGCCAGTAAGAAGTAGTACACTTCAAGTTTTAGGTATCGATTATTGACTTTTTAGCTGGCTTGTAGCCTTGGACATGAGCTAGGACCTTAGGATTCTGCATGAAAGGAGGACTAGCAGCGGAGTAGCAAGGGAGAATGTGAAAAGTGTTCATATGTAGTAAAAACCTGAGAAATCCGTCCATTTTCGTCATTTGTTATCGAATCGACTTAAAGCCAGGTCGTCACATTGGCCGATCTTCTGTCTGAAACGGTTGTACATATCGTCTGCAAAGCTATGTTGCGTGTTGCGGTATGTGGAGACTCTAAAAGCACCATAGTAGAACACAGCTGAAGCTTCTAAGTTGATGTAATAGCCAGTAAGAAGTAGTACATCTCAAGTTCTAGGTATCGATTATTGACTTTTTAGCTGGCTTTGGTGCCTTGGACATGAGCTAGGACCATAAGATTCTGCATGACACGAGGACTAGCAGCCGAGTTGCACGAGAGAATGTGAAAAGTGTTCATATGTAGTAAAAACCTGAGAAATCCGTCCGTTTTCGTCATTTGTTATCGAATCTTCTTAAAGCCAGATCGTCACATTGGCCGCTCTTCTCTCTGAAACGGTTGTACTTATCGTCTGAAAGCTATGTCGCGTGCTGCGGTATGCGGAGACACTAAAAGCACCATAGTAGAACACAGATGAAGCTTCTAAGATGATGTAATAGCCAGTAAGAAGTAGTACAACTCAAGTTCTAGGTATCGATTATTGACTTTTTAGCTTGCTTTGGTGCCTTGGACATGAGCTAGGACCATAAGATTCTGCATGAAAGGAGGACTAGCAGCCGAGTTGCATGGGAGAATGTGAAAAGTGTTCATATGTAGTAAAAACCAGAGAAATCCGTCCGTTTTCGTCATTTGTTATCGAATCGACTTAAAGCCAGATCGTCACATTAGCTGCTCTTCTCTCTGAAACGGTTGTACTTATCGTCTGAAAGCTATGTCGCGTGCTGCAGTATGCGGAGACACTAAAAGCACCATAGTAGAACACAGATGAAGCATCTAAGATGATGTAATAGCCAGTAAGAATTAGTACAATACCAGATTTAGGTATCGATTATTGACTTTTTAGCTGGCTTTGGTGCCTTGGACATGAGCTAGGACCTTAAGATTCTGCATGAAAGGAGGACTAGCAGCCGAATTGCACGCGAGATTGTGAAAAGTGTTCATATGTAGTAAAAACCTGAGAAATCCGTCCGTATTCGTCATTTGTTATGGAATCGACTTAAAGCCAGATCGTCACATTGGCAGCTCTTCTCTCTGAAACGGTTGTACTTATCGTCTGCAAAGCTATGTCGCGTACTGCGGTATGTGGAGACACTAAAAGCACCATTGTAGAACACAGATGAAGCTTCTAAGTTGATGTAATAACCAGTAAGAAGTAGTACAATTCAAGTTTTAAGTATCGATTATTGACTTTTTAGCTGGCTTTGGTGCCTTGGACATGAGCTAGGACCTTAAGATTCTGCATGAAAGGAGGACTAGTAGGCGAGTTGCACGGGAGAATGTGAAAAGTGTTCATATGTAGTAAAAACCTGAGAAATCCGTCCGTTTTCGTCATTTGTTATCGAATCGACTTAAAGCCAGGTCGTCACATTGGCCGCTCTCCTGTCTGAAACGGTTGTACATATCGTCTGCAAAGCTATGTCGCGTGTTGCGGTATGTGGAGACTCTAAAAGCACCATAGTAGAACACAGATGAAGCTTCTAAATAGATGTAATATCCAGTAAGTAGTAGTACATCTCAAGTTCTAGGTATCGATTATTGACTTTTTAGCTGGCTTTGGTGCCTTGGACATGAGCTAGGACCATAAGATTCTGCATGAAACGAAGACTAGCAGCCGAGTTGCACGAGAGAATGTGAAAAGTGTTCATATGTAGTAAAAACCTGAGAAATCCGTCTGTAATCGTCATTTGTTATCGAATCGACTTAAAGCCAGATCGTCACATTGGCCGCTCTTCCCTCTGAAACGGTTGTACTTATCGTCTGAAAGCTATGTCGCGTGCTGCGGTATGCGGAGACACTAAAAGCACCTTAGTAGAACACAGATGAAGCTTCTAAGATGATGTAATAGCCAGTAAGAAGTAGTATAATTCAAGTTTTAAGTATCGATTATTGACTTTTTAGCTGGCTTTGGTGCCTTGGACATGAGCTAGGACCTTAAGATTCTGCATGAAAGGAGGACTAGCAGGCGAGATGCACGGGAGGATGTGAAAAGTGTTCATATGTAGTAAAAACCTGAGAAATTCGTCCGTTTTCGTCATTTGTTATTGAATCGACTTAAAGCCAGATCGTCACATTGGCCGCTCTTCTGTCTGAAACGGTTGTACTTATCGTCTGAAAGCTATGTCGCGTGCTGCGGTATGCGGAGACACTAAAAGCACCATAGTGGAACACAGATGAAGCTTCTAAGTTAATGTAATAGCCAGTAAGAAGTAGTACAACTCAAGTTTTAGGTATCGATTATTGACTTTTTAGCTGGCTTTGGTGCCTTCGACATGAGCTAGGACCTTAAGATTCTGCATGAAAGGAGGACTAGCAGCCGAGTTGCACGCGAGATTGTGAAAAGTGTTCATATGTAGTAAAAACCTGAGAATATCGTCCGTATTCGTCATTTGTTATGGAATCTACTTAAAGCCAGATCGTCACATTGGCCGCTCTTCTCTCTGAAACGGTTGTACTTATCGTCTGCAAAGCTATGTCGCGTGCTGCTGTTTGTGGAGACACTAAAAGCACCATAGTAGAACACAGATGAAGCTTCTAAGATGATGTAATAGCCAGTAAGAAGTAGTAGAATTCAAGTTTTAAGTATCGATTATTGACTTTTTAGCTGGCTTTGGTGCCTTGGACATGAGCTAGGACCTTAAGAGTCTGCATGAAAGGAGGACTAGAAGCCGAGTTGCATGGGAGGATGTGAAAAGTGTTCATATGTAGTAAAAACCTGAGAAATCCGTCCGGTTTCGTCATTTGTTATCGAATCGCCTTAAAGCCAGATCGTCATATTGGCCTCTCTTCGCTCTGAAACGGTTGTACTTATCATCTGCAAAGCTATGTCGCGTGCTGCGGTATGCGGAGACACTAAAAGCACCATTGTAGAACACAGATGAAGCTTCTAAGTTGATGTAATAACCAGTAAGAAGTAGTACAATTCAAGTTTTAAGTATCGATTACTGAATTTTTAGCTGGCTTTGGTGCCTTGGACATGAGCTAGGACCTTAAGATTCTGCATGAAAGGAGGACTAGCAGGCGAGTTGCACGGGAGAATGTGAAAAGTGTTCATATGTAGTAAAAACCTGAGAAATCCGTCCGTTTTCGTCATTTGTTATCGAATCGACTTAAAGCCAGGTCGTCACATTGGCCGATCTTCTGTCTGAAACGGTTGTACATATCGTCTGCAAAGCTATGTCGCGTGTTGCGGTATGTGGAGACTCTAAAAGCACCATAGTAGAACACAGCTGAAGCTTCTAAGTTGATGTAATAGCCAGTAAGAAGTAGTACATCTCAAGTTCTAGGTATCGATTATTGACTTTTTAGCTGGCTTTGGTGCCTTGGACATGAGCTAGGACCATAAGATTCTGCATGTCACGAGGACTAGCAGGCGAGTTGCACGAGAGAATGTGAAAAGTGTTCATATGTAGTAAAAACCTGAGAAATCCGTCCGTTTTCGTCATTTGTTATCGAATCTTCTTAAAGCCAGATCGTCACATTGGCCGCTCTTCTCTCTGAAACGGTTGTACTTATCGTCTGAAAGCTATGTCGCGTGCTGCGGTATGCGGAGACACTAAAAGCACCATAGTAGAACACAGATGAAGCTTCTAAGATGATGTAATAGCCAGTAAGAAGTAGTACAACTCAAGTTCTAGGTACCGATTATTGACTTTTAGCTTGCTTTGGTGCCTTGGACATGAGCTAGGACCATAAGATTCTGCATGAAAGGAGGACTAGCAGCCGAGTTGCATGGGAGAATGTGAAAAGTGTTCATATGTAGTAAAAACCAGAGAAATCCGTCCGTTTTCGTCATTTGTTATCGAATCGACTTAAAGCCAGATCGTCACATTAGCTGCTCTTCTCTCTGAAACGGTTGTACTTATCGTCTGAAAGCTATGTCGCGTGCTGCGGTATGCGGAGACACTAAAAGCACCATAGTAGAACACAGATGAAGCTTCTAAGATGATGTAATAGCCAGTAAGAAGTAGTATAATTCAAGTTTTAAGTATCGATTATTGACTTTTTAGCTGGCTTTGGTGCCTTGGACATGAGCTAGGACCTTAAGATTCTGCATGAAAGGAGGACTAGCAGGCGAGTTGCACGGGAGGATGTGAAAAGTGTTCATATGTAGTAAAAACCTGAGACATCCGTCCGTTTTCGTCATTTGTTATTGAATCGACTTAAAGCCAGATCGTCACATTGGCCGCTCTTCTGTCTGAAACGGTTGTACTTATCGTCTGCAAAGCTATGTCGCGTGTTGCGGTGTGTGGAGACTCTAGAAGCACCATAGTAAAACACAGATGATGCTTCTAAGTTGATGTAATAGCCAGTAAGAAGTAGTACATCTCAAGTTCTAGATATCGATTATTGACTTTTTAGCTGGCTTTGGTGCCTTGAACATTAGCTAGGACCATAAGATTCTGCATGAAACGAGGACTAGCATGCCGAGTTGCACGAGAGAGTGTGAAAAGTGTTCATATGTAGTAAAAACCTGAGAAATCCGTCTGTATTCGTCATTTGTTATCGAATCGACTTAAAGCCAGATTGTCACATTGGCCGCTCTTCTCTCTGAATCGGTTGTACTTATCGTCTGAAAGCTATGTCGCGTGCTGCGGTATGAGGAGACACTAAAAGCACCATAGTAGAACACAGATGAAGCTTCTAAAATGATGTAATAGCCAGTAAGAATTAGTACAATACCAGATTTAGATATCGATTATTGACTTTTTAGCTGGCTTTGGTGCCTTGGACATGAGCTAGGACCTTAAGATTCAGCATGAAAGGAGGACTAGCAGCCGAATTGCACGCGAGATTGTGAAAAGTGTTCATATGTAGTAAAAACCTGAGAAATTCGTCCGTATTCGTCATTTGTTATGGAATCTACTTAAAGCCAGATCGTCACATTGGCCGCTCTTCTCTCTGAAACGGTTATACTTATCGTCTGCAAAGCTATGTCGCGTGCTGCGGTATGCGGAGACACTAATAGCACCATAGTAGAACACAGATGAAGCTTCTAAGTTGATGTAATAGCCAGTAAGAAGTAGTACATCTCAAGTACTAGGTATCGATTATTGACTTTTTAGCTGGCTTTGGTGCCTTGGACATGAGCTAGGACCATAAGATTCTGCATGAAAGGAGGACTAGCAGCCGAGTTGCACGGGAGAATGTGAAAAGTGTTCATATGTAGTAAAAACCTGAGAAATCCGTCCGTTTTCGTCATTTGTTATCGTCACATTGGCCACTCTTCTCTCTGAAACTGTTGTACTTATCGTCTGAAAGCTATGTCGCGTGCTGCAGTATGCGGAGACACTAAAAGCACCGTAGTAGAACACAGACGAAGCTTCTAAGATGATGTAATAGCCAGTAAGAATTAGTACAATACCAGATTTAGGTATCGATTATTGACTTTTTAGCTGGCTTTGGTGCCTTGGACATGAGCTAGGACCTTAAGATTCTGCATGAAAGGAGGACTAGCAGCCGAATTGCACGCGAGATTGTGAAAAGTGTTCATATGTAGTAAAAACCTGAGAAGTTCGTCCGTATTCGTCATTTGTTATGGAATCTACTTAAAGCCAGATCGTCACATTGGCCGCTCTTCTCTCTGAAACGGTTGTACTTATCGTCTGCAAAGCTATGTCGCGTGCTGCGGTATGCAGAGACACTAAAAGCACCATAGTAGAACACAGATGAAGCTTCTAAAATGATGTAATAGCCAGTAAGAATTAGTACAATACCAGATTTAGGTATCGATTATTGACTTTTTAGCTGGCTTTGGTGCCTTGGACATGAGCTAGGACCTTAAGATTCTGCATGAAAGGAGGACTAGCAGCCGAATTGCACGCGAGATTGTGAAAAGTGTTCATATGTAGTAAAAACCTGAGAATATCGTCCGTATTCGTCATTTGTTATGGAATCTACTTAAAGCCAGATCGTCACATTGGCCGCTCTTCTCTCTGAAACGGTTGTACTTATCGTCTGCAAAGCTATGTCGCGTGCTGCTGTTTGTGGAGACACTAAAAGCACCATAGTAGAACACAGATGAAGCTTCTAAGATGATGTAATAGCCAGTAAGAAGTAGTAGAATTCAAGTTTTAAGTATCGATTATTGACTTTTTAGCTGGCTTTGGTGCCTTGGACATGAGCTAGGACCTTAAGAGTCTGCATGAAAGGAGGACTAGAAGCCGAGTTGCATGGGAGGATGTGAAAAGTGTTCATATGTAGTAAAAACCTGAGAAATCCGTCCGGTTTCGTCATTTGTTATCGAATCGCCTTAAAGCCAGATCGTCATATTGGCCTCTCTTCGCTCTGAAACGTTTGTACTTATCATCTGCAAAGCTATGTCGCGTGCTGCGGTATGCGGAGACACTAAAAGCACCATTGTAGAACACAGATGAAGCTTCTAAGTTGATGTAATAACCAGTAAGAAGTAGTACAATTCAAGTTTTAAGTATCGATTACTGAATTTTTAGCTGGCTTTGGTGCCTTGGACATGAGCTAGGACCTTAAGATTCTGCATGAAAGGAGGACTAGCAGGCGAGTTGCACGGGAGAATGTGAAAAGTGTTCATATGTAGTAAAAACCTGAGAAATCCGTCCGTTTTCGTCATTTGTTATCGAATCGACTTAAAGCCAGGTCGTCACATTGGCCGATCTTCTGTCTGAAACGGTTGTACATATCGTCTGCAAAGCTATGTCGCGTGTTGCGGTTTGTGGAGACTCTAAAAGCACCATAGTAGAACACAGCTGAAGCTTCTAAGTTGATGTAATAGCCAGTAAGAAGTAGTACATCTCAAGTTCTAGGTATCGATTATTGACTTTTTAGCTGGCTTTGGTGCCTTGGACATGAGCTAGGACCATAAGATTCTGCATGTCACGAGGACTAGCAGCCGAGTTGCACGAGAGAATGTGAAAAGTGTTCATATGTAGTAAAAACCTGAGAAATCCGTCCGTTTTCGTCATTTGTTATCGAATCTTCTTAAAGCCAGATCGTCACATTGGCCGCTCTTCTCTCTGAAACGGTTGTACTTATCGTCTGAAAGCTATGTCGCGTGCTGCGGTATGCGGAGACACTAAAAGCACCATAGTAGATCACAGATGAAGCTTCTAAGATGATGTAATAGCCAGTAAGAAGTAGTACATCTCAAGTTCTAGGTATCGATTATTGACTTTTTAGCTGGCTTTGGTGCCTTGGACATGAGCTAGGACCATAAGATTCTGCATGAAACGAGGACTAGCAGCCGAGTTGCACGAGAGATTGTGAAAAGTGTTCATATGTAGTAAAAACCTGAGAAATCCGTCTGTAATCGTCATTTGTTATCGAATCGACTTAAAGCCAGATCGTCACATTGGCCGCTCTTCCCTCTGAAATGGTTGTACTTATCGTCTGAAAGCTATGTCGCGTGCTGCGGTATGCGGAGACACTAAAAGCACCATAGTAGAACACAGATGAAGCTTCTAAGATGATGTAATAGCCAGTAAGAAGTAGTATAATTCAAGTTTTAAGTATCGATTATTGACTTTTTAGCTGGCTTTGGTGCCTTGGACATGAGCTAGGACCTTAAGATTCTGCATGAAAGGAGGACTAGCAGCCGAATTGCACGCGAGATTGTGAAAAGTGTTCATATGTAGTAAAAACCTGAGAAATCCGTCCGTATTCGTCATTTGTTATGGAATCGACTTAAAGCCAGATCGTCACATTGGCAGCTCTTCTCTCTGAAACGGTTGTACTTATCGTCTGCAAAGCTATGTCGCGTGTTGCGGTATGTGGAGACTCTAAAAGCACCATAGTAGAACACAGATGAAGCTTCTAAGTAGATGTAATATCCAGTAAGAAGTAGTACATCTCAAGTTCTAGGTATCGATTATTGACTTTTTAGCTGGCTTTGGTGCCTTGGACATGAGCTAGGACCATAAGATTCTGCATGAAACGAGGACTAGCAGCCGAGTTGCACGAGAGATTGTGAAAAGTGTTCATATGTAGTAAAAACCTGAGAAATCCGTCTGTAATCGTCATTTGTTATCGAATCGACTTAAAGCCAGATCGTCACATTGGCCGCTCTTCCCTCTGAAATGGTTGTACTTATCGTCTGAAAGCTATGTCGCGTGCTGCGGTATGCGGAGACACTAAAAGCACCATAGTAGAACACAGATGAAGCTTCTAAGATGATGTAATAGCCAGTAAGAAGTAGTATAATTCAAGTTTTAAGTATCGATTATTGACTTTTTAGCTGGCTTTGGTGCCTTGGACATGAGCTAGGACCTTAAGATTCTGCATGAAAGGAGGACTAGCAGGCGAGTTGCACGGGAGGATGTGAAAAGTGTTCATATGTAGTAAAAACCTGAGACATCCGTCCGTTTTCGTCATTTGTTATTGAATCGACTTAAAGCCAGATCGTCACATTGGCCGCTCTTCTGTCTGAAACGGTTGTACTTATCGTCTGCAAAGCTATGTCGCGTGTTGCGGTGTGTGGAGACTCTAGAAGCACCATAGTAAAACACAGATGAAGCTTCTAAGTTGATGTAATAGCCAGTAAGAAGTAGTACATCTCAAGTTCTAGATATCGATTATTGACTTTTTAGCTGGCTTTGGTGCCTTGAACATTAGCTAGGACCATAAGATTCTGCATGAAACGAGGACTAGCAGCCGAGTTGCACGAGAGATTGTGAAAAGTGTTCATATGTAGTAAAAACCTGAGAAATCCGTCTGTATTCGTCATTTGTTATCGAATCGACTTAAAGCCAGATTGTCACATTGGCCGCTCTTCTCTCTGAATCGGTTGTACTTATCGTCTGAAAGCTATGTCGCGTGCTGCGGTATGAGGAGACACTAATAGCACCATAGTAGAACACAGATGAAGCTTCTAAGTTGATGTAATAGCCAGTAAGAAGTAGTACATCTCAAGTACTAGGTATCGATTATTGACTTTTTAGCTGGCTTTGGTGCCTTGGACATGAGCTAGGACCATAAGATTCTGCATGAAAGGAGGACTAGCAGCCGAGTTGCACGGGAGAATGTGAAAAGTGTTCATATGTAGTAAAAACCTGAGAAATCCGTCCGTTTTCGTCATTTGTTATCGTCACATTGGCCACTCTTCTCTCTGAAACTGTTGTACTTATCGTCTGAAAGCTATGTCGCGTGCTGCAGTATGCGGAGACACTAAAAGCACCGTAGTAGAACACAGACGAAGCTTCTAAGATGATGTAATAGCCAGTAAGAATTAGTACAATACCAGATTTAGGTATCGATTATTGACTTTTTAGCTGGCTTTGGTGCCTTGGACATGAGCTAGGACCTTAAGATTCTGCATGAAAGGAGGACTAGCAGCCGAATTGCACGCGAGATTGTGAAAAGTGTTCATATGTAGTAAAAACCTGAGAAGTTCGTCCGTATTCGTCATTTGTTATGGAATCTACTTAAAGCCAGATCGTCACATTGGCCGCTCTTCTCTCTGAAACGGTTGTACTTATCGTCTGCAAAGCTATGTCGCGTGCTGCGGTATGCAGAGACACTAAAAGCACCATAGTAGAACACAGATGAAGCTTCTAAGATGATGTAATACCCAGTAAGAAGTAGTACAATTCAAGTTTTAAGTATCGATTATTGACTTTTTAGCTGGCTTTGGTGCCTTGGACATGAGCTAGGACCTTAAGATTCTGCATGAAAGGAGGACTAGCAGCCGAGTTGCACGGGGGGATGTGAAAAGTGTTCATATGTAGTAAAAACCTGAGAAATCCGTCCGTTTTCGTCATTTGTTATCGAATTGACTTAAAGCCAGATCGTCACATTGGCCGCTCTTCGCTCTGAAACGGTTGTACTTATCGCCTGCAAAGCTATGTCGCGTGCTGCGTTATGCGGAGACACTAATAGCACCATAGTAGAACACAGATGAAGCTTCTAAGTTGATGTAATAGCCAGTAAGAAGTAGTACAATCCAAGTTTTAGGTATCGATTATTGACTTTTTAGCTGGCTTTGGTGCATTAGACGTGAGCTAAGACCTTAAGATTCTGCATGAAAGGAGGACAAGCAGCCAAGTTGCACGGGAGAAGGGGAAGAGTGTTCATATGTAGTAAAAACCTGAGAAATCCGTCCGTTTTCGTCATTTGTTATCGAATCGACTTAAAGCCAGATCGTCACATTGGCCGCTCTTCTCTCTGAAACGGTTGTACTTATCGTCTGCAAAGCTATGTCGCGTGCTGCGGTATGTGGAGGCACTAAAAGCACCATAGTAGAAAACAGATGAAGCTTCTAAGTTGATGTAATAGCCAGTAAGAAGTAGTACAAGTGAAATTTTAGATATCGATTATTGACTTTTTACCATTCTTTGGTGCCTTGGACATGAGCTAGGACCTTAAGATTCTGCATGAAAGGAGGACTAGCAGCCGAGTAGCAAGGGAGAATGTGAAAAGTGTTCATATGTAGTAAAAACCTGAGAAATCCGTCCGTTTTCGTCATTTGTTATCGAATCGACTGAAAGCCAGATCGTCACATTAGCCGCTCTTCTCTCTGAAACGGTTGTACTTATCGCCTGCAAAGCTATGTCGCGTGCTGCGGTATGTGGAGACACTAAAAGCACCATTGTAGAACACAGATGAAACTTCTAAGTTGATGTAATAGCTAGTAAGAAGTAGTACAACTCAAGTTTTAGGTATCGATTATTGACTTTTTAGCTGGCTTTGGTGCCTTGGACATGAGCTAGGACCATAAGATTCTGCATGAAAGGAGGACTAGCAGCCGAGTTACATGGGAGAATGTGAAAAGTGTTCATATGTAGTAAAAACCTGTGAAATCCGTCCGTTTTCGTCATTTGTTATCGAATCGACTTAAAGCCAGATCGTCACATTGGCCGCTCTTCTCTCTGAAACGGTTGTACTTATCGTCTGAAAGCTATGTCGCGTGCTGCGGTATGCGGAGACACTAAAAGCACCATAGTAGAACACAGATGAAGCTTATAAGATGATGTAATAGCCAGTAAGGATTAGTACAATACCAGTTTTAGGTATCGATTATTGACTTATTAGCTGGCTTTGGTGCCTTGGACATGAGCTAGGACCCTAAGATTCTGCATGAACGGAGGACTAGCAGCCGAGTTGCATGGGAGAATGTGAAAAGTGTTCATATGTAGTAAAAACCTGAGAAATCCGTCCGTTTTCGTCATATGTTATCGAATCGACTTAAAGCCAGATCGTCACATTGGCTGCACTTCTCTCTGAAACGGTTGTACTTATCGCCTGAAAGCTATGTCGCGTGCTGCGGTATGTGGAGACACTAAAAGCACCATAGTAGAACACAGATGAAGCTTCTAAGTTGATGTAATAGCCAGTAAGAATTAGTACGATTCAAGTTTTAGGTATCGATTATTGACTTTTTAGCTGGCTTTGGTGCCTTGGACATGAGGTAGGACCATAAGATTCTGCATGAAAGGAGGACCAGCAGCGGAGTTCCACGGGAGAATGTGAAAGGTGTTCATATGTAGTAAAAACCTGAGAAATCCGTCCGTTTTCGTCATTTGTTACGGAATCAACTTAAAGCCAGGTCATCACATTGGCCGCTCTTCTCTCTGAAACGGTTGTACTTCTCGTCTGCAAAGCTATGTCGTGTGCTGCGGTATGCGGAGACACTAAAATCACCATAGTAGAACACAGATGAAGCTTCTAAGTAGATGTAATAGCCAGTAAGAAGTAGTACAATTCAAGTTTTAGGCATCGATTATTGACTTTTAGCTGGCTTTGGTGCCTTGGACATGAGCTAGGACCTTAAGATTCAGCATGAAAGGAGGACTAGCAGCCGAATTGCACGCGAGATTGTGAAAAGTGTTCATATGTAGTAAAAACCTGAGAAATTCGTCCGTATTCGTCATTTGTTATGGAATCTACTTAAAGCCAGATCGTCACATTGGCCGCTCTTCTCTCTGAAACGGTTATACTTATCGTCTGCAAAGCTATGTCGCGTGCTGCGGTATGCGGAGACACTAATAGCACCATAGTAGAACACAGATGAAGCTTCTAAGTTGATGTAATAGCCAGTAAGAAGTAGTACATCTCAAGTACTAGGTATCGATTATTGACTTTTTAGCTGGCTTTGGTGCCTTGGACATGAGCTAGGACCATAAGATTCTGCATGAAAGGAGGACTAGCAGCCGAGTTGCACGGGAGAATGTGAAAAGTGTTCATATGTAGTAAAAACCTGAGAAATCCGTCCGTTTTCGTCATTTGTTATCGTCACATTGGCCACTCTTCTCTCTGAAACTGTTGTACTTATCGTCTGAAAGCTATGTCGCGTGCTGCAGTATGCGGAGACACTAAAAGCACCGTAGTAGAACACAGACGAAGCTTCTAAGATGATGTAATAGCCAGTAAGAATTAGTACAATACCAGATTTAGGTATCGATTATTGACTTTTTAGCTGGCTTTGGTGCCTTGGACATGAGCTAGGACCTTAAGATTCTGCATGAAAGGAGGACTAGCAGCCGAATTGCACGCGAGATTGTGAAAAGTGTTCATATGTAGTAAAAACCTGAGAAGTTCGTCCGTATTCGTCATTTGTTATGGAATCTACTTAAAGCCAGATCGTCACATTGGCCGCTCTTCTCTCTGAAACGGTTGTACTTATCGTCTGCAAAGCTATGTCGCGTGCTGCGGTATGCAGAGACACTAAAAGCACCATAGTAGAACACAGATGAAGCTTCTAAGATGATGTAATACCCAGTAAGAAGTAGTACAATTCAAGTTTTAAGTATCGATTATTGACTTTTTAGCTGGCTTTGGTGCCTTGGACATGAGCTAGGACCTTAAGATTCTGCATGAAAGGAGGACTAGCAGCCGAGTTGCACGGGGGGATGTGAAAAGTGTTCATATGTAGTAAAAACCTGAGAAATCCGTCCGTTTTCGTCATTTGTTATCGAATTGACTTAAAGCCAGATCGTCACATTGGCCGCTCTTCGCTCTGAAACGGTTGTACTTATCGCCTGCAAAGCTATGTCGCGTGCTGCGTTATGCGGAGACACTAATAGCACCATAGTAGAACACAGATGAAGCTTCTAAGTTGATGTAATAGCCAGTACGAAGTAGTACAATCCAAGTTTTAGGTATCGATTATTGACTTTTTAGCTGGCTTTGGTGCATTAGACGTGAGCTAAGACCTTAAGATTCTGCATGAAAGGAGGACTAGCAGCCAAGTTGCACGGGAGAAGGGGAAAAGGGTTCATATGTAGTAAAAACCTGAGAAATCCGTCCGTTTTCGTCATTTGTTATCGAATCGACTTAAAGCCAGATCGTCACATTGGCCGCTCTTCTCTCTGAAACGGTTGTACTTATCGTCTGCAAAGCTATGTCGCGTGCTGCGGTATGTGGAGGCACTAAAAGCACCATAGTAGAACACAGATGAAGCTTCTAAGTTGATGTAATAGCCAGTAAGAAGTAGTACAAGTGAAATTTTAGATATCGATTATTGACTTTTTACCATTCTTTGGTGCCTTGGACATGAGCTAGGACCTTAAGATTCTGCATGAAAGGAGGACTAGCAGCCGAGTAGCAAGGGAGAATGTGAAAAGTGTTCATATGTAGTAAAAACCTGAGAAATCCGTCCGTTTTCGTCATTTGTTATCGAATCGACTTAAAGCCAGATCGTCACATTGGCCGCTCTTCTCTCTGAAACGGTTGTACTTATCGTCTGCAAAGCTATGTCGCGTGCTGCGGTATGTGGAGGCACTAAAAGCACCATAGTAGAACACAGATGAAGCTTCTAAGATGATGTAATACCCAGTAAGAAGTAGTACAATTCAAGTTTTAAGTATCCATTATTGACTTTTTAGCTGGCTTTGGTGCCTTGGACATGAGCTAGGACCTTAAGATTCTGCATGAAAGGAGGACTAGCAGCCGAGTTGCACGGGGGGATGTGAAAAGTGTTCATATGTAGTAAAAACCTGAGAAATCCGTCCGTTTTCGTCATTTGTTATCGAATTGACTTAAAGCCAGATCGTCACATTGGCCGCTCTTCGCTCTGAAACGGTTGTACTTATCGCCTGCAAAGCTATGTCGCGTGCTGCGTTATGCGGAGACACTAATAGCACCATAGTAGAACACAGATGAAGCTTCTAAGTTGATGTAATAGCCAGTACGAAGTAGTACAATCCAAGTTTTAGGTATCGATTATTGACTTTTTAGCTGGCTTTGGTGCATTAGACGTGAGCTAAGACCTTAAGATTCTGCATGAAAGGAGGACTAGCAGCCAAGTTGCACGGGAGAAGGGGAAAAGGGTTCATATGTAGTAAAAACCTGAGAAATCCGTCCGTTTTCGTCATTTGTTATCGAATCGACTTAAAGCCAGATCGTCACATTGGCCGCTCTTCTCTCTGAAACGGTTGTACTTATCGTCTGCAAAGCTATGTCGCGTGCTGCGGTATGTGGAGGCACTAAAAGCACCATAGTAGAACACAGATGAAGCTTCTAAGTTGATGTAATAGCCAGTAAGAAGTAGTACAAGTGAAATTTTAGATATCGATTATTGACTTTTTACCATTCTTTGGTGCCTTGGACATGAGCTAGGACCTTAAGATTCTGCATGAAAGGAGGACTAGCAGCCGAGTAGCAAGGGAGAATGTGAAAAGTGTTCATATGTAGTAAAAACCTGAGAAATCCGTCCGTTTTCGTCATTTGTTATCGAATCGACTGAAAGCCAGTTCGTCACATTAGCCGCTCTTCTCTCTGAAACGGTTGTACTTATCGCCTGCAAAGCTATGTCGCGTGCTGCGGTATGTGGAGACACTAAAAGCACCATTGTAGAACACAGATGAAACTTCTAAGTTGATGTAATAGCTAGTAAGAAGTAGTACAACTCAAGTTTTAGGTATGGATTATTGACTTTTTAGCTGGCTTTGGTGCCTTGGACATGAGCTAGGACCATAAGATTCTGCATGAAAGGAGGACTAGCAGCCGAGTTACATGGGAGAATGTGAAAAGTGTTCATATGTAGTAAAAACCTGTGAAATCCGTCCGTTTTCGTCATTTGTTATCGAATCGACTTAAAGCCAGATCGTCACATTGGCCGCTCTTCTCTCTGAAACGGTTGTACTTATCGTCTGAAAGCTATGTCGCGTGCTGCGGTATGCGGAGACACTAAAAGCACCATAGTAGAACACAGATGAAGCTTATAAGATGATGTAATAGCCAGTAAGGATTAGTACAATACCAGTTTTAGGTATCGATTATTGACATTTTAGCTGGCTTTGGTGCCTTGGACATGAGCTAGGACCCTAAGATTCTGCATGAACGGAGGACTAGCAGCCGAGTTGCATGGGAGAATGTGAAAAGTGTTCATATGTAGTAAAAACCTGAGAAATCCGTCCGTTTTCGTGATATGTTATCGAATCGACTTAAAGCCAGATCGTCACATTGGCTGCTCTTCTCTCTGAAACGGTTGTACTTATCGCCTGAAAGCTATGTCGCGTGCTGCGGTATGTGGAGACACTAAAAGCACCATAGTAGAACACAGATGAAGCTTCTAAGTTGATGTAATAGCCAGTAAGAATTAGTACGATTCAAGTTTTAGGTATCGATTATTGACTTTTTAGCTGGCTTTGGTGCCTTGGACATGAGCTAGGACCTTAAGATTCTGCATGAAAGGAGGACTAGCAGCCGAATTGCACGCGAGATTGTGAAAAGTGTTCATATGTAGTAAAAACCTGAGAAGTTCGTCCGTATTCGTCATTTGTTATGGAATCTACTTAAAGCCAGATCGTCACATTGGCCGCTCTTCTCTCTGAAACGGTTGTACTTATCGTCTGCAAAGCTATGTCGTGTGCTGCGGTATGCGGAGACACTAAAATCACCATAGTAGAACACAGATGAAGCTTCTAAGTAGATGTAATAGCCAGTAAGAAGTAGTACATTTCAAGTTTTAGGCATCGATTATTGACTTTTAGCTGGCTTTGGTGCCTTGGACATGAGCTAGGACCTTACGATTCTGCATGAAAGGAGTACTAGCAGCCGAGTTGAACGGGAGGATGTGAAAAGTCTTTATATGTAGTAAAAACCTGAGAAATCCGTCCGTTTTCGTCATTTGTCATCGAATCGACTTAAAGCCAGATCGTCACATTAGCTGCTCTTCTCTCTGAAACGGTTGTACTTATCTTCTGAAAGCTATGTCGCGTGCTGCGGTATGCGGAGACACTAAAAGCACCATTGTAGAACACAGATGAAGCTTCTAAGTTGATGTAATAACCAGTAAGAAGTAGTACAAATCACGTTTTAAGTGTCGATTATTGACTTTTTAGCTGGCTGTGGTGCCTTGGACATGAGCTAGGACCTTAAGATTCTGCATGAAAGGAGGACTAGCAGGCGAGTTACACGGGAGAATGTGAAAAGTGTTCATATGTCGTAAAAACCTGAGAAATCCGTCCGTTTCCGTCATTTGTTATCGAATCGACTTAAAGCCAGGTCGTCACATTGGCCGCTCTTCTGTCTGAAACGGTTGTACATATCGTCTGCAAAGCTATGTCGCGTGTTGCGGTGTGTGGAGACTCTAAAAGCACCATAGTAGAACACAGATGAAGCTTCAAGTTGATGTAATAGCCAGTAAGAAGTAGTACATCTCAAGTTCTAGATATCGATTATTGACTTTTTAGCTGGCTTTGGTGCCTGGGACATGAGCTAGGACCATAAGATTCTGCATGAAAGGAGGACTAGTAGCCGAGTTGCATGGGAGAATGTGAAAAGTGTTCATATGTAGTAAAAACCTGAGAAATCCGTCCGTTTTCGTCATTTGTTATCGAATGGACTTAAAGCCAGATCGACACATTGACCGCTCTTCTCTCTGAAACGGTTCTACATATCGTCTGAAAGCTATGTCGCGTGCTGCGGTATGTGGAGACACTAAAATCACCATAGTAGAACACTGATGAAGCTTCTAAGTTGATGTAATAGCCAGTAAAAGGTAGTACAATTCAAGTTTTAGGTATCGATTATTGACTTTTTAGCTGGCTTTGGTGCCTTGGACATGAGCTAGGACCTTAAGATTCTGCATTAAAGGAGGACTAGCAGCAGCGTTGCACGGGAGAATGTGAAAAGTGTTCATATGTAGTAAAAACCTGAGAAATCCGTCCGTTTTCGTCATTTGTTATTGAATCGACTTAAAGAAAGATCGTCACATTGGCCGCTCTTCTCTCTGAAACGGTTGTACTTAACGTCTGAAAGCTACGTCCCGTGCTGCGGTATGCGGAGACACTAAAAGCACCATAGTAGAACACAGATGAAGCTTCTAAGATGATGTAATAGCCAGTAAGATGTAGTACAATTCAAGTTTTAGGTATCGATAATTGACTTTTTAGCTGGCTTTAATGCCTTGGACATGAGCTAGGACCTTAAGATTCTGCATTAAAGGAGGACTAGCAGCCACGTTGCACGGGAGAATGTGAAAAGTGTTCATATGTAGTAACAACCTGAGAAATCCGTCCGTTTTCGTCATTTGTTATTGAATCGACTGAAAGCCAGATCGACACATTGGCCGCTCCTCTCTCTGAAACGGTTGTACTTATCGTCTGAAAGCTACGTCGTGTGCTGCGGTATGCGAAGACACTAAAAGCACCATAGTAGAACACCAATGAAGCTTCAAATATGATGTAATAGCCAGTAAGGTTAGTACATGACCAGTTTTAGGTATCGATTATTGACTTTTTAGCTGGCTTTGGTGCCTTGGACATGAGCTAGGACCTTAAGATTCTGCATGAAAGGAGGACTTGCAGCCGAGTTGCATGGGAGAATGTGAAAAGTGTTCATATGTAGTAAAAACCTGAGAAATCCGTCCGTTTCCGTCATTTGTTATCGAATCGACTTAAAGCCAGATCGTCACATTGGCCGCTCTTCTCTCTGAAACGGTTGTACTTATCGTCTGAAAGCTATGTCGCGTGCTGCGGTATGCGGAGACACTAAAAGCACCATAGTAGAACACAGATGAAGCTTCTAACATGATGTAATAGCCAAAAAGAATTAGTACCAGTTTTAGCTATCGATTATTGACTTTTTAGCTGGCTTTGGTGCCTTGGACATGAGTTAGGACCTTAAGATTCTGCATGAAAGGAGGACTAGCAGCCGAATTGCATGGGAGATTGCGAAAAGTGTTCATATGTAGTAAAAACCTGAGAAATCCGTCCGTTTTCGTCATTTGTTATCGAATCGACTTAAAGCCAGATCGTCACATTGGCCGCTCATCTCTCAGAAACGGTTGTACTTATCGTCTGCAAAGCTATGTCGCGTGCAGCGGTTTGTGGACACACTAAAAGCACCATAGTACAACACAGATGAAGCTTCTAAGATGATGTAATAGCCAGTAAGAAGTAGTACAATTCAAGTTTTAGGTATCGGTTATTGACTTTGTACCCTTCTTTGGTGCCTTGGACATGAGCTAGGAAATTAAGATTTTGCATGAAGGAGGACTAGCAGCCGAGTTGCACGGGAGAATGTGAAAAGTGTTCATATGTAGTAAAAACCTGAGAAATCCGTCCGTTTTCGTCATTTGTTATCGAATCGACTTAAAGCCAGATCGTCACATTGGCCGCTCTTCTCTCTGAAACGGTTGTACTTATCGTCTGCAAAGCTATGTCGCGTGCTGCGGTATGCTGAGACACTAAAAGCACCATAGTAGAACACAGATGAAGCTTCTAAGTTGATGTAATAGCCAGTAAGAAGTAGTACAATTCAAGTTTTAGGTATTGAATATTGACTTGTTAGCTGGCTTTGGTGCCTTGGACTTGAGCTAGGACCTTAAGATTCTGCATGAAAGGAGGACTAGCAGCCGAGTTGCATGGGAGAATGTGAAAAGTGTTCATATGTAGTAAAAACCTGTGAAATCCGTCCGTTTTCGTCATTTGTTATCGAATCGACTTAAAGCCAGATCGACACATTGGCCGCTCTTCTCTCTGAAACGGTTGTACTTATCGTCTGCAAAGCTATGTCGCGTGCTGCGGTATGTGGAGACTCTAAAAGCACCATAGCAGAACACAGATGAAGCTTCTAAGTTTATGTAATAGCCAGTAAGAAGTAGTACAATTGAAATTTTAGATATCGATTATTGACTTTTTAACTGGCTTTGGTGCCTTGGACATGAGCTAGGACCTTAAGATTCTGCATGAAAGGAGGACCAGCAGCCGAATTGCACGGGAAAATGTGAAAAGTGTTCATATGGAGTAAAAACCTGAGAAATCCGTCCGTTTTCGTCATTTGTTATCGAATCGACTTAAAGCCAGATCGACACATTGGCCACTCTTCTCTCTGAAACGGTTGTACTTATCGTCTGCAAAGATATGTCGCGTGCTGCGGTATGCGGAGACACTAAAATCACCATAGTAGAACACAGATGATGCTTCTAAGTTGATGTAATAGCCAGTAAGGATTAGTACAATACCAGTTTTAGGTATCGATTATTGACTTCTTAGCTGGCTTTGGTGCCTTGGACATGAGCTAGGACATTAAAATGCTGCATGAAAGGAGGACTAGCAGCCGAATTGCATGGGAGATTGTGAAAAGTGTTCATATGTATTAAAAAACTGAGAAATCCGTCCGTTTTCGTCATTTGTTATCGAATCGACTTAAAGCCAGATCGTCACATTGGCCGCTCTTCTCTCTGAAACGGTTGTACTTATCGTCTGCAAAGCTATGTCGCGTGCTGCGGTATGCTGAGACACTAAAAGCACCATAGTACAACACAGATGAAGCTTCTAAGATGATGTAATAGCCAGTAAGAAGTAGTACAATTCAAGTTTTAGGTATCGATTATTGACTTTTTAGCTGGCTTTGGTGCCTTGGACATGAGCTAGGACCTTAAGATTCTGCATGAAAGGAGGACTAGCAGCCGAGTTGCTCGGGAGGATCTGAAAAGTGTTCTTATGTAGTAAAAACCTGAGAAATCCGTCCGTTTTCGTCATTTGTTATCGAATCGACTTAAAGCCAGATCGACACATTGGCCGCTCTTCTCTCTGAAACGGTTGTACTTATCGTCTGAAAGCTATGTCGCGTGCTGCGGTATGCGGAGACACTAAAAGCACCATAGTAGAACACAGATGAAGCTTCTAAGTTGATGTAATAGCCAGTAAGAAGTAGTACAATTCAAGTTTTAGGTATCGATTATTGACTTTTTAGCTGTCTTTGGTGCTTTGAACATGAGCTAGGACCTTAAGATTCTGCATGAAAGGAGGACTAGCAGCCGAGTTGATCGGGAGAATGTGAAAAGTGTTCATATGTAGTAAAAACCTGAGAAATCCGTCCGTTTTCGTCATTTGCTATCGAATCGACTTAAAGCCAGATCGTCACATTGGCCGCTCTTCTCTCTGAAACGGTTGTACTTATCGTCTGCAAAGCTATGTCGCGTGCTGCGGTATGTGGAGGCACTAAAAGCACCATAGTAGAACACAGATGAAGCTTCTAAGTTGATGTAATAGCCAGTAAGAAGAAGTACAAGTGAAATTTTAGATATCGATTATTGACTTTTTACCATTCTTTGGTGCCTTGGACATGAGCTAGGACCTTAAGATTCTGCATGAAAGGAGGACTAGCAGCCGAGTAGCAAGGGAGAATGTGAAAAGTGTTCATATGTAGTAAAAACCTGAGAAATCCGTCCGTTTTCGTCATTTGTTATCGAATCGACAGAAAGCCAGATCGTCACATTAGCCGCTCTTCTCTCTGAAACGGTTGTACTTATCGCCTGCAAAGCTATGTCGCGTGCTGCGGTATGTGGAGACACTAAAAGCACCATTGTAGAACACAGATGAAACTTCTAAGTTGATGTAATAGCTAGTAAGAAGTAGTACAACTCAAGTTTTAGGTATCGATTATTGACTTTTTAGCTGGCTTTGGTGCCTTGGACATGAGCTAGGACCATAAGATTCTGCATGAAAGGAGGACTAGCAGCCGAGTTACATGGGAGAATGTGAAAAGTGTTCATATGTAGTAAAAACCTGTGAAATCCGTCCGTTTTCGTCATTTGTTATCGAATCGACTTAAAGCCAGATCGTCACATTGGCAGCTCTTCTCTCTGAAACGGTTGTACTTATCGTCTGAAAGCTATGTCGCGTGCTGCGGTATGCGGAGACACTAAGAGCACCATAGTAGAACACAGATGAAGCTTATAAGATGATGTAATAGCCAGTAAGAATTAGTACAATACCAGTTTTAGGTATCGATTATTGACTTATTAGCTGGCTTTGGTGCCTTGGACATGAGCGAGGACCCTAAGATTCTGCATGAACGGAGGACTAGCAGCCGAGTTGCATGGGAGAATGTGAAAAGTGTTCATATGTAGTAAAAACCTGAGAAATCCGACCGTTTTCGTCATATGTTATCGAATCGACTTAAAGCCAGATCGTCACATTGGCTGCTCTTCTCTCTGAAACGGTTGTACTTATCGCCTGAAAGCTATGTCGCGTGCTGCGGTATGTGGAGACACTAAAAGCACCATAGTAGAACACATATGAAGCTTCTAAGTTGATGTAATAGCCAGTAAGAATTAGTACGATTCAAGTTTTAGGTATCGATTATTGACTTTTTAGCTGGCTTTGGTGCCTTGGACATGAGCTAGGACCATAAGATTCTGCATGAAAGGAGGACCAGCAGCGGAGTTCCACGGGAGAATGTGAAAGGTGTTCATATGTAGTAAAAACCTGAGAAATCCGTCCGTTTTCGTCATTTGTTACGGAATCAACTTAAAGCCAGGTCATCACATTGGCCGCTCTTCTCTCTGAAACGGTTGTACTTCTCGTCTGCAAAGCTATGTCGTGTGCTGCGGTATGCGGAGACACTAAAATCACCATAGTAGAACACAGATGAAGCTTCTAAGTAGATGTAATAGCCAGTAAGAAGTAGTACAATTCAAGTTTTAGGCATCGATTATTGACTTTTAGCTGGCTTTGGTGCCTTGGACATGAGCTAGGACCTTACGATTCTGCATGAAAGGAGTACTAGCAGCCGAGTTGAACGGGAGGATGTGAAAAGTCTTCATATGTAGTAAAAACCTGAGAAATCCGTCCGTTTTCGTCATTTGTTATCGAATCGACTTAAAGCCAGATCGTCACATTGGCCACTTTTCTCCCTGAAACGGTTGTACTTATTGTCTGAAAGCTATGTCGCGTGCTGCGGTATGCGGAGACACTAATGGCACCATAGTAGAACACAGATGAAGCTTCTAAGTTGATGTAATAACCAGTAAGAAGTAGTACAATTGAAATTTTAGATATCGATTATTGACTTTTTAGCTGGCTTTTGTGCCTTGGACATGAGCTAGGACATTAAGATTCTGCATGAAAGGAGGACTAGCAGCCGAGATGCACGAGAGAATGTCAAAAGTGTTCATATGTAGTAAAAACCTGAGAAATCCGTCCGTTTTCGTCATTTGTCATCGAATCGACTTAAAGCCAGATCGTCACATTAGCTGCTCTTCTCTCTGAAACGGTTGTACTTATCTTCTGAAAGCTATGTCGCGTGCTGCGGTATGCGGAGACACTAAAAGCACCATTGTAGAACACAGATGAAGCTTCTAAGTTGATGTAATAACCAGTAAGAAGTAGTACAAATCACGTTTTAAGTGTCGATTATTGACTTTTTAGCAGGCTGTGGTGCCTTGGACATGAGCTAGGACCTTAAGATTCTGCATGAAAGGAGGACTAGCAGGCGAGTTACACGGGAGAATGTGAAAAGTGTTCATATGTCGTAAAAACCTGAGAAATCCGTCCGTTTCCGTCATTTGTTATCGAATCGACTTAAAGCCAGGTCGTCACATTGGCCGCTCTTCTGTCTGAAACGGTTGTACATATCGTCTGCAAAGCTATGTCGCGTGTTGCGGTGTGTGGAGACTCTAAAAGCACCATAGTAGAACACAGATGAAGCTTCAAGTTGATGTAATAGCCAGTAAGAAGTAGTACATCTCAAGTTCTAGATATCGGTTATTGACTTTTTAGCTGGCTTTGGTGCCTGGGACATGAGCTAGGACCATAAGATTCTGCATGAAAGGAGGACTAGTAGCAGAGTTGCATGGGAGAATATGAAAAGTGTTCATATGTAGTAAAAACCTGAGAAATCCGTCCGTTTTCGTCATTTGTTATCGAATGGACTTAAAGCCAGATCGACACATTGACCGCTCTTCTCTCTGAAACGGTTCTACATATCGTCTGACAGCTATGTCGCGTGCTGCGGTATGTGGAGACACTAAAATCACCATAGTAGAACACAGATGAAGCTTCTAAGTAGATGTAATAGCCAGTAAGAAGTAGTACAATTCAAGTTTTAGGCATCGATTATTGACTTTTAGCTGGCTTTGGTGCCTTGGACATGAGCTAGGACCTTACGATTCTGCATGAAAGGAGTACTAGCAGCCGAGTTGAACGGGAGGATGTGAAAAGTCTTCATATGTAGTAAAAACCTGAGAAATCCGTCCGTTTTCGTCATTTGTTATCGAATCGACTTAAAGCCAGATCGTCACATTGGCCACTTTTCTCCCTGAAACGGTTGTACTTATTGTCTGAAAGCTATGTCGCGTGCTGCGGTATGCGGAGACACTAATGGCACCATAGTAGAACACAGATGAAGCTTCTAAGTTGATGTAATAACCAGTAAGAAGTAGTACAATTGAAATTTTAGATATCGATTATTGACTTTTTAGCTGGCTTTTGTGCCTTGGACATGAGATAGGACATTAAGATTCTGCATGAAAGGAGGACTAGCAGCCGAGATGCACGAGAGAATGTCAAAAGTGTTCATATGTAGTAAAAACCTGAGAAATCCGTCCGTTTTCGTCATTTGTCATCGAATCGACTTAAAGCCAGATCGTCACATTAGCTGCTCTTCTCTCTGAAACGGTTGTACTTATCTTCTGAAAGCTATGTCGCGTGCTGCGGTATGCGGAGACACTAAAAGCACCATTGTAGAACACAGATGAAGCTTCTAAGTTGATGTAATAACCAGTAAGAAGTAGTACAAATCACGTTTTAAGTGTCGATTATTGACTTTTTAGCAGGCTGTGGTGCCTTGGACATGAGCTAGGACCTTAAGATTCTGCATGAAAGGAGGACTAGCAGGCGAGTTACACGGGAGAATGTGAAAAGTGTTCATATGTCGTAAAAACCTGAGAAATCCGTCCGTTTCCGTCATTTGTTATCGAATCGACTTAAAGCCAGGTCGTCACATTGGCCGCTCTTCTGTCTGAAACGGTTGTACATATCGTCTGCAAAGCTATGTCGCGTGTTGCGGTGTGTGGAGACTCTAAAAGCACCATAGTAGAACACAGATGAAGCTTCAAGTTGATGTAATAGCCAGTAAGAAGTAGTACATCTCAAGTTCTAGATATCGGTTATTGACTTTTTAGCTGGCTTTGGTGCCTGGGACATGAGCTAGGACCATAAGATTCTGCATGAAAGGAGGACTAGTAGCAGAGTTGCATGGGAGAATGTGAAAAGTGTTCATATGTAGTAAAAACCTGAGAAATCCGTCCGTTTTCGTCATTTGTTATCGAATGGACTTAAAGCCAGATCGACACATTGACCGCTCTTCTCTCTGAAACGGTTCTACATATCGTCTGACAGCTATGTCGCGTGCTGCGGTATGTGGAGACACTAAAATCACCATAGTAGAACACTGATGAAGCTTCTAAGTTGATGTAATAGCCAGTAAAAGGTAGTACAATTCAAGTTTTAGGTATCGATTATTGACTTTTTAGCTGGCTTTGGTGCCTTGGACATGAGCTAGGACCTTAAGATTCTGCATTAAAGGAGGACTTGCAGCAGCGTTGCACGGGAGAATGTGAAAAGTGTTCATATGTAGTAAAAACCTGAGAAATCCGTCCGTTTTCGTCATTTGTTATTGAATCGACTTAAAGAAAGATCGTCACATTGGCCGCTCTTCTCTCTGAAACGGTTGTACTTAACGTCTGAAAGCTACGTCCCGTGCTGCGGTATGCGGAGACACTAAAAGCACCATAGTAGAACACAGAGGAAGCTTCTAAGATGATGTAATAGCCAGTAAGATGTAGTACAATTCAAGTTATAGGTATCGATTATTGACATTTTAGCTGGCTTTGGTGCCTTGGACATGAGCTAGGACCTTAAGATTCTGCATGAAAGGAGGACTAGCAGCTAAGTTGCACAGGAGGATGATAAAGGTGTTCATATGTAGTAAAAACCTGAGAAATCCGTCCGTTTTCGTCATTTGTTATCGAATCGACGTAAAGCCAGATCGACACATTGGCCGCTCTTCTGTCTGAAACGGTTTTACATATCGTCTGAAAGCTATGTCGCTTGCTGCGGTATGTGGAGACACTAAAATCACCATAGCAGAACACAGATGAAGCTTCTAAGTTGATGTAATAGCCAGTAAGAAGTAGTACAATTCAAGTTTTAGGTATCGATTATTGACTTTTTAGCTGGCTTTGGTGCCTTGGACATGAGCTAGGACCTTAAGATTCTGCATTAAAGGAGGACTAGCAGCCACGTTGCACGGGAGAATGTGAAAAGTGTTCATATGTAGTAAAAACCTGAGAAATCCGTCCGTTTTCGTCATTTGTTATTGAATCGACTGAAAGCCAGATCGACACATTGGCCGCTCCTCTCTCTGAAACGGTTGTACTTATCGTCTGAAAGCTACGTCGTGTGCTGCGGTATGCGAAGACACTAAAAGCACCATAGTAGAACACCAATGAAGCTTCAAATATGATGTAATAGCCAGTAAGGTTAGTACATGACCAGTTTTAGGTATCGATTATTGACTTTTTAGCTGGCTTTGGTGCCTTGGACATGAGCTAGGACCTTAAGATTCTGCATGAAAGGAGGACTTGCAGCCGAGTTGCATGGGAGAATGTGAAAAGTGTTCATATGTAGTAAAAACCTGAGAAATCCGTCCGTTTCCGTCATTTGTTATCGAATCGACTTAAAGCCAGATCGTCACATTGGCCGCTCTTCTCTCTGAAACGGTTGTACTTATCGTCTGAAAGCTATGTCGCGTGCTGCGGTATGCGGAGACACTAAAAGCACCATAGTAGAACACAGATGAAGCTTCTAACATGATGTAATAGCCAATAAGAATTAGTACCAGTTTTAGCTATCGATTATTGACTTTTTAGCTGGCTTTGGTGCCTTGGACATGAGTTAGGACCTTAAGATTCTGCATGAAAGGAGGACTAGCAGCCGAATTGCACGGGAGAATGTGAAAAGTGTTCATATGTAGTAAAAACCTGAGAAATCCGTCCGTTTTCGTCATTTGTTATCGAATCGACTTAAAGCCAGATCGTCACATTGGTCGCTCATCTCTCAGAAACGGTTGTACTTATCGTCTGCAAAGCTATGTCGCGTGCAGCGGTTTGTGGACACACTAAAAGCACCATAGTACAACACAGATGAAGCTTCTAAGATGATGTAATAGCCAGTAAGAAGTAGTACAATTCAAGTTTTAGGTATTGAATATTGACTTTTTAGCTGGCTTTGGTGCCTTGGACTTGAGCTAGGACCTTAAGATTCTGCATGAAAGGAGGACTAGCAGCCGAGTTGCATGGGAGAATGTGAAAAGTGTTCATATGTAGTAAAAACCTGTGAAATCCGTCCGTTTTCGTCATTTGTTATCGAATCGACTTAAAGCCAGATCGACACATTGGCCGCTCTTCTCTCTGAAACGGTTGTACTTATCGTCTGCAAAGCTATGTCGCGTGCTGCGGTATGTGGAGACTCTAAAAGCACCATAGCAGAACACAGATGAAGCTTCTAAGTTTATGTAATAGCCAGTAAGAAGTAGTACAATTGAAATTTTAGATATCGATTATTGACTTTTTAACTGGCTTTGGTGCCTTGGACATGAGCTAGGACCTTAAGATTCTGCATGAAAGGAGGACCAGCAGCCGAATTGCACGGGAAAATGTGAAAAGTGTTCATATGGAGTAAAAACCTGAGAAATCCGTCCGTTTTCGTCATTTGTTATCGAATCGACTTAAAGCCAGATCGACACATTGGCCACTCTTCTCTCTGAAACGGTTGTACTTATCGTCTGCAAAGATATGTCGCGTGCTGCAGTATGCGGAGACACTAAAATCACCATAGTAGAACACAGATGATGCTTCTAAGTTGATGTAATAGCCAGTAAGGATTAGTACAATACCAGTTTTAGGTATCGATTATTGACTTCTTAGCTGGCTTTGGTGCCTTGGACATGAGCTAGGACATTAAAATTCTGCATGAAAGGAGGACTAGCAGCCGAATTGCATGGGAGATTGTGAAAAGTGTTCATATGTATTAAAAAACTGAGAAATCCGTCCGTTTTCGTCATTTGTTATCGAATCGACTTAAAGCCAGATCGTCACATTGGCCGCTCTTCTCTCTGAAACGGTTGTACTTATCGTCTGCAAAGCTATGTCGCGTGCTGCGGTATGCTGAGACACTAAAATCACCATAGTACAACACAGATGAAGCTTCTAAGATGATGTAATAGCCAGTAAGAAGTAGTACAATTCAAGTTTTAGGTATCGATTATTGACTTTTTAGCTGGCTTTGGTGCCTTGGACATGAGCTAGGACCTTAAGATTCTGCATGAAAGGAGGACTAGCAGCCGAGTTGCTCGGGAGGATCTGAAAAGTGTTCATATGTAGTAAAAACCTGAGAAATCCGTCCGTTTTCGTCATTTGTCATCGAATCGACTTAAAGCCAGATCGTCACATTAGCTGCTCTTCTCTCTGAAACGGTTGTACTTATCTTCTGAAAGCTATGTCGCGTGCTGCGGTATGCGGAGACACTAAAAGCACCATTGTAGAACACAGATGAAGCTTCTAAGTTGATGTAATAACCAGTAAGAAGTAGTACAAATCACGTTTTAAGTGTCGATTATTGACTTTTTAGCTGGCTGTGGTGCCTTGGACATGAGCTAGGACCTTAAGATTCTGCATGAAAGGAGGACTAACAGGCGAGTTACACGGGAGAATGTGAAAAGTGTTCATATGTCGTAAAAACCTGAGAAATCCGTCCGTTTCCGTCATTTGTTATCGAATCGACTTAAAGCCAGGTCGTCACATTGGCCGCTCTTCTGTCTGAAACGGTTGTACATATCGTCTGCAAAGCTATGTCGCGTGTTGCGGTGTGTGGAGACTCTAAAAGCACCATAGTAGAACACAGATGAAGCTTCAAGTTGATGTAATAGCCAGTAAGAAGTAGTACATCTCAAGTTCTAGATATCGATTATTGACTTTTTAGCTGGCTTTGGTGCCTGGGACATGAGCTAGGACCATAAGATTCTGCATGAAAGGAGGACTAGTAGCCGAGTTGCATGGGAGAATGTGAAAAGTGTTCATATGTAGTAAAAACCTGAGAAATCCGTCCGTTTTCGTCATTTGTTATCGAATGGACTTAAAGCCAGATCGACACATTGACCGCTCTTCTCTCTGAAACGGTTCAACATATCGTCTGAAAGCTATGTCGCGTGCTGCGGTATGTGGAGACACTAAAATCACCATAGTAGAACACTGATGAAGCTTCTAAGTTGATGTAATAGCCAGTAAAAGGTAGTACAATTCAAGTTTTAGGTATCGATTATTGACTTTTTAGCTGGCTTTGGTGCCTTGGACATGAGCTAGGACCTTAAGATTCTGCATTAAAGGAGGACTAGCAGCAGCGTTGCACGGGAGAATGTGAAAAGTGTTCATATGTAGTAAAAACCTGAGAAATCCGTCCGTTTTCGTCATTTGTTATTGAATCGACTTAAAGAAAGATCGTCACATTGGCCGCTCTTCTCTCTGAAACGGTTGTACTTAACGTCTGAAAGCTACGTCCCGTGCTGCGGTATGCGGAGACACTAAAAGCACCATAGTAGAACACAGATGAAGCTTCTAAGATGATGTAATAGCCAGTAAGATGTAGTACAATTCAAGTTATAGGTATCGATTATTGACATTTTAGCTGGCTTTGGTGCCTTGGACATGAGCTAGGACCTTAAGATTCTGCATGAAAGGAGGACTAGCAGCTAAGTTGCACAGGAGGATGATAAAAGTGTTCATATGTAGGAAAAACCTGAGAAATCCGTCCGTTTTCGTCATTTGTTATCGAATCGACTTAAAGCCAGATCGACACATTGGCCGCTCTTCTGTCTGAAACGGTTTTACATATCGTCTGAAAGCTATGTCGCGTGCTGCGGTATGTGGAGACACTAAAATCACCATAGCAGAACACAGATGAAGCTTCTAAGTTGATGTAATAGCCAGTAAGAAGTAGTACAATTCAAGTTTTAGGTATCGATTATTGACTTTTTAGCTGGCTTTGGTGCCTTGGACATGAGCTAGGACCTTAAGATTCTGCATTAAAGGAGGACTAGCAGCCACGTTGCACGGGAGAATGTGAAAAGTGTTCATATGTAGTAAAAACCTGAGAAATCCGTCCGTTATCGTCATTTGTTATTGAATCGACTGAAAGCCAGATCGACACATTGGCCGCTCCTCTCTCTGAAACGGTTGTACTTATCGTCTGAAAGCTACGTCGTGTGCTGCGGTATGCGAAGACACTAAAAGCACCATAGTAGAACACCAATGAAGCTTCAAATATGATGTAATAGCCAGTAAGGTTAGTACATGACCAGTTTTAGGTATCGATTATTGACTTTTTAGCTGGCTTTGGTGCCTTGGACATGAGCTAGGACCTTAAGATTCTGCATGAAAGGAGGACTTGCAGCCGAGTTGCATGGGAGAATGTGAAAAGTGTTCATATGTAGTAAAAACCTGAGAAATCCGTCCGTTTCCGTCATTTGTTATCGAATCGACTTAAAGCCAGATCGTCACATTGGCCGCTCTTCTCACTGAAACGGTTGTACTTATCGTCTGAAAGCTATGTCACATGCTGCGGTATGCGGAGACACTAAAAGCACCATAGTAGAACACAGATGAAGCTTCTAACATGATGTAATAGCCAATAAGAATTAGTACCAGTTTTAGCTATCGATTATTGACTTTTTAGCTGGCTTTGGTGCCTTGGACATGAGTTAGGACCTTAAGATTCTGCATGAAAGGAGGACTAGCAGCCGAATTGCACGGGAGAATGTGAAAAGTGTTCATATGTAGTAAAAACCTGAGAAATCCGTCCGTTTTCGTCATTTGTTATCGAATCGACTTAAAGCCAGATCGTCACATTGGCCGCTCATCTCTCAGAAACGGTTGTACTTATCGTCTGCAAAGCTATGTCGCGTGCAGCGGTTTGTGGACACACTAAAAGCACCATAGTACAACACAGATGAAGCTTCTAAGATGATGTAATAGCCAGTAAGAAGTAGTACAATTCAAGTTTTAGGTATTGAATATTGACTTTTTAGCTGGCTTTGGTGCCTTGGACTTGAGCTAGGACCTTAAGATTCTGCATGAAAGGAGGACTAGCAGCCGAGTTGCATGGGAGAATGTGAAAAGTGTTCATATGTAGTAAAAACCTGTGAAATCCGTCCGTTTTCGTCATTTGTTATCGAATCGACTTAAAGCCAGATCGACACATTGGCCGCTCTTCTCTCTGAAACGGTTGTACTTATCGTCTGCAAAGCTATGTCGCGTGCTGCGGTATGTGGAGACTCTAAAAGCACCATAGCAGAACACAGATGAAGCTTCTAAGTTTATGTAATAGCCAGTAAGAAGTAGTACAATTGAAATTTTAGATATCGATTATTGACTTTTTAACTGGCTTTGGTGCCTTGGACATGAGCTAGGACCTTAAGATTCTGCATGAAAGGAGGACCAGAAGCCGAATTGCACGGGAAAATGTGAAAAGTGTTCATATGGAGTAAAAACCTGAGAAATCCGTCCGTTTTCGTCACTTGTTATCGAATCGACTTAAAGCCAGATCGACACATTGGCCACTCTTCTCTCTGAAACGGTTGTACTTATCGTCTGCAAAGATATGTCGCGTGCTGCGGTATGCGGAGACACTAAAATCACCATAGTAGAACACAGATGATGCTTCTAAGTTGATGTAATAGCCAGTAAGGATTAGTACAATACCAGTTTTAGGTATCGATTATTGACTTCTTAGCTGGCTTTGGTGCCTTGGACATGAGCTAGGACATTAAAATTCTGCATGAAAGGAGGACTAGCAGCCGAATTGCATGGGAGATTGTGAAAAGTGTTCATATGTATTAAAAAACTGAGAAATCCGTCCGTTTTCGTCATTTGTTATCGAATCGACTTAAAGCCAGATCGTCACATTGGCCGCTCTTCTCTCTGAAACGGTTGTACTTATCGTCTGCAAAGCTATGTCGCGTGCTGCGGTATGCTGAGACACTAAAAGCACCATAGTACAACACAGATGAAGCTTCTAAGATGATGTAATAGCCAGTAAGAAGTAGTACAATTCAAGTTTTAGGTATCGATTATTGACTTTTTAGCTGGCTTTGGTGCCTTGGACATGAGCTAGGACCTTAAGATTCTGCATGAAAGGAGGACTAGTAGCCGAGTTGCTCGGGAGGATCTGAAAAGTGTTCATATGTAGTAAAAACCTGAGAAATCCGTCCGTTTTCGTCATTTGTTATCGAATCGACTTAAAGCCAGATCGACACATTGGCCGCTCTTCTCTCTGAAACGGTTGTACTTATCGTCTGAAAGCTATGTCGCGTGCTGCGGTATGCGGAGACACTAAAAGCACCATAGTAGAACACAGATGAAGCTTCTAAGTTGATGTAATAGCCAGTAAGAAGTAGTACAATTCAAGTTTTAGGTATCGATTATTGACTTTTTAGCTGGCTTTGGTGCTTTGAACATGAGCTAGGACCTTAAGATTCTGCATGAACGGAGGACTAGCTGCCGAGTTGATCGGGAGAATGTGAAAAGTGTTCATATGTAGTAAAAACCTGAGAAATCCGTCCGTTTTCGTCATTTGTTATCGAATCGACTTAAAGCCAGATCGTCACATTGGCCGCTCTTCTCTCTGAAACGGTTGTACTTATCGTCTGAAAGCTATGTCGCGTGCTGCGGTATGCGGAGACACTAAAAGCACCATAGTACAACACAGATGAAGCTTCTAAGATGATGTAATAGCCAGTAAGAATTAGTACAATACCAGTTTTAGGTATCGATTATTGACTTTTTAGCTGGTTTTGGTGCCTTGGACATGAGCTAGGACCTTAAGATTCTGCATGAAAGGAGGACTAGCAGCCGAATTGCACGGGAGATTGTGAAAAGTGTTCATATGTAGTAAAAACCTGAGAAATCCGTCCGTTTTCGTCATTTGTTATCGAATCGACTTAAAGCCAGGTCGTCACATTTTCCGCCCTACTCTCTGAAACGGTTGTATTTATCGTCTGCAAAGCTATGTCGCGTTGCTGCGGTATGCGGAGACCCTAAAGGCACCATAGTAGAACACAGATCAAGCTTCTAATTTGATGTAATAGCCAGTAAGAAGTAGTACAATTCAAGTTTTACTTATCGATTATTGACTTTTAGCTGGCTTTGGTGCCTTGGACATGAGCTAGAACCTTAAGATTCTGCATGAAAGGAGGGCTAGCAGCTGAGTTGCAGGGGAGAATGTGAAAAGTGTTCATATGTAGTAAAAACCTGAGAAATCCGTCCGTTTTCGTCATTTGTTATGGAATCGACTTAAAGCCAGATCGTCACATTGCCCGCTCTTCTCTCCGAAACGGTTGTATTTATCGTCTGAAAGCTATGTCGCGTGCTGCGGTATGCGGAGACACTAAAAGCACCATAGTAGAACACAGATGATGCTTCTAAGATGATGTAATAGCCAGTAAGAATTAGTACAATAACAGTTTTAGGTATCGATTATTGACTTTTAGCTGGCTTTGGTGCCTTGGACATGAGCTAGGACCTTAAGATTCTGCATGAAAGGAGGGCTAGCAGCTGAGCTGCACGGGAGAATGTGAAAAGTGTTCATATGTAGTAAAAACCTGAGAAATCCGTCCGTTTTCGTCATTTGTTATGGAATCGACTTAAATCCAGATCGACACATTGCCTGCTCTCCTCTCTGAAACGGTTGTACTTATCGTCTGCAAAGCTATGTCGCGTGCTGCGGTATGCAGAGACACTAAATGCACCATAGTAGAACACAGATGAAGCTTCTAAGATGATGTAATAGCCAGTAAGAAGTAGTACAATTCAAGTTTTAGGTATCGATTATTGACTTTTTAGCTGGCTTTGGTGCCTTGGACATGAGCTAGGACCTTAAGATTCTGCATGAAAGGAGGACTAGCAGCCGAGTTGCTCGGGAGGATCTTAAAAGTGTTCATATGTAGTAAAAACCTGAGAAATCCGTCCGTTTTCGTCATTTGTTATCGAATCGACTTAAAGCCAGATCGACACATTGGCCGCTCTTCTCTCTGAAACGGTTGTACTTATCGTTTGCAAAGCTATGTCGCGTGCTGCGGTATGTGGAGACACTAAAAGAAGCATAGTAGAACACAGATGAAGCTTCTAAGTCGATGTAATAACCAGTATGAAGTAGTACAATTCAAGTTTAAGGTATCGATTATTGACTTTTTAGCTGGCATTGGTGCCTTGGACATGAGCTAGGACCATAAGATTCTGCATGAAAGGAGGACTAGCAGCCGAGTTGCATGGGAGAATGTGAAAAGTGTTCATATGTAGTAAAAACCATGAGAAATCCGTCCGTTTCCGTCATTTGTTATCGAATCGACTTAAAGCCAGATCGTCACATTGGCCGCTCTTCTCTCTGAAACGGTTGTACTTATCGTCTGAAAGCTATGTCGCGTGCTGCGGTATGCGGAGACACTAAAAGCACCATAGTAGAACACAGATGAAGCTTCTAAGTTAATGTAATAGCCAGTAAGAAGTAGTACAATTCAAGTTTTAGGTATCGATTATTGACTTTTTAGCTGGCTTTGGTGCTTTGAACATGAGCTAGGACCTTAAGATTCTGCATGAAAGGAGGACTAGCAGCCGAGTTGATCGGGAGAATGTGAAAAGTGTTCATATGTAGTAAAAACCTGAGAAATCCGTCCGTTTTCGTCATTTGTTATGGAATCGACTTAAATCCAGATCGACACATTGGCTGCTCTCCTCTCTGAAACGGTTGTACTTATCGTCTGGAAAGCTATGTCGCGTGCTGCGGTATGCAGAGACACTAAATGCACCATAGTAGAACACAGATGAAGCTTCTAAGATGATGTAATAGCCAGTAAGAAGTAGTACAATTCAAGTTTTAGGTATCGATTATTGACTTTTTAGCTGGCTTTGGTGCCTTGGACATGAGCTAGGACCTTAAGATTCTGCATGAAAGGAGGACTAGCAGCCGAGTTGCTCGGGAGGATCTGAAAAGTGTTCATATGTAGTAAAAACCTGAGAAATCCGTCCGTTTTCGTCATTTGTTATCGAATCGACTTAAAGCCAGATCGACACATTGGCCGCTCTTCTCTCTGAAACGGTTGTACTTATCGTTTGCAAAGCTATGTCGCGTGCTACGGTATGTGGAGACACTAAAAGAAGCATAGTAGAACACAGATGAAGCATCTAAGTCGATGTAATAACCAGTATGAAGTAGTACAATTCAAGTTTAAGGTATCGATTATTGACTTTTTAGCTGGCTTTGGTGCCTTGGACATGAGCTAGGACCATAAGATTCTGCATGAAAGGAGGACTAGCAGCCGAGTTGCATGGGAGAATGTGAAAAGTGTTCATATGTAGTAAAAACCATGAGAAATCCGTCCGTTTCCGTCATTTGTTATCGAATCGACTTAAAGCCAGATCGTCACATTGGCCGCTCTTCTCTCTGAAACGGTTGTACTTATCGTCTGAAAGCTATGTCGCGTGCTGCGGTATGCGGAGACACTAAAAGCACCATAGTAGAACACAGATGAAGCTTCTAAGTTGATGTAATAGCCAGTAAGAAGTAGTACAATTCAAGATTTAGGTATCGATTATTGACTTTTTAGCTGGCTTTGGTGCTTTGAACATGAGCTAGGACCTTAAGATTCTGCATGAAAGGAGGACTAGCAGCCGAGTTGATCGGGAGAATGTGAAAAGTGTTCATATGTAGTAAAAACCTGAGTAATCCGTCCGTTTTCGTCATTTGTTATCGAATCGACTTAAAGCCAGATCGTCACATTGGCCGCTCTTATCTCCGAAACGGTTGTACTTATCGTCTGAAAGCTATGTCGCGTGCTGCGGTATGCGGAGACACTAAAAGCACCATAGTACAACACAGATGAAGCTTCTAAGATGATGTAATAGCCAGTAAGAATTAGTACAATACCAGTTTTAGGTATCGATTATTGACTTATTAGCTGGCTTTCGTGCATTTGACATGAGCTTAGACCTTAAGATTCTGCATGAAAGGAGGACTAGCAGCCGAATTGCACGGAAGATTGTGAAAAGTGTTCATATGTAGTAAAAACCTGAGAAATCCGTCCGTTTTCGTCATTTGTTATCGAATCGACTTAAAGCCAGATCGACACATTGGCCGCTCTTCTCTCTGAAACGGTTGTACTTATCGTCTGCAAAGCTATGTCGCGTGCTGCGGTATTTGGAGACACTAAACGAAGCATAGTAGAACACAGATGAAGCTTCTAAGTTGATGTAATAACCAGTAAGAAGTAGTACAATTCAAGTTTTAGGTATCGATTATTGACTTTTTAGCTGGCTTTGGTGCCTTGGACATGAGCTAAGACCTTAAGAATCTGCATGAGAGGAGGACTAGCAGCCAAGTTGCACAAGAGAATGTGAAAAGTGCCCATATGTAGTAAAAACCTGAGAGATCCGTTCGCCATCTTCATTTCTTATCGAATCGACTTAAAGCCGGATCGTCACATTTTCCGCTCTACTCTCTGAAACGGTTGTATTTATCGTCTGCAAAGCTATGTCGCGTTGCTGCGGTATGCGGAGACCCTAAAGGCACCATAGTAGAACACAGATCAAGCTTCTAATTTGATGTAATAGCCAGTAAGAAGTAGTACAATTCAAGTTTTACTTATCGATTATTGACTTTTAGCTGGCTTTGGTGCCTTGGACATGAGCTAGGACCTTAAGATTCTGCATGAAAGGAGGGCCAGCAGCTGAGTTGCAGGGGAGAATGTGAAAAGTGTTCATATGTAGTAAAAGCCTTAGAAATCCGTCCGTTTTCGTCATTTGGTATGGAATCGACTTAAAGCCAGATCGTCACATTGCCCGCTCTTCTCTCCGAAACGGTTGTATTTATCGTCTGAAAGCTATGTCGCGTGATGCGGTATGCGGAGACACTAAAAGCACCATAGTAGAACACAGATGATGCTTCTAAGATGATGTAATAGCCAGTAAGAATTAGTACAATAACAGTTTTAGGTATCGATTATTGACTTTTAGCTGGCTTTGGTGCCTTGGACATTAGCTAGGACCTTAAGATTCTGCATGAAAGGAGGGCTAGCAGCTGAGTTGCAAGGGAGAATGTGAAAAGTGTTCATATGTAGTAAAAACCTGAGAAATCCGTCCGTTTTCGTCATTTGTTATGGAATCGACTTAAATCCAGATCGACACATTGGCTGCTCTCCTCTCTGAAACGGTTGTACTTATCGTCTGCAAAGCTATGTCGCGTGCTGCGGTATGCAGAGACACTAAATGCACCATAGTAGAACACAGATGAAGCTTCTAAGTTGATGTAATAGCCAGTAAGAAGTAGTACAATTCAACTTTTAGGTATCGATTATTGACTTTGTAGCTGGCTTTGGTGACTTGGACATGAGCTAGGACCTTAAGATTCTGCATGAAAGAAGGACTAGCAGCCGAGTTGTACGGGAGAATGTGAAAAGTGTTCATATGTAGTAAAAACCTGAGAAATCCATACGTTTTCGTCATCATGTTATCGATTCGTCTTAAAGCCAGATCGTCACATTGGCTGCTCTTCTTTCTGAAACGGTTGTACTTATCGTCTGCAAAGCTATGTCGCGTGCTGCGGTATGTGGAGACACTAAAAGCACCATAGTAGAACACAGATGAAGCTTCTAAGTTGATGCAATAGCTAGTAAGAGGTAGTACAATTCAAATTTTAAGTATCGATTATTGACTTTTTAGCTGGCTTTGGTGCCTTGGACATGAGCTAGGACCTTAAGATTCTGCATGAAAATAGGACTAGAAGCCGAGTTGCACGGGAGAATGTGAAAAGTGTTCATATGTAGTAAAAACTTGAGAAATCGGTCAATTTTCGTCATTTGTTATCGAATCGACTTAAAACCGTATCGTGACATTCGCCGCTCTTCTCTCTGAAACGGTTGTACTTATCGTCTGCAAAGCTACGTCGCGTGCTGCGGTATGCGGTGACACTAAAAGCACCATAGTAGAACACAGATGAAGCTTCTAAGTTGATGTAATAGCTAGTAAGAAGTAGTACAATTGGAATTTTAGATATCGATTATTGACTTTTTAGCTGGCTTTGGTGCCTTGGACATGAGCTAGGACCTTAAGATTCTGCATGAAAGGAGGACTAGCAGCCGAGTTGCACGGGAGAATGTGAAAAGTGTTCATATGTAGTAAAAACCTGAGAAATCCGTCCGTTTTGTCATTTGTTATCGAATCGACTTAAAGCTAGATCGTCACATTGGCCGCTCTTCTCCCCGAAACGATTGTACTTATTGTCTGAAAGCTATGTCGCGTGCTGCGGTATGCGGAGACACTAAAAGCACCATAGTAGAACACAGATGAAGCTTCTAAGATGATGTAATAGCCAGTAAGAATTAGTACAATACCAGTTTTAGGTATCGATTATTGACTTTTAGCTGGCTTTGGTGCGTTGGACAAGAGCTAGGACCTTAAGATTCTGCATGAAAGGAGGACTAGCAGCCGAGTTGCACGGGAGAATGTGAAAAGTGTTCATATGTAGTAAAAACCTGAGAAATCCATACGTTTTCGTCATTGGTTATCGATTCGTCTTAAAGCCAGATCGTCACATTGGCCGCCCTTCTCTCTGAAACGGTTGCACTTATCGTCTGCAAAGTTATGTCGCATGCTGCAGTATGCGGAGACACTAAAAGCAGCATAGTAGAACACAGATGAAGCTTCTAAGTTGATGTAATAGCCAGTAAGAAGTACTACAATTCAAGATTTGGGCATCGATTATTGACGTTTTAGCTGGCTTTGGTGACTTGGACATGAGCTAGGACCTTAAGATTCTGCATGGAAGGAGGGTTAGCAGCCGAGTTGCACGGGAGAATGTGAAAAGTGTTCATATGTAGTAAAAACCTGAGAAATCCGTCCGTTTTCGTCATTTGTTATGGAATCGACTTAAAGCCAGATCGTCACATTGGCCGCTCTTCCCTCTGACGCTGTTGTACTTATCGTCTGCAATGCTATGTCGCGTGCTGCGGTATGCGCAGACACTTAAAGCACCATAGTAGAACACAGATGAAGCTTCTAAGTTGATGTAATAGCCAGTAAGAAGTAGTACAATTCAAGTTTTAGGTATCGATTATTGACTTTGTAGCTGGCTTTGGTGCCTTGGACATGAGCTAGGACCTTAAGATTCTGCATGAAAGGAGGACTAGCAGCCGAGTTGCACGGGAGATTGTGAAAACTGTTCATATGTAGTAAAAACCTGAGAGATCCGTTCGCCATCGTCATTTGTTAACGAATCGACTTAAAGCCAGATCGTCACATTGGCCGCTCTTCTCTCTGAAACGGTTGTACTTATCGTCTGCAAAGCTATGTCGCGTGCTGCGGTATGTGGAGACACTAAAAGCAACATAGTAGAACACAGATGAAGATTCTAAGTTGATGTAATAGCCAGTAAGAAGTAGTACAAGTCAAGTTTTAGTTATCGATTATAGACTTTTTAGCTGGCTTTGGTGCCTTGGACATGAGCTAGGACCTTAAGATTCTGCATGAAAGGAGGACTAACAGCCGCCTTGCACGTGAGAATGTGAAAAGTGTTCAAATGTAGTAAAAACCTGAGAAATCCGACCGTTTTCGTCATTTGTTATCGAATCGACTTAAAGCCAGATCGTCACATTGGCCGCTCTTCTCTCTGAAACGGTTGTACTTATCGTCTGCAAAGCTATGTCGAGTGCTGCGGTATGTGGAGACACTAAAAGCACCATAGTAGAACACAGATGAAGCTTCTAAGTTGATGTAATAGCCAGTAAGACGTAGTACAATTCAAGTTTAAGGTATCGATTATTAAATTTTTAGTTGGCTTTGGTGCCTTGGACATGAGCTAGGACCTTAAGATTCTGCATGAAAGGAGGACTAGCAGCCGAGATGCATGGGAGAATGTGAAAAGTGTTCATATGTAGTAAAAACCTGAGAAATCCGTTGGTTATCGTCATATATTACCGAATCGACTTAAAGAAGGATCGCCACATTGGCCGCTATTCTCTCTGAAACGGTTGTACTTATCGTCTGCAAAGCTATGTCGCGTGCTGCGGTATGTGGAGACACTAAAATCACCTTAGTAGGACACAGATGAAGCTTCTAAGTTGATGTAATAGCTAGTAAGAAGTAGTACAATTGAAATTATAGATATCGATTATTGACTTTTTAGCTGGCTTTGGTGCCTTGGACATGAGCTAGGACCTTAAGATTCTGCATGAAAGGAGGACTAGCAGCCGAGCTGCACGTTACGATGTGAAAAGTTTTCATATGTAGTAAAAACCTGAGAAATCCGTCCATTTTCGTCATTTGTTATCGAATCGACTTGAAGCCGGATCGTCACATTTGCCACTCTTCTCTCTGAAACGGTTGTACTTATCGTCTGCAAAGCTATGTCGCGTGCTGCGGTATGCGGAGACACCAAAATAACCATAGTAGAACACAGATGAAGCTTCTAAGTTGATGTAATAGCCAGTAAGAAGTAGTACAATTCAAGATTTGGGCATCGATTATTGACTTTTTAGCTGGCTTTGGTGCCTTGGACATGAGCTAGGACCTTAAGATTCGGCATGAAAGGAGGACGAGCAGCCGAGTTGCACGGGAGAATGTGAAAAGTGTTCATATGTAGTAAAAACCTGAGAAATCCGTCCGTTTTCGTCATTTGTTATCGAATCGACTTAAAGCCAGATCGTCACATTGGCCGCTCTTCTCTCTGAAACGGTTGTACTTATCGTCTGCAAAGCTATGTCACATGCTGTGGTATGCGCAGACACTAAAATCACCATAGTAGGACACAGATGAAGCTTCTAAGTTGATGTAATAGCCAGTAAGAAGTGGTACAATTCAAGTTTTAGGTATCGATTATTGACTTTTTAGCTGGCTTTGGTGCCTTGGACATGAGCTATGTCGTTACGAATCTGCATGAGAGGAGGACTAGCAGAAAAGTTGCACGGGAGAATGTGAAAAGTGTTAATATGTAGTATTAACCTGAGAAATCCGTCCGTTTTCGTCTTTTGTTATCGAATCGACATAAAGCCAGATCGTCACATTGGCCGCTCTTCTCTCTGAAACGGTTGTACTTATCGTCTGCAAAGCTATGTCGCAGTGCTGCGGTATGTGGAGACTCTAAAACCACCATAGCAGAACACAGATGAAGCTTCTAAGTTGATGTAATAGCCAGTAAGAAGTAGTACAACTCAAGTTTTAGGTATCGATTATTGACTTTTTAGCTGGCTTTGGTGCCTTGGACATGAGCTAGGACCATAAGATTCGGCATGAAAGGAGGACTAGCAGCCGAGTTACACGGGAGAATGTGAAAAGTGTTCATATGTAGTAAAAACCTGAGAAATTCGTCCGTTTTCGTCATTTGTTATCGAATCGACTTAAAGCCAGATCGTCACATTGGCCGCTCTTCTCTCTGAAACGGTTGTACTTATCGTCTGCAAAGCTACGTCGCGAGCTGCGGTATGCGGAGACACTAAAAGCACCATAGTAGAACACAGATGAAGCTTCTAATATGATGTAATAGAGAGTAAGAAGTAGTACAATTCAAGTTTTAGGTATCGATTATTGACTTTTTAGCTGGCTTTGGCGCCTTGGACATGAGCTATGACCTTACGAATCTGCATGAGAGGAGGACTAGCAGAAAAGTTGCACGGGAGAATGTGAAATGTGTTAATATGTAGTTTTAACCTGAGAAATCCGTCCGTTTTCGTCTTTCGTTATCGAATCGACTTAAAGCCAGATCTTCACACTGTCCGCCCTTCTCTCTGAAACGGTTGTACTTATCGTCTGAATGCTATGTCGTGTGCTGCGGTGTGCGGAGACACTAAAAATACCATAGTAAAACACGGATGAAGCTTCTAAGTTGATGTAATAGCCAGTAAGAAGTAGTACAATTCAAGTTTTACTTATCGATTATTGACTTTCAGCTGGCTTTGGTGCCTTGGACATGAGCTAGGATCTTAAGATTCTGCATGAAAGGAGAACTAGCAGCCGAGTTGCACGGGAGATTGTGAAAACTGTTCATATGTAGTGAAAACCTGAGAGATCCGTTCGCCATCGTCATTTGTTAACGAATCGACTTAAAGCCAGATCGTCACATTGGCCGCTCTTCTCTCTGAAACGGTTGTACTTATCGTCTGCAAAGCTATGTCACATGCTGTGGTATGCGGAGACACTAAAATCACCATAGTAGGACACAGATGAAGCTTCTAAGTTGATGTAATAGCCAGTAAGAAGTAGTACAATTCAAGATTTGGGCATCGATTATTGACTTTTTAGCTGGCTTTGGTGCCTTGGACATGAGCTAAGACCTTAAGATTCGGCATGAAAGGAGGACGAGCAGCCGAGTTGCATGGGAGAATGTGAAAAGTGTTCATATGTAGTAAAAACCTGAGAAATCCGTCCGTTTTCGTCATTTGTTATCGAATCGACTTAAAGCCAGATCGTCACATTGGCCGCTCTTCTCTCTGAAACGGTTGTACTTATCGTCTGCAAAGCTATGTCACATGCTGTGGTATGTGGAGACACTAAAATCACCATAGTAGGACACAGATGAAGCTTCTAAGTTGATGTAATAGCCAGTAAGAAGTGGTACAATTCAAGTTTTAGGTATCGATTATTGACTTTTTAGCTGGCTTTGGTGCCTTGGACATGAGCTATGTCCTTACGAATCTGCATGAGAGGAGGACTAGCAGAAAAGTTGCACGGGAGAATGTGAAAAGTGTTAATATGTAGTATTAACCTGAGAAATCCGTCCGTTTTCGTCTTTTGTTATCGAATCGACTTAAAGCCAGATCGTCACATTGGCCGCTCTTCTCTCAGAAACGGTTGTACTTATCGTCTGCAAAGCTATGTCGCGTGCTGCGGTACGTGGTGACACTAAATGCACCATAGTAGAACACAGATGAAGCTTCTAAGTTGATGTAATAGCTAGTAAGAAGTAGTACAATTTAAATTTTAGATATCGATTATTGACTTTTTAGCTGGCTTTGGTGCCTTGGACATGAGCTAGGACCTTAAGAATCTGCATGAAAGGGGGCCTAGCAGCCGAGTTGCACGGGAGAATGTGAAAAGTGTTCATATGTAGTAAAAGCCTGAGAAACCCGTCCGTTTTCGTCATTTGTTATCGAATCGACTTAAAGCCAGATCGTCACATTGGTCGCTCTTCTCTCCGAAACGGTTGTACTTATTGTCTGAAAGGTATGTCGCGTGCTGCGGTATGCAGAGACACTAAAAGGACCATAGTAGAACACAGATGAAGCTTCTAAGATGATGTAATAGCCAGTAAGAATTAATACAATACCAGTTTTAGGTATCGATTATTGACTTTTAAGCTGGCTTTGGTGCCTTGGACATGAGCTAGGACCTTAAGATTCTGCATGAAAGGAGGACTAGCAGCCGAATTGCATGGGAGAATGTGAAAAGTGTTCATATGTAATAAAAACCTGAGAAATCCGTACGTTTTCGTCATTTGTTATCGAATCGACTTAAAGCCAGATCGTCACATTTGCCGCTCTTCTCTCTGAAACGGTTGTACTTATCGTCTGCAAAGCTATGTCGCAGTGCTGCGGTATGTGGAGACTCTAAAAGCACCATAGCAGAACACAGATGAAGCTTCTAAGTTGATGTAATAGCCAGTAAGAAGTAGTACAACTCAAGTTTTAGGTATCGATTATTGACTTTTTAGCTGCCTTTGGTGCCTTGGACATGAGCTAGGACCATAAGATTCGGCATGAAAGGAGGACTAGCAGCCGAGTTGCACGGGAGAATGTGAAAAGTGTTCATATGTAGTAAAAACCTGAGAAATTCGTCCGTTTTCGTCATTTGTTATCGAATCGACTTAAAGCCAGATCGTCACATTGGCCGCTCTTCTCTCTGAAACGGTTGTACTTATCGTCTGCAAAGCTATGTCGCGTGCTGCGGTATGCGGAGACACTAAAAGCACCATAGTAGAACACAGATGAAGCTTCTAATATGATGTAATAGAGAGTAAGAAGTAGTACAATTCAAGTTTTAGGTATCGATTATTGACTTTTTAGCTGGCTTTGGCGCCTTGGACATGAGCTATGACCTTACGAATCTGCATGAGAGGAGGACTAGTAGAAAAGTTGCACGGGAGAATGTGAAATGTGTTAATATGTAGTTTTAACCTGAGAAATCCGTCCGTTTTTGTCTTTCGTTATCGAATCGACTTAAAGCCAGATCTTCACACTGTCCGCCCTTCTCTCTGAAACGGTTGTACTTATCGTCCGAAAGCTATGTCGTGTGCTGCGGTGTGCGGAGACACTAAAAATACCATAGTAAAACACGGATGAAGCTTCTAAGTTGATGTAATAGCCAGTAAGAAGTAGTACAATTCAAGTTTTACTTATCGATTATTGACTTTCAGCTGGCTTTGGTGCCTTGGACATGAGCTAGGATCTTAAGATTCTGCATGAAAGGAGGACTAGCAGCCGAGTTGCGCGGGAGATTGTGAAAAGTGTTCATATGTAGTAAAAACCTGAGATATCCGTTCGCCATCGTCATTTGTTAACGAATCGACTTAAAGCCAGATCGTCACATTGGCCGCTCTCCTCTCTGAATCGGTTGTACTTATCGTCTGCAAAGCTATGTCGCGTGCTGCGGTATGTAGAGACACTAAATGCACCATAGTAGAACACAGATGAAGCTTCTAAGTTGATGTAATAGCCTGTAAGAAATAGTACAATTCAAGTTTAAGGTTTCGATTATTGACTTTGTAGCTGGCTTTGGTGCCTTGGACATGAGCTAGGACCTTAAGATTCTGCATGAAAGAAGGACTAGCAGCCGAGTTGTACGGGAGAATGTGAAAAGTGTTCATATGTAGTAAAAACCTGAGAAATCCATACGTTTTCATCATTGGTTATCGATTCGTCTTAAAGCCAGATCGTCACATTGGCCGCTCTTCTCTCTGAAACGGTTGTACTTATCGTCTGCAAAGCTATGTCGCGTGCTGCGGTATGTAGAGACACTAAATGCACCATAGTAGAACACAGATGAAGGTTCTAAGTTGATGTAATAGCTAGTAAGAGGTAGTACAATTCAAGTTTTAGGTATCGATTATTGACTTTTTAGCTGGCTTTGGTGCCTTGGACATGAGCTAGGACCTTAAGAATCTGCATGAAAGGAGGACTAGCAGCCGAGTTGCACGGGACTATGTGAAAAGTTTTCATATGTAGTAAAAACCTGAGAAGTCCGTTCGTTTTGTCATTTGTTATCGAATCGACTTAAAGCCAGATCGTCACATTGTCCGCTCTTCTCTCCGAAACGGTTGTACTTATCGTCTGAAAGCTATGTCGCGTGCTGCGGTATGCGGAGACACTAAAAGCACCATAGTAGAACACAGATGAAGCTTCTAAGATGATGTAATAGCCAGTAAGAATTAGTACAATATCAGTTTTGTGTATCGATTATTGACTTTTAGCTGGCTTTGGTGACTTGGACATGGTCTAGGACCTTAAGATTCTGCATGAAAGGAAGACTAGCAGCCGAGTTGCATGGGAGAATGTGAAAAGTGTTCATATGTAATAAAAACCTGAGAAATCCGTCCGTTTTCGTCATCTGTTATGGAATCGACTTAAAGCCAGATCGTCACATTGGCCGCTCTTCCCCCTGACGCTGTTGTACTTATCGTCTGCAATGCTATGTCGCGTGCTGCGGTATGCGCAGACACTTAAAGCACCATAGTAGAACACAGATGAAGCTTCTAAGTTGTTGTAATAGCCAGGAAGAGGTAGTACAATTCAAGTTTAAGGTATCGATTATTAGATTTTTAGCTGGCTTTGGTGCCTTGGACATGAGCTAGGACCTTAAGATTCTGCATGTAAGGAGGACTAGCAGCCGAGATGCATGGGAGAATGTGAATAGTGTTCATATGTAGTAATAACCTGAGAAATCCGTTCGTTATCGTCATATATTACCGAATCGACTTAGAGCCGGATCGTCACATTGGCCGGTCTTCTCTCTGAAACGGTTGTACTTATCGTGTGCAAAGCTATGTCGCGTGCTGCGGTATGTGGAGACACTAAAATCACCTTAGTAGGACACAGATGAAGCTTCTAAGTTGATGTAGTAGCCAGTAAGAAGTAGTACAAGTCAAGTTTTAGGTATCGATTATTGACTTTTTAGCTGGCTTTGGTGCCTTGGACATGAGCTAGGACCCTAAGAATCTGCATGAGAGGGAGACTAGCAGAAAAGTTGCACGGGAGAATGTGAAATGTGCTCATATGTAGTATTAACCTGAGAAATCCAACCGTTTTCGTCTTTTGTTATCGAGTCGACTAAAGGCCAGATCATAACATTGTCCGCCCTACTCTCTGAAACGGCTGTACTTATCGTCTGAAAGCTATGTCGCGTGCTGCGGTATGTGGAGACACTAAAAGCACCATAGTAGAACACAGATGAAGCTTCTAAGTTGATGTAATAGCCAGTAAGAAGTAGTACAATTCCAGTTTTATGTATCGATTATTGACTTTTTAGCTGGCTTTGGTGCCTTGGACATGAGCTAGGACCTTAAGATTCTGCATGAAAGGAGGACTAGCAGCTGACGTGCCTGGGAGAATATGAAAAGTGTTCATATGTAGTAAAAACCTGAGAAATCCTTCCGTTTTCGTCATTTGTTATCGAATCGACCTAAAGCCAGATCATGACATTGGCCGCTCTTCTCTCTGAAACGGTTGCACTTATCGTCTGCAAAGCTATGTCGCGTGCTGCAGTATGCGGAGACACTAAATGCAGCATAGTAGAACACAGATGAAGCTTCTAAGTTGATGTAATAGCTAGTAAGAAGTAGTACAATTGAAATTTTAGATATCGATTATTGACACTTTAGCTGGCTTTGGTGCCTTGGACATGAGCTAGGACCTTAAGATTCTGCATGAAAGGAGGACTAGCAGGCGAGCTGCACGTTAGGATGTGAAAATTTTTCATATGTAGTAAAAACCTGAGAAATCCGTCCATTTTCGTCATTTGTTATCGAATCGACTTAAAGCCGGATCGTCACATTGGCCACTCTTCTCTCTGAAACGGATGTACTTATCGTCTGCAAAGCTATGTCGCCTGCTGCGGTATGCGGAGACACCAAAATAACCATAGTAGAACACAGATGAAGCTTCTAAGTTGATGTAATAGCCAGTAAGAAGTAGCACAATTCAAGATTTGGGCATCGATTATTGACTTTTTAGCTGGCTTTGGTGCCTTGGACATGAGCTAGGACCTTAAGATTCTGCATGAAAGGAGGACTAGCAGCCGAGTTGCACGGGAGAATGTGAAAAGTGTTCATATGTAGTAAAAACCTGTGAAATCCGTCCGTTTTCGTCATTTGTTATTGAATCGACTTAAGGCCAGATCGTCACATTTGCCGCTCTTCTCTCTGAAAGTGTTGTACTTATCGTCTGCAAAGCTATGTCGCAGTGCTGCGGTATGTGGAGACTCTAAAAGCACCATAGCAGAACACAGATGAAGCTTCTAAGATGATGTAATAGCCAGTAAGAATTAGTACAACTCAAGTTTTAGGTATCGATTATTGACTTTTTAGCTGGCTTTGGTGCCTTGGACATGAGCTAGGACCTTAAGATTCTGCATGAAAGGAGGACTAGCAGCCGAATTGCACAGGAGAATGTGAAAAGTGTTCATATGTAGTAAAAACCTGAGAAATCCGTCCGTTTTCGTCATTTGTTATCGAATCGACTTAAAGCCAGATCGTCACATTGGCCGCTCTTCTCTCTGAAACGGTTGTACTTATCGTCTGAAAGCTATGTCGCGTGCTGCGGTATGCGGAGACACTAAAAGCACCATAGTAGAACACAGATGAAGCTTCTAAGATGATGTAATAGCCAGTAAGAATTAGTACAATACCAGTTTTAGGTATCGATTATTGACTTTTTAGCTGGCTTTGGTGCCTTGGACATGAGCTAGGACATTAAGATTCTGCATGAAAGGAGGACTAGCAGCCGAATTGCATGGGAGAATATGAAAAGTGTTCATATGTAGTAAAAACCTGAGAAATCCGTCCGTTTTCGTCATTTGTTATCGAATCGACTTAATGCCAGATCATCACATTGGCCGCTCTTCTCTCTGAAACGGTTGTACTTATCGTCTGCAAAGCTATGTCGCGTGCTGCGGTATGCGGAGACACTAAAAGCACCATAGTAGAACACAGATGAAGCTTCTAAGATGATGTAACAGCCAGTAAGAAGTAGTACAACTCAAGTTTTAGGTATCGATTATTGACTTTTTAGCTGGCTTTGGTGCCTTGGACATGACCTAGGACCATAAGATTCTGCATGAAAGGATGACTAGCAGCCGAGTTGCACGGGAGAATGTGAAAAGTGTTGATATGTAGTAAAAACCTGAGAAATCCGTCCGTTTTCGTCATTTGTTATCGAATCGACTTAAAGCCAGATCATCACATTGGCCGCTCTTCTATCTGAAACGGTTGTACTTATCGTCTGAAAGCTATGTCGCGTGCTGCGGTATACGGAGACACTAAAAGCACCATAGTAGAACACAGATGAAGCTTCTAAGATGATGTAATAGCCAGTAAGAATTAGTACAACTCAAGTTTTAGGTATCGATTATTGACTTTTTAGCTGGCTTTGGTGCCTTGCACATGAGCAAGGAGCTTAAGATTCTGCATGAAAGTAGGACTAGCAGCCGAATTGCACGGGGGAATGTGAAAAGTGTTCATATGTAGTAAAAACCTGAGAAATCCGTCCATTTTCGTCATTTGTTATCGAATCGACTTAAGGCATATCGTCACATTGGCCGCTCTCCTCTCTGAAACGATTGTACTTATCGTCTGCAAAGCTATCTCGCGTGCTGCGGTATGCGGAGACACTAAAAGCACCATAGTAGAACACAGATGAAGTTTCTAAGTTGATGTAATAGCTAGTAAGAAGTAGTACAATTGGAATTTTAGATATCGATTATTGACTTTTTAGCTGGCTCTGGTGCCTTGGACATGAGCTAGGACCATAAGACTCTGCATGAAAGGAGGACTAGCTGCTGAGTTGCACGGGAGAATGTGAAAAGTGTTCATATGTAGTAAAAACCTGAGAAATCCGTCCGTTTTCGTCATTTGTTATCGAATCGACTTAAAGCCAGATCATCACATTGGCCGCTCTTCTCCCTGAAACGGTTGTACTTATCGTCTGAAAGCTATGTCGCGTGCTGCGGTATGCGGAGACACTAAAAGCACCATAGCAGAACACAGATGAAGCTTCTAAGTTGATGTAATAGCCAGTAAGAGGTAGTACAATTCAAGTTTTAGGTATCGATTATTGACGTTTTAGCTGGCTGTCGTGACTTGGTCATTAGCTAGGACCTTAAGATTCTGCATGAAAGGAGGACTAGCAGCTGACGTGCCTGGGAGTATATGAAAAGTGTTCATATGTAGTAAAAACCTGAGAAATCCTTCCGTTTTCGTCATTTGTTATCGAATAGACCTAAAGCCAGATCGTGACATTGGCCGCTCTTCTCTCTGAAACGGTTGCACTTATCGTCTGCAAAGCTATGTCGCGTGCTGCAGTATGCGGAGACACTAAATGCAGCATAGTAGAACACAGATGAAGCTTCTAAGTTGATGTAATAGCTAGTAAGAAGTAGTACAATTGAAATTTTAGATATCGATTATTGACTTTTTAGCTGGCTTTGGTGCCTTGGACATGAGCTAGGACCTTAAAATTCTGCATCAAAGGAGGACTAGCAGGCGAGCTGCACGTTATAATGTGAAAAGTTTACATATGTAGTAAAAACCTGAGAAATCCGTCCATTTTTGTCATTTGTTATCGAATCGACTTAAAGCCGGATCGTCACATTGGCCACTCTTCTCTCTGAAACGGATGTACTTATCGTCTGCAAAGCTATGTCGCGTGCTGCGGTATGCGGAGACACCAAAATAACCATAGTAGAACACAGATGAAGCTTCTAAGTTGATGTAATAGCCAGTAAGAAGTAGTACAATTCAAGATTTGGGCATCGATTATTGACTTTTTAGCTGGCTTTGGTGCCTTGGACATGAGCTAGGACCTTAAGATTCGGCATGAAAGGAGGACTAGCAGCCGAGTTGCATGGGGGAATGTGAAAAGTGTTCATATGTAGTAAAAACCTGAGAAATCCGTCCGTTTTCGTCATTTGTTATCGAATCGACTTAAAGCCAGATCGTCACATTGGCCGCTCTTCTCTCTGAAACGGTTGTACTTATCGTCTGCAAAGCTATGTCGCGTGCTGCGGTATGCGGAGACACTAAAAGCACCATAGTAGAACACAGATGAAGCTTCTAATATGATGTAATAGAGAGTAAGAAGTAGTACAATTCAAGTTTTAGGTATCGATTATTGACTTTTTAGCTGGCTTTGGCGCCTTGGACATGAGCTATGACCTTACGAATCTGCATGAGAGGAGGACTAGTAGAAAAGTTGCACGGGAGAATATGAAATGTGTTAATATGTAGTTTTAACCTGAGAAATCCGTCCGTTTTTGTCTTTCGTTATCGAATCGACTTAAAGCCAGATCTTCACACTGTCCGCCCTTCTCTCTGAAACGGTTGTACTTATCGTCCGAAAGCTATGTCGTGTGCTGCGGTGTGCGGAGACACTAAAAATACCATAGTAAAACACGGATGAAGCTTCTAAGTTGATGTAATAGCCAGTAAGAAGTAGTACAATTCAAGTTTTACTTATCGATTATTGACTTTCAGCTGGCTTTGGTGCCTTGGACATGAGCTAGGATCTTAAGATTCTGCATGAAAGGAGGACTAGCAGCCGAGTTGCACGGGAGATTGTGAAAAGTGTTCATATGTAGTAAAAACCTGAGATATCCGTTCGCCATCGTCATTTGTTAACGAATCGACTTAAAGCCAGATCGTCACATTGGCCGCTCTCCTCTCTGAATCGGTTGTACTTATCGTCTGCAAAGCTATGTCGCGTGCTGCGGTATGTAGAGACACTAAATGCACCATAGTAGAACACAGATGAAGCTTCTAAGTTGATGTAATAGCCTGTAAGAAATAGTACAATTCAAGTTTAAGGTATCGATTATTGACTTTGTAGCTGGCTTTGGTGCCTTGGACATGAGCTAGGACCTTAAGATTCTGCATGAAAGAAGGACTAGCAGCCGAGTTGTACGGGAGAATGTGAAAAGTGTTCATATGTAGTAAAAACCTGAGAAATCCATACGTTTTCATCATTGGTTATCGATTCGTCTTAAAGCCAGATCGTCACATTGGCCGCTCTTCTCTCTGAAACGGTTGTACTTATCGTCTGCAAAGCTATGTCGCGTGCTGCGGTATGTAGAGACACTAAATGCACCATAGTAGAACACAGATGAAGGTTCTAAGTTGATGTAATAGCTAGTAAGAGGTAGTACAATTCAAGTTTTAGGTATCGATTATTGACTTTTTAGCTGGCTTTGGTGCCTTGGACATGAGCTAGGACCTTAAGAATCTGCATGAAAGGAGGACTAGCAGCCGAGTTGCACGGGACTATGTGAAAAGTTTTCATATGTAGTAAAAACCTGAGAAGTCCGTTCGTTTTGTCATTTGTTATCGAATCGACTTAAAGCCAGATCGTCACATTGTCCGCTCTTCTCTCCGAAACGGTTGTACTTATCGTCTGAAAGCTATGTCGCGTGCTGCGGTATGCGGAGACACTAAAAGCACCATAGTAGAACACAGATGAAGCTTCTAAGATGATGTAATAGCCAGTAAGAATTAGTACAATATCAGTTTTGTGTATCGATTATTGACTTTTAGCTGGCTTTGGTGACTTGGACATGGTCTAGGACCTTAAGATTCTGCATGAAAGGAAGACTAGCAGCCGAGTTGCATGGGAGAATGTGAAAAGTGTTCATATGTAATAAAAACCTGAGAAATCCGTCCGTTTTCGTCATCTGTTATGGAATCGACTTAAAGCCAGATCGTCACATTGGCCGCTCTTCCCCCTGACGCTGTTGTACTTATCGTCTGCAATGCTATGTCGCGTGCTGCGGTATGCGCAGACACTTAAAGCACCATAGTAGAACACAGATGAAGCTTCTAAGTTGATGTAATAGCCAGGAAGAGGTAGTACAATTCAAGTTTAAGGTATCGATTATTAGATTTTTAGCTGGCTTTGGTGCCTTGGACATGAGCTAGGACCTTAAGATTCTGCATGTAAGGAGGACTAGCAGCCGAGATGCATGGGAGAATGTGAATAGTGTTCATATGTAGTAATAACCTGAGAAATCCGTTCGTTATCGTCATATATTACCGAATCGACTTAGAGCCGGATCGTCACATTGGCCGGTCTTCTCTCTGAAACGGTTGTACTTATCGTGTGCAAAGCTATGTCGCGTGCTGCGGTATGTGGAGACACTAAAATCACCTTAGTAGGACACAGATGAAGCTTCTAAGTTGATGTAGTAGCCAGTAAGAAGTAGTACAAGTCAAGTTTTAGGTATCGATTATTGACTTTTTAGCTGGCTTTGGTGCCTTGGACATGAGCTAGGACCCTAAGAATCTGCATGAGAGGGAGACTAGCAGAAAAGTTGCACGGGAGAATGTGAAATGTGCTCATATGTAGTATTAACCTGAGATATCCAACCGTTTTCGTCTTTTGTTATCGAGTCGACTAAAGGCCAGATCATAACATTGTCCGCCCTACTCTCTGAAACGGCTGTACTTATCGTCTGAAAGCTATGTCGCGTGCTGCGGTATGTGGAGACACTAAAAGCACCATAGTAGAACACAGATGAAGCTTCTAAGTTGATGTAATAGCCAGTAAGAAGTAGTACAATTCCAGTTTTATGTATCGATTATTGACTTTTTAGCTGGCTTTGGTGCCTTGGACATGAGCTAGGACCTTAAGATTCTGCATGAAAGCAGGACTAGCAGCCGAGATGCACTGGAGAATGTGAAAAGTGTTCATATGTAGTAAAAACCTGAGAAATCCGTCCGTTTTCGTCGTTATCGAATCGACTTAAAGCCTGATCGTCACATTGGGCGCTCTTCTCTCTGAAACGGTTGCACTTATCGTCTGCAAAGCTATGTCGAGTGCTGTGGTATGTGGAGACACTAAAATCACCATAGTAGAACACAGATGAAGCTTCTAAGTTGATGTAATAGCCAGTAAGAGGTAGTACAATTCAAGTTTTAGGTATCGATTATAGACGTTTTAGCTGGCTTTCGTGACTTGGTCATGAGCTAGGACCTTAAGATTCTGCATGAAAGGAGGACTAGCAGCTGACGTGCCTGGGAGAATATGAAAAGTGTTCATATGTAGTAAAAACCTGAGAAATCCTTCCGTTTTCGTCATTTGTTATCGAATCGACCTAAAGCCAGATCATGACATTGGCCGCTCTTCTCTCTGAAACGGTTGCACTTATCGTCTGCAAAGCTATGTCGCGTGCTGCAGTATGCGGAGACACTAAATGCAGCATAGTAGAACACAGATGAAGCTTCTAAGTTGATGTAATAGCTAGTAAGAAGTAGTACAATTGAAATTTTAGATATCGATTATTGACACTTTAGCTGGCTTTGGTGCCTTGGACATGAGCTAGGACCTTAAGATTCTGCATGAAAGGAGGACTAGCAGGCGAGCTGCACGTTAGGATGTGAAAATTTTTCATATGTAGTAAAAACCTGAGAAATCCGTCCATTTTCGTCATTTGTTATCGAATCGACTTAAAGCCGGATCGTCACATTGGCCACTCTTCTCTCTGAAACGGATGTACTTATCGTCTGCAAAGCTATGTCGCGTGCTGCGGTATGCGGAGACACCAAAATAACCATAGTAGAACACAGATGAAGCTTCTAAGTTGATGTAATAGCCAGTAAGAAGTAGCACAATTCAAGATTTGTGCATCGATTATTGACTTTTTAGCTGGCTTTGGTGCCTTGGACATGAGCTAGGACCTTAAGATTCTGCATGAAAGGAGGACTAGCAGCCGAGTTGCACGGGAGAATGTGAAAAGTGTTCATATGTAGTAAAAACCTGTGAAATCCGTCCGTTTTCGTCATTTGTTATTGAATCGACTTAAGGCCAGATCGTCACATTTGCCGCTCTTCTCTCTGAAAGTGTTGTACTTATCGTCTGCAAAGCTATGTCGCAGTGCTGCGGTATGTGGAGACTCTAAAAGCACCATAGCAGAACACAGATGAAGCTTCTAAGATGATGTAATAGCCAGTAAGAATTAGTACAAACAAAGTTTTAGGTATCGATTATTGACTTTTTAGCTGGCTTTGGTGCCTTGGACATGAGCTAGGACCTTAAGATTCTGCATGAAAGGAGGACTAGCAGCCGAATTGCACAGGAGAATGTGAAAAGTGTTCATATGTAGTAAAAACCTGAGAAATCCGTCCGTTTTCGTCATTTGTTATCGAATCGACTTAAAGCCAGATCGTCACATTGGCCGCTCTTCTCTCTGAAACGGTTGTACTTATCGTCTGAAAGCTATGTCGCGTGCTGCGGTATGCGGAGACACTAAAAGCACCATAGTAGAACACAGATGAAGCTTCTAAGATGATGTAATAGCCAGTAAGAATTAGTACAATACCAGTTTTAGGTATCGATTATTGACTTTTTAGCTGGCTTTGGTGCCTTGGACATGAGCTAGGACATTAAGATTCTGCATGAAAGGAGGACTAGCAGCCGAATTGCATGGGAGAATATGAAAAGTGTTCATATGTAGTAAAAACCTGAGAAATCCGTCCGTTTTCGTCATTTGTTATCGAATCGACTTAATGCCAGATCATCACATTGGCCGCTCTTCTCTCTGAAACGGTTGTACTTATCGTCTGCAAAGCTATGTCGCGTGCTGCGGTATGCGGAGACACTAAAAGCACCATAGTAGAACACAGATGAAGCTTTTAAGATGATGTAACAGCCAGTAAGAAGTAGTACAACTCAAGTTTTAGGTATCGATTATTGACTTTTTAGCTGGCTTTGGTGCCTTGGACATGACCTAGGACCATAAGATTCTGCATGAAAGGATGACTAGCAGCCGAGTTGCACGGGAGAATGTGAAAAGTGTTCATATGTAGTAAAAACCTGAGAAATCCGTCCGTTTTCGTCATTTGTTATCGAATCGACTTAAAGCCAGATCATCACATTGGCCGCTCTTCTATCTGAAACGGTTGTACTTATCGTCTGAAAGCTATGTCGCGTGCTGCGGTATACGGAGACACTAAAAGCACCATAGTAGAACACAGATGAAGCTTCTAAGATGATGTAATAGCCAGTAAGAATTAGTACAACTCAAGTTTTAGGTATCGATTATTGACTTTTTAGCTGGCTTTGGTGCCTTGCACATGAGCAAGGAGCTTAAGATTCTGCATGAAAGTAGGACTAGCAGCCGAATTGCACGGGGGAATGTGAAAAGTGTTCATATGTAGTAAAAACCTGAGAAATCCGTCCATTTTCGTCATTTGTTATCGAATCGACTTAAGGCATATCGTCACATTGGCCGCTCTCCTCTCTGAAACGATTGTACTTATCGTCTGCAAAGCTATCTCGCGTGCTGCGGTATGCGGAGACACTAAAAGCACCATAGTAGAACACAGATGAAGTTTCTAAGTTGATGTAATAGCTAGTAAGAAGTAGTACAATTGGAATTTTAGATATCGATTATTGACTTTTTAGCTGGCTCTGGTGCCTTGGACATGAGCTAGGACCATAAGACTCTGCATGAAAGGAGGACTAGCTGCTGAGTTGCACGGGAGAATGTGAAAAGTGTTCATATGTAGTAAAAACCTGAGAAATCCGTCCGTTTTCGTCATTTGTTATCGAATCGACTTAAAGCCAGATCATCACATTGGCCGCTCTTCTCCCTGAAACGGTTGTACTTATCGTCTGAAAGCTATGTCGCGTGCTGCGGTATGCGGAGACACTAACAGCACCATAGCAGAACACAGATGAAGCTTCTAAGTTGATGTAATAGCCAGTAAGAGGTAGTACAATTCAAGTTTTAGGTATCGATTATTGACGTTTTAGCTGGCTGTCGTGACTTGGTCATTAGCTAGGACCTTAAGATTCTGCATGAAAGGAGGACTAGCAGCTGACGTGCCTGGGAGAATATGAAAAGTGTTCATATGTAGTAAAAACCTGAGAAATCCTTCCGTTTTCGTCATTTGTTATCGAATCGACCTAAAGCCAGATCGTGACATTGGCCGCTCTTCTCTCTGAAACGGTTGCACTTATCGTCTGCAAAGCTATGTCGCGTGCTGCAGTATGCGGAGACACTAAATGCAGCATAGTAGAACACAGATGAAGCTTCTAAGTTGATGTAATAGCTAGTAAGAAGTAGTACAATTGAAATTTTAGATATCGATTATTGACTTTTTAGCTGGCTTTGGTGCCTTGGACATGAGCTAGGACCTTAAAATTCTGCATCAAAGGAGGACTAGCAGGCGAGCTGCACGTTAGGATGTGAAAAGTTTACATATGTAGTAAAAACCTGAGAAATCCGTCCATTTTTGTCATTTGTTATCGAATCGACTTAAAGCCGGATCGTCACATTGGCCACTCTTCTCTCTGAAACGGATGTACTTATCGTCTGCAAAGCTATGTCGCGTGCTGCGGTATGCGGAGACACCAAAATAACCATAGTAGAACACAGATGAAGCTTCTAAGTTGATGTAATAGCCAGTAAGAAGTAGTACAATTCAAGATTTGGGCATCGATTATTGACTTTTTAGCTGGCTTTGGTGCCTTGGACATGAGCTAGGACCTTAAGATTCGGCATGAAAGGAGGACTAGCAGCCGAGTTGCATGGGGGAATGTGAAAAGTGTTCATATGTAGTAAAAACCTGAGAAATCCGTCCGTTTTCGTCATTTGTTATCGAATCGACTTAAAGCCAGATCGTCACATTGGCCGCTCTTCTCTCTGAAACGGTTGTACTTATCGTCTGCAAAGCTATGTCGCGTGCTGCGGTATGCGGAGACACTAAAAGCACCATAGTAGAACACAGATGAAGCTTCTAAGATGATGTAAAAGCCAGTAAGAATTAGTACAATACCAGTTTTAGGTATCGATTATTAAGTGTTTAGCTGGCTTTGGTGCCTTGCACATGAGCTAGGACCTTAAGATTCTGCATGAAAGGAGGACTAGCAGCCGAATTGCACGGGAGATTGTGAAAACTGTTCATATGTAGTAAAAACCTGAGAAATCCGTCCGTTTTCGTCATTTATTATGGAATCGACTTAAAGCCAGGTCGTCACATTGGCATCTCTTCTCTCTGAAACGGTTGTACATATCGTCTGCAAAGCTATGTCGCGTGCTGCGGTATGTGGAGACACTAAAAGCACCATACTAGAACACAGATGAAGCTTCTATGTTAATGTCATAGCTAGTAAGAAGTAGTACAATAAAATTTTAGAAATCGATTATTGAATTTTTAGCTGGCTTTGGTGCCTTGGACATGAGCTAGGACCTTAAGATTCTGCATGAAAGGAGGACTAGCAGCCGAGTTGCATGGTAGAATGTGAAAAGTGTTCATATGTAGTAAAAACCTGTGAAATCCGTCCGTTTTCGTCATTTGTTATCGAATCGACTTAAAGCCAGATCGTCACATTTGCCGCTCTTCTCTCTGAAACGGTTGTACTTATCGTCTGCAAAGCTATGTCGCAGTGCTGCGGTATGTGGAGACTCTAAAAGCACCAAAGCAGAACACAGATGAAGCTTCTAAGTTGATGTAATAGCCAGTAAGAAGTAGTACAACTCAAGTTTTAGGTATCGATTATTGACTTTTTAGCTGGCTTTGGTGCCTTGGACATGAGCTAGGACCTTAAGATTCTGCATGAAAGGAGGACTAGCAGCCGAATTGCACGGGAGAATGTGAAAAGTGTTCATATGTAGTAAAAACCTGAGAAATCCGTCCGTTTTCGTCATTTGTTATCGAATCGACTTAAAGCCAGATCGTCACATTGGCCGCTCTTCTCTCTGAAACGGTTGTACTTATCGTCTGAGAGCTATGTCGCGTGCTGCGGTATGCGGAGACACTAAAAGCACCATAGTAGAACACAGATGAAGCTTCTAAGATGATGTAATAGCCAGTAAGAATTAGTACAATACCAGTTTTAAGTATCGATTATTGACTTTTTAGCTGGCTTTGGTGCCTTGGACATGAGCTAGGACCTTAAGATTCTGCATGAAAGGAGGACTAACAGCCGAATTGCACGGGAGAATGTGAAAAGTGTTCATATGTAGTAAAAACATGAGAAATCCGTCCGTTTTCGTCATTTGTTATCGAATCGACTTAATGCCAGATCGTCACATTGGCCGCTCTTCTCTCTGAAACGGTTGTACTTATCGTCTGCAAAGCTATGTCGCGTGCTGCGGTATGCGGAGACACTAAAAGCACCATAGTAGAACACAGATGAAGTTTCTAAGTTGATGTAATAGCTAGTAAGAAGTAGTACAATTGGAATTTTAGATATCGATTATTGACCTTTTGCTGGCTCTGGTGCCTTGGACATGAGCTAGGACCTTAAGATTCTGCATGAAAGGAGGACTAGCAGCCGAGTTGCATGGGAGAATGTGAAAAGTGTTCATATGTAGTAAAAACCTGAGAAATCCGTCCGTTTTCGTCATTTGTTATCGAATCGACTTAAAGCCAGATCGTCACATTGGCCGCTCTTCTCTCCGAAACGGTTGTACTTATCGTCTGAAAGCTATGTCGCGTGCTGCGGTATACGGAGACACTAAAAGCACCATAGTAGAACACAGATGAAGCTTCTAAGATGATGTAATAGCCAGTAACAATTAGTACAATACCAGTTTTAGGTATCGATTATTGACTTTTAGCTGGCTTTGGTGTCTTGGACATGAGCTAGGACCTTAAGATTCTGCATGAAAGGAGGACTAGCAGCCAAGTTGCACGGGAGATTGTGAAAAGTGTTCATATGTAGTAAAAACCTGAGAGATCCGTTCGCCATCGTCATTTGTTAACGAATCGACTTAAAGCCAGATCGTCACATTGGCCGCTCTCCTCTCTGAAACGGTTGTACTTATCGTCTGAAAGCTATGTCGCGTGCTGCGGTATGCGGAGACACTAAAACCACCATAGTAGAACACAGATGAAGCTTCTAAGATGATGTAATAGCCAGTAAGAAGTAGTACAAATCAAGTTTTAGGTATCGATTATAGACTTTTTAGCTGGCTTTGGTGCCTTGGACATGAGCTAGGACCTTAAGATTCTGCATGAAAGGAGGACTAACAGCCGCCTTGCACGTGAGAATGTGAAAAGTGTTCAAATGTAGTAAAAACCTGAGAAATCCGACCGTTTTCGTCATTTGTTATCGAATCGACTTAAAGCCAGATCGTCACATTGGCCGCTCTTCTCTCTGAAACGGTTGTACTTATCGTCTGCAAAGCTATGTCGCGTGCTGCGGTATGCGGAGACACTAAAAGCACCATAGTAGAACACAGATGAAGCTTCTAAGATGATGTAAAAGCCAGTAAGAATTAGTACAATACCAGTTTTAGGTATCGATTATTAAGTGTTTAGCTGGCTTTGGTGCCTTGGAGAGGAGCTAGGACCTTAAGATTCTGCATGAAAGGAGGACTAGCAGCCGAATTGCACGGGAGATTGTGAAAAGTGTTCATATGTAGTAAAAACCTGAGAAATCCGTCCGTTTTCGTCATTTTTTATGGAATCGACTTAAAGCCAGGTCGTCACATTGGCATCTCTTCTCTCTGAAACGGTTGTACATATCGTCTGCAAAGCTATGTCGCGTGCTGCGGTATGTGGAGACACTAAAAGCACCATACTAGAACACAGATGAAGCTTCTATGTTAATGTCATAGCTAGTAAGAAGTAGTACAATTGAAATTTTAGAAATCGATTATTGACTTTTTAGCTGGCTTTGGTGCCTTGGACATGAGCTAGGACCTTAAGATTCTGCATGAAAGGAGGACTAGCAGCCGACTTGCATGGGAGAATGTGAAAAGTGTTCATATGTAGTAAAAACCTGTGAAATCCGTCCGTTTTCGTCATTTGTTATCGAATCGACTTAAAGCCAGATCGTCACATTTGCCGCTCTTCTCTCTGAAACGGTTGTACTTATCGTCTGCAAAGCTATGTCGCAGTGCTGCGGTATGTGGAGACTCTAAAAGCACCAAAGCAGAACACAGATGAAGCTTCTAAGTTGATGTAATAGCCAGTAAGAAGTAGTACAACTCAAGTTTTAGGTATCGATTATTGACTTTTTAGCTGGCTTTGGTGCCTTGGACATGAGCTAGGACCTTAAGATTCTGCATGAAAGGAGGACTAGCAGCCGAATTGCACGGGAGAATGTGAAAAGTGTTCATATGTAGTAAAAACCTGAGAAATCCGTCCGTTTTCGTCATTTGTTATCGAATCGACTTAAAGCCAGATCGTCACATTGGCCGCTCTTCTCACTGAAACGGTTGTACTTATCGTCTGAAAGCTATGTCGCGTGCTGCGGTATGCGGAGACACTAAAAGCACCATAGTAGAACACAGATGAAGCTTCTAAGATGATGTAATAGCCAGTAAGAATTAGTACAATACCAGTTTTAAGTATCGATTATTGACTTTTTAGCTGGCTTTGGTGCCTTGCACATGAGCTAGGACCTTAAGATTCTGCATGAAAGGAGGACTAGCAGCCGAATTGCACGGGAGAATGTGAAAAGTGTTCATATGTTGTAAAAACCTGAGAAATCCGTCCGTTTTCGTCATTTGATATCGAATCGACTTAATGCCAGATCGTCACATTGGCCGCTCTTCTCTCTGAAACGGTTGTACTTATGGTCTGAAAGCTATGTCGCGTGCTGCGGTATGCGGAGACACTAAAAGCACCATAGTAGAACACAGATGAAGCTTCTAAGATGATGTAATAGCCAGTAAGAAGTAGTACAAATCAAGTTTTAGGTATCGATTATAGACTTTTTAGCTGGCTTTGGTGCCTTGCACATGAGCTAGGACCTTAAGATTCTGCATGAAAGGAGGACTAACAGCCGCGTTGCACGTGAGAATGTGAAAAGTGTTCATATGTAGTAAAAACCCGAGAAATCCGTCCGTTTTCGTCATTTGTTATCGAATCGACTTAAAGCCAGATCGTCACATTGGCCGCTCTACTCTCTGAAACGGTTGTACTTATCGTCTGCAAAGCTATGTCGAGTGCTGCGGTATGTGGAGACACTAAAATCACCATAGTAGAACACAGATGAAGCTTCTAAGTTGATGTAATAGCCAGTAAGAGGTAGTACAATTCAAGTTTTACGTATCGATTATTGACGTTTTAGATGGCTGTCGTGACTTGGTCATGAGCTAGGACCTTAAGATTCCGCATGAAAGGAGGACTAGCAGCTGACGTGCCTGGGAGAATATGAAAAGTCTTCATATGTAGTAAAAACCTGAGAAATCCTTCCGTTTTCGTCATTTGTTATCGAATCGACCTAAAGCCAGATCGTGACATTGGCCGCTCTTCTCTCTGAAACGGTTGCACTTATCGTCTGCAAAGCTATGTCGCGTGCTGCAGTATGCGGAGACACTAAATGCAGCATAGTAGAACACAGATGAAGCTTCTAAGTTGATGTAATAGCTAGTAAGAAGTAGTACAATTGAAATTTTAGATATCGATTATTGACTTTTTAGCTGGCTTTGGTGCCTTGGACATGAGCTAGGACCTTAAGATTCTGCATGAAAGGAGGACTAGCAGGCGAGCTGCACGTTAGGATGTGAAAAGTTTACATATGTAGTAAAAACCTGAGAAATCCGTCCATTTTCGTCATTTGTTATCGAATCGACTTAAAGCCGGATCGTCACATTGGCCACTCTTCTCTCTGAAACGGATGTACTTATCGTCTGCAAAGCTATGTCGCGTGCTGCGGTATGCGGAGACACCAAAATAACCATAGTAGAACACAGATGAAGCTTCTAAGTTGATGTAATAGCCAGTAAGAAGTAGTACAATTCAAGATTTGGGCATCGATTATTGACTTTTTAGCTGGCTTTGGTGCCTTGGACATGAGCTAGGACCTTAAGATTCGGCATGAAAGGAGGACTAGCAGCCGAGTTGCATAGGAGAATGTGAAAAGTGTTCATATGTAGTAAAAACCTGATAAATCCGTCCGTTTTCGTCATTTGTTATCGAATCGACTTAAAGCCAGATCGTCACATTGGCCGCTCTTCTCTCTGAAACGGTTGTACTTATCGTCTGCAAAGCTATGTCGCGTGCTGCGGTATGCGGAGACACTAAAAACACCATAGTAGAACACAGATGAAGCTTCTAAGATGATGTAAAAGCCAGTAAGAATTAGTACAATACCAGTTTTAGGTATCGATTATTAAGTGTTAAGCTGGCTTTGGTGCCTTGCACATGAGCTAGGACCTTAAGATTCTGCATGAAAGGAGGACTAGCAGCCGAATTGCACGGGAGATTGTGAAAAGTGTTCATATGTAGTAAAAACCTGAGAAATCCGTCCGTTTTCGTCATTTTTTATGGAATCGACTTAAAGCCAGGTCGTCACATTGGCATCTCTTCTCTCTGAAACGGTTGTACATATCGTCTGCAAAGCTATGTCGCGTGCTGCGGTATGTGGAGACACTAAAAGCACCATACTAGAACACAGATGATGCTTCTATGTTAATGTCATAGCTAGTAAGAAGTAGTACAATTGAAATTTTAGAAATCGATTATTGACTTTTTAGCTGGCTTTGGTGCCTTGGACATGAGCTAGGACCTTAAGATTCTGCATGAAAGGAGGACTAGCAGCCGAGTTGCACGGGAGAATGTGAAAAGTGTTCATATGTAGTAAAAACCTGTGAAATCCGTCCGTTTTCGTCATTTGTTATCGAATCGACTTAAAGCCAGATCGTCACATTTGCCGCTCTTCTCTCTGAAACGGTTGTACTTATCGTCTGCAAAGCTATGTCGCGTGCTGCGGTATGCGGAGACACTAAAAGCACCATAGTAGAACACAGATGAAGCTTCTAATATGATGTAAAAGCCAGTAAGAATTAGTACAATACCAGTTTTAGGTATCGATTATTAAGTGTTTAGCTGGCTTTGGTGCCTTGGAGAGGAGCTTGGACCTTAAGATTCTGCATGACAGGAGGACTAGCAGCCGAATTGCACGTGAGATTCTGAAAAGTGTTCATATGTAGTAAAAACCTGAGAGATCCGTTCGCCATCGTCATTTGTTAACGAATCGACTTAAAGCCAGATCGTCACATTGGCCGCTCTCCTCTCTGAAACGGTTGTACTTATCGTCTGAAAGCTATGTCGCGTGCTGCGGTATGCGGAGACACTAAAAGCACCATAGTAGAACACAGATGAAGTTTCTAAGATGATGTAATAGCCAGTAAGAATTAGTACAATACCAGTTTTAAGTATCGATTATTGACTTTTTAGCTGGCTTTGGTGCCTTGCACATGAGCTAGGACCTTAAGATTCTGCATGAAAGGAGGACTAGCAGCCGAATTGCACGGGAGAATGTGAAAAGTGTTCATATGTTGTAAAAACCTGAGAAATCCGTCCGTTTTCGTCATTTGTTATCGAATCGACTTAATGCCTGATCGTCACATTGGCCGCTCTTCTCTCTGAAACGGTTGTACTTATGGTCTGAAAGCTATGTCGCGTGCTGCGGTATGCGGAGACACTAAAAGCACCATAGTAGAACACAGATGAAGCTTCTAAGATGATGTAATAGCCAGTAAGAAGTAGTACAAATCAAGTTTTAGGTATCGATTATAGACTTTTTAGCTGGCTTTGGTGCCTTGGACATGAGCTAGGACCTTAAGATTCTGCATGAAAGGAGGACTAACAGCCGCGTTGCACGTGAGAATGTGAAAAGTGTTCATATGTAGTAAAAACCCGAGAAATCCGTCCGTTTTCGTCATTTGTTATCGAATCGACTTAAAGCCAGATCGTCACATTGGCCGCTCTACTCTCTGAAACGGTTGTACTTATCGTCTGCAAAGCTATGTCGAGTGCTGCGGTATGTGGAGACACTAAAATCACCATAGTAGAACACAGATGAAGCTTCTAAGTTGATGTAATAGCCAGTAAGAGGTAGTACAATTCAAGTTTTACGTATCGATTATTGACGTTTTAGCTGGCTGTCGTGACTTGGTCATGAGCTAGGACCTTAAGATTCCGCATGAAAGGAGGACTAGCAGCTGACGTGCCTGGGAGAATATGAAAAGTGTTCATATGTAGTAAAAACCTGAGAAATCCTTCCGTTTTCGTCATTTGTTATCGAATCGACCTAAAGCCAGATCGTGACATTGGCCGCTCTTCTCTCTGAAACGGTTGCACTTATCGTCTGCAAAGCTATGTCGCGTGCTGCAGTATGCGGAGACACTAAATGCAGCATAGTAGAACACAGATGAAGCTTCTAAGTTGATGTAATAGCTAGTAAGAAGTAGTACAATTGTAATTTTAGATATCGATTATTGACTTTTTAGCTGGCTTTGGTGCCTTGGACATGAGCTAGGACCTTAAGATTCTGCATGAAAGGAGGACTAGCAGGCGAGCTGCACGTTAGGATGTGAAAAGTTTACATATGTAGTAAAAACCTGAGAAATCCGTCCATTTTCGTCATTTGTTATCGAATCGACTTAAAGCCGGATCGTCACATTGGCCACTCTTCTCTCTGAAACGGATGTACTTATCGTCTGCAAAGCTATGTCGCGTGCTGCGGTATGCGGAGACACCAAAATAACCATAGTAGAACACAGATGAAGCTTCTAAGTTGATGTAATAGCCAGTAAGAAGTAGTACAATTCAAGATTTGGGCATCGATTGTTGACTTTTTAGCTGGCTTTGGTGCCTTGGACATGAGCTAGGACCTTAAGATTCGGCATGAAAGGAGGACTAGCAGCCGAGTTGCATAGGAGAATGTGAAAAGTGTTCATATGTAGTAAAAACCTGATAAATCCGTCCGTTTTCGTCATTTGTTATCGAATCGACTTAAAACCAGATCGTCACATTGGCCGCTCTTCTCTCTGAAACGGTTGTACTTATCGTCTGCAAAGCTATGTCGCGTGCTGCGGTATGCGGAGACACTAAAAACACCATAGTAGAACACAGATGAAGCTTCTAAGATGATGTAAAAGCCAGTAAGAATTAGTACAATACCAGTTTTAGGTATCGATTATTAAGTGTTAAGCTGGCTTTGGTGCCTTGCACATGAGCTAGGACCTTAAGATTCTGCATGAAAGGAGGACTAGCAGCCGAATTGCACGGGAGATTGTGAAAAGTGTTCATATGTAGTAAAAACCTGAGAAATCCGTCCGTTTTCGTCATTTTTTATGGAATCGACTTAAAGCCAGGTCGTCACATTGGCATCCCTTCTCTCTGAAACGGTTGTACATATCGTCTGCAAAGCTATGTCGCGTGCTGCGGTATGTGGAGACACTAAAAGCACCATACTAGAACACAGATGAAGCTTCTATGTTAATGTCATAGCTAGTAAGAAGTAGTACAATTGAAATTTTAGAAATCGATTATTGACTTTTTACCTGGCTTTGGTGCCTTGGACATGAGCTAGGACCTTAAGATTCTGCATGAAAGGAGGACTAGCAGCCGACTTGCATGGGAGAATGTGAAAGTGTTCATATGTAGTAAAAACCTGTGAAATCCGTCCGTTTTCGTCATTTGTTATCGAATCGACTTAAAGCCAGATCGTCACATTTGCCGCTCTTCTCTCTGAAACGGTTGTACTTATCGTCTGCAAAGCTATGTCGCAGTGCTGCGGTATGTGGAGACTCTAAAAGCACCAAAGCAGAACACAGATGAAGCTTCTAAGTTGATGTAATAGCCAGTAAGAAGTAGTACAACTCAAGTTTTAGGTATCGATTATTGACTTTTTAGCTGGCTTTGGTGTCTCCGACATGAGCTAGGACCTTAAGATTCTGCATGAAAGGAGGACTAGCAGCCGAATTGCACGGGAGAATGTGAAAAGTGTTCATATGTAGTAAAAACCTGAGAAATCCGTCCGTTTTCGTCATTTGTTATCGAATCGACTTAAAGCCAGATCGTCACATTGGCCGCTCTTCTCTCTGAAACGGTTGTACTTATCGTCTGCAAAGCTATGTCGCGTGCTGCGGTATGCGGAGACACTAAAAGCACCATAGTAGAACACAGTTGAAGTTTCTAAGTTGATGTAATAGCTAGTAAGAAGTAGTACAATTGGAATTTTAGATATCGATTATTGACTTTTTGCTGGCTCTGGTGCCTTGGACATGAGCTAGGACCTTAAGATTCTGCATGAAAGGAGGACTAGCAGCCGAGTTGCACGGGAGAATGTGAAAAGTGTTCATATGTAGTAAAAACCTGAGAAGTCAGTCGGTTTTGTCATTTGTTATCGAATCGACTTAAAGCCAGATCGTCACATTGGCCGCTCTTCTCTCCGAAACGGTTGTACTTATCGTCTGAAAGCTATATCGCGTGCTGCGGTATACGGAGACACTAAAAGCACCATAGTAGAACACAGATGAAGCTTCTAAGATGATGTAACAGCCAGTAACAATTAGTACAATACCAGTTTTAGGTATCGATTATTGACTTTTAGCTGGCTTTGGTGTCTTGGACATGAGCTAGGACCTTAAGATTCTGCATGAAAGGAGGACTAGCAGCCAAGTTGCACGGGAGATTGTGAAAAGTGTTCATATGTAGTAAAAACCTGAGAGATCCGTTCGCCATCGTCATTTGTTAACGAATCGACTTAAAGCCAGATCGTCACATTGGCCGCTCTCCTCTCTGAAACGGTTGTACTTATCGTCTGCAAAGGTATGTCGCGTGCTGCGGTATGTGGAGACACTAAAACCACCATAGTAGAACACAGATGAAGATTCGAAGTTGATGTAATAGCCAGTAAGAAGTAGTACAAATCAAGTTTTAGGTATCGATTATAGACTTTTTAGCTGGCTTTGGTGCCTTGGACATGAGCTAGGAACTTAAGCTTCTGCATGAAAGGAGGACTAACAGCCGCGTTGCACGTGAGAATGTGAAAAGTGTTCATATGTAGTAAAAACCCGAGAAATCCGTCCGTTTTCGTCATTTGTTATCGAATCGACTTAAAGCCAGATCGTCACATTGGCCGCTCTACTCTCTGAAACGGTTGTACTTATCGTCTGCAAAGCTATGTCGCGTGCTGCGGTATGTGGAGACACTAAAAGCACCATACTAGAACACAGATGAAGCTTCTATGATGATGTCATAGCTAGTAAGAAGTAGTACAATTGAAATTTTAGATATCGATTATTGACTTTTTAGCTGGCTTTGGTGCCTTGGACATGAGCTAGGACCTTAAGATTCTGCATGAAAGGAGGACTAGCAGCCGAGTTGCACGGGAGAATGTGAAAAGTGTTCATATGTTGTAAAAACCTGTGAAATCCGTCCGTTTTCGTCATTTGTTATTGAATCGACTTAAAGCCAGATCGTCACATTTGCCGCTCTTCTCTCTGAAACGGTTGTACTTATCGTCTGCAAAGCTATGTCACATGCTGTGGTATGCGGAGACACTAAAATCACCATAGTAGGACACAGATGAAGCTTCTAAGTTGATGTAATAGCCAGTAAGAAGTAGTACAACTCAAGTTTTAGGTATCGATTATTGACTTTTTAGCTGGCTTTGGTGCCTTGGACATGAGCTAGGACCAAAAGACTCTGCATGAAAGGAGGACTAGCTGCTGAGTTGCACGGGAGAATGTGAAAAGTGTTCATATGTAGTAAAAACCTGAGAAATCCGTCCGTTTTCGTCATTTGTTATCGAATCGACTTAAAGCCAGATCATCACATTGGCCGCTCTTCTCCCTGAAACGGTTGTACTTATCGTCTGAAAGCTATGTCGCGTGCTGCGGTATGCGGAGACACTAAAAGCACCATAGCAGAACACAGATGAAGCTTCTAAGATGATGTAATAGCCAGTAAGAATTAGTAAAACTCAAGTTTTAGGTATCGATTATTGACTTTTTAGCTGGCTTTGGTGCCTTGGACATGAGCTAGGACCTTAAGATTCTGCATGAAAGGAGGACTAGCAGCCGAATTGCACAGGAGAATGTGAAAAGTGTTCATATGTAGTAAAAACCTGAGAAATCCGTCCGTTTTCGTCATTTGTTATCGAATCGACTTAAAGCCAGATCGTCACATTGGCCGCTCTTCTCTCTGAAACGGTTGTACTTATCGTCTGAAAGCTATGTCGCGTGCTGCGGTATGCGGAGACACTAAAAGCACCATAGTAGAACACAGATGAAGCTTCTAAGATGATGTAATAGCCAGTAAGAATTAGTACAATACCAGTTTTAGGTATCGATTATTGACTTATTAGCTGGCTTTGGTGCCTTGGACATGACCTAGGACATTAAGATTCTGCATGAAAGGAGGACTAGCAGCCGAATTGCACGGGAGAATATGAAAAGTGTTCATATGTAGTAAAAACCTGAGAAATCCGTCCGTTTTCGTCATTTGTTATCGAATCGACTTAATGCCAGATCGTCACATTGGCCGCTCTTCTCTCTGAAACGGTTGTACTTATCGTCTGCAAAGCTATGTCGCGTGCTGCGGTATGTGGAGACACTAAAAGCACCATAGTAGAACACAGATGAAGCTTCTAAGATGATGTAACAGCCAGTAAGAAGTAGTACAACTAAAGTTGTATGTATCGATTATTGACTTTTTATCTGGCTTTGGTGCCTTGGACATGAGCTATGACCATAAGATTCTGCATGAAAGGATGACTAGCAGCCGAGTTGCACGGGAGAATGTGAAAAGTGTTCATATGTAGTAAAAACCTGAGAAATCCGTCCGTTTTCGTCATTTGTTATCGAATCGACTTAAAGCCAGATCATCACATTGGCCGCTCTTCTATCTGAAACGGTTGTACTTATCGTCTGAAAGCTATATCGCGTGCTGCGGTATACGGAGACACTAAAAGCACCATAGTAGAACACAGATGAAGCTTCTAAGATGATGTAATAGCCAGTAAGAATTAGTACAACTCAAGTTTTAGGTATCGATTATTGACTTTTTAGCTGGCTTTGGTGCCTTGCACATGGGCAAGGACCTTAAGATTCTGCATGAAAGGAGGACTAGCAGCCGAATTGCACGGGAGAATGTGAAAAGTGTTCATATGTAGTAAAAACCTGAGAAATCCGTCCATTTTCGTCATTTGTTATCGAATCGACTTAAAGCCAGATCGTCACATTGGCCGCTCTTCTCTCTGAAACGGTTGTACTTATCGTCTGCAAAGCTATGTCGCGTGCTGCGGTATGCGGAGACACTAAAAGCACCATAGTAGAACACAGATGAAGCTTCTAAGATGATGTAATAGCCAGTAAGAAGTAGTACAATTCAAGTTTTAGGTATCGATTATTGACTTTTTAGCTGGCTTTGGTGCATTGGACGTGAGCTAGGACCTTAAGATTCTGTATGAAAGGAGGACTAGCAGCCGAGTTGCACGGGAGAATGTGAAAAGTGTACATATGTAGTAAAAAAATGAGAAATCCTTCCGTTTTCGTCATTTGTTAACGAATCGACTTAAAGCCAGATCGTCACATTGGCCGCTCTCCTCTCTGAAACGGTTGTACTTATCGTCTGAAAGCTATCTCGCGTGCTGCGGTATGCGGAGACACTAAAAGCACCATAGTAGAACACAGATGAAGTTTCTAAGTTGATGTAATAGCTAGTAAGAAGTAGTACAATTGGAATTTTAGACATCGATTATTGACTTTTTAGCTGGCTCTGGTGAATTGGACATGAGCTAGGACCTTAAGATTCTGCATGAAAGGAGGACTAGCAGCCGAGTTGCATGGGAGAAAGTGAAAAGTGTTCATATGTAGTAAAAACCCGAGAAATCCGTACGTTTTCGTCATTGGTTATCGAATCGTCTTAAAGGCAGATCGTCACATTGGCCGCTCTTCTCTCTGAAACGGTTGTACTTATCGTCTGCAAAGCTATGTCGAGTGCTGCGGTATGTGGAGACACTAAAATCACCATAGTAGAACACAGATGAAGCTTCTAAGTTGATGTAATAGCCAGTAAGAAGTAGTACAATTCAAGTTTTAGGTATCGATTATTGACGTTTTAGCTGGCTGTCGTGACTTGGTCATGAGCTAGGACCTTAAGATTCTGCATGAAAGGAGGACTAGCAGCTGACGTGCCTGGGAGAATATGAAAAGTGTTCATATGTAGTAAAAACCTGAGAAATCCTTCCGTTTTCGTCATTTGTTATCGAATCGACCTAAAGCCAGATCGTGACATTGGCCGTTCTTCTCTCTGAAACGGTTGCACTTATCGTCTGCAAAGCTATGTCGCGTGCTGCAGTATGCGGAGACACTAAATGCAGCATAGTAGAACACAGATGAAGCTTCTAAGTTGATGTAATAGCTAGTAAGAAGTAGTACAATTGAAATTTTAGATATCGATTATTGACTTTTTAGCTGGCTTTGGTGCCTTGGACATGAGCTAGGACCTTAAGATTCTGCATGAAAGGAGGACTAGGAGGCGAGCTGCACATTAGGATGTGAAAAGTTTACATATGTAGTAAAAACCTGAGAAATCCGTCCATTTTCGTCATTTGTTATCGAATCGACTTAAAGCCGGATCGTCACATTGGCCACTCTTCTCTCTGAAACGGATGTACTTATCGTCTGCAAAGCTATGTCGCGTGCTGCGGTATGCGGAGACACCAAAATAACCATAGTAGAACACAGATGAAGCTTTTAAGTTGATGTAATAGCCAGTAAGAAGTAGTACAATTCAAGATTTGGGCATCGATTATTGACTTTTTAGCTGGCTTTGGTGCCTTGGACATGAGCTAGGACCTTAAGATTCGGCATGAAAGGAGGACTAGCAGCCGAATTGCACAGGAGAATGTGAAAAGTTTTCATATGTAGTAAAAACCTGAGAAATCCGTCCGTTTTCGTCATTTGTTATCGAATCGACTTAAAGCCAGATCGTCACATTGGCCGCTCTTCTCTCTGAAACAGTTGTACTTATCGTCTGAAAGCCATGTCGCGTGCTGCGGTATGCGGAGACACTAAAAGCACAATAGTAGAACACAGATGAAGCTTCTAAGATGATGTAATAGCCAGTAAGAATTAGTACAATACCAGTTTTAAGTATCGATTATTGACTTTTTAGCTGGCTTTGGTGCCTTGCACATGAGCTAGGACCTTAAGATTCTGCATGAAAGGAGGACTAGCAGCCGAATTGCACGGGAGAATGTGAAAAGTGTTCATATGTAGTAAAAACCTGAGAAATCCGTCCGTTTTCGTCATTTGTTATCGAATCGACTTAATGCCAGATCGTCACATTGGCCGCTCTTCTCTCTGAGACGGTTGTACTTATCATCTGCAAAGCTATGTCGCGTGCTGCGGTATGCGGAGACACTAAAAGCACCATAGTAGAACACAGATGAAGTTTCTAAGTTTATGTAATAGCTAGTAAGAAGTAGTACAATTGGAATTTTAGATATCGATTATTGACTTTTTGCTGGCTCTGGTGCCTTGGACATGAGCTAGGACCTTAAGATTCTGCATGAAAGGAGGACTAGCAGCCGAGTTGCACTGGAGAATGTGAAAAGTGTTCATACGTAGTAAAAACCTGAGAAGTCCGTCGGTTTTGTCATTTGTTATCGAATCGACTTAAAGCCAGATCGTCACATTGGCCGCTCTTCTCTCCGAAACGGTTGTACTTATCGTCTGAAAGCTATGTCGCGTGCTGCGGTATACGGAGACACTAAAAGCGCCATAGTAGAACACAGATGAAGCTTCTAAGATGATGTAATAGCCAGTAACAATTAGTACAATACCAGTTTTAGGTATCGATTATTGACTTTTAGCTGGCTCTGGTGTCTTGGACATGAGCTAGGACCTTAAGATTCTGCATGAAAGGAGGACTAGCAGCCAAGTTGCACGGGAGATTGTGAAAAGTGTTCATATGTAGTAAAAACCTGAGACATCCGTTCGCCATCGTCATTTGTTAACGAATCGACTTAAAGCCAGATCGCCACATTGGCCGCTCTCCTCTCTGAAACGGTTGTACTTATCGTCTGCAAAGGTATGTCGCGTGCTGCGGTATGTGGAGACACTAAAACCACCATAGTAGAACACAGATGAAGATTCTAAGTTGATGTAATAGCCAGTAAGAAGTAGTACAAATCAAGTTTTAGGTATCGATTATAGACTTTTTAGCTGGCTTTGGTGCCTTGGGCATGAGCTAGGACCTTAAGATTCTGCATGAAAGGAGGACTAACAGCCGCGTTGCACGTGAGAATGTGAAAAGTGTTCATATGTAGTAAAAACCCGAGAAATCCGTCCGTTTTCGTCATTTGTTATCGAATCGACTTAAAGCCAGATCGTCACATTGGCCGCTCTACTCTCTGAAACGGTTGCACTTATCGTCTGCAAAGCTATGTCGCGTGCTGCGGTATGTGGAGACACTAAAAGCACAATAGTAGGACACAGATGAAGCTTCTAAGTTGATGTAATAGCCAATAAGCAGTAGTACAATTCAAGTTATAGGTATCGATTATTGACTTTTTAGATGGCTTTGGTGCCTTGGACATGAGCTAGGACCTTAAGATTCTGCATGAAAGGAGGACTAGCAGCCGAGCTGCACGGGAGGATGTGAAAAGTGTTAATATGTAGTAAAAACCTGAGAAATCCGTCCGTTTTCGTCATTTGTTATCGAACCGACTTAAAGCCAGATCGTCACATTGGCTGCTCTTCTCTCTGAAACGGTTGTACTTATCGTCTGCAAAGCTATGTCGCATGCTGTGGTATGAAGAGACACTAAAATCACCATAGTAGGACACAGATGAAGCTTCTAAGTTGATGTAATAGCCAGTAAGAAGTGGTACAATTCAAGTTTTAGGTATCGATTATTGACTTTTTAGCTGGCTTTGGTGCCTTGGACATGAGCTAAGTCCTTACGAATCTGCATGAGAGGAGGACTAGCAGAAAAGTTGCACGGGAGAATGTGAAATGTGTTAATATGTAGTATTAACCTGAGAAATCCGTCCGTTTTCGTCTTTTGTTATCGAATCGACTTAAAGCCAGAGCGTCACATTGTCCGCCCTTCTCTCTGAAACGGTTGTACTTATCTTCTGCAAAGCTATGTCGTGTGCTGCGGTATGCGGAGACACTAAAAATACCATAGTAGAACACGGATGAAGCTTCTAAGTTGATGTAATAGCCAGTAAGAAGTAGTACAATTCAAGTTTTAGGCATCGATTATTGACTTTTTAGCTGGCTTTGGTGCCTTGGACATGAGCTAGGACCTTAAGATTCTGTATGAAAGGAGGACTAGCAGCAGAGTTGCACGGGAGAATGTGAAAAGTGTTCATATGTAGTAAAAACATGAGAAATCCGTCCGTTTTCGTCATTTGTTATCGAATCGACTTAAAGCCAGATCGTCACATTGGAAGCTCTTCTCTCTGAAACGGTTGTACTTATCGTCTGCAAAGCGATGTCGCGTGCTGCGGTATGTGGAGACACTAAAAGCACCATAGTAGAACACAGCTGAAGCTTCTAAGTTGATGTAATAGCTAGTAAGAAGTAGTACAATTTAAATTTTAGATATCGATTATTGACTTTTTAGCTGGCTTTGGTGCCTTGGACATGAGCTAGGACCTTAAGAATCTGCATGAAAGGAGGACTAGCAGCCGAGTTGCACCGGAGAATGTGAAAAGTGTTCATATGTAGTAAAAACCTGAGAAACCCGTCCGTTTTCGTCATTTGTTATCGAATCGACTTAAAGCCAGATCGTCACATTGGCCGCTCTTCTCTCTGAAACGGTTGTACTTATCGTCTGAAAGCTATGTCGCGTGCTGCGGTTTGCGGAGACACTAAAAGCACCATAGTAGAACACAGATGAAGCTTCTAAGATGATGTAATAGCCAGTAAGAATTAGTACAATACCAGTTTTAGGTATCGATTATTGACTTTTTAGCTGGCTTTGGAGCCTTGGACATGAGCTAGGACCTTAAGATTCTGCACGAAAGGAGGACTAGCAGCTGACTTGCCTGGGAGAATATGAAAAGTGTTTATATGTAGTAAAAACCTGAGAAATCCTTCCATTTCGTCATTTGTTATCGAATCGACCTAAAGCCAAATCGTGACATTGGCCGCTCTTCTCTCTGAAACGGTTGTACTTATCGTCTGCAAAGCTATGTCTCGTGCTGCGGCATGTGGAGACACTAAAAGCACCATAGTGGAACACAGATGAAGCTTCTAAGTTAATGTAATAGCCAGTAAGAAGTAGTACAACTCAAGTTTTAGGTATCGATTATTGACTTTTTAGCTGGCTTTGGTGCCTTCGACATGAGCTAGGACCTTAAGATTCTGCATGAAAGGAGGACTAGCAGCCGAGTTGCACGGGAGAGTGTGAAAAGTGTTCATATGTAGTAAAAACCCGAGAAATATGTACGTTTTCGTCATTGGTTATCGAATCGTCTTAAAGCCAGATCGTCACATTGGCCGCTCTTCTCTCTGAAACGGTAGTACTTATCGTCTGCAAAGCTATGTCGAGTGCTGCGGTATGTGGAGACACTAAAAGCACCATAGTAGAACACAGATGAAGCTTCTAAGTTGATGTAATAGCCAGTAAGAGGTAGTACAATTCAAGTTTTAGGTATCGATTATTGACTTTTTATCTGGCTTTCGTGCCTTGGACATGAGCTAGGACCTTAAGATTCTGCATGAAAAGAGGACTAGCAGCTGACTTGCCTGGGAGAATATGAAAAGTGTTCATTTGTAGTAAAAACCTGAGAAATCCTTCCGTTTTCGTCATTTGTTATCGAATCGACCTAAAGCCAGATCGTGACATTGGCCGCTCTTCTCTCCGAAACGGTTGTACTTATCGTCTGAAAGCTATGTCGCGTGCTGCGGTATACGGAGACACTAAAAGCGCCATAGTAGAACACAGATGAAGCTTCTAAGATGATGTAACAGCCAGTAACAATTAGTACAATACCAGTTTTAGGTATCGATTATTGACTTTTAGCTGGCTCTGGTGTCTTGGACATGAGCTAGGACCTTAAGATTCTGCATGAAAGGAGGACTAGCAGCCAAGTTGCACGGGAGATTGTGAAAAGTGTTCATATGTAGTAAAAACCTGAGACATCCGTTCGCCATCGTCATTTGTTAACGAATCGACTTAAAGCCAGATCGCCACATTGGCCGCTCTCCTCTCTGAAACGGTTGTACTTATCGTCTGCAAAGGTATGTCGCGTGCTGCGGTATGTGGAGACACTAAAACCACCATAGTAGAACACAGATGAAGATTCTAAGTTGATGTAATAGCCAGTAAGAAGTAGTACAAATCAAGTTTTAGGTATCGATTATAGACTTTTTAGCTGGCTTTGGTGCCTTGGGCATGAGCTAGGACCTTAAGATTCTGCATGAAAGGAGGATTAACAGCCGCATTGCACGTGAGAATGTGAAAAGTGTTCATATGTAGTAAAAACCCGAGAAATCCGTCCGTTTTCGTCATTTGTTATCGAATCGACTTAAAGCCAGATCGTCACATTGGCCGATCTACTCTCTGAAATGGTTGCACTTATCGTCTGCAAAGCTATGTCGCGTGCTGCGGTATGTGGAGACACTAAAAGCACAATAGTAGGACACAGATGAAGCTTCTAAGTTGATGTAATAGCCAATAAGCAGTAGTACAATTCAAGTTATAGGTATCGATTATTGACTTTTTAGATGGCTTTGGTGCCTTGGACATGAGCTAGGACCTTAAGATTCTGCATGAAAGGAGGACTAGCAGCCGAGCTGCACGGGAGGATGTGAAAAGTGTTCATATGTAGTAAAAACCTGAGAAATCCGTCCGTTTTCGTCATTTGTTATCGAACCGACTTAAAGCCAGATCGTCACATTGGCTGCTCTTCTCTCTGAAACGGTTGTACTTATCGTCTGCAAAGCTATGTCGCATGCTGTGGTATGAAGAGACACTAAAATCACCATAGTAGGACACAGATGAAGCTTCTAAGTTGATGTAATAGCCAGTAAGAAGTGGTACAATTCAAGTTTTAGGTATCGATTATTGACTTTTTAGCTGGCTTTGGTGCCTTGGACATGAGCTAAGACCTTACGAATCTGCATGAGAGGAGGACTAGCAGAAAAGTTGCACGGGAGAATGTGAAATGTGTTAATATGTAGTATTAACCTGAGAAATCCGTCCGTTTTCGTCTTTTGTTATCGAATCGACTTAAAGCCACATCGTCACATTGTCCGCCCTTCTCTCTGAAACGGTTGTACTTATCTTCTGCAAAGCTATGTCGTGTGCTGCGGTATGTGGAGACACTAAAAAAACCATAGTAGAACACGGATGAAGCTTCTAAGTTGATGTAATAGCCAGTAAGAAGTAGTACAATTCAAGTTTTAGGCATCGATTATTGACTTTTTAGCTGGCTTTGGTGCCTTGGACATGAGCTAGGACCTTAAGATTCTGTATGAAAGGAGGACTAGCAGCAGAGTTGCACGGGAGAATGTGAAAAGTGTTCATATGTAGTAAAAACATGAGAAATCCGTCCGTTTTCGTCATTTGTTATCGAATCGACTTAAAGCCAGATCGTCACATTGGAAGCTCTTCTCTCTGAAACGGTTGTACTTATCGTCTGCAAAGCGATGTCGCGTGCTGCGGTATGTGGAGACACTAAAAGCACCATAGTAGAACACAGCTGAAGCTTCTAAGTTGATGTAATAGCTAGTAAGAAGTAGTACAATTTAAATTTTAGATATCGATTATTGACTTTTTAGCTGGCTTTGGTGCCTTGGACATGAGCTAGGACCTTAAGAATCTGCATGAAAGGAGGACTAGCAGCCGAGTTGCACCGGAGAATGTGAAAAGTGTTCATATGTAGTAAAAACCTGAGAAACCCGTCCGTTTTCGTCATTTGTTATCGAATCGACTTAAAGCCAGATCGTCACATTGGCCGCTCTTCTCTCTGAAACGGTTGTACTTATCGTCTGAAAGCTATGTCGCGTGCTGCGGTTTGCGGAGACACTAAAAGCACCATAGTAGAACACAGATGAAGCTTCTAAGATGATGTAATAGCCAGTAAGAATTAGTACAATACCGGTTTTAGGTATCGATTATTGACTTTTTAGCTGGCTTTGGAGCCTTGGACATGAGCTAGGACCTTAAGATTCTGCACGAAAGGAGGACTAGCAGCTGACTTGCCTGGGAGAATATGAAAAGTGTTTATATGTAGTAAAAACCTGAGAAATCCTTCCATTTCGTCATTTGTTATCGAATCGACCTAAAGCCAAATCGTGACATTGGCCGCTCTTTTCTCTGAAACGGTTGTACTTATCGTCTGCAAAGCTATGTCTCGTGCTGCGGCATGTGGAGACACTAAAAGCACCATAGTGGAACACAGATGAAGCTTCTAAGTTAATGTAATAGCCAGTAAGAAGTAGTACAACTCAAGTTTTAGGTATCGATTATTGACTTTTTAGCTGGCTTTGGTGCCTTCGACATGAGCTAGGACCTTAAGATTCTGCATGAAAGGAGGACTAGCAGCCGAGTTGCACGGGAGAGTGTGAAAAGTGTTCATATGTAGTAAAAACCCGAGAAATATGTACGTTTTCGTCATTGGTTATCGAATCGTCTTAAAGCCAGATCGTCACATTGGCCGCTCTTCTCTCTGAAACGGTAGTACTTATCGTCTGCAAAGCTATGTTGAGTGCTGCGGTATGTGGAGACACTAAAAGCACCATAGTAGAACACAGATGAAGCTTCTAAGTTGATGTAATAGCCAGTAAGAGGTAGTACAATTCAAGTTTTAGGTATCGATTATTGACTTTTTATCTGGCTTTCGTGCCTTGGACATGAGCTAGGACCTTAAGATTCTGCATGAAAAGAGGACTAGCAGCTGACTTGCCTGGGAGAATATGAAAAGTGTTCATTTGTAGTAAAAACCTGAGAAATCCTTCCGTTTTCGTCATTTGTTATCGAATCGACCTAAAGCCAGATCGTGACATTGGCCGCTCTTCTCTCTGAAACGGTTGTACTTATCGTCTGCAAAGCTATGTCTCGTGCTGCGGTACGTGGAGACACTAAAAGCACCATAGTGGAACACAGATGAAGCTTCTAAGTTGATGTAATAGCCAGTAAGAAGTAATACAACTCAAGTTTTAGGTATCGATTATTGACTTTTTAGCTGGCTTTGGTGCCTTGGACATGAGCTAGGACCTTAAGATTCTGCATGAAAGGAGGACTAGCAGCCGAGCTGCACGGGAGGATGTGAAAAGTGTTCATATGTAGTAAAAACCTGAGAAATCCGTCCGTTTTCGTCATTTGTTATCGAACCGACTTAAAGCCAGATCGTCACATTGGCCGCTCTTCTCTCTGAAACGGTTGTACTTATCGTCTGCAAAGCTATGTCGCATGCTGTGGTATGCAGCGACACTAAAATCACCATAGTAGGACACAGATGAAGCTTCTAAGTTGATGTAATAGCCAGTAAGAAGTGGTACAATTCAAGTTTTAGGTATCGATTATTGACTTTTTAGCTGGCTTTGGTGCCTTGGACATGAGCTAGGACCTTACGAATCTGCATGAGAGGAGGACTAGCAGAAAAGTTGCACCGGAGAATGTGAAATGTGTTAATATGTAGTATTAACATGAGAAATCCGTCCGTTTTCGTCTTTTGTTATCGAATCGACTTAAAGCCAGAGCGTCACATTGTCCGCCCTTCTCTCTGAAACGGTTGTACTTATCTTCTGCAAAGCTATATCGTGTGCTGCGGTATGCGGAGACACTAAAAATACCATAGTAGAACACGGATGAAGCTTCTAAGTTGATGTAATAGCCAGTAAGAAGTAGTACAATTCAAGTTTTAGGCATCGATTATTGACTTTTAGCTGGCTTTGGTGCCTTGGACATGAGCTAGGACCTTAAGATTCTGTATGAAAGGAGGACTAGCAGCAGAGTTGCACGGGAGAATGTGAAAAGTGTTCATATGTAGTAAAAACATGAGAAATCCGTCCGTTTTCGTCATTTGTTATCGCATCGACTTAAAGCCAGATCGTCACATTGGAAGCTCTTCTCTCTGAAACGGTTGTACTTATCGTCTGCAAAGCGATGTCGCGTGCTGCGGTATGTGGAGACACTAAAAGCACCATAGTAGAACACAGATGAAGCTTCTAAGTTGATGTAATAGCTAGTAAGAAGTAGTACAATTTAAATTTTAGATATCGATTATTGACTTTTTAGCTGGCTTTGGTGCCTTGGACATGAGCTAGGACCTTAAGAATCTGCATGAAAGGAGGGCTAGCAGCCGAGTTGCATGGGAGAATGTGAAAAGTGTTCATATGTAGTAAAAACCTGACAAACCCGTCCGTTTTCGTCATTTGTTATCGAATCGACTTAAAGCCAGATCGTCACATTGGCCGCTCTTCTCTCTGAAACGGTTGTACTTATCGTCTGAAAGCTATGTCGCGTGCTGCGGTTTGCGGAGACACTAAAAGCACCATAGGAGAACACAGATTAAGCTTCTAAGATGATGTAATAGCCAGTAAGAATTAGTACAATACCAGTTTTAGGTATCGATTATTGACTTTTTAGCTGGCTTTGGAGCCTTGCACATGAGCTAGGACCTTATGATTCTGCATGAAAGGAGGGCTAGCAGCTGAGTTGCACGGGAGAATGTGAAAAGTGTTCATATGTAGTAAAAACCTGAGAAATCCGTCCGTTTTCGTCGTTTGTTATCGAATCGACTTAAAGCCTGATCGTCACATTGGGCGCCCTTCTCTCTGAAACGGTTGCACTTATCGTCTGCAAAGCTATGTCGCGTGCTGCAGTACGCGGAGACACTAAAAGCAGCATAGTAGAACACAGATGAAGCTTCTAAGTTGATGTAATAGCTAGTAAGAATTAGTACAATTGAAATTTTAGATATCGATTATTGACTTTTTAGCTGGCTTTGGTGCCTTGGACATGAGCTAGGACCTTAAGATTCTGCACGAAAGGAGGACTAGCAGCCGAGTTGCATAGGAGAATGTGAAAAGTGTTCATATGTAGTAAAAACCCAAGAAATCCGTACGTTTTCGTCATTGGTTATCGAATCGTCTTAAAGATAGGTCGTCACATTGGCCGCTCTTCTCTCTGAAACGGTTGTACTTATCGTCTGCAAAGCTAGGTCGAGTGCTGCGGAATGTCGAGACACTAAAAGCACCATAGTAGAACACAGATGAAGCTTCTAAGTTGATGTAATAGCCAGTAAGAGGTAGTACAATTCAAGTTTTAGGTATCGATTATTGACTTTTTAGCTGGCTTTCGTGCCTTGGACATGAGCTAGGACCTTAAGATTCTGCACGAAAGGAGGACTAGCAGCAGAGTTGCACGGGAGAATATGAAAAGTGTTTATATGTAGTAAAAACCTGAGAAATCCTTCCGTTTTCGTCATTTGTTATCGAATCGACCTAAAGCCAGATCGTGACATTGGCCGCTCTTCTCTCTGAAACGGTTGTACTTATCGTCTGCAAAGCTATGTCTCGTGCTGCGGCATGTGGAGACACTAAAAGCACCATAGTGGAACACAGATGAAGCTTCTAAGTTAATGTAATAGCCAGTAAGAAGTAGTACAACTCAAGTTTTAGGTATCGATTATTGACTTTTTAGCTGGCTTTGGTGCCTTGGACATGAGCTAGGACCTTAAGATTCGGCATGAAAGGAGGACTAGCAGCCGAGCTGCATGGGAGAATGTGAAAAGTGTTCATATGTAGTAAAAACCTGAGAAATCCGTCCGTTTTCGTCATTTGTTATCGAATCGACTTAAAGCCAGATCGTCACATTGGCCGCTCTTCTCTCTGAAACGGTTGTACTTATCGTCTGCAAAGCTATGTCGCATGCTGTGGTATGCGGAGACACTAAAATCACCATAGTAGGACACGGATGAAGCTTCTAAGTTGATGTAATAGCCAGTAAGAAGTGGTACAATTCAAGTTTTAGGTATCGATGATTGACTTTTAGCTGCCTTTGGTGCCTTGGACATGAGCTAGGACCTTACGAATCTGCATGAGAGGAGGACTAGCAGAAAAGTTGCACGGGAGAATGTGAAATGTGTTAATATGTAGTATTAACCTGAGAAATCCGTCCGTTTTCGTCTTTTCTTATCGAATCGACTTAAAGCCAGAGCGTCACATTGTCCGCCCTTCTCTCTGAAACGGTTGTACTTATCTTCTGCAAAGCTATGTCGTGTGCTGCGGTATGCGGAGACACTAAAAATACCATAGTAGAACACGGATGAAGCTTCTAAGTTGATGTAATAGCCAGTAAGAAGTAGTACAATTCAAGTTTTAGCCATCGATTATTGACTTTTAGCTGGCTTTGGTGCCTTGGAGAGGAGCTAGGACCTTAAGAATCTGCATGAAAGGAGGACTAGCAGCCGAGATGCACGGGAGAATGTGAAAAGTGTTCATATGTAGTAAAAACCTGAGAAACCCGTCCGTTTTCGTCATTTGTTATCGAATCGACTTAAAGCCAGATCGTCACATTGGCCGCTCTTCTCTCTGAAACGGTTGTACTTATCGTCTGAAAGCTATGTCGCGTGCTGCGGTTTGCGGAGACACTAAAAGCACCATAGTAGAACACAGATGAAGCTTCTAAGATGATGTAATAGCCAGTAAGAATTAGTACAATACCAGTGTTAGGTATCGATTATTGACTTTTTAGCTGGCTTTGGAGCCTTGCACATGAGCTAGGACCTTATGATTCTGCATGATAGGAGGGCTAGCAGCTGAGTTGCACGGGAGAATGTGAAACGTGTTCATATGTAGTAAAAACCTGAGAAATCCGTCCGTTTTCGTCATTTGTTATCGAATCGACTTAAAGCCTGATCGTCACATTGGGCGCCCTTCTCTCTGAAACGGTTGCACTTATCGTCTGCAAAGCTATGTCGCGTGCTGCAGTACGCGGAGACACTAAAAGCAGCATAGTAGAACACAGATGAAGCTTCTAAGTTAATGTAATAGCTAGTAAGAAGTAGTACAATTGAAATTTTAGATATCGATTATTGACTTTTTAGCTGGCTTTGGTGCCTTGGACATGAGCTACGACCTTAAGATTCTGCATGAAAGGAGGACTAGCAGCCGAGTTGCATGGGAGAATGTGAAAAGTGTTCATATGTAGTAAAAACCCAAGAAATCCGTACGTTTTCGTCATTGGTTATCGAATCGTCTTAAAGCCAGGTCGTCACATTGGCCGCTCCTCTCTCTGAAACGGTTGTACTTATCGTCTGCAAAGCTAGGTCGAGTGCTGCGGTATGTCGAGACACTAAAAGCACCATAGTAGAACACAGATGAAGCTTCTAAGTTGATGTAATAGCCAGTAAGAGGTAGTACAATTCAAGTTTTAGGTATCGATTATTGACTTTTTATCTGGCTTTCGTGCCTTGGACATGAGCTAGGACCTTAAGATTCTGCATGAAAAGAGGACTAGCAGCTGACGTGCCTGGGAGAATATGAAAAGTGTTCATTTGTAGTAAAAACCTGAGAAATCCTTCCGTTTTCGTCATTTGTTATCGAATCGACATAAAGCCAGATCGTGACATTGGCCGCTCTTCTCTCTGAAACGGTTGTACTTATCGTCTGCAAAGCTATGTCTCGTGCTGCGGTACGTGGAGACACTAAAAGCACCATAGTGGAACACAGATGAAGCTTCTAAGTTGATGTAATAGCCAGTAAGAAGTAATACAACTCAAGTTTTAGGTATCGATTATTGACTTTTTAGCTGGCTTTGGTGCCTTGGACATGAGCTAGGACCTTAAGATTCTGCATGAAAGGAGGACTAGCAGCCGAGATGCACGGGAGGATGTGAAAAGTGTTCATATGTAGTAAAAACCTGAGAAATCCGTCCGTTTTCGTCATTTGTTATCGAACCGACTTAAAGCCAGATCGTCACATTGGCCGCTCTTCTCTCTGAAACGGTTGTACTTATCGTCTGCAAAGCTATGTCGCATGCTGTGGTATGCAGAGACACTAAAATCACCATAGTAGGACACAGATGAAGCTTCTAAGTTGATGTAATAGCCAGTAAGAAGTGGTACAATTCAAGTTTTAGGTATCGACTATTGACTTTTTAGCTGGCTTTGGTGCCTTGGACATGAGCTAGGACCTTACGAATCTGCATGAGAGGAGGACTAGCAGAAAAGTTGCACGGGAGAATGTGAAATGTGTTAATATGTAGTATTAACCTGAGAAATCCGTCCGTTTTCGTCTTTTGTTATCGAATCGACTTAAAGCCAGAGCGTCACATTGTCCGCCCTTCTCTCTGAAACGGTTGTACTTATCTTCTGCAAAGGTATGTCGTGTGCTGCGGTATGCGGAGACACTAAAAATACCATAGTAGAACACGGATGAAGCTTCTAAGTTGATGTAATAGCCAGTAAGAAGTTGTACAATTCAAGTTTTAGGCATCGATTATTGACTTTTAGCTGGCTTTGGTGCCTTGGACATGAGCTAGGACCTTAAGATTCTGTATGAAAGGAGGACTAGCAGCAGAGTTGCACGGGAGAATGTGAAAAGTGTTCATATGTAGTAAAAACCTGAGAAATCCGTCCGTTTTCGTCATTTGTTATCGCATCGACTTAAAGCCAGATCGTCACATTGGAAGCTCTTCTCTCTGAAACGGTTGTACTTATCGTCTGCAAAGCGATGTCGCGTGCTGCGGTATGTGGAGACACTAAAAGCACCATAGTAGAACACAGATGAAGCTTCTAAGTTGATGTAATAGCTAGTAAGAAGTAGTACAATTTAAATTTTAGATATCGATTATTGACTTTTTAGCTGGCTTTGGTGCCTTTGACATGAGCTAGGACCTTAAGAATCTGCATGAAAGGAGGACTAGCAGCCGAGTTGCACGGGAGAATGTGAAAAGTGTTCATATGTAGTAAAAACCTGAGAAACCCGTCCGTTTTCGTCATTTGTTATCGAATCGACTTAAAGCCAGATCGTCACATTGGCCGCTCTTCTCTCTGAAACGGTTGTACTTATCGTCTGAAAGCTATGTCACGTGCTGCGGTTTGCGGAGACACTAAAAGCACCATAGTAGAACACATATGAAGCTTCTAAGATGATGTAATAGCCAGTAAGAATTAGTACAATACCAGTTTATATATCGATTATTGACTTTTTAGCTGGCTTTGGAGCCTTGCACATGAGCTAGGACCTTAAGATTCTGCATGAAAGGAGGGCTAGCAGCTGAGTTGCACGGGAGAATGTGAAAAGTGTTCATATGTAGTAAAAACCTGAGAAATCCGTCCGTTTTCGTCCTTTCTTATCGAATCGACTTAAAGCCTGATCGTCACATTGGGCGCCCTTAACTCTGAAACGGTTGCACTTATCGTCTGCAAAGCTATGTCGCGTGCTGCAGTACGCGGAGACACTAAAAGCAGCATAGTAGAACACAGATGAAGCTTCTAAGTTGATGTAATAGCTAGTAAGAAGTAGTACAATTGAAATTTTAGATATCGATTATTGACTTTTTAGCTGGCTTTGGTGCCTTGGACATGAGCTAGGACCTTAAGATTCTGCATGAAAGGAGGATTAGCAGCCGAGTTGCACGGGAGAATGTGAAAAGTGTTCATATGTAGTAAAAACCCAAGAAATCCGTACGTTTTCGTCATTGGTTATCGAATCGTCTTAAAGCCAGGTCGTCACATTGGCCGCTCTTCTCTCTGAAACGGTTGTACTTATCGTCTGCAAAGCTAGGTCGAGTGCTGCGGTATGTCGAGACACTAAAAGCACCATAGTAGAACACAGATGAAGCTTCTAAGTTGATGTAATAGCCAGTAAGAGGTAGTACAATTCAAGTTTTAGGTATCGATTATTGACTTTTTAGCTGGCTTTCGTGCCTTGGACATGAGCTAGGACCTTAAGATTCTGCACGAAAGGAGGACTAGCAGCTGACTTGCCTGGGAGAATATGAAAAGTGTTTATATGTAGTAAAAACCTGAGAAATCCTTCCGTTTTCGTCATTTGTTATCGAATCGACCTAAAGCCAGATCGTGACATTGGCCGCTCTTCTCTCTGAAACGGTTGTACTTATCGTCTGCAAAGCTATGTCTCGTGCTGCGGCATGTGGAGACACTAAAAGCACCATAGTGGAACACAGATGAAGCTTCTAAGTTAATGTAATAGCCAGTAAGAAGTAGTACAACTCAAGTTTTAGGTATCGATTATTGACTTTTTAGCTGGCTTTGGAGCCTTGGACATGAGCTAGGACCTTAAGATTCGGCATGAAAGGAGGACTAGCAGCCGAGATGCATGGGAGAATGTGAAAAGTGTTCATATGTAGTAAAAACCTGAGAAATCCGTCTGTTTTCGTCATTTGTTATCGAATCGACTTAAAGCCAGATCGTCACATTGGCCGCTCTTCTCTCTGAAACGGTTGTACTTATCGTCTGCAAAGCTATGTCACATGCTGTGGTATGCGGAGACACTAAAATCACCATAGTAGGACACAGATGAAGCTTCTAAGTTGATGTAATAGCCAGTAAGATGTGGTACAATTCAAGTTTTAGATATCGATTATTGACTTTTTAGCTGGCTTTGGTGCCTTGGACATGAGCTAGGACCTTAAGAATCTGCATGAAAGGAGGACTAGCAGCCGAGTTGCACGGGAGAATGTGAAAAGTGTTCATATGTAGTAAAAAACTGAGAAACCCGTCCGTTTTCGTCATTTGTTATCGAATCGACTTAAAGCCAGATCGTCACATTGGCCGCTCTTCTCTCTGAAACGGTTGTACTTATCGTCTGCAAAGCTATGTCACATGCTGTGGTATGCGGAGACACTAAAATCACCATAGTAGGACACAGATGAAGCTTCTAAGTTGATGTAATAGCCAGTAAGAAGTGGTACAATTCAAGTTTTAGATATCGATTATTGACTTTTTAGCTGGCTTTGGTGCCTTGAACATGAGCTAGGACCTTAAGATTCTGCATGAAAGGAGGACTAGCAGCCGAGATGCACGGGAGGATGTGAAAAGTGTTCATATGTAGTAAAAACCTGAGAAATCCGTCCGTTTTCGTCATTTGTTATCGAACCGACTTAAAGCCAGATCGTCACATTGGCCGCTCTTCTCTCTGAAACGGTTGTACTTATCATCTGCAAAGCTATGTCGCATGCTGTGGTATGCAGAGACACTAAAATCACCATAGTAGGACACAGATGAAGCTTCTAAGTTGATGTAATAGCCAGTAAGAAGTGGTACAATTCAAGTTTTAGGTATCGACTATTGACTTTTTAGCTGGCTTTGGTGCCTTGGACATGAGCTAGGACCTTACGAATCTGCATGAGAGGAGGACTAGCAGAAAAGTTGCACGGGAGAATGTGAAATGTGTTAATATGTAGTATTAACCTGAGAAATCCGTCCGTTTTCGTCTTTTGTTATCGAATCGACTTAAAGCCAGAGCGTCACATTGTCCGCCCTTCTCTCTGAAACGGTTGTACTTATCTTCTGCAAAGCTATGTCGTGTGCTGCGGTATGCGGAGACACAAAAAATACCATAGTAGAACACGGATGAAGCTTCTAAGTTGATGTAATAGCCAGTAAGAAGTTGTACAATTCAAGTTTTAGGCATCGATTATTGACTTTTAGCTGGCTTTGGTGCCTTGGACATGAGCTAGGACCTTAAGATTCTGTATGAAAGGAGGACTAGCAGCAGAGTTGCACGGGAGAATGTGAAAAGTGTTCATATGTAGTAAAAACACGAGAAATCCGTCCGTTTTCGTCATTTGTTATCGCATCGACTTAAAGCCAGATCGTCACATTGGAAGCTCTTCTCTCTGAAACGGTTGTACTTATCGTCTGCAAAGCGATGTCGCGTGCTGCGGTATGTGGAGACACTAAAAGCACCATAGTAGAACACAGATGAAGCTTCTAAGTTGATGTAATAGCTAGTAAGAAGTAGTACAATTTAAATTTTAGATATCGATTATTGACTTTTTAGCTGGCTTTGGTGCCTTGGACATGAGCTAGGACCTTAAGAATCTGCATGAAAGGAGGACTAGCAGCCGAGTTGCACGGGAGAATGTGAAAAGTGTTCATATGTAGTAAAAACCTGAGAAACCCGTCCGTTTTCGTCATTTGTTATCGAATCGACTTAAAGCCAGATCGTCACATTGGCCGCTCTTCTCTCTGAAACGGTTGTACTTATCGTCTGAAAGCTATGTCGCGTGCTGCGGTTTGCGGAGACACTAAAAGCACCATAGTAGAACACAGATGAAGCTTCTAAGATGATGTAATAGCCAGTAAGAATTAGTACAATACCAGTTTATATATCGATTATTGACTTTTTAGCTGGCTTTGGAGCCTTGCACATGAGCTAGGACCTTAAGATTCTGCATGAAAGGATGGCTAGCAGCTGAGTTGCACGGGAGAATGTGAAAAGTGTTCATATGTAGTAAAAACCTGAGAAATCCGTACGTTTTCGTCGTTTGTTATCGAATCGACTTAAAGCCTGATCGTCACATTGGGTGCCCTTAACTCTGAAACGGTTGCAATTATCGTCTGCAAAGCTATGTCGCGTCCTGCAGTACGTGGAGACACTAAAAGCAGCATAGTAGAACACAGATGAAGCTTCTAAGTTGATGTAATAGCTAGTAAGAAGTAGTACAATTGAAATTTTAGATATCGATTATTGACTTTTTAGCTGGCTTTGGTGCCTTGGACATGAGCTAGGACCTTAAGATTCTGCATGAAAGGAGGATTAGCAGCCGAGTTGCACGGGAGAATGTGAAAAGTGTTCATATGTAGTAAAAACCCAAGAAATCCGTACGTTTTCGTCATTGGTTATCGAATCGTCTTAAAGCCAGGTCGTCACATTGGCCGCTCTTCTCTCTGAAACGGTTGTACTTATCGTCTGCAAAGTTAGGTCGAGTGCTGCGGTATGTCGAGACACTAAAAGCACCATAGTAGAACACAGATGAAGCTTCTAAGTTGATGTAATAGCCAGTAAGAGGTAGTACAATTCAAGTTTTAGGTATCGATTATTGACTTTTTAGCTGGCTTTCGTGCCTTGGACATGAGCTAGGACCTTAAGATTCTGCACGAAAGGAGGACTAGCAGCTGACTTGCCTGGGAGAATATGAAAAGTGTTTATATGTAGTAAAAACCTGAGAAATCCTTCCGTTTTCGTCATTTGTTATCGAATCGACCTAAAGCCAGATCGTGACATTGGCCGCTCTTCTCTCTGAAACGGTTGTACTTATCGTCTGCAAAGCTATGTCTCGTGCTGCGGCATGTGGAGACACTAAAAGCACCATAGTGGAACACAGATGAAGCTTCTAAGTTAATGTAATAGCCAGTAAGAAGTAGTACAACTCAAGTTTTAGGTATCGATTATTGACTTTTTAGCTGGCTTTGGTGCCTTGGACATGAGCTAGGACCTTAAGATTCGGCATGAAAGGAGGACTAGCAGCCGAGCTGCACGGGAGAATGTGAAAAGTGTTCATATGTAGTAAAAACCTGAGAAATCCGTCTGTTTTCGTCATTTGTTATCGAATCGACTTAAAGCCAGATCGTCACATTGGCCGCTCTTCTCTCTGAAACGGTTGTACTTATCGTCTGCAAAGCTATGTCACATGCTGTGGTATGCGGAGACACTAAAATCACCATAGTAGGACACAGATGAAGCTTCTAAGTTGATGTAATAGCCAGTAAGAAGTGGTACAATTCAAGTTTTAGATATCGATTATTGACTTTTTAGCTGGCTTTGGTGCATTGGACATGAGCTAGGACCTTAAGAATCTGCATGAAAGGAGGACTAGCAGCCGAGTTGCACGGGAGAATGTGAAAAGTGTTCATATGTAGTAAAAAACTGAGAAACCCGTCCGTTTTCGTCATTTGTTATCGAATCGACTTAAAGCCAGATCGTCACATTGGCCGCTCTTCTCTCTGAAACGGTTGTACTTATCGTCTGCAAAGCTATGTCACATGCTGTGGTATGCGGAGACACTAAAATCACCATAGTAGGACACAGATGAAGCTTCTAAGTTGATGTAATAGCCAGTAAGAAGTGGTACAATTCAAGTTTTAGATATCGATTATTGACTTTTTAGCTGGCTTTGGTGCCTTGAACATGAGCTAGGACCTTAAGATTCTGCATGAAAGGAGGACTAGCAGCCGAGATGCACGGGAGGATGTGAAAAGTGTTCATATGTAGTAAAAACCTGAGAAATCCGTCCGTTTTCGTCATTTGTTATCGAACCGACTTAAAGCCAGATCGTCACATTGGCCGCTCTTCTCTCTGAAACGGTTGTACTTATCGTCTGCAAAGCTATGTCGCATGCTGTGGTATGCAGAGACACTAAAATCACCATAGTAGGACACAGATGAAGCTTCTAAGTTGATGTAATAGCCAGTAAGAAGTGGTACAATTCAAGTTTTAGGTATCGACTATTGACTTTTTAGCTGGCTTTGGTGCCTTGGACATGAGCTAGGACCTTACGAATCTGCATGAGAGGAGGACTAGCAGAAAGGTTGCACGGGAGAATGTGAAATGTGTTAATATGTAGTATTAACCTGAGAAATCCGTCCGTTTTCGTCTTTTGTTATCGAATCGACTTAAAGCCAGAGCGTCACATTGTCCGCCCTTCTCTCTGAAACGGTTGTACTTATCTTCTGCAAAGCTATGTCGTGTGCTGCAGTATGCGGAGACACTAAAAATACCATAGTAGAACACGGATGAAGCTTCTAAGTTGATGTAATAGCCAGTAAGAAGTTGTACAATTCAAGTTTTAGGCATCGATTATTGACTTTTAGCTGGCTTTGGTGCCTTGGACATGAGCTAGGACCTTAAGATTCTGTATGAAAGGAGGACTAGCATCAGAGTTGCACGGGAGAATGTGAAAAGTGTTCATATGTAGTAAAAACATGAGAAATCCGTCCGTTTTCGTCATTTGTTATCGCATCGACTTAAAGCCAGATCGTCACATTGGAAGCTCTTCACTCTGAAACGGTTGTACTTATCGTCTGCAAAGCTAGGTCGAGTGCTGCGGTATGTCGAGACACTAAAAGCACCATAGTAGAACACAGATGAAGCTTCTAAGTTGATGTAATAGCCAGTAAGAGGTAGTACAATTCAAGTTTTAAGTATCGATTATTGACTTTTTAGCTGGCTTTCGTGCCTTGGACATGAGCTAGGACCTTAAGATTCTGCACGAAAGGAGGATTAGCAGCAGACTTGCCTGGGAGAATATGAAAAGTGTTTATATGTAGTAAAAACCTGAGAAATCCTTCCGTTTTCGTCATTTGTTATCGAATCGACCTAAAGCCAGATCGTGACATTGGCCGCTCTTCTCTCTGAAACGGTTGTACTTATCGTCTGCAAAGCTATGTCTCGTGCTGCGGTACGTGGAGACACTAAAAGCACCATAGTGGAACACAGATGAAGCTTCTAAGTTGATGTAATAGCCAGTAAGAAGTAATACAACTCAAGTTTTAGGTATCGATTATTGACTTTTTAGCTGGCTTTGGTGCCTTGGACATGAGCTAGGACCTTAAGATTCTGCATGAAAGGAGGACTAGCAGCCGAGATGCACGGGAGGATGTGAAAAGTGTTCATATGTAGTAAAAACCTGAGAAATCCGTCCGTTTTCGTCATTTGTTATCGAACCGACTTAAAGCCAGATCGTCACATTGGCCGCTCTTCTCTCTGAAACGGTTGTACTTATCGTCTGCAAAGCTATGTCGCATGCTGTGGTATGCAGAGACACTAAAATCACCATAGTAGGACACAGATGAAGCTTCTAAGTTGATGTAATAGCCAGTAAGAAGTGGTACAATTCAAGTTTTAGGTATCGACTATTGACTTTTTAGCTGGCTTTGGTGCCTTGGACATGAGCTAGGACCTTACGAATCTGCATGAGAGGAGGACTAGCAGAAAAGTTGCACGGGAGAATGTGAAATGTGTTAATATGTAGTATTTACCTGAGAAATCCGTCCGTTTTCGTCTTTTGTTATCGAATCGACTTAAAGACAGAGCGTCACATTGGCCGCCCTTCTCTCTGAAACGGTTGTACTTATCTTCTGCAAAGCTATGTCGTGTGCTGCGGTATGCGGAGACACTAAAAATACCATAGTAGATCACGGATGAAGCTTCTAAGTTGATGTAATAGCCAGTAAGAAGTTGTACAATTCAAGTTTTAGGCATCGATTATTGACTTTTAGCTGGCTTTGGTGCCTTGGACATGAGCTAGGACCTTAAGATTCTGTATGAAAGGAGGACTAGCAGCAGAGTTGCACGGGAGGATGTGAAAAGTGTTCATATGTAGTAAAAACCTGAGAAATCCGTCCGTTTTCGTCATTTGTTATCGAACCGACTTAAAGCCAGATCGTCATATTGGAAGCTCTTCTCTCTGAAACGGTTGTACTTATCGTCTGCAAAGCGATGTCGCGTGCTGCGGTATGTGGAGACACTAAAAATACCATAGTAGATCACGGATGAAGCTTCTAAGTTGATGTAATAGCCAGTAAGAAGTTGTACAATTCAAGTTTTAGGCATCGATTATTGACTTTTAGCTGGCTTTGGTGCCTTGGACATGAGCTAGGACCTTAAGATTCTGTATGAAAGGAGGACTAGCAGCAGAGTTGCACAGGAAAATGTGAAAAGTGTTCATATGTAGTAAAAACATGAGAAATCCGTCCGTTTTCGTCATTTGTTATCGCATCGACTTAAAGCCAGATCGTCACATTGGAAGCTCTTCTCTCTGAAACGGTTGTACTTATCGTCTGCAAAGCGATGTCGCGTGCTGCGGTATGTGGAGACACTAAAAGCACCATAGTAGAACACAGATGAAGCTTCTAAGTTGATGTAATAGCTAGTAAGAAGTAGTACAATTTAAATTTTAGATATCGATTATTGACTTTTTAGCTGGCTTTGGTGCCTTGGACATGAGCTAGGACCTTACGAATCTGCATGAGAGGAGGACTAGCAGAAAAGTTGCACGGGAGAATGTGAAATGTGTTAATATGTAGTATTAACCTGAGAAATCCGTCCGTTTTCGTCTTTTCTTATCGAATCGACTTAAAGCCAGATCGTCACATTGGCCGCTCTTCTCTCTGAAACGGTTGTACTTATCGTCTGAAAGCTATGTCGCGTGCTGCGGTTTGCGGAGACACTAAAAGCACCATAGTAGAACACAGATGAAGCTTCTAAGATGATGTAATAGCCAGTAAGAATTAGTACAATACCAGTTTTAGGTATCGATTATTGACTTTTTAGCTGGCTTTGGAGCCTTGCACATGAGCTAGGACCTTATGATTCTGCATGATAGGAGGGCTAGCAGCTGAGTTGCACGGGAGAATGTGAAACGTGTTCATATGTAGTAAAAACCTGAGAAATCCGTCCGTTTTCGTCGTTTGTTATCGAATCGACTTAAAGCCTGGTCGTCACATTGGGCGCCCTTCTCTCTGAAACGGTTGCACTTATCGTCTGCAAAGCTATGTCGCGTGCTGCAGTACGCGGAGACACTAAAAGCAGCATAGTAGAACACAGATGAAGCTTCTAAGTTGATGTAATAGCTAGTAAGAAGTAGTACAATTCAAGTTTTAGGTATCGATTATTGACTTTTTAGCTGGCTTTCGTGCCTTGGACATGAGCTAGGACCTTAAGATTCTGCACGAAAGGAGGACTAGCAGCTGACTTGCCTGGGAGAAAATGAAAAGTGTTTATATGTAGTAAAAACCTGAGAAATCCTTCCGTTTTCGTCATTTGTTATCGAATCGACCTAAAGCCAGATCGTGACATTGGCCGCTCTTCTCTCTGAAACGGTTGTACTTATCGTCTGCAAAGCTATGTCTCGTGCTGCGGCATGTGGAGACACTAAAAGCACCATAGTGGAACACAGATGAAGCTTCTAAGTTAATGTAATAGCCAGTAATAAGTAGTACAACTCAAGTTTTAGGTATCGATTATTGGCTTTTTAGCTGGCTTTGGTGCCTTGGACATGAGCTCGGACCTTAAGATTCGCCATGAAAGGAGGACTAGCAGCCGAGTTGCACGGGAGAATGTAAAAAGTGTTCATATGTAGTAAAAACCCGAGAAATATGTACGTTTTCGTCATTGGTTATCGAATCGTCTTAAAGCCAGATCGTCACATTGGCCGCTCTTCTCTCTGAAACGGTAGTACTTATCGTCTGCAAAGCTATGTCGAGTGCTGCGGTATGTGGAGACACTAAAAGCACCATAGTAGAACACAGATGAAGCTTCTACGTTGATGTAATAGCCAGTAAGAGGTAGTACAATTCAAGTTTTAGGTATCGATTATTGACTTTTTATCTGGCTTTCGTGCCTTGGACATGAGCTAGGACCTTAAGATTCTGCATGAAAAGAGGACTAGCAGCTGACTTGCCTGGGAGAATATGAAAAGTGTTCATTTGTAGTAAAAACCTGAGAAATCCTTCCGTTTTCGTCATTTGTTATCGAATCGACATAAAGCCAGATCGTGACATTGGCCGCTCTTCTCTCTGAAACGGTTGTACTTATCGTCTGCAAAGCTATGTCTCGTGCTGCGGTACGTGGAGACACTAAAAGCACCATAGTGGAACACAGATGAAGCTTCTAAGTTGATGTAATAGCCAGTAAGAAGTAATACAACTCAAGTTTTAGGTATCGATTATTGACTTTTTAGCTGGCTTTGGTGCCTTGGACATGAGCTAGGACCTTAAGATTCTGCATGAAAGGAGGACTAGCAGCCGAGATGCACGGGAGGATGTGAAAAGTGTTCATATGTAGTAAAAACCTGAGAAATCCGTCCGTTTTCGTCATTTGTTATCGAACCGACTTAAAGCCAGATCGTCACATTGGCCGCTCTTCTCTCTGAAACGGTTGTACTTATCGTCTGCAAAGCTATGTCGCATGCTGTGGTATGCAGAGACACTAAAATCACCATAGTAGGACACAGATGAAGCTTCTAAGTTGATGTAATAGCCAGTAAGAAGTGGTACAATTCAAGTTTTAGGTATCGACTATTGACTTTTTAGCTGGCTTTGGTGCCTTGGACATGAGCTAGGACCTTACGAATCTGCATGAGAGGAGGACTAGCAGAAAAGTTGCACGGGAGAATGTGAAATGTGTTAATATGTAGTATTAACCTGAGAAATCCGTCCGTTTTCGTCATTTGTTATCGAATCGACTTAAAGCCAGATCGTCACATTGGAAGCTCTTCTCTCTGAAACGGTTGTACTTATCGTCTGCAAAGCGATGTCGCCTGCTGCGGTATGTGGAGACACTAAAAGCACCATAGTAGATTACAGATGAAGCTTCTAAGTTGATGTAATAGCTAGTAAGAAGTAGTACAATTTAAATTTTAGATATCGATTATTGACTTTTTAGCTGGGTTTGGTGCCTTGGACATGAGCTAGGACCTTAAGAATCTGCATGAAAGGAGGACTAGCAGCCGAGTTGCACGGGAGAATGTGAAAAGTGTTCATATGTAGTAAAAACCTGAGAAACCCGTCCGTTTTCGTCATTTGTTATCGAATCGACTTAAAGCCAGATCGTCACATTGGCCGCTCTTCTCTCTGAAACGGTTGTACTTATCGTCTGAAAGCTATGTCGCGTGCTGCGGTTTGCGGAGACACTAAAAGCACCATAGTAGAACACAGATGAAGCTTCTAAGATGATGTAATAGCCAGTAAGAATTAGTACAATACCAGTTTATATATCGATTATTGACTTTTTAGCTGGCTTTGGAGCCTTGCACATGAGCTAGGACCTTAAGATTCTGCATGAAAGGAGGGCTAGCAGCTGAGTTGCACGGGAGAATGTGAAAAGTGTTCATATGTAGTAAAAACCTGAGAAATCCGTCCGTTTTCGTCGTTTGTTATCGAATCGACTTAAAGCCTGATCGTCACATTGTGCGCCCTTAACTCTGAAACGGTTGCACTTATCGTCTGCAAAGCTATGTCGCGTGCTGCAGTACGCGGAGACACTAAAAGCAGCATAGTAGAACACAGATGAAGCTTCTAAGTTGATGTAATAGCTAGTAAGAAGTAGTACAATTGAAATTTTAGATATCGATTATTGACTTTTTAGCTGGCTTTGGTGCCTTGGACATGAGCTAGGACCTTAAGATTCTGCATGAAAGGAGGACTAGCAGCCGATGTTGCACGGGAGAATGTGAAAAGTGTTCATATGTAGTAAAAACCCAAGAAATCCGTACGTTTTCGTCATTGGTTATCGAATCGTCTTAAAGCCAGGTCGTCACATTGGCCGCTCTTCTCTCTGAAACGGTTGTACTTATTGTCTGCAAAGCTAGGTCGAGTGCTGCGGTATGTCGAGACACTAAAAGCACCATAGTAGAACACAGATGAAGCTTCTAAGTTGATGTAATAGCCAGTAAGAGGTAGTACAATTCAAGTTTTAGGTATCGATTATTGACTTTTTAGCTGGCTTTCGTGCCTTGGACATGAGCTAGGACCTTAAGATTCTGCACGAAAGGAGGACTAGCAGCTGACTTGCCTGGGAGAATATGAAAAGTGTTTATATGTAGTAAAAACCTGAGAAATCCTTCCGTTTTCGTCATTTGTTATCGAATCGACCTAAAGCCAGATCGTGACATTGGCCGCTCTTCTCTCTGAAACGGTTGTACTTATCGTCTGCAAAGCTATGTCTCGTGCTGCGGCATGTGGAGACACTAAAAGCACCATAGTGGAACACAGATGAAGCTTCTAAGTTAATGTAATAGCCAGTAAGAAGTAGTACAACTCAAGTTTTAGGTATCGATTATTGACTTTTTAGCTGGCTTTGGTGCCTTGGACATGAGCTAGGACCTTAAGATTCGGCATGAAAGGAGGACTAGCAGCCGAGCTGCACGGGAGAATGTGAAAAGTGTTCATATGTAGTAAAAACCTGAGAAATCCGTCTGTTTTCGTCATTTGTTATCGAATCGACTTAAAGCCAGATCGTCACATTGGCCGCTCTTCTCTCTGAAACGGTTGTACTTATCGTCTGCAAAGCTATGTCACATGCTGTGGTATGCGGAGACACTAAAATCACCATAGTAGGACACAGATGAAGCTTCTAAGTTGTTGTAATAGCCAGTAAGAAGTGGTACAATTCAAGTTTTAGATATCGATTATTGACTTTTTAGCTGGCTTTGGTGCCTTGGACATGAGCTAGGACCTTAAGAATCTGCATGAAAGGAGGACTAGCAGCCGAGTTGCACGGGAGAATGTGAAAAGTGTTCATATGTAGTAAAAAACTGAGAAACCCGTCAGTTTTCGTCATTTGTTATCGAATCGACTTAAAGCCAGATCGTCACATTGGCCGCTCTTCTCTCTGAAACGGTTGTACTTATCGCCTGAAAGCTATGTCGCGTTCTGCGGTTTGCGGAGACACTAAAAGCACCATAGTAGAACACAGATGAAGCTTCTAAGATGATGTAATAGCCAGTAAGAATTAGTACAATACCAGTTTTAGGTATCGATTATTGACTTTTTGGCTGGCTTTGGAGCCTTGCACATGAGCAAGGACCTTAAGATTCTGCATGAAAGGAGGGCTAGCAGCTGAGTTGCACGGGAGAATGTGAAACGTGTTCATATGTAGTAAAAACCTGAGAAATCCGTCCGTTTTCGTCGTTTGTTATCGAATCGACTTAAAGCCTGATCGTCACATTGGGCGCCCTTCTCTCTGAAACGGTTGCACTTATCGTCTGCAAAGCTATGTCGCGTGCTGCAGTACGCGGAGACACTAAAAGCAGCATAGTAGAACACAGATGAAGCTTCTAAGTTGATGTAATAGCTAGTAAGAAGTAGTACAATTGAAATTTTAGATATCGATTATTGACTTTTTAGCTGGCTTTGGTGCCTTGGACATGAGCTAGGACCTTAAGATTCTGCATGAAAGGAGGACTAGCAGCCGAGTTGCACGGCAGAATGTGAAAAGTGTTCATATGTAGGAAAAACCCAAGAAATCCGTACGTTTTCGTCATTGGTTATCGAATCGTCTTAAAGCCAGGTCGTCACATTGGCCGCTCTTCTCTCTGAAACGGTAGTACTTATCGTCTGCAAAGCTAGGTCGAGTGCTGCGGTATGTCGAGACACTAAAAGCACCATAGTAGAACACAGATGAAGCTTCTAAGTTGATGTAATAGCCAGTAAGAGGTAGTACAATTCAAGTTTTAGGTATCGATTATTGACTTTTTAGCTGGCTTTCGTGCCTTGGACATGAGATAGGACCTTAAGATTCTGCACGAAAGGAGGACTAGCAGCTGACTTGCCTGGGAGAATATGAAAAGTGTTTATATGTAGTAAAAACCTGAGAAATCCTTCCGTTTTCGTCATTTGTTATCGAATCGACCTAAAGCCAGATCGTGACATTTTCCGCTCTTCTCTCTGAAACGGTTGTACTTATCGTCTGCAAAGCTATGTCTCGTGCTGCGGCATGTGGAGACACTAAAAGCACCATAGTGGAACACAGATGAAGCTTCTAAGTTAATGTAATAGCCAGTAAGAAGTAGTACAACTCAAGTTTTAGGTATCGATTATTGACTTTTTGCTGGCTTTGGTGCCTTGGACATGAGCTAGGACCTTAAGATTCGGCATGAAAGGAGGACTAGCAGCCGAGCTGCACGGGAGAATGTGAAAAGTGTTCATATGTAGTAAAAACCTGAGAAATCCGTCTGTTTTCGTCATTTGTTATCGAATCGACTTAAAGCCAGATCGTCACTTTGGCCGCTCTTCTCTCTGAAACGGTTGTACTTATCGTCTGCAAAGCTATGTCGCATGCTGTGGTATGCGGAGACACTAAAATCACCATAGTAGGACACAGATGAAGCTTCTAAGTTGATGTAATAGCCAGTAAGAAGTTGTACAATTCAAGTTTTAGGTATCGATTATTGACTTTTTAGCTGGCTTTGGTGCCTTGTACATGAGCTAGGACCTTACGAATCTGCATGAGAGGAGGACTAGCAGAAAAGTTGCACGGGAGAATGTGAAATGTGTTAATATGTAGTATTAACCTGAGAAATCCGTCCGTTTTCGTCATTGGTTATCGAATCGTCTTATGGCCAGATCGTCACATTGGCCGCTCTTCTCTCTGAAACGGTTGTACTTATCGTCTGCAAAGCTATGTCGAGTGCTGCGGTATGTGGAGACACTAAAAGCACCATAGTAGAACACAGATGAAGCTTCTAAGTTGATGTAATAGCCAGTAAGAGGTAGTACAATTCAAGTTTTATGTATCGATTATTGACTTTTTATCTGGCTTTGGTGCCTTGGACATGAGCTAGGACCTTAAGATTCTGCATGAAAGGAGGACTAGCAGCTGACTTGCCTGGGAGAATATGAAAAGTGTTCATATGTAGTAAAAACCTGAGAAATCCTTCCGTTTTCGTCATTTGTTATCGAATCGACCTAAAGCCAGATCGTGACATTGGCCGCTCTTCTCTCTGAAACGGTTGTACTTATCGTCTGCAAAGCTATGTCGCGTGCTGCGGTATACGGAGACACTAAAAAACCATAGTAGAACACAGATGAAGCTTCTAAGTTGATGTAATAGCCAGTAAGAAGTACTACAATTCAAGATTTGGGCATCGATTATTAACGTTTTAGCGGGCTTTGGTGCCTTGGACATGAGCTAGGACCTTAAGATTCTGTATGAAGGAGGACTAGCAGCCGAGTTGCAAGGGAGAATGTGAAAAGTGTTCATATGTAGTAAAAACCTGAGAAATCCTTCCGTTTTCGTCATTTGTTATCGAATCGACTTAAAGCCAGATCGTCACATTGGCTGCTCTTCTCTCTGAAACGGTTGTACTTATCGTCTGCAAAGCTATGTCGCATGCTGTGGTATGCGGAGACACTAAAATCACCATAGTAGGACACAGATGAAGCTTCTAAGTTGATGTAATAGCCAGTAAGAGGTAGTACAATTCAAGTTTTAGGTATCGATTATTGACTTTTTAGCTGGCTTTCGTGCCTTGGACATGAGCTAGGACCTTAAGATTCTGCACGAAAGGAGGACTAGCAGCTGACTTGCCTGGGAGAATATCAAAAGTGTTTATATGTAGTAAAAACCTGAGAAATCCTTCCGTTTTCGTCATTTGTTATCGAATCGACCTAAAGCCAGATCGTGACATTGGCCGCTCTTCTCTCTGAAACGGTTGTACTTATCGTCTGCAAAGCTAGGTCGAGTGCTGCGGTATGTGGAGACACTAAAAGCACCATAGTGGAACACAGATAAAGCTTCTAAGTTGATGTAATAGCCAGTAAGAAGTAGTACAACTCAAGTTTTAGGTATCGATTAGTGACTTTTTAGCTGGCTTTGGTGCCTTGGACATGAGCTAGGACCTTAAGATTCGGCATGAAAGGAGAACTAGCAGCCGAGCTGCACGGGAGAATGTGAAAAGTGTTCATATGTAGTAAAAACCTGAGAAATCCGTCCGTTTTCGTCATTTGTTATCGAATCGACTTAAAGCCAGATCGTCACATTGGCCGCTCTTCTCTCTGAAACGGTTGTACTTATCATCTGCAAAGCTATGTCACATGCTGTGGTATGCGGAGACACTAAAATCACCATAGTAGGACACAGATGAAGCTTCTAAGTTGATGTAATAGCCAGTAAGAAGTGGTACAATTCAAGTTTTAGGTATCGATTATTGACTTTTTAGCTGGTTTTGGTGCCTTGGACATGAGCTAGGACCTTACGAATCTGCATGAGAGGAGGACTAGCAGAAAAGTTGCACAGGAGAATGTGAAATGTGTTAATATGTAGTATTAACCTGAGAAATCCGTCCGTTTTCGTCATTGGTTATCGAATCGTCTTATGGCAAGATCGTCACATTGGCCGCTCTTCTCTCTGAAACGGTTGTACTTATAGTCTGCAAAGCTATGTCGCGTGATGCGGTATGCGGAGACACTAAAAGCACCATAGTAGGAAACAGATGAAGCTTCTAAGTTGATGTAATGGCCAGTAAAAAGTAGTACAATTCAAGTTTGAGGTACTGATTATTGCCTTTTTAGCTGGCTTTGGTGCCTTGGACATGAGCTATTACCTTAAGATTCTGCATGAAAGGAGGAATAGCAGCCGAGTTGCACGGGAGAATGTGAAAAGTGTTCATATGTAGTAAAAACCTGAGAAATCCTTCCGTTTTTGTCATTTGTTATCGAATCGACCTAAAGCCAGATCGTGACATTGGCCGCTCTTCTCTCTGAAACGGTAGTACTTATAGTCTGCAAAGCTATGTCGCGTGCTGCGGTATGCGGAGACACTAAAAAACCATAGTAGAACACAGATGAAGCTTCTAAGTTGATGTAATAGCCAGTAAGAAGTACTACAATTCAAGATTTGGGCATCGATTATTGACGTTTTAGCTGGCTTTGGTGCCTTGGACATGAGCTAGGACCTTAAGATTCTGTATGAAAGGAGGACTAGCAGCCGAGTTGCACGGGAGAATGTGAAAAGTGTTCATATGTAGTTAAAACCTGAGAAATCCGTCCGTTTTCGTCATTTGTTATCGAATCGGCTTAAAGCCAGATCGTCACATTGACCGCTCTTCTCTCTGAAACGGTTGTACTTATCGTCTGCAAAGCTATGTCACATGCTGTGGTATGCGGAGACACTAAAATCACCATAGTAGGACACAGATGAAGCTTCTAAGTTGATGTAATAGCCAGTAAGAAGTTGTACAATGCAAGTTTTAGGTATCGATTATTGACTTTTTAGCTGGCTTTGGTGCCTTGGACATGAGCTAGGACCTTACGAATCTGCATGAGAGGAGGACTAGCAGAAAAGTTGCACGGGAGAATGTGAAATGTGTTAATATGTAGTATTAACCTGAGAAATCCGTCCGTTTTCGTCATTGGTTATCGAATCGTCTTAAAGCCGGATCGTCACATTGGCCGCTCTTCTCTCTGAAACGGTTGTACTTATCGTCTGCAAAGCTATGTCGCGTGCTGCTGTATGCGGAGACACTAAAATAACCATAGTAGAACACAGATGAAGCTTCTACGATGATGTAATGGCCAGTAAGAAGTAGTACAATTCAAGATTTGGTCATCGATTATTGACTTTTTGCTGGCTTTGGTGCCTTTGACATGAGCTAAGACCTTAAGATTCGGCATGAAAGGAGGACTAGCAGCCGAGTTGCACGGGAGAATGTGAAAAGTGTTCATATGTAGTAAAAACCTGAGAAATCCGTCCGTTTTCGTCATTTGTTATCGAAACGACTTAAAGCCAGATCGCCACAATGGCCGCTCTTCTCTCTGAAGCGGTTATACTTATCGTCTGCAAAGCTATGTCGCGTACTGCAGTATGCGGAGACACTAAAAGCAGCATAGTAGAACACAGATGAAGCTTCTATGTTGATGTAATAGCTAGTAAGAAGTAGTACAATTGAAATTTTAGATATCGATTATTGACTTTTTAGCTGGCTTTGGTGCCTTGGACATGAACTAAGACCTTAAGATTCTGCATGAAAGGAGGACTAGCAGCCGAGTTGCATGGGAGAATGTGAAAAGTGTTCATATGGAGTAAAAACCCAAGAAATCCGTACGTTTTCATCATTGGTTATCGAATCGTCTTAAAGCCAGGTCGTCACATTGGCCGCTCTTCTCTCTGAAACGGTTGTACTTATCGTCTGCAAAGCTATGTCGAGTGCTGCGGTATGTGGAGACACTAAAAGCACCATAGTAGAACACAGATGAAGCTTCTAAGTTGATGTAATAGCCAGTAAGAGGTAGTACAATTCAAGTTTTAGGTATCGATTATTGACTTTTTAGCTGGCTTTGGTGAATTGGACATGAGCTAGGACCTTAAGATTCTGCATGAAAGGAGGACTAGCAGCTGACTTGCCTGTGAGAATATGAAAAGTGTTCATATGTATTAAAAACCTGAGAAATCCTTCCGTTTTCGTCATTTGTTATCGAATCGACCTAAAGCCAGATCGTGACATTGGCCGCTCTTCTCTCTGAAACGGTTGCACTTATCGTCTGCAAAGCTATGTCTCGTGCAGCGGTATGTGGAGACACTAAAAGCACCATGGTTTAACACAGATGAAGCTTCTAAGTTGATGTAATAGCCAGTAAGAAGTAGTACAACTCAAGTTTTAGGTATCGATTATTGACTTTTTAGCTGGCTTTGGTGCCTTGGACATGAGCTAGGACCTTAAGATTCTGCATGAAAGGAGGACTAGCTTCCGAGCTGCACGGGAGGATGTGAAAAGTTTTCATATGTAGTAAAAACCTGAGAAATCCGTCCATTTTCGTCATTTGTTATCGAATCGACTTAAAGCCGGATCGTCACATTGGCCGGTCTTCTCTCTGAAACGGTTGTACTTATCGTCTGCAAAGCTATGTCGCGTGCTGCTGTATGCGGAGACACTAAAATAACCATAGTAGAACACAGATGAAGCTTCTAAGTTGATGTAATGGCCAGTAAGAAGTAGTACAATTCAAGATTTGGGCATCGATTATTGACTTTTTAGCTGGCTTTGGTGCCTTTGACATGAGCTAGGACCTTAAGATTCGGCAAGAAAGGAGGACTAGGAGCCGAGTTGCACGGGAGAATGTGAAAAGTGTTCATATGTAGTAAAAACCTGAGAAATCCGTCCGTTTTCGTCATTTGTTATCGAATCGACTTAAAGCCAGATCGTCACATTGGCCGCTCTTCTCTCTGAAGCGGTTGTACTTATCGTCTGCAAAGCTATGTCGCGTGCTGCGGTATGTGGAGACAATAAAAGCACCATAGTAGAACACAGATGAAGCTTCTAAGTTGATGTAATAGCTAGTAAGAAGTAGTACGATTTAAATTTAATATATCGATTATTGACGTTTTAGCTGGCTTTGGTGCCTTGGACATGAGCTAGGACCTTAAGAATCTGCATGAAAGGAGAACTTGCAGCCGAGTTGCACGGGAGAATGTGAAAAGTGTTCATATGTAGTAAAAACCTGAGAAACCCGTCCGTTTTCGTCATTTGTTATCGAATCGACTTAAAGCCAGATCGTCACATTGGCAGCTCTTCTCTCTGAAACGGTTGTACTTATCGTCTGAAAGCTATGTCGCGTGCTGCGGTTTGTGGAGACACTAAAAGCACCATTGTAGAACACAGATGAAGCTTCTAATTTGATGTAATAGCCAGTAAGAAGTAGTACAATTCAAGTTTTACTTATCGATTATTGACTTTTTAGCTGGCTGTGGTGCCTTGGACATGAGGTACGACCTTAAGATTCTGCATGAAAGGAGGACTAGCAGCCGAGTTGCACGGGAGAATGTGAAAAGTGTTCATATGTAGTAAAAACCTGAAAAATACGTCTGTTTTCGTCAGTTGTTATCGAATCGATTTAATGCCAGATCGTCACATTTGCCGCTCTTCTCTCTGAAACGGTTGTACTTATAGTCTGCAAAGCTATGTCGCGTGCTGCGGTATGCAGAGACACTAAAAGCACCATAGTAGAACACAGATGAAGCATCTAAGTTGATGTAATAGCCAGTAAGATGTAGTACAATTCAAGTTTTAGGTATCGATTATTGACTTTGTAGCTGGCTTTGGTGCCTTGGACATGAGCTAGGACCTTAAGATTCTGCATGAAAGAAAGACTAGCAGCCGAGTTGTACGGGAGAATATGAAAAGTGTTCGTATGTAGTAAAAACCTGAGAAATCCGTCCGTTTTCGTCATTGGTTATCGAATCGTCTTATGGCCAGATCGTCACATTGGCCGCTCTTCTCTCTGAAACGGTTGTACTTATCGTCTGCAAAGCTATGTTGAGTGCTGCGGTATGTGGAGACACTAAAAGCACCATAGTAGAACACAGATGAAGCTTCTAATTTGATGTAATAGCCAGTAAGAGGTAGTACAATTCAAGTTTTATGTATCGATTATTGACTTTTTATCTGGCTTTGGTTCCTTGGACATGAGCTAGGACCTTAAGATTCTGCATGAAAGGAGGACTAGCAGCTGACTTGCCTGGGAGAATATGAAAAGTGTTCATATGTAGTAAAAACCTGAAAAATCCTTCCGTATTTGTCATTTGTTATCGAATCGACCTAAAGCCAGATCGTGACATTGGCCGCTCTTCTCTCTGAAACGGTTGTACTTATCGTCTGCAAAGCTATGTCGCGTGCTGCGGTATGCGGAGACACTAAAAAACCATAGTAGAACACAGATGAAGCTTCTAAGTTGATGTAATAGCCAGTAAGAAGTACTACAATTCAAGATTTGGGCATCGATTATTGACGTTTTAGCTGGCTTTGGTGCCTTGGACATGAGCTAGGACCTTAAGATTCTGTATGAAAGGAGGACTAGCAGCCGAGTTGCACGGGAGAATGTGAAAAGTGTTCATATGTAGTTAAAACCTGAGAAATCCGTCCGTTTTCGTCATTTGTTATCGAATCGGCTTAAAGCCAGATCGTCACATTGACCGCTCTTCTCTCTGAAACGGTTGTACTTATCGTCTGCAAAGCTATGTCACATGCTGTGGTATGCGGAGACACTAAAATCACCATAGTAGGACACAGATGAAGCTTCTAAGTTGATGTAATAGCCAGTAAGAAGTTGTACAATTCAAGTTTTAGGTATCGATTATTGACTTTTTAGCTGGCTTTGGTGCCTTGGACATGAGCTAGGACCTTACGAATCTGCATGAGAGGAGGACTAGCAGAAAAGTTGCACGGGAGAATGTGAAATGTGTTAATATGTAGTATTAACCTGAGAAATCCGTCCGTTTTCGTCATTGGTTATCGAATCGTCTTAAAGCCGGATCGTCACATTGGCCGCTCTTCTCTCTGAAACGGTTGTACTTATCGTCTGCAAAGCTATGTCGCGTGCTGCTGTATGCGGAGACACTAAAATAACCATAGTAGAACACAGATGAAGCTTCTAAGTTGATGTAATGGCCAGTAAGAAGTAGTACAATTCAAGATTTGGTCATCGATTATTGACTTTTTAGCTGGCTTTGGTGCCTTTGACATGAGCTAAGACCTTAAGATTCGGCATGAAAGGAGGACTAGCAGCCGAGTTGCACGGGAGAATGTGAAAAGTGTTCATATGTAGTAAAAACCTGAGAAATCCGTCCGTTTTCGTCATTTGTTATCGAATCGACTTAAAGCCAGATCGTCACATTGGCCGCTCTTCTCTCTGAAGCGGTTGTACTTATCGTCTGCAAAGCTATGTCGCGTGCTGCGGTATGTGGAGACAATAAAAGCACCATAGTAGAACACAGATGAAGCTTCTAAGTTGATGTAATAGCTAGTAAGAAGTAGTACGATTTAAATTTAATATATCGATTATTGACGTTTTAGCTGGCTTTGGTGCCTTGGACATGAGCTAGGACCTTAAGAATCTGCATGAAAGGAGAACTTGCAACCGAGTTGCACGGGAGAATGTGAAAAGTGTTCATATGTAGTAAAAACCTCAGAAACCCGTCCGTTTTCGTCATTTGTTATCGAATCGACTTAAAGCCAGATCGTCACATTGGCAGCTCTTCTCTCTGAAACGGTTGTACTTATCGTCTGAAAGCTATGTCGCGTGCTGCGGTTTGTGGAGACACTAAAAGCACCATTGTAGAACACAGATGAAGCTTCTAATTTGATGTAATAGAAAGTAAGAAGTAGTACAATTCAAGTTTTACTTATCGATTATTGACTTTTTAGCTGGCTGTGGTGCCTTGGACATGAGGTACGACCTTAAGATTCTGCATGAAAGGAGGACTAGCAGCCGAGTTGCACGGGAGAATGTGAAAAGTGTTCATATGTAGTAAAAACCTGAAAAATACGTCTGTTTTCGTCAGTTGTTATCGAATCGATTTAATGCCAGATCGTCACATTTGCCGCTCTTCTCTCTGAAACGGTTGTACTTATAGTCTGCAAAGCTATGTCGCGTGCTGCGGTATGCAGAGACACTAAAAGCACCATAGTAGAACACAGATGAAGCATCTAAGTTGATGTAATAGCCAGTAAGATGTAGTACAATTCAAGTTTTAGGTATCGATTATTGACTTTGTAGCTGGCTTTGGTGCCTTGGACATGAGCTAGGACCTTAAGATTCTGCATGAAAGAAAGACTAGCAGCCGAGTTGTACGGGAGAATATGAAAAGTGTTCGTATGTAGTAAAAACCTGAGAAATCCGTCCGTTTTCGTCATTGGTTATCGAATCGTCTTATGGCCAGATCGTCACATTGGCCGCTCTTCTCTCTGAAACGGTTGTACTTATCGTCTGCAAAGCTATGTTGAGTGCTGCGGTATGTGGAGACACTAAAAGCACCATAGTAGAACACAGATGAAGCTTCTAATTTGATGTAATAGCCAGTAAGAGGTAGTACAATTCAAGTTTTATGTATCGATTATTGACTTTTTATCTGGCTTTGGTTCCTTGGACATGAGCTAGGACCTTAAGATTCTGCATGAAAGGAGGACTAGCAGCTGACTTGCCTGGGAGAATATGAAAAGTGTTCATATGTAGTAAAAACCTGAGAAATCCTTCCGTTTTTGTCATTTGTTATCGAATCGACCTAAAGCCAGATCGTGACATTGGCCGCTCTTCTCTCTGAAACGGTAGTACTTATCGTCTGCAAAGCTATGTCGCGTGCTGCGGTATGCGGAGACACTAAAAAACCATAGTAGAACACAGATGAAGCTTCTAAGTTGATGTAATAGCCAGTAAGAAGTACTACAATTCAAGATTTGGGCATCGATTATTGACGTTTTAGCTGGCTTTGGTGCCTTGGACATGAGCTAGGACCTTAAGATTCTGTATGAAAGGAGGACTAGCAGCCGAGTTGCACGGGAGAATGTGAAAAGTGTTCATATGTAGTTAAAACCTGAGAAATCCGTCCGTTTTCGTCATTTGTTATCGAATCGGCTTAAAGCCAGATCGTCACATTGACCGCTCTTCTCTCTGAAACGGTTGTACTTATCGTCTGCAAAGCTATGTCACATGCTGTGGTATGCGGAGACACTAAAATCACCATAGTAGGACACAGATGAAGCTTCTAAGTTGATGTAATAGCCAGTAAGAAGTTGTACAATTCAAGTTTTAGGTATCGATTATTGACTTTTTAGCTGGCTTTGGTGCCTTGGACATGAGCTAGGACCTTACGAATCTGCATGAGAGGAGGACTAGCAGAAAAGTTGCACGGGAGAATGTGAAATGTGTTAATATGTAGTATTAACCTGAGAAATCCGTCCGTTTTCGTCATTGGTTATCGAATCGTCTTAAAGCCGGATCGTCACATTGGCCGCTCTTCTCTCTGAAACGGTTGTACTTATCGTCTGCAAAGCTATGTCGCGTGCTGCTGTATGCGGAGACACTAAAATAACCATAGTAGAACACAGATGAAGCTTCTAAGTTGATGTAATGGCCAGTAAGAAGTAGTACAATTCAAGATTTGGTCATCGATTATTGACTTTTTAGCTGGCTTTGGTGCCTTTGACATGAGCTAAGACCTTAAGATTCGGCATGAAAGGAGGACTAGCAGCCGAGTTGCACGGGAGAATGTGAAAAGTGTTCATATGTAGTAAAAACCTGAGAAATCCGTCCGTTTTCGTCATTTGTTATCGAAACGACTTAAAGCCAGATCGCCACATTGGCCGCTCTTCTCTCTGAAGCGGTTATACTTATCGTCTGCAAAGCTATGTCGCGTACTGCAGTATGCGGAGACACTAAAAGCAGCATAGTAGAACACAGATGAAGCTTCTATGTTGATGTAATAGCTAGTAAGAAGTAGTACAATTGAAATTTTAGATATCGATTATTGACTTTTTAGCTGGCTTTGGTGCCTTGGACATGAACTAAGACCTTAAGATTCTGCATGAAAGGAGGACTAGCAGCCGAGTTGCATGGGAGAATGTGAAAAGTGTTCATATGTAGTAAAAACCCAAGAAATCCGTACGTTTTCGTCATTGGTTATCGAATCGTCTTAAAGCCAGGTCGTCACATTGGCCGCTCTTCTCTCTGAAACGGTTGTACTTATCGTCTGCAAAGCTATGTCGAGTGCTGCGGTATGTGGAGACACTAAAAGCACCATAGTAGAACACAGATGAAGCTTCTAAGTTGATGTAATAGCCAGTAAGAGGTAGTACAATTCAAGTTTTAGGTATCGATTATTGACTTTTTAGCTGGCTTTGGTGAATTGGACATGAGCTAGGACCTTAAGATTCTGCATGAAAGGAGGACTAGCAGCTGACTTGCCTGCGAGGATATGAAAAGTGTTCATATGTATTAAAAACCTGAGAAATCCTTCCGTTTTCGTCATTTGTTATCGAATCGACCTAAAGCCAGATCGTGACATTGGCCGCTCTTCTCTCTGAAACGGTTGTACTTATCGTCTGCAAAGCTATGTCTCGTGCAGCGGTATGTGGAGACACTAAAAGCACCATGGTGGAACACAGATGAAGCTTCTAAGTTGATGTAATAGCCAGTAAGAAGTAGTACAACTCAAGTTTTAGGTATCGATTATTGACTTTTTAGCTGGCTTTGGTGCCTTGGACATGAGCTAGGACCTTAAGATTCTGCATGAAAGGAGGACTAGCATCCGAGCTGCACGGGAGGATGTGAAAAGTTTTCATATGTAGTAAAAACCTGAGAAATCCGTCCATTTTCGTCATTTGTTATCGAATCGACTTAAAGCCGGATCGTCACATTGGCCGGTCTTCTCTCTGAAACGGTTGTACTTATCGTCTGCAAAGCTATGTCGCGTGCTGCTGTATGCGGAGACACTAAAATAACCATAGTAGAACACAGATGAAGCTTGTAAGTTGATGTAATGGCCAGTAAGAAGTAGTACAATTCAAGATTTGCTCATCGATTATTGACTTTTTAGCTGGCTTTGGTGCCTTTGACATGAGCTAGGACCTTAAGATTCGGCATGAAAGGAGGACTAGCAGCCGAGTTGCACTGGAGAATGTGAAAAGTGTTCATATGTAGTAAAATCCTGAGAAATCCGTCCGTTTTCGTCATTTGTTATCGAATCGACTTAAAGCCAGATCGTCACATTTGCCGCTCTTCTCTCTGAAGCGGTTGTACTTATCGTCTGCAAAGCTATGTCGCGTGCTGCGGTATGTGGAGACAATAAAAGCACCATAGTAGAACACAGATGAAGCTTCTAAGTTGATGTAATAGCTAGTAAGAAGTAGTACGATTTAAATTTAATATATCGATTATTGACGTTTTAGCTGGCTTTGGTGCCTTGGACATGAGCTAGGACCTTAAGAATCTGCATGAAAGGAGGACTTGCAGCCGAGTTGCACGGGAGAATGTGAAAAGTGTTCATATGTAGTAAAAACCTGAGAAACCCGTCCGTTTTCGTCATTTGTTATCGAATCGACTTAAAGCCAGATCGTCACATTGGCAGCTCTTCTCTCTGAAACGGTTGTACTTATCGTCTGAAAGCTATGTCGCGTGCTGCGGTTTGTGGAGACACTAAAAGCACCATTGTAGAATACAGATGAAGCTTCTAATTTGATGTAATAGCCAGTAAGAAGTAGTACAATTCAAGTTTTACTTATCGATTATTGACTTTTTAGCTGGCTGTGGTGCCTTGGACATGAGGTACGACCTTAAGATTCTGCATGAAAGGAGGACTAGCAGCCGAGTTGCACTGGAGAATGTGAAAAGTGTTCATATGTAGTAAAAACCTGAAAAATACGTCTGTTTTCGTCAGTTGTTATCGAATCGATTTAATGCCAGATCGTCACATTTGCCGCTCTTCTCTCTGGAACGGTTGTACTTATAGTCTGCAAAGCTATGTCGCGTGCTGCGGTATGCAGAGACACTAAAAGCACCATAGTAGAACACAGATGAAGCATCTAAGTTGATGTAATAGCCAGTAAGATGTAGTACAATTCAAGTTTTAGGTATCGATTATTGACTTTGTAGCTGGCTTTGGTGCCTTGGACATGAGCTAGGACCTTAAGATTCTGCATGAAAGAAGGACTAGCAGCCGAGTTGTACGGGAGAATGTGAAAAGTGTTCGTATGTAGTAAAAACCTGAGAAATCCGTACGTTTTCGTCATTGGTTATCGATTCGTCTTAATGCCAGATCGTCACATTGGCTGCTCTTCTCTCTGAAACGGTTGTGCTTATCGTCTGCAAAGCTATGTCGCGTGCTGCGGTATGCGGAGACACTAAAAGCACCATAGTAGAACACAGATGAAGCTTCTAATTTGATGTAATAGCCAGTAAGAAGTAGTACAATTCTAGTTTTAGGTATCGATTATTGACTTTTTAGCTGGCTGTGGTGCCTTGGACATGAGCTACGACCTTAAGATTCTGCATGAAAGGAGGACTAGCAGCCGAGTTGCACGGGAGAATGTGAAAAGTGTTCATATGTAGTAAAAACCTGAGAAATACGTCTGTTTTCGTCAGTTGTTATCATTCGACTTAAAGACAGATCGTCACATTTGCCGCTCTTCTCTCTGAAACGGTTGTACTTATAGTCTGCAAAGCTATGTTGCGTCCTGCGGTATGCAGAGCCAGTAAAAGCACCATAGTAGAACACAGATGAAGCTTCTAAGTTGATGTAATAGCCCGTAAGATGTAGTACAATTCAAGTTTTAGATATCGATTATTGACTTTGTAGCTGGCTTTGGTGCCTTGGACATGAGCTAGGACCTTAAGATTCTGCATGAAAGAAGGACTAGCAGCCGAGTTGTACGGGAGAATGTGAAAAGTGTTCGATTGTAGTAAAAACGTGAGAAATCCGTACGTTTTCGTCATTGGTTATCGATTCCTCTTAAAACCAGATCGTCACATTGGCTGCTCTTCTCTCTGAAACGATTGTACTTATCGTCTGCAAAGCTATGTCGCGTGCTGCGGTATGTGGAGACACTAAAAGCACCGTAGTAGAACACAGATGAAGCTTCTAAGTTGATGTAATAGCTAGTAAGAGGTAGCACAATTCAAGTTTTAGGTATCGATTATTGACTTTTTAGCTGGCTTTGGTGCCTTGGACATGAGCTAGGACCTTAAGATTCTGCATGTAAGGAGGAGTAGCAGCCTGGTTGCACGGGAGAATGTGAAAAGAGTTCATATGTAGTAAAACCCTGAGAAATACGTCCGTTTTCGTCATTTGTTATCGATTCGACTTAAAGCCAGATCGTCACATGGGCCGCTCTTCTCTCTGAAACGGCTGTACTTATAGTCTGCAAAGCTATGTCGCGTGTTGCGGTATGCGGAGACACTAAAAGCACCACAGTAGAACACAGATGAAGCTTCTAAGTTGATGTAATAGCCAGTAAGAAGTAGTAAAATTCAAGTTTTAGGTATCGATTATTGACTTTTTAGCTGGCTTTGGTGCCTTGGACATGAGCTAGGACCTTAAGATTCAGCATGAAAAGAGGACTAGCAGCCGAGTTGCACGGGAGAATGTGAAAAGTGTTCATATGTAGTAAAAACCTGAGAAATCCGTTCGTTATCGTCATTTCTTATCGAATCGACTTAAAGCCAGATCGTGACATTGGCCACTCTTCTCTCTGAAACGGTTGTACTTATCGTCTGCTAAGCTATGTCGCGTGCTGCGGTATGTGGAGACACTAAAAGCACCATTGTAGAACACAGATGAAACTTCTAAGTTGATGTAATAGCCTGTAAGAAGTAGTACAATTCCAGTTTTAGGTATCGACTATTGACTTTTTAGCTGGCTTTGGTGCCTTGGACATGAGCTAGGACCTTAAGATTCTGCATGAAAGCAGTACTAGCAGCCGAGTTGCACGGGAGAATGTGAAAAGTGTTCATATGTAGTAAAAACCTGAGAAATCCGTCCGTTTTCGTCGTTTGTTATCGAATCGACTTAAAGCCTGATCGTCACATTGGGCGCTTTTCTCTCTGAAACGGTTGCACTTATCGTCTGCAAAGCTATGTCGCGTGCTGCAGTATGCGGAGACACTAAAAGCAGCATAGTAGAACTCAGATGAAGCTTCTAAGTTGATGTAATAGCTAGTAGGAAGTAGTACAATTGAAATTTTAGATATCGATTATTGACATTTTAGCTGGCTTTGGTGCCTTTGACATGAGCTAGGACTTTAAGATTCTGCATGAAAGGAGGACTAGCAGCCGAATTGCACGGGAGAATGTGAAACGTGTTCATATGTAGTAAAAACCCGAGAAATCCGTACGTTTTCGTCATTGGTTATCGAATCGTCTTAAAGCCAGGTCGTCACATTGGCCGCTCTTCTCTCTAAAACGGTTGTACTTATCGTCTGCAAAGTTATGTCGAGTGCTGCGGTATGTGGAGACACTAAAAGCACCATAGTAGAACACAGATGAAGCTTCTAAGTTGATGTAATAGCCAGTAAGAGGTAGTACAATTCAAGTTTTAGGTATCGATTATTGACTTTTTAGCTGGCTTTGGTGCCTTGGACATGAGCTAGGACCTTAAGATTCTGCATGAAAGGAGGACTAGCAGCTGACGTGCCTGCGAGAATATGAAAAGTGTTCATATGTATTAAAAACCTGAGAAATCCTTCCGTTTTCGTCATTTGTTATCGAATCGACCTAAAGCCAGATCGTGACATTGGCCGCTCTTCTCTCTGAAACGGTTGTACTTATCGTCTGCAAAGCTATGTCGCGTGCTGCTGTATGCGGAGACACTAAAATAACCATAGTAGAACACAGATGAAGCTTCTAAGTTGATGTAATGGCCAGTAAGAAGTAGTACAATTCAAGATTTGGGCATCGATTATTGACTTTTTAGCTGGCTTTGGTGCCTTGGACATGAGCTAGGACCTTAAGATTCGGCATGAAAGGAGGACTAGCAGCCGAGTTGCACGGGAGAATGTGAAAAGAGTTCATATGTAGTAAAAACCGGAGAAATCCGTCCGTTTTCGTCATTTGTTATCGAATCGACTTAAAGCCAGATCGTGACATTGGCCGCTCTTCTCTCTGAAACGGTTGTACTTATCGTCTGCAAAGCTATGTCGCGTGCTGCGGTATGTGGAGACACTAAAAGCACCATAGTAGAACACAGATGAAGCTTCTAAGTTGATGTAATAGCTAGTAAGAAGTAGTACAATTTAAATTTTATATATCGATTATTGACTTTTTAGCTGGCTTTGGTGCCTTGGACATGAGCTAGGACCTTAAGATTCTGCATGAAAGGAGGACTAGCAGCTGAGTTGCACGGGAGAATGTGAAAAGTGTTCATATGTAGTAAAAACCTAAGAAATACGTCTGTTTTCGTCAGTTGTTATCGAATCGATTTAAAGCCAGATCGTCACATTTGCCGCTCTCCTCTCTGAAACGGTTGTACTTATAGTCTGCAAAGCTATGTCGCGTGCTGCGGTATGCAGAGACACTAAAAGCACCATAGTAGACCACAGATGAAGCTTCTAAGTTGATGTAATAGCCAGTAAGATGTAGTACAATTCAAGTTTTAGGTATCGATTATTGACTTTGTAGCTGGCTTTGGTGCCTTGGACATGAGCTAGGACCGTAAGATTCTGCATGAAAGAAGGACTAGCAGCCGAGTTGTACGGGAGAATGTGAAAAGTGTTCGTATGTAGTAAAAACCTGAGAAATCCGTACGTTTTCGTCATTGGTTATCGATTCGTCTTAATGCCAGATCGTCACATTGGCTGCTCTTCTCTCTGAAACGGTTGTACTTATCGTCTGCAAAGCTATGTCGCGTGCTGCGGTATGCGGAGACACTAAAAGCACCGTAGTAGAACACAGATGAAGCTTCTAATTTGATGTAATAGCCAGTAAGAAGTAGTACAATTCAAGTTTTACTTACCGATTATTGACTTTTTAGCTGGCTGTGGTGCCTTGGACATGAGCTACGACCTTAAGATTCTGCATGAAAGGAGGACTTGCAGCCGAGTTGCACGGGAGAATGTGAAAAGTGTTCATATGTAGTAAAAACCTGAGAAACCCGTCCGTTTTCGTCATTTGTTATCGAATCGACTTAAAGCCAGATCGTCACATTGGCAGCTCTTCTCTCTGAAACGGTTGTACTTATCGTCTGAAAGCTATGTCGCGTGCTGCGGTTTGTGGAGACACTAAAAGCACCATTGTAGAACACAGATGAAGCTTCTAATTTGATGTAATAGCCAGTAAGAAGTAGTACAATTCAAGTTTTACTTATCGATTATTGACTTTATAGCTGGCTGTGGTGCCTTGGACATGAGCTACGACCTTAAGATTCTGCATGAAAGGAGGACTAGCAGCCGAGTTGCACGGGAGAATGTGAAAAGTGTTCATATGTAGTAAAAACCTGAGAAATACGTCTGTTTTCGTCAGTTGTTATCGAATCGATTTAAAGCCAGATCGTCACATTTGCCGCTCTTCTCTCTGAAACGGTTGTACTTATAGTCTGCAAAGCTATGTCGCGTGCTGCGGTATGCAGAGACACTAAAAGCACCATAGTAGAACACAGATGAAGCTTCTAAGTTGATGTAATAGCCAGTAAGATGTAGTACAATTCAAGTTTTAGGTATCGATTATTGACTTTGTAGCTGGCTTTGGTGCCTTGGACATGAGCTAGGACCTTAAGATTCTGCATGAAAGGAGGACTAGCAGCCGAGTTGCACGGGAGAATGTGAAAAGTGTTCATATGTAGTAAAAACCTGAGAAATCCGTCCGTTTTCGTCATTTGTTATCGAATCGACTTAAAGCCAGATCGTCACATTGGCCGCTCTTCTCTCTGAAGCGGTTGTACTTATCGTCTGCAAAGCTATGTCGCGTGCTGCGGTATGTGGAGACAATAAAAGCACCATAGTAGAACACAGATGAAGCTTCTAAGTTGATGTAATAGCTAGTAAGAAGTAGTACGATTTAAATTTAATATATCGATTATTGACGTTTTAGCTGGCTTTGGTGCCTTGGACATGAGCTAGGACCTTAAGAATCTGCATGAAAGGAGAACTTGCAGCCGAGTTGCACGGGAGAATGTGAAAAGTGTTCATATGTAGTAAAAACCTGAGAAACCCGTCCGTTTTCGTCATTTGTTATCGAATCGACTTAAAGCCAGATCGTCACATTGGCAGCTCTTCTCTCTGAAACGGTTGTACTTATCGTCTGAAAGCTATGTCGCGTGCTGCGGTTTGTGGAGACACTAAAAGCACCATTGTAGAACACAGATGAAGCTTCTAATTTGATGTAATAGCCAGTAAGAAGTAGTACAATTCAAGTTTTACTTATCGATTATTGACTTTTTAGCTGGCTGTGGTGCCTTGGACATGAGGTACGACCTTAAGATTCTGCATGAAAGGAGGACTAGCAGCCGAGTTGCACGGGAGAATGTGAAAAGTGTTCATATGTAGTAAAAACCTGAAAAATACGTCTGTTTTCGTCAGTTGTTATCGAATCGATTTAATGCCAGATCGTCACATTTGCCGCTCTTCTCTCTGAAACGGTTGTACTTATAGTCTGCAAAGCTATGTCGCGTGCTGCGGTATGCAGAGACACTAAAAGCACCATAGTAGAACACAGATGAAGCATCTAAGTTGATGTAATAGCCAGTAAGATGTAGTACAATTCAAGTTTTAGGTATCGATTATTGACTTTGTAGCTGGCTTTGGTGCCTTGGACATGAGCTAGGACCTTAAGATTCTGCATGAAAGAAAGACTAGCAGCCGAGTTGTACGGGAGAATATGAAAAGTGTTCGTATGTAGTAAAAACCTGAGAAATCCGTCCGTTTTCGTCATTGGTTATCGAATCGTCTTATGGCCAGATCGTCACATTGGCCGCTCTTCTCTCTGAAACGGTTGTACTTATCGTCTGCAAAGCTATGTTGAGTGCTGCGGTATGTGGAGACACTAAAAGCACCATAGTAGAACACAGATGAAGCTTCTAATTTGATGTAATAGCCAGTAAGAGGTAGTACAATTCAAGTTTTATGTATCGATTATTGACTTTTTATCTGGCTTTGGTTCCTTGGACATGAGCTAGGACCTTAAGATTCTGCATGAAAGGAGGACTAGCAGCTGACTTGCCTGGGAGAATATGAAAAGTGTTCATATGTAGTAAAAACCTGAGAAATCCTTCCGTTTTTGTCATTTGTTATCGAATCGACCTAAAGCCAGATCGTGACATTGGCCGCTCTTCTCTCTGAAACGGTAGTACTTATCGTCTGCAAAGCTATGTCGCGTGCTGCGGTATGCGGAGACACTAAAAAACCATAGTAGAACACAGATGAAGCTTCTAAGTTGATGTAATAGCCAGTAAGAAGTACTACAATTCAAGATTTGGGCATCGATTATTGACGTTTTAGCTGGCTTTGGTGCCTTGGACATGAGCTAGGACCTTAAGATTCTGTATGAAAGGAGGACTAGCAGCCGAGTTGCACGGGAGAATGTGAAAAGTGTTCATATGTAGTTAAAACCTGAGAAATCCGTCCGTTTTCGTCATTTGTTATCGAATCGGCTTAAAGCCAGATCGTCACATTGACCGCTCTTCTCTCTGAAACGGTTGTACTTATCGTCTGCAAAGCTATGTCACATGCTGTGGTATGCGGAGACACTAAAATCACCATAGTAGGACACAGATGAAGCTTCTAAGTTGATGTAATAGCCAGTAAGAAGTTGTACAATTCAAGTTTTAGGTATCGATTATTGACTTTTTAGCTGGCTTTGGTGCCTTGGACATGAGCTAGGACCTTACGAATCTGCATGAGAGGAGGACTAGCAGAAAAGTTGCACGGGAGAATGTGAAATGTGTTAATATGTAGTATTAACCTGAGAAATCCGTCCGTTTTCGTCATTGGTTATCGAATCGTCTTAAAGCCGGATCGTCACATTGGCCGCTCTTCTCTCTGAAACGGTTGTACTTATCGTCTGCAAAGCTATGTCGCGTGCTGCTGTATGCGGAGACACTAAAATAACCATAGTAGAACACAGATGAAGCTTCTAAGTTGATGTAATGGCCAGTAAGAAGTAGTACAATTCAAGATTTGGTCATCGATTATTGACTTTTTAGCTGGCTTTGGTGCCTTTGACATGAGCTAAGACCTTAAGATTCGGCATGAAAGGAGGACTAGCAGCCGAGTTGCACGGGAGAATGTGAAAAGTGTTCATATGTAGTAAAAACCTGAGAAATCCGTCCGTTTTCGTCATTTGTTATCGAATCGACTTAAAGCCAGATCGTCACATTGGCCGCTCTTCTCTCTGAAGCGGTTGTACTTATCGTCTGCAAAGCTATGTCGCGTGCTGCGGTATGTGGAGACAATAAAAGCACCATAGTAGAACACAGATGAAGCTTCTAAGTTGATGTAATAGCTAGTAAGAAGTAGTACGATTTAAATTTAATATATCGATTATTGACGTTTTAGCTGGCTTTGGTGCCTTGGACATGAGCTAGGACCTTAAGAATCTGCATGAAAGGAGAACTTGCAGCCGAGTTGCACGGGAGAATGTGAAAAGTGTTCATATGTAGTAAAAACCTGAGAAACCCGTCCGTTTTCGTCATTTGTTATCGAATCGACTTAAAGCCAGATCGTCACATTGGCAGCTCTTCTCTCTGAAACGGTTGTACTTATCGTCTGAAAGCTATGTCGCGTGCTGCGGTTTGTGGAGACACTAAAAGCACCATTGTAGAACACAGATGAAGCTTCTAATTTGATGTAATAGCCAGTAAGAAGTAGTACAATTCAAGTTTTACTTATCGATTATTGACTTTTTAGCTGGCTGTGGTGCCTTGGACATGAGGTACGACCTTAAGATTCTGCATGAAAGGAGGACTAGCAGCCGAGTTGCACGGGAGAATGTGAAAAGTGTTCATATGTAGTAAAAACCTGAAAAATACGTCTGTTTTCGTCAGTTGTTATCGAATCGATTTAATGCCAGATCGTCACATTTGCCGCTCTTCTCTCTGAAACGGTTGTACTTATAGTCTGCAAAGCTATGTCGCGTGCTGCGGTATGCAGAGACACTAAAAGCACCATAGTAGAACACAGATGAAGCATCTAAGTTGATGTAATAGCCAGTAAGATGTAGTACAATTCAAGTTTTAGGTATCGATTATTGACTTTGTAGCTGGCTTTGGTGCCTTGGACATGAGCTAGGACCTTAAGATTCTGCATGAAAGAAAGACTAGCAGCCGAGTTGTACGGGAGAATATGAAAAGTGTTCGTATGTAGTAAAAACCTGAGAAATCCGTCCGTTTTCGTCATTGGTTATCGAATCGTCTTATGGCCAGATCGTCACATTGGCCGCTCTTCTCTCTGAAACGGTTGTACTTATCGTCTGCAAAGCTATGTTGAGTGCTGCGGTATGTGGAGACACTAAAAGCACCATAGTAGAACACAGATGAAGCTTCTAATTTGATGTAATAGCCAGTAAGAGGTAGTACAATTCAAGTTTTATGTATCGATTATTGACTTTTTATCTGGCTTTGGTTCCTTGGACATGAGCTAGGACCTTAAGATTCTGCATGAAAGGAGGACTAGCAGCTGACTTGCCTGGGAGAATATGAAAAGTGTTCATATGTAGTAAAAACCTGAGAAATCCTTCCGTTTTTGTCATTTGTTATCGAATCGACCTAAAGCCAGATCGTGACATTGGCCGCTCTTCTCTCTGAAACGGTAGTACTTATCGTCTGCAAAGCTATGTCGCGTGCTGCGGTATGCGGAGACACTAAAAAACCATAGTAGAACACAGATGAAGCTTCTAAGTTGATGTAATAGCCAGTAAGAAGTACTACAATTCAAGATTTGGGCATCGATTATTGACGTTTTAGCTGGCTTTGGTGCCTTGGACATGAGCTAGGACCTTAAGATTCTGTATGAAAGGAGGACTAGCAGCCGAGTTGCACGGGAGAATGTGAAAAGTGTTCATATGTAGTTAAAACCTGAGAAATCCGTCCGTTTTCGTCATTTGTTATCGAATCGGCTTAAAGCCAGATCGTCACATTGACCGCTCTTCTCTCTGAAACGGTTGTACTTATCGTCTGCAAAGCTATGTCACATGCTGTGGTATGCGGAGACACTAAAATCACCATAGTAGGACACAGATGAAGCTTCTAAGTTGATGTAATAGCCAGTAAGAAGTTGTACAATTCAAGTTTTAGGTATCGATTATTGACTTTTTAGCTGGCTTTGGTGCCTTGGACATGAGCTAGGACCTTACGAATCTGCATGAGAGGAGGACTAGCAGAAAAGTTGCACGGGAGAATGTGAAATGTGTTAATATGTAGTATTAACCTGAGAAATCCGTCCGTTTTCGTCATTGGTTATCGAATCGTCTTAAAGCCGGATCGTCACATTGGCCGCTCTTCTCTCTGAAACGGTTGTACTTATCGTCTGCAAAGCTATGTCGCGTGCTGCTGTATGCGGAGACACTAAAATAACCATAGTAGAACACAGATGAAGCTTCTAAGTTGATGTAATGGCCAGTAAGAAGTAGTACAATTCAAGATTTGGTCATCGATTATTGACTTTTTAGCTGGCTTTGGTGCCTTTGACATGAGCTAAGACCTTAAGATTCGGCATGAAAGGAGGACTAGCAGCCGAGTTGAACGGGAGAATGTGAAAAGTGTTCATATGTAGTAAAAACCTGAGAAATCCGTCCGTTTTCGTCATTTGTTATCGAAACGACTTAAAGCCAGATCGCCACATTGGCCGCTCTTCTCTCTGAAGCGGTTATACTTATCGTCTGCAAAGCTATGTCGCGTACTGCAGTATGCGGAGACACTAAAAGCAGCATAGTAGAACACAGATGAAGCTTCTATGTTGATGTAATAGCTAGTAAGAAGTAGTACAATTGAAATTTTAGATATCGATTATTGACTTTTTAGCTGGCTTTGGTGCCTTGGACATGAACTAAGACCTTAAGATTCTGCATGAAAGGAGGACTAGCAGCCGAGTTGCATGGGAGAATGTGAAAAGTGTTCATATGTAGTAAAAACCCAAGAAATCCGTACGTTTTCGTCATTGGTTATCGAATCGTCTTAAAGCCAGGTCGTCACATTGGCCGCTCTTCTCTCTGAAACGGTTGTACTTATCGTCTGCAAAGCTATGTCGAGTGCTGCGGTATGTGGAGACACTAAAAGCACCATAGTAGAACACAGATGAAGCTTCTAAGTTGATGTAATAGCCAGTAAGAGGTAGTACAATTCAAGTTTTAGGTATCGATTATTGACTTTTTAGCTGGCTTTGGTGAATTGGACATGAGCTAGGACCTTAAGATTCTGCATGAAAGGAGGACTAGCAGCTGACTTGCCTGCGAGAATATGAAAAGTGTTCATATGTATTAAAAACCTGAGAAATCCTTCCGTTTTCGTCATTTGTTATCGAATCGACCTAAAGCCAGATCGTGACATTGGCCGCTCTTCTCTCTGAAACGGTTGTACTTATCGTCTGCAAAGCTATGTCTCGTGCAGCGGTATGTGGAGACACTAAAAGCACCATGGTGGAACACAGATGAAGCTTCTAAGTTGATGTAATAGCCAGTAAGAAGTAGTACAACTCAAGTTTTAGGTATCGATTATTGACTTTTTAGCTGGCTTTGGTGCCTTTGACATGAGCTAGGACCTTAAGATTCGGCATGAAAGGAGGACTAGCAGCCGAGTTGCACTGGAGAATGTGAAAAGTGTTCATATGTAGTAAAATCCTGAGAAATCCGTCCGTTTTCGTCATTTGTTATCGAATCGACTTAAAGCCAGATCGTCACATTTGCCGCTCTTCTCTCTGAAGCGGTTGTACTTATCGTCTGCAAAGCTATGTCGCGTGCTGCGGTATGTGGAGACAATAAAAGCACCATAGTAGAACACAGATGAAGCTTCTAAGTTGATGTAATAGCTAGTAAGAAGTAGTACGATTTAAATTTAATATATCGATTATTGACGTTTTAGCTGGCTTTGGTGCCTTGGACATGAGCTAGGACCTTAAGAATCTGCATGAAAGGAGGACTTGCAGCCGAGTTGCACGGGAGAATGTGAAAAGTGTTCATATGTAGTAAAAACCTGAGAAACCCGTCCGTTTTCGTCATTTGTTATCGAATCGACTTAAAGCCAGATCGTCACATTGGCAGCTCTTCTCTCTGAAACGGTTGTACTTATCGTCTGAAAGCTATGTCGCGTGCTGCGGTTTGTGGAGACACTAAAAGCACCATTGTAGAATACAGATGAAGCTTCTAATTTGATGTAATAGCCAGTAAGAAGTAGTACAATTCAAGTTTTACTTATCGATTATTGACTTTTTAGCTGGCTGTGGTGCTTTGGACATGAGGTACGACCTTAAGATTCTGCATGAAAGGAGGACTAGCAGCCGAGTTGCACGGGAGAATGTGAAAAGTGTTCATATGTAGTAAAAACCTGAAAAATACGTCTGTTTTCGTCAGTTGTTATCGAATCGATTTAATGCCAGATCGTCACATTTGCCGCTCTTCTCTCTGGAACGGTTGTACTTATAGTCTGCAAAGCTATGTCGCGTGCTGCGGTATGCAGAGACACTAAAAGCACCATAGTAGAACACAGATGAAGCATCTAAGTTGATGTAATAGCCAGTAAGATGTAGTACAATTCAAGTTTTAGGTATCGATTATTGACTTTGTAGCTGGCTTTGGTGCCTTGGACATGAGCTAGGACCTTAAGATTCTGCATGAAAGAAGGACTAGCAGCCGAGTTGTACGGGAGAATGTGAAAAGTGTTCGTATGTAGTAAAAACCTGAGAAATCCGTACGTTTTCGTCATTGGTTATCGATTCGTCTTAATGCCAGATCGTCACATTGGCTGCTCTTCTCTCTGAAACGGTTGTGCTTATCGTCTGCAAAGCTATGTCGCGTGCTGCGGTATGCGGAGACACTAAAAGCACCATAGTAGAACACAGATGAAGCTTCTAATTTGATGTAATAGCCAGTAAGAAGTAGTACAATTCTAGTTTTAGGTATCGATTATTGACTTTTTAGCTGGCTGTGGTGCCTTGGACATGAGCTACGACCTTAAGATTCTGCATGAAAGGAGGACTAGCAGCCGAGTTGCACGGGAGAATGTGAAAAGTGTTCATATGTAGTAAAAACCTGAGAAATACGTCTGTTTTCGTCAGTTGTTATCATTCGACTTAAAGACAGATCGTCACATTTGCCGCTCTTCTCTCTGAAACGGTTGTACTTATAGTCTGCAAAGCTATGTTGCGTCCTGCGGTATGCAGAGCCAGTAAAAGCACCATAGTAGAACACAGATGAAGCTTCTAAGTTGATGTAATAGCCCGTAAGATGTAGTACAATTCAAGTTTTAGATATCGATTATTGACTTTGTAGCTGGCTTTGGTGCCTTGGACATGAGCTAGGACCTTAAGATTCTGCATGAAAGAAGGACTAGCAGCCGAGTTGTACGGGAGAATGTGAAAAGTGTTCGATTGTAGTAAAAACGTGAGAAATCCGTACGTTTTCGTCATTGGTTATCGATTCGTCTTAAAACCAGATCGTCACATTGGCTGCTCTTCTCTCTGAAACGATTGTACTTATCGTCTGCAAAGCTATGTCGCGTGCTGCGGTATGTGGAGACACTAAAAGCACCGTAGTAGAACACAGATGAAGCTTCTAAGTTGATGTAATAGCTAGTAAGAGGTAGCACAATTCAAGTTTTAGGTATCGATTATTGACTTTTTAGCTGGCTTTGGTGCCTTGGACATGAGCTAGGACCTTAAGATTCTGCATGTAAGGAGGAGTAGCAGCCTGGTTGCACGGGAGAATGTGAAAAGAGTTCATATGTAGTAAAACCCTGAGAAATACGTCCGTTTTCGTCATTTGTTATCGATTCGACTTAAAGCCAGATCGTCACATGGGCCGCTCTTCTCTCTGAAACGGCTGTACTTATAGTCTGCAAAGCTATGTCGCGTGTTGCGGTATGCGGAGACACTAAAAGCACCACAGTAGAACACAGATGAAGCTTCTAAGTTGATGTAATAGCCAGTAAGAAGTAGTAAAATTCAAGTTTTAGGTATCGATTATTGACTTTTTAGCTGGCTTTGGTGCCTTGGACATGAGCTAGGACCTTAAGATTCAGCATGAAAAGAGGACTAGCAGCCGAGTTGCACGGGAGAATGTGAAAAGTGTTCATATGTAGTAAAAACCTGAGAAATCCGTTCGTTATCGTCATTTCTTATCGAATCGACTTAAAGCCAGATCGTGACATTGGCCACTCTTCTCTCTGAAACGGTTGTACTTATCGTCTGCTAAGCTATGTCGCGTGCTGCGGTATGTGGAGACACTAAAAGCACCATTGTAGAACACAGATGAAACTTCTAAGTTGATGTAATAGCCTGTAAGAAGTAGTACAATTCCAGTTTTAGGTATCGACTATTGACTTTTTAGCTGGCTTTGGTGCCTTGGACATGAGCTAGGACCTTAAGATTCTGCATGAAAGCAGTACTAGCAGCCGAGTTGCACGGGAGAATGTGAAAAGTGTTCATATGTAGTAAAAACCTGAGAAATCCGTCCGTTTTCGTCGTTTGTTATCGAATCGACTTAAAGCCTGATCGTCACATTGGGCGCTTTTCTCTCTGAAACGGTTGCACTTATCGTCTGCAAAGCTATGTCGCGTGCTGCAGTATGCGGAGACACTAAAAGCAGCATAGTAGAACACAGATGAAGCTTCTAAGTTGATGTAATAGCTAGTAGGAAGTAGTACAATTGAAATTTTAGATATCGATTATTGACATTTTAGCTGGCTTTGGTGCCTTTGACATGAGCTAGGACCTTAAGATTCTGCGTGAAAGGAGGACTAGCAGCTGACTTGCCTGCGAGAATATGAAAAGTGTTCATATGTATTAAAAACCTGAGAAATCCTTCCGTTTTCGTCATTTGTTATCGAATCGACCTAAAGCCAGATCGTGACATTGGCCGCTCTTCTCTCTGAAACGGTTGTACTTATCGTCTGCAAAGCTATGTCGCGTGCTGCTGTATGCGGAGACACTAAAATAACCATAGTAGAACACAGATGAAGCTTCTAAGTTGATGTAATGGCCAGTAAGAAGTAGTACAATTCAAGATTTGGGCATCGATTATTGACTTTTTAGCTGGCTTTGGTGCCTTGGACATGAGCTAGGACCTTAAGATTCGGCATGAAAGGAGGACTAGCAGCCGAGTTGCACGGGAGAATGTGAAAAGAGTTCATATGTAGTAAAAACCGGAGAAATCCGTCCGTTTTCGTCATTTGTTATCGAATCGACTTAAAGCCAGATCGTGACATTGGCCGCTCTTCTCTCTGAAACGGTTGTACTTATCGTCTGCAAAGCTATGTCGCGTGCTGCGGTATGTGGAGACACTAAAAGCACCATAGTAGAACACAGATGAAGCTTCTAAGTTGATGTAATAGCTAGTAAGAAGTAGTACAATTTAAATTTTATATATCGATTATTGACTTTTTAGCTGGCTTTGGTGCCTTGGACATGAGCTAGGACCTTAAGATTCTGCATGAAAGGAGGACTAGCAGCTGAGTTGCACGGGAGAATGTGAAAAGTGTTCATATGTGGTAAAAACCTAAGAAATACGTCTGTTTTCGTCAGTTGTTATCGAATCGATTTAAAGCCAGATCGTCACATTTGCCGCTCTCCTCTCTGAAACGGTTGTACTTATAGTCTGCAAAGCTATGTCGCGTGCTGCGGTATGCAGAGACACTAAAAGCACCATAGTAGACCACAGATGAAGCTTCTAAGTTGATGTAATAGCCAGTAAGATGTAGTACAATTCAAGTTTTAGGTATCGATTATTGACTTTGTAGCTGGCTTTGGTGCCTTGGACATGAGCTAGGACCGTAAGATTCTGCATGAAAGAAGGACTAGCAGCCGAGTTGTACGGGAGAATGTGAAAAGTGTTCGTATGTAGTAAAAACCTGAGAAATCCGTACGTTTTCGTCATTGGTTATCGATTCGTCTTAATGCCAGATCGTCACATTGGCTGCTCTTCTCTCTGAAACGGTTGTACTTATCGTCTGCAAAGCTATGTCGCGTGCTGCGGTATGCGGAGACACTAAAAGCACCGTAGTAGAACACAGATGAAGCTTCTAATTTGATGTAATAGCCAGTAAGAAGTAGTACAATTCAAGTTTTACTTACCGATTATTGACTTTTTAGCTGGCTGTGGTGCCTTGGACATGAGCTACGACCTTAAGATTCTGCATGAAAGGAGGACTTGCAGCCGAGTTGCACGGGAGAATGTGAAAAGTGTTCATATGTAGTAAAAACCTGAGAAACCCGTCCGTTTTCGTCATTTGTTATCGAATCGACTTAAAGCCAGATCGTCACATTGGCAGCTCTTCTCTCTGAAACGGTTGTACTTATCGTCTGAAAGCTATGTCGCGTGCTGCGGTTTGTGGAGACACTAAAAGCACCATTGTAGAACACAGATGAAGCTTCTAATTTGATGTAATAGCCAGTAAGAAGTAGTACAATTCAAGTTTTACTTATCGATTATTGACTTTATAGCTGGCTGTGGTGCCTTGGACATGAGCTACGACCTTAAGATTCTGCATGAAAGGAGGACTAGCAGCCGAGTTGCACGGGAGAATGTGAAAAGTGTTCATATGTAGTAAAAACCTGAGAAATACGTCTGTTTTCGTCAGTTGTTATCGAATCGATTTAAAGCCAGATCGTCACATTTGCCGCTCTTCTCTCTGAAACGGTTGTACTTATAGTCTGCAAAGCTATGTCGCGTGCTGCGGTATGCAGAGACACTAAAAGCACCATAGTAGAACACAGATGAAGCTTCTAAGTTGATGTAATAGCCAGTAAGATGTAGTACAATTCAAGTTTTAGGTATCGATTATTGACTTTGTAGCTGGCTTTGGTGCCTTGGACATGAGCTAGGACCTTAAGATTCTGCATGAAAGAAGGACTAGCAGCCGAGTTGTACGGGAGAATGTGAAAAGTGTTCGTATGTAGTAAAAACCTGAGAAATCCGTACGTTTTCGTCATTGGTTATCGATTCGTCTTAATGCCAGATCGTCACATTGGCTGCTCTTCTCTCTGAAACGGTTGTACTTATCGTCTGCAAAGCTATGTCGCGTGCTGCGGTATGCGGAGACACTAAAAGCACCATAGTAGAACACAGATGAAGCTTCTAATTTGATGTAATAGCCAGTAAGAAGTAGTACAATTCTAGTTTTAGGTATCGATTATTGACTTTTTAGCCGGCTGTGGTTCCTTGGACATGAGCTACGACCTTAAGATTCTGCATGAAAGGAGGACTAGCAGCCGAGTTGCACGGGAGAATGTGAAAAGTGTTCATATGTAGTAAAAACCTGAGAAATACGTCTGTTTTCGTCAGTTGTTATCGAATCGACTTAAAGACAGATCGTCACATTTGCCGCTCTTCTCTCTGAAACGGTTGTACTTATAGTCTGCAAAGCTATGTCGCATGCTGCGATATGCAGAGCCAGTAAAAGCACCATAGTAGAACACAGATGAAGCTTCTAAGTTGATGTAATAACCAGTAAGATGTAGTACAATTCAAGTTTTAGGTATCGATTATTGACTTTGTAGCTGGCTTTGGTGCCTTGGACATGAGCTAGGACCTTAAGATTCTGCAAGAAAGAAGGACTAGCAGCCGAGTTGTACGGGAGAATGTGAAAAGTGATCGATTGTAGTAAAAACGTGAGAAATCCGTACGTTTTCGTCATTGGTTATCGATTCGTCTTAAAACCAGATCGTCACATGGGCTGCTCTTCTCTCTGAAACGGTTGTACTTATCGTCTGCAAAGCTATGTCGCGTGCTGCGGTATGTGGAGACACTAAAAGCACCATAGTAGAACACAGATGAAGCTTCTAAGTTGATGTAATAGCTAGTAAGAGGTAGTACAATTCAAGTTTTAGGTATCGATTATTGACTTTTTAGCTGGCTTTGGTGCCTTGGACATGAGCTAGGACCTTAAGATTCTGCATGAAAGCAGTACTAGCAGCCGAGTTGCACGGGAGAATGTGAAAAGTGTTCATATGTAGTAAAAACCTGAGAAATCCGTCCGTTTTCGTCATTTGTTATCGAATCGACTTAGAACCGGATCGTGACATTGGCCGCTGTTCTCTCTGAAACGGTTGTACTTATCGTCTGCAAAGCTATGTCGCGTGCTGCGGTATGCGGAGACACTAAAAGCACCATAGTAGAACACAGATGAAACTTCTAAGTTGATGTAATAGCCAGTAAGAAGTAGTACAATTCCAGTTTTAGGTATCGACTATTGACTTTTTACCTGGCTTTGGTGCCTTGGACATGAGCTAGGACCTTAAGATTCTGCATGAAAGCAGTACTAGCAGCCGAGTTGCACGGGAGAATGTGAAAAGTGTTCATATGTAGTAAAAACCTGAGAAATCCGTCCGTTTTCGTCATTTGTTATCGAATCGACTTAAAGCCTGATCGTCACATTGGGCGCTTTTCTCTCTGAAACGGTTGCACTTATCGTCTGCAAAGCTATGTCGCGTGCTGCAGTATGCGGAGACACTAAAAGCAGCATAGTAGAACACAGATGAAGCTTCTAAGTTGATGTAATAGCTAGTAAGAAGTAGTACAATTGAAATTTTAGATATCGATTATTGACATTTTAGCTTGCTTTGGTGCCTTGGACATGAGCTAGGACTTTAAGATTCTGCATGAAAGGAGAACTAGCAGCCGAATTGCACGGGAGAATGTGAAAAGTGTTCATATGTAGTAAAAACCCGAGAAATCCGTACGTTTTCGTCATTGGTTATCGAATCGTCTTAAAGCCAGATCGTCACATTGGTCGCTCTTCTCTCTGAAACGGTTGTACTTATCGTCTGCAAAGCTATGTCGAGTGCTGCGGTATGTGGAGACACTAAAAGCACCATAGTAGGCCACAGATGAAGCTTCTAAGTTGATGTAATAGCCAGTAAGAAGTAGTACAACTCAAGTTTTAGGTATCGATTATTGACTTTTTAGCTGGCTTTGGTGCCTTGGACATGAGCTAGGACCTTAGGATTCTGCATGTAAGGAGGAGTAGCAGCCTAGTTGCACGGGAGAATGTGAAAAGTGTTCATATGTAGTAAAAACCTGAGAAATCCGTTCGTTATCGTCATTTGTTATCGAATCGTCTTAAAACCAGATCGTGACATTGGTCGCTCTTCTCTCTGAAAAGGTTGTACTTATCGTCTACCAAGCTACTTCGCGTGCTGCGGTATGCGGAGACACTAAAATCACCATAGTAGAACGCAGATGAGGCTTCTAAGCTGATGTAATAGCCAGTAAGAAGTAGTACAATTCAAGTTTTAGGTATCGATTATTGACTTTTTAGCTAGCTTTGGTGCCTTGGACATGAGCTAGGACCTTAAGATTCTGCATGAAAGGAGGACTAGCAACCGAATTGCAGGGGAGAATGTGAAAAGTGTTAATGTGTAGTATTAAACTGAGAAATCCGTACGTTTTCGTCATTTGTTATGGAATTGACTTAAAGCCAGATAGTCACATTGGCCGCTCTTCTCTCTGAATCGGTTGTACTTATCGTCTGCAAAGCTATGTCGCGTGCTGCGGTATTCGGAGACACTAAAAGCACCATAGTAGAACACAGATGAAGCTTCTAAGTTAAAGTAATAGCCAGTAAGAGGTAGTACAATTCAAGTTTTAAGTATCGATTATTGACTTTTTAGCCGGCTTTGGTGCCTTGGACATGAGCTAGGACCTTAACTTTCTGCATTAAAGGAGGAGTAGCAGCCGAGTTGCACGGGAGAATGTGAAAAGTGTTCATATGTAGTAAAACCCTGAGAAATACTTCCGTTTTCGTCATTTGTTATCGAATCGACTTAAAGCCAGATCGTGCCATTGGCCACTCTTCTCTCTGAAACGGTTGTACTTATCGTCTGCTAAGCTATGTCGCGTGCTGCGGTATGTGGAGACACTAAAAGCACCATGGTAGAACACAGATGAAACTTCTAAGTTGATGTAATAGCTAGTACGAAGTAGTACAATTGAAATTTTAGATATCGATTATTGACTTTTTAGCTGGCTTTGGTGCCTTGGACATGAGCTAGGACCTTAAGATTCTGCATGAAAGGAGGACTAGTAGCCGAGTTGCACGGGAGAATGTGAAAAGTGTTCATATGTAGTAAAAACCCGAGAAATCAGTATGTTTTCGTCATTGGTTATCGTATGGTCTTAAAGCCAGATCGTCACATTGGCCGCTCTTCTCCCTGAAACGGTTGTACTTATCGTCAGCAAAGCTATGTCGCGTGCTGCGGTATTTGGAGACACTAAAATCACCATAGTAGGAGACAGATGAAGCTTCTTAGTTGAGGTAATAGCCAGTAAGAAGTAGTACAATTCAAGTTTTAGTTATCGATTATTGACTTTTTTGCTGGCTTTGGTGCCTTGGACATGAGCTAGGACCCTAACAATCTGCATGAGAGGGAGACTAGCAGAAACGTTGCTTGGGAGAATGTGAAAAGTGCTCATATGTAGTATTAACCTGAGAAATCCGTCCGTTTTCGTCTTTTGTTATCGAATCGACTTAAAGCCAGATCGTCACATTGGCCGCTCTTCTCTCTGAAACGGTTGTACTTATGGTCTGAAAGCTATGTCGCGTGCTGCGGTATGCGGAGACACTAAAAGCACCATAGTAGAACACAGATGAAGCTTCTAAGATGATGTAATAGCCAGTAAGAATTAGTACAATACCAGTTTTAGGTATCGATTATTGACTTTTTGGCTGGCTTTGGTGCCTTGGACATGAGCTAGGACCTTAACATTCTGCATTAAAGGAGGAGTAGCAGCCGCGTTGCACGGGAGAATGTGAAAAGTGTTCATATGTATTAAACCCTGAGAAATACGTCCGTTTTCGTCATTTCTTATCGAATGGACTTAAAGCCAGATCGTCACATTGGCCGCTCTTCTCTCTGAAACGGTTGTACTTATGGTCTGCAAAGCCATGTCAAATGCTGCGGTATGCGGAGACACTAAAATCACCATAGTAGAACACAGATGAAGCTTCTAAGTTAAAGTAATAGCCAGTAAGAGGTAGTACAACTCAAGTTTTAGTTATCGATTATTGACTTTTTAGCTGGCTTTGGTGCCTTGGACATGAGCTAGGACCTTAAGATTCTGCATGAAAGGTGGACTAGCAGCCGAATTGCAAGGGAGAATGTGAAAAGTGTTAATATGTAGTAAAAACCTGAGAAATCCGTCTGTTTTCGTCATTGTTATGGAATTGACTTAAAGCCACATCGTCACATTGGCCGCTCTTCTCTCTGAATCGGTTGTACTTATCGTCTGCAAAGCTATGTCGCGTGCTGCGGTGTTCGGAGACACTAAAAGCACCTTAGTAGAACACAGATGAAGCTTCTAAGATGATGTAATAGCCAGTAAGAAGTAGTACAATTCAAGTTTTAGGTATCGATTATTGACTTTTTAGCTGGCTTTGGTGCCTTGGACATGAGCTAGGACCTTAAGATTCTGCATGAAAGGAGGACTGGCAGCCGAATTGCAGGGGAGAATGTGAAAAGTGTTAATGTGTAGTATTAAACTGAGAAATCCGTACGTTTTCGTCATTTGTTATGGAATTGACTTAAAGCCAGATAGTCACATTGGCCGCTCTTCTCTCTGAATCGGTTGTACTTATCGTCTGCAAAGCTATGTCGCGTGCTGCGGTATTCGGAGACACTAAAAGCACCATAGTAGAACACAGATGAAGCTTCTAAGTTAAAGTAATAGCCAGTAAGAGGTAGTACAATTCAAGTTTTAGGTATCGATTATTGACTTTTTAGCCGGCTTTGGTGCCTTGGACATGAGCTAGGACCTTAACATTCTGCATTAAAGGAGGAGTAGCAGCCGAGTTGCACGGGAGAATGTGAAAAGTGTTCATATGTAGTAAAACCCTGAGAAATACTTCCGTTTTCGTCATTTGTTATCGAATCGACTTAAAGCCAGATCGTGACATTGGCCACTCTTCTCTCTGAAACGGTTGTACTTATCGTCTGCTAAGCTATGTCGCGTGCTGCGGTATGTGGAGACACTAAAAGCACCATGGTAGAACACAGATGAAACTTCTAAGTTGATGTAATAGCTAGTACGAAGTAGTACAATTGAAATTTTAGATATCGATTATTGACTTTTTAGCTGGCTTTGGTGCCTTGGACATGAGCTAGGACCTTAAGATTCTGCATGAAAGGAGGACTAGTAGCCGAGTTGCACGGGAGAATGTGAAAAGTGTTCATATGTAGTAAAAACCCGAGAAATCAGTACGTTTTCGTCATTGGTTATCGAATCGTCTTAAAGCCAGGTCGTCACATTGGCCGCTCTTCTCTCTGAAACGGTTGTACTTATCGTCTGCAAAGCTATGTCGCTTGCTGCGGTATGCGGAGACGCTAAAAGCACCATAGTAGAACACAGATGAAGCTACTAAGATGATGTAATAGCCAGCAAGAAGTAGTACAATTCAAGTTTTAGGTATCGATTATTGACTTTTTAGCTGGCTTTGGTGCTTTGGACATGAGCTAGGACCTTAAGATTCTGCATGAAAGGCGGACGTGCAGCCGAGTTGCACGGGAGAATGTGAAAAGTGTTCATATGTAGTAAAAACCTGAGAAATCCGTTCGTTATCGTCATTTGTTATGGAATTGACTTAAAGCCAAATTGTCACATTGGCCGCTCTTCTCTCTGAATCGGTTGTACTTATCGTCTGCAAAGCTATGTCGCGTGCTGCGGTATGCGGAGACACTAAAAATACCATAGTAGAACACGGATGAAGCTTCTAAGTTGATGTAATAGCCAGTAAGAAGTAGTACAATTCCAATTTTAGGTATCAATTATTGACTTTTTAGCTGGCTTTGGTGCCTTGGACATGAGCTAGGACCTTAAGATTCTGCATGAAAGGAGGACTAGCAGCCGAGCTGCACGGGAGGATGTGAAAAGTTTTCATATGTAGTAAAAACCTGAGGAAACCGTCTGATTTCGTCATTTGTTATCGAATTGACTTAAAGCCAGATCGTCACATTGTCCGCTCTTCTCTCTGAATCGGTTGTACTTATCGTCTGCAAAGCTATGTCGCGTGCTGCGGTATTCGGAGACACTAAAAGCACCATAGTAGAACACAGATGAAGCTTCTAAGTTAAAGTAATAGCCAGTAAGAGGTAGTACAATTCAAGTTTTAAGTATCGATTATTGACTTTTTAGCCGGCTTTGGTGCCTTGGACATGAGCTAGGACCTTAACTTTCTGCATTAAAGGAGGAGTAGCAGCCGAGTTGCACGGGAGAATGTGAAAAGTGTTCATATGTAGTAAAACCCTGAGAAATACTTCCGTTTTCGTCATTTGTTATCGAATCGACTTAAAGCCAGATCGTGCCATTGGCCACTCTTCTCTCTGAAACGGTTGTACTTATCGTCTGCTAAGCTATGTCGCGTGCTGCGGTATGTGGAGACACTAAAAGCACCATGGTAGAACACAGATGAAACTTCTAAGTTGATGTAATAGCTAGTACGAAGTAGTACAATTGAAATTTTAGATATCGATTATTGACTTTTTAGCTGGCTTTGGTGCCTTGGACATGAGCTAGGACCTTAAGATTCTGCATGAAAGGAGGACTAGTAGCCGAGTTGCACGGGAGAATGTGAAAAGTGTTCATATGTAGTAAAAACCCGAGAAATCAGTATGTTTTCGTCATTGGTTATCGTATGGTCTTAAAGCCAGATCGTCACATTGGCCGCTCTTCTCCCTGAAACGGTTGTACTTATCGTCAGCAAAGCTATGTCGCGTGCTGCGGTATTTGGAGACACTAAAATCACCATAGTAGGAGACAGATGAAGCTTCTTAGTTGAGGTAATAGCCAGTAAGAAGTAGTACAATTCAAGTTTTAGTTATCGATTATTGACTTTTTTGCTGGCTTTGGTGCCTTGGACATGAGCTAGGACCCTAACAATCTGCATGAGAGGGAGACTAGCAGAAACGTTGCTTGGGAGAATGTGAAAAGTGCTCATATGTAGTATTAACCTGAGAAATCCGTCCGTTTTCGTCTTTTGTTATCGAATCGACTTAAAGCCAGATCGTCACATTGGCCGCTCTTCACTCTGAAACGGTTGTACTTATGGTCTGAAAGCTATGTCGCGTGCTGCGGTATGCGGAGACACTAAAAGCACCATAGTAGAACACAGATGAAGCTTCTAAGATGATGTAATAGCCAGTAAGAATTAGTACAATACCAGTTTTAGGTATCGATTATTGACTTTTTGGCTGGCTTTGGTGCCTTGGACATGAGCTAGGACCTTAACATTCTGCATTAAAGGAGGAGTAGCAGCCGCGTTGCACGGAAGAATGTGAAAAGTGTTCATATGTATTAAACCCTGAGAAATACGTCCGTTTTCGTCATTTCTTATCGAATGGACTTAAAGCCAGATCGTCACATTGGCCGCTCTTCTCTCTGAAACGGTTGTACTTATGGTCTGCAAAGCCATGTCAAATGCTGCGGTATGCGGAGACACTAAAATCACCATAGTAGAACACAGATGAAGCTTCTAAGTTAAAGTAATAGCCAGTAAGAGGTAGTACAACTCAAGTTTTAGTTATCGATTATTGACTTTTTAGCTGGCTTTGGTGCCTTGGACATGAGCTAGGACCTTAAGATTCTGCATGAAAGGTGGACTAGCAGCCGAATTGCAAGGGAGAATGTGAAAAGTGTTAATATGTAGTAAAAACCTGAGAAATCCGTCTGTTTTCGTCATTGTTATGGAATTGACTTAAAGCCACATCGTCACATTGGCCGCTCTTCTCTCTGAATCGGTTGTACTTATCGTCTGCAAAGCTATGTCGCGTGCTGCGGTGTTCGGAGACACTAAAAGCACCTTAGTAGAACACAGATGAAGCTTCTAAGATGATGTAATAGCCAGTAAGAAGTAGTACAATTCAAGTTTTAGGTATCGATTATTGACTTTTTAGCTGGCTTTGGTGCCTTGGACATGAGCTAGGACCTTAAGATTCTGCATGAAAGGAGGACTGGCAGCCGAATTGCAGGGGAGAATGTGAAAAGTGTTAATGTGTAGTATTAAACTGAGAAATCCGTACGTTTTCGTCATTTGTTATGGAATTGACTTAAAGCCAGATAGTCACATTGGCCGCTCTTCTCTCTGAATCGGTTGTACTTATCGTCTGCAAAGCTATGTCGCGTGCTGCGGTATTCGGAGACACTAAAAGCACCATAGTAGAACACAGATGAAGCTTCTAAGTTAAAGTAATAGCCAGTAAGAGGTAGTACAATTCAAGTTTTAGGTATCGATTATTGACTTTTTAGCCGGCTTTGGTGCCTTGGACATGAGCTAGGACCTTAACATTCTGCATTAAAGGAGGAGTAGCAGCCGAGTTGCACGGGAGAATGTGAAAAGTGTTCATATGTAGTAAAACCCTGAGAAATACTTCCGTTTTCGTCATTTGTTATCGAATCGACTTAAAGCCAGATCGTGACATTGGCCACTCTTCTCTCTGAAACGGTTGTACTTATCGTCTGCTAAGCTATGTCGCGTGCTGCGGTATGTGGAGACACTAAAAGCACCATGGTAGAACACAGATGAAACTTCTAAGTTGATGTAATAGCTAGTACGAAGTAGTACAATTGAAATTTTAGATATCGATTATTGACTTTTTAGCTGGCTTTGGTGCCTTGGACATGAGCTAGGACCTTAAGATTCTGCATGAAAGGAGGACTAGTAGCCGAGTTGCACGGGAGAATGTGAAAAGTGTTCATATGTAGTAAAAACCCGAGAAATCAGTACGTTTTCGTCATTGGTTATCGAATCGTCTTAAAGCCAGGTCGTCACATTGGCCGCTCTTCTCTCTGAAACGGTTGTACTTATCGTCTGCAAAGCTATGTCGCTTGCTGCGGTATGCGGAGACGCTAAAAGCACCATAGTAGAACACAGATGAAGCTACTAAGATGATGTAATAGCCAGCAAGAAGTAGTACAATTCAAGTTTTAGGTATCGATTATTGACTTTTTAGCTGGCTTTGGTGCTTTGGACATGAGCTAGGACCTTAAGATTCTGCATGAAAGGCGGACGTGCAGCCGAGTTGCACGGGAGAATGTGAAAAGTGTTCATATGTAGTAAAAACCTGAGAAATCCGTTCGTTATCGTCATTTTTTATGGAATTGACTTAAAGCCAAATTGTCACATTGGCCGCTCTTCTCTCTGAATCGGTTGTACTTATCGTCTGCAAAGCTATGTCGCGTGCTGCGGTATGCGGAGACACTAAAAATACCATAGTAGAACACGGATGAAGCTTCTAAGTTGATGTAATAGCCAGTAAGAAGTAGTACAATTCCAATTTTAGGTATCAATTATTGACTTTTTAGCTGGCTTTGGTGCCTTGGACATGAGCTAGGACCTTAAGATTCTGCATGAAAGGAGGACTAGCAGCCGAGCTGCACGGGAGGATGTGAAAAGTTTTCATATGTAGTAAAAACCTGAGGAAACCGTCTGATTTCGTCATTTGTTATCGAATTGACTTAAAGCCAGATCGTCACATTGTCCGCTCTTCTCTCTGAATCGGTTGTACTTATCGTCTGCAAAGCTATGTCGCGTGCTGCGGTATTCGGAGACACTAAAAGCACCATAGTAGAACACAGATGAAGCTTCTAAGTTAAAGTAATAGCCAGTAAGAGGTAGTACAATTCAAGTTTTAAGTATCGATTATTGACTTTTTAGCCGGCTTTGGTGCCTTGGACATGAGCTAGGACCTTAACTTTCTGCATTAAAGGAGGAGTAGCAGCCGAGTTGCACGGGAGAATGTGAAAAGTGTTCATATGTAGTAAAACCCTGAGAAATACTTCCGTTTTCGTCATTTGTTATCGAATCGACTTAAAGCCAGATCGTGCCATTGGCCACTCTTCTCTCTGAAACGGTTGTACTTATCGTCTGCTAAGCTATGTCGCGTGCTGCGGTATGTGGAGACACTAAAAGCACCATGGTAGAACACAGATGAAACTTCTAAGTTGATGTAATAGCTAGTACGAAGTAGTACAATTGAAATTTTAGATATCGATTATTGACTTTTTAGCTGGCTTTGGTGCCTTGGACATGAGCTAGGACCTTAAGATTCTGCATGAAAGGAGGACTAGTAGCCGAGTTGCACGGGAGAATGTGAATAGTGTTCATATGTAGTAAAAACCCCAGAAATCAGTATGTTTTCGTCATTGGTTATCGTATGGTCTTAAAGCCAGATCGTCACATTGGCCGCTCTTCTCCCTGAAACGGTTGTACTTATCGTCAGCAAAGCTATGTCGCGTGCTGCGGTATTTGGAGACACTAAAATCACCATAGTAGGAGACAGATGAAGCTTCTTAGTTGAGGTAATATCCAGTAAGAAGTAGTACAATTCAAGTTTTAGTTATCGATTATTGACTTTTTTGCTGGCTTTGGTGCCTTGGACATGAGCTAGGACCCTAACAATCTGCATGAGAGGGAGACTAGCAGAAACGTTGCTTGGGAGAATGTGAAAAGTGCTCATATGTAGTATTAACCTGAGAAATCCGTCCGTTTTCGTCTTTTGTTATCGAATCGACTTAAAGCCAGATCGTCACATTGGCCGCTCTTCTCTCTGAAACGGTTGTACTTATGGTCTGAAAGCTATGTCGCGTGCTGCGGTATGCGGAGACACTAAAAGCACCATAGTAGAACACAGATGAAGCTTCTAAGATGATGTAATAGCCAGTAAGAATTAGTACAATACCAGTTTTAGGTATCGATTATTGACTTTTTGGCTGGCTTTGGTGCCTTGGACATGAGCTAGGACCTTAACATTCTGCATTAAAGGAGGAGTAGCAGCCGCGTTGCACGGGAGAATGTGAAAAGTGTTCATATGTATTAAACCCTGAGAAATACGTCCGTTTTCGTCATTTCTTATCGAATGGACTTAAAGCCAGATCGTCACATTGGCCGCTCTTCTCTCTGAAACGGTTGTACTTATGGTCTGCAAAGCCATGTCAAATGCTGCGGTATGCGGAGACACTAAAAGCACCATAGTAGAACACAGATGAAGCTTCTAAGTTAAAGTAATAGCCAGTAAGAGGTAGTACAACTCAAGTTTTAGTTATCGATTATTGACTTTTTAGCTGGCTTTGGTGCCTTGGACATGAGCTAGGACCTTAAGATTCTGCATGAAAGGTGGACTAGCAGCCGAATTGCAAGGGAGAATGTGAAAAGTGTTAATATGTAGTAAAAACCTGAGAAATCCGTCTGTTTTCGTCATTGTTATGGAATTGACTTAAAGCCACATCGTCACATTGGCCGCTCTTCTCTCTGAATCGGTTGTACTTATCGTCTGCAAAGCTATGTCGCGTGCTGCGGTGTTCGGAGACACTAAAAGCACCTTAGTAGAACACAGATGAAGCTTCTAAGATGATGTAATAGCCAGTAAGAGGTAGTACAATTCAAGGTTTAGGTATCGATTATTGACTTTTTAGCTGGCTTTGGTGCCTTGGACATGAGCTAGGACCTTAAGATTCTGCATGAAAGGAGGACTGGCAGCCGAATTGCAGGGGAGAATGTGAAAAGTGTTAATGTGTAGTATTAAACTGAGAAATCCGTACGTTTTCGTCATTTGTTATGGAATTGACTTAAAGCCAGATAGTCACATTGGCCGCTCTTCTCTCTGAATCGGTTGTACTTATCGTCTGCAAAGCTATGTCGCGTGCTGCGGTATTCGGAGACACTAAAAGCACCATAGTAGAACACAGATGAAGCTTCTAAGTTAAAGTAATAGCCAGTAAGAGGTAGTACAATTCAAGTTTTAGGTATCGATTATTGACTTTTTAGCCGGCTTTGGTGCCTTGGACATGAGCTAGGACCTTAACATTCTGCATTAAAGGAGGAGTAGCAGCCGAATTGCACGGGAGAATGTGAAAAGTGTTCATATGTAGTAAAACCCTGAGAAATACTTCCGTTTTCGTCATTTGTTATCGAATCGACTTAAAGCCAGATCGTGACATTGGCCACTCTTCTCTCTGAAACGGTTGTACTTATCGTCTGCTAAGCTATGTCGCGTGCTGCGGTATGTGGAGACACTAAAAGCACCATGGTAGAACACAGATGAAACTTCTAAGTTGATGTAATAGCTAGTACGAAGTAGTACAATTGAAATTTTAGATATCGATTATTGACTTTTTAGCTGGCTTTGGTGCCTTGGACATGAGCTAGGACCTTAAGATTCTGCATGAAAGGAGGACTAGTAGCCGAGTTGCACGGGAGAATGTGAAAAGTGTTCATATGTAGTAAAAACCCGAGAAATCAGTACGTTTTCGTCATTGGTTATCGAATCGTCTTAAAGCCAGGTCGTCACATTGGCCGCTCTTCTCTCTGAAACGGTTGTACTTATCGTCTGCAAAGCTATGTCGCTTGCTGCGGTATGCGGAGACGCTAAAAGCACCATAGTAGAACACAGATGAAGCTACTAAAATGATGTAATAGCCAGCAAGAAGTAGTACAATTCAAGTTTTAGGTATCGATTATTGACTTTTTAGCTGGCTTTGGTGCCTTGGACATGAGCTAGGACCTTAAGATTCTGCATGAAAGGCGGACGTGCAGCCGAGTTGCACGGGAGAATGTGAAAAGTGTTCATATGTAGTAAAAACCTGAGAAATCCGTTCGTTATCGTCATTTGTTATGGAATTGACTTAAAGCCAAATTGTCACATTGGCCGCTCTTCTCTCTGAATCGGTTGTACTTATCGTCTGCAAAGCTATGTCGCGTGCTGCGGTATGCGGAGACACTAAAAATACCATAGTAGAACACGGATGAAGCTTCTAAGTTGATGTAATAGCCAGTAAGAAGTAGTACAATTCCAATTTTAGGTATCAATTATTGACTTTTTAGCTGGCTTTGGTGCCTTGGACATGAGCTAGGACCTTAAGATTCTGCATGAAAGGAGGACTAGCAGCCGAGCTGCACGGGAGGATGTGAAAAGTTTTCATATGTAGTAAAAACCTGAGAAAACCGACTGATTTCGTCATTTGTTATCGAATTGACTTAAAGCCAGATCGTCACATTGTCCGCTCTTCTCTCTGAATCGGTTGTACTTATCGTCTGCAAAGCTATGTCGCGTGCTGCGGTATTCGGAGACACTAAAAGCACCATAGTAGAACACAGATGAAGCTTCTAAGTTAAAGTAATAGCCAGTAAGAGGTAGTACAACTCAAGTTTTAGGTATCGATTATTGACTTTTTAGCTCGCTTTGGTGCCTTGGACATGAGCTAGGACATTAAGATTCTGCATGAAAGGAGGACTAGCAGCCGAGCTGCACGGGAGGATGTGAAAAGTTTTCATATGTAGTAAAAACCTGAGAATTCCGTCCATTTTTGTCATTTGTTATCGAATCGACTTAAAACCGGATCGTCACATTGGCCGCTCTTCTCTCTGAAACGGTTGTACTTATCGTCTGCAAAGCTATGTCGCGTGCTGCGGTATGCGGAGACACTAAAATAACCATAGTAGAACACAGATGAAGCTTCTAAGTTGATGTAATAGCCAGTAAGAAGTAGTACAATTCAAGATTTGGGCATCGATTATTGACTTTTAGCTGGCTTTGGTACCTTGGACATGAGCTAGGACCTTAAGATTCTGCATGAAAGGAGGACTAGCAGCCGAATTGCAGGGGAGAATGTGAAAAGTGTTAATGTGTAGTATTAAACTGAGAAATCCGTACGTTTTCCTCATTTGTTATGGAATTGACTTAAAGCCAGATAGTCACATTGGCCGCTCTTCTCTCTGAATCGGTTGTACTTATCGTCTGCTAAGCCATGTCGCGTGCTGCGGTATTCGGAGACACTAAAAGCACCATAGTAGAACACAGATGAAGCTTCTAAGTTAAAGTAATAGCCAGTAAGAGGTAGTACAATTCAAGTTTAAGGTATCGATTATTGACTTTTTAGCCGGCTTTGGTGCCTTGGACATGAGCTAGGACCTTAACATTCTGCATTAAAGGAGGAGTAGCAGCCGAGTTGCACGGGAGAATGTGAAAAGTGTTCATATGTAGTAAAACCCTGAGAAATACTTCCGTTTTCGTCATTTGTTATCGAATCGACTTAAAGCCAGATCGTGACATTGGCCACTCTTCTCTCTGAAACGGTTGTACTTATCGTCTGCTAAGCTATGACGCGTGCTGCGGTATGTGGAGACACTAAAAGCACCATGGTAGAACACAGATGAAACTTCTAAGTTGATGTAATAGCTAGTACGAAGTAGCACAATTGAAATTTTAGATATCGATTATTGACTTTTTAGCTGGCTTTGGTGCGTTGGACATGAGCTAGGACCTTTAGATTCTGCATGAATGGAGGACTAGTAGCCGAGTTGCACGGGAGAATGTGAAAAGTGTTCATATGTAGTAAAAACCCGAGAAATCAGTACGTTTTCGTCATTGGTTATCGTATGGTCTTAAAGCCAGATCGTCACATTGGCCGCTCTTCTCCCTGAAACGGTTGTACTTATCGTCTGCAAAGCTATGTCAAATGCTGCGGTATGCGGAGACACTAAAATCACCATAGTTGAACACAGATGAAGCTTCTAAGTTAAAGTAATAGCCAGTAAGAGGTAGTACAACTCAAGTTTTAGTTATCGATTATTGACTTTTTAGCTGGCTTTGGTGCCTTGGACATGAGCTAGGACCTTAAGATTCTGCATGAAAGGTGGACTAGCAGCTGAATTGCAAGGGAGAATGTGAAAAGTGTTAATATGTAGTAAAAACCTGAGAAATCCGTCCGTTTTCGTCATTGTTATGGAATTGACTTAAAGCCACATCGTCACATTGGCCGCTCTTCTCTCTGAATCGGTTGTACTTATCGTCTGCAAAGCTATGTCGCGTGCTGCGGTGTTCGGAGACACTAAAAGCACCTTAGTAGAACACAGATGAAGCTTCTAAGATGATGTAATAGCCAGTAAGAAGTAGTACAATTCAAGTTTTAGGTATCGATTATTGACTTTTTCACTGGCTTTGGTGCCTTGGATGTGAGCTAGGACCTTAAGATTCTGCATGTAAGGAGGACTAGCAGCAGAGATGCACGGGAGAATGTGAAAAGTATTCATATGTAGTAAAAACCTGAGATATCCGTTCGTTATCGTCATTTGTTATCGAATCGACTTCAAGCCATATCGTCACATTGGCCGCTCTTCTCTCTGAAACGGTTGCACTGATCGTCTGGAAAGCTATGTCGCGTGCTGCGGTATGTGGAGACACTAAAATCACCATAGTAGGACACAGATGAAGCTTCTTAGTTGATGTAATAGCCAGTAAGAAGTAGTACAATTCAAGTTTTAGGTATCGATTATTGACTTTTTAGCTGGCTTTGGTGCCTTGGACATGAGCTAGGACCTTAAGATTCTGCATGAAAGGAGGACTAGCAGCCGAATTGCAGGGGAGAATGTGAAAAGTGTTAATGTGTAGTATTAAACTGAGAAATCCGTACGTTTTCGTCATTTGTTATGGAATTGACTTAAAGCCAGATAGTCACATTGGCCGCTCTTCTCTCTGAATCGGTTGTACTTATCGTCTGCAAAGCTATGTCGCGTGCTGCGGTATTCGGAGACACTAAAAGCACCATAGTAGAACACAGATGAAGCTTCTAAGTTAAAGTAATAGCCAGTAAGAGGTAGTACAATTCAAGTTTTAGGTATCGATTATTGACTTTTTAGCCGGCTTTGGTGCCTTGGACATGAGCTAGGACCTTAACATTCTGCATTAAAGGAGGAGTAGCAGCCGAGTTGCACGGGAGAATGTGAAAAGTGTTCATATGTAGTAAAACCCTGAGAAATACTTCCGTTTTCGTCATTTGTTATCGAATCGACTTAAAGCCAGATCGTGACATTGGCCACTCTTCTCTCTGAAACGGTTGTACTTATCGTCTGCTAAGCTATGTCGCGTGCTGCGGTATGTGGAGACACTAAAAGCACCATGGTAGAACACAGATGAAACTTCTAAGTTGATGTAATAGCTAGTACGAAGTAGTACAATTGAAATTTTAGATATCGATTATTGACTTTTTAGCTGGCTTTGGTGCGTTGGACATGAGCTAGGACCTTAAGATTCTGCATGAAAGGAGGACTAGTAGCCGAGTTGCACGGGAGAATGTGAAAAGTGTTCATATGTAGTAAAAACCCGAGAAATCAGTACGTTTTCGTCATTGGTTATCGTATGGTCTTAAAGCCAGATCGTCACATTGGCCGCTCTTCTCCCTGAAACGGTTGTACTTATCGTCTGCAAAGCTATGTCGCGTGCTGCGGTATTTGGAGACACTAAAATCACCATAGTAGGAGACAGATGAAGCTTCTTAGTTGAGGTAATAGCCAGTAAGAAGTAGTACAATTCAAGTTTTAGGTATCGAGTATTGACTTTTTAGCTGGCTTTGGTGCCTTGGACATGAGCTAGGACCTTAAGATTCAGCATGAAAGGCGGACTTGCAGCCGAGTTGCACGGGAGAATGTGAAAAGTGTTCATATGTAGTAAAAACCTGAGAACTCCGTTCCTTATCGTCATTTGTTATGGAATTGACTTAAAGCCAGATTGTCACATTGGCCGCTCTTCTCTCTGAATCGGTTGTACTTATCGTCTGCAAAGCTATGTCGCGTGCTGCGGTATGCGGAGACACTAAAAATACCATAGTAGAACACGGATGAAGCTTCTAAGTTGATGTAATAGCCAGTAAGAAGTAGTACAATTCACGTTTTAGGCATCGATTATTGACTTTTAGTTGGCTTTGGTGCCTTGGACATGAGCTAGGACCTTAACATTCTGCATTAAAGGAGGAGTAGCAGCCGCGTAGCACGGGAGAATGTGAAAAGTGTTCATATGTATTAAACCCTGAGAAATACGTCCGTTTTCGTCATTTCTTATCGAATTGACTTAAAGCCAGATCGTCACATTGGCCGCTCTTCTCTCTGAAACGGTTGTACTTATGGTCTGCAAAGCTATGTCAAATGCTGCGGTATGCGGAGACACTAAAATCACCATAGTAGAACACAGATGAAGCTTCTAAGTTAAAGTAATAGCCAGTAAGAGGTAGTACAACTCAAGTATTAGTTATCGATTATTGACTTTTTAGCTGGCTTTGGTGCCTTGGACATGAGCTAGGAACTTAAGATTCTGCATGAAAGGTGGACTAGCAGCCGAATTGCAAGGGAGAATGTGAAAAGTGTTAATATGTAGTAAAAACCTGAGAAATCCGTTCGTTATCGTCATTTGTTATCGAATCGACTCAAAGCCAGATCGTGACATTGGCCGCTCTTCTCTCTGAAACGGTTGTACTTATCGTCTGCAAAGCTATGTCGCGTGCTGCGGTATGTGGAGACACTAAAAGCACCATAGTAGAACACAGACAAAGCTTCTAAGTTGATGTAATAGCCAGTAAGAAGTAGTACAATTCCAATTTTAGGTATCTATTATTGACTTTTTAGCTGGCTTTGGTTCCTTGGACATGAGCTAGGACCTCAAGGTTCTGCATGAAAGGAGGACTAGCAGCCGAGTTGCACGGGAGAATGTGAAAAGTGTTCATATGTAGTAGAAAAACGAGAAATCCGTCCGTTTTCGTCATTTGTTATCGAATCGACTTAAAGCCAGATCGTCACATTGTCCGCCCTTCTCTCTGAAACGGTTGTACTTATCGTCTGCAAAGCTATGTCGCGTGCTGCGGTATGCAGAGACACTAGAAATACCATAGTAGAACACGGATGAAGCTTCTACGTTGATGTAATAGCCAGTAAAATGTAGTACAATTCAAGTTTTAGTTATCGATTATTGACCTTTAGCTGGCTTTGGTGCCTTGGACATGAGCTAGGACCTTAAGATTCTGCATGAACGGAGGACTAGCAGCCGAGTTGCACGGGAGAATGTGAAAAGTGTTCATATGTAGTAAAAACCAGAGAAATCCGTCCGTTTTCGTCATTTGTTATCGAATCGACTTAAAGCCAGATCGTCACATTGGCCGCTCTTCTCTCCGACACGATTGCACTTATCGTCTGAAAGCTATGTCGCGTGCAGCGGTATGCGGAGACACTAGAAATACCATAGTAGAACACGGATGTAGCTTCTACGTTGATGTAATAGCCAGTAAAAAGTAGTACAATTCAAGTTTTAATCATCGATTATTGACTTTTAGCTGGCTTTGGTGCCTTGGACATGAGCTAGGACCTTAAGATTCTGCATGAAAGGAGGACTAGCAGCCGAGTTGCACGGGAGAATGTAAAAAGTGTTCATATGTAGTAAAATCCTGAGAAATCCGTCCGTTTTCGTCATTTGTTATCGAATCGACTTAAAGCCAGATCGTCACATTGCCCGCTCTTCTCTCCGAAACGGTTGTACTTATCGTCTGAGAGCTATGTTCCGTGCTGCGGTATGCGGAGACGCTAAAAGCACCATAGTAGAACACAGATGAAGCTTCTAAGATGATGTAATAGCCAGTAAGAATTAGTACAATACCAGTTTTAGGTATCGATTATTGACTTTTTAGCTGGCTTTGGTGCCTTGGACATGAGCTAGGACCTTAAGATTCTGCATGAAAGGAGGACTAGCAGCCGAGCTGCACGGGAGGATGTGAAAAGTTTTCATATGTAGTAAAAACCTGAGAAATCCGTCTGATTTCGTCATTTGTTATCGAATTGACTTAAAGCCAGATCGTCACATTGTCCGCTCTTCTCTCTGAATCGGTTGTACTTAAGGTCTGCAAAGCTATGTCGCGTGCTGCGGTATTCTGAGACACTAAAAGCACCATAGTAGAACACAGATGAAGCTTCTAAGTTAAAGTAATAGCCAGTAAGAGGTAGTACAACTCAAGTTTTTGGTATCGATTATTGACTTTTTAGCTCGCTTTGGTGCCTTGGACATGAGCTAGGACATTAAGATTCAGCATGAAAGGAGGACTAGCAGCCGAGCTGCACGGGAGGATGTGAAAAGTTTTCATATGTAGTAAAAACCTGAGAATTCCGTCCATTTTTGTCATTTGTTATCGAATCGACTTAAAACCGGATCGTCACATTGGCCGCTCTTCTCTCTGAAACGGTTGTACTTATCGTCTGCAAAGCTATGTCGCGTGCTGCGGTATGCGGAGACACTAAAATAACCATAGTAGAACACAGATGAAGCTTCTAAGTTGATGTAATAGCCAGTAAGAAGTAGTACAATTCAAGATTTGGGCATCGATTATTGACTTTTAGCTGGCTTTGGTACCTTGGACATGAGCTAGGACCTTAAGATTCTGCATGAAAGGAGGACTAGCAGCCGAATTGCAGGGGAGAATGTGAAAAGTGTTAATGTGTAGTATTAAACTGAGAAATCCGTACGTTTTCGTCATTTGTTATGGAATTGACTTAAAGCCAGATAGTCACATTGGCCGCTCTTCTCTCTGAATCGGTTGTACTTATCGTCTGCAAAGCTATGTCGCGTGCTGCGGTATTCGGAGACACTAAAAGCACCATAGTAGAACACAGATGAAGCTTCTAAGTTAAAGTAATAGCCAGTAAGAGGTAGTACAATTCAAGTTTTAGGTATCGATTATTGACTTTTTAGCCGGCTTTGGTGCCTTGGACATGAGCTAGGACCTTAACATTCTGCATTAAAGGAGGAGTAGCAGCCGAGTTGCACGGGAGAATGTGAAAAGTGTTCATATGTAGTAAAACCCTGAGAAATACTTCCGTTTTCGTCATTTGTTATCGAATCGACTTAAAGCCAGATCGTGACATTGGCTACTCTTCTCTCTGAAACGGTTGTACTTATCGTCTGCTAAGCTATGTCGCGTGCTGAGGTATGCGGAGACCCTAAAAGCACCATAGTAGAACACAGATGAAGCTTCTAAGATGATGTAATAGCCAGTAAGAAGTAGTACAATTCAAGTTTTAGGCATCGATTATTGACATTTAGTTGGCTTTGGTGCCTTGGACATGAGCTAGGACCTTAACATTCTGCATTAAAGGAGGAGTAGCAGCCGCGTTGCACGGGAGAATGTGAAAAGTGTTAATATGTAGTATTAACCTGAGAAATCCGTCCGTTTTCGTCTTTTGTTATCGAGTCGACTTGAAGACAGATCGTAATATTGTCCGCCCTTCTCTCCGAAACGGTTGTACTTATCGTCTGCAAAGCTATGTCGCGTGCTCCTGTATGCGGAGACATTAAAAATACCATAGTAGAACACGGATGAAGCTTCTAAGTTGATGTAATAGCCAGTAAGAAGTAGTACAATTCAAGTTTTAATCATCGATTATTGACTTTTAGCTGGCTTTGGTGCCTTGGACATGAGGTAGGACCTTAAGATTCTGCATGAAAGGAGGACTAGCAGCCGAGTTGCACGGGAGAATGTGAAAAGTTTTCATATGCAGTAAAAACCTGAGAAATCCGTCCGTTTTTGTCATTTGTTATTGAATCGACTTAAAGCCAGATCGTCACATTGGCCGCTCTTCTCTCTGAAACGGTTGTACTTATCGTCTGCAAGCTATGTCGCGTGCTGCGGTATGCCGAGACACTAAAAATACCATAGTAGAACACGGATGAAGCTTCTAAGTTGATGTAATAGCCAGTAAGAATTAGTACAATTCCACTTTTAGGTATCGATTATTGACTTTTAGCTGGCTTTCGTGCCTTGGACATGAGCTAGGACCTTAAGATTCTGCATGAAAGGAGGACTAGCAGCTGAGTTGCACGGGAGAATGTGAAAAGTGTTCATATGTAGTAAAAACCTGAGAAATCCGTCCGTTTTCGTCATTTGTTATCGAATCGACTTAAAGCCAGATCGTCACATTGGCCGCTCTTCTTTCTGAAACGGTTGTACGTATAGTCTGCAAAGCTATGTCGCCTGCTGCGGTATGCGGTGACACTAAAAGCACCATAGTAGAACACAGACAAAGCTTCTAAGTTGATGTAATAGCCAGTAAGAAGTAGTACAATTCCAGTTTTAGGTATCTATTATTGACTTTTTAGCTGGCTTTGGTTCCTTGGACATGAGCTAGGACCTCAAGGTTCTGCATGAAAGGAGGACTAGCAGCCGAGTTGCACGGGAGAATGTGAAAAGTGTTCATATGTAGTAGAAACCCGAGAAATCCGTCCGTTTTCGTCATTTGTTATCGAATCGACTTAAAGCCAGATCGTCACATTGTCCGCCCTTCTCTCTGAAACGGTTGTACTTATCGTCTGCAAAGCTATGTCGCGTGCTGCGGTATGCAGAGACACTAGAAATACCATAGTAGAACACGGATGAAGCTTCTACGTTGATGTAATAGCCAGTAAAAAGTAGTACAATTCAAGTTTTAGTTATCGATTATTGACCTTTAGCTGGCTTCGGTGCCTTGGTCATGAGCTAGGACCTTAAGATTCTGCATGAACGGAGGACTAGCAGCCGAGTTGCACGGGAGAATGTGAAAAGTGTTCATATGTAGTAAAAACCAGAGAAATCCGTCCGTTTTCGTCATTTGTTATCGAATCGACTTAAAGCCAGATCGTCACATTGGCCGCTCTCCTCTCCGACACGATTGTACTTATCGTCTGAAAGCTATGTCGCGTGCTGCGGTATGCGGAGACACTAGAAATACCATAGCAGAACACGGATGAAGCTTCTACGTTGATGTAATAGCCAGTAAAAAGTAGTACAATTCAAGTTTTAGGTATCGATTATTGACTTTTTAGCTGGCTTTGGTGCCTTGGACATGAGCTAGGACCTTAAGATTCTGCACGAAAGCAGGACTAGCAGCCGAGTTGCACGGGAGTATGTGAAAAGTGTTCATATGTAGTAAAAACCTGAGAAATCCGTCCGTTTTCGTCATTTGTTATAGAATTGACTTAAAGCCAGATTGTCACATTGGCCGCTCTTCTCTCTGAAACGGTTGTACTTATCGTCTGCAAATCTATGTCACGTGCTGCGGTATGTGGAGACACTGAAAGCACCATAGTAGAACACAGATGAAGCTTCTAAGATGTTGTAATAGCCAGTAAGAAGGAGTACAATTCCAATTTTAGGTATCAATTATTGAATTCTTGCTGGCTTTGGTGCCTTGGACATGAGCTAGGACCTTAAGATTCTGCATGAAAGCAGGACTAGCAGCCGAGTTGCACGGGAGAATGTGAAAAGTGTTCATATGTAGTAGAAACCCGAGAAATCCGTAATTTTTCGTCATTTGTTATCGAATCGACTTAAAGCCAGATCGTCACATTGCCCGCTCTTCTCTCCGAAACGGTTGTACTTATCGTCTGCAAAGCTATGTCGCGTGCTGCGGTATGCGGAGACACTAAAAATACCATAGTAGAACACGGATGAAGCTTCTAAGTTGATGTAATAGCCAGTAAGAAGTAGTACAATTCAAGTTTTAGGTACCGATTATTGACTTTTTGGCTGGCTTTGGTGCCTTGGACGTGAGCTAGGACCTTAAGATTCTGCATGAAAGGTGGACTAGCAGCCGAATTGCAAGGGAGAATGTGAAAAGTGTTAATATGTAGTAAAAACCTGAGAAATCCGTCCGTTTTCGTCATTGTTATGGAATTGACTTAAAGCCACATCGTCACATTGGCCGTTCTTCTCTCTGAATCGGTTGTACTTATCGTCTGCAAAGCTATGTCGCGTGCTGCGGTGTTCGGAGACACTAAAAGCACCTTAGTAGAACACAGATGAAGCTTCTAAGATGATGTAATAGCCAGTAAGAAGTAGTACAATTCAAGTTTTAGGTACCGATTATTGACTTTTTGGCTGGCTTTGGTGCCTTGGACGTGAGCTAGGACCTTAAGATTCTGCATGTAAGGAGGACTAGCAGCCGAGATGCACGGGAGAATGTGAAAAGTATTCATATGTAGTAAAAACCTGAGAAATCCGTTCGTTATCGTCATTTGTTATCGAATCGACTTCAAGCCATATCGTCACATTGGCCGCTCTTCTCTCTGAAACGGTTGTACTGATCGTCTGGAAAGCTATGTCGCGTGCTGCGGTATGTGGAGACACTAAAATCACCATAGTAGGACACAGATGAAGCTTCTTAGTTGATGTAATAGCCAGTATGAAGTAGTACAATTCAAGTTTTAGATATCGATTATTGACTTTTTAGCTGGCTTTGGTGCCTTGGACATGAGCTAGGACCTTAAGATTCTGCATGAAAGGAGGACTAGCAGCCGAATTGCAGGGGAGAATGTGAAAAGTGTTAATGTGTAGTATTAAACTGAGAAATCCGTACGTTTTCGTCATTTGTTATGGAATTGACTTAAAGCCAGATAGTCACATTGGCCGCTCTTCTCTCTGAATCGGTTGTACTTATCGTCTGCAAAGCTATTTCGCGTGCTGCGGTATTCGGAGACACTAAAAGCACCATAGTAGAACACAGATGAAGCTTCTAAGTTAAAGTAATATCCAGTAAGAGGTAGTACAATTCAAGTTTTAGGTATCGATTATTGACTTTTTAGCCGGCTTTGTGCCTTGGACATGAGCTAGGACCTTAACATTCTGCATTAAAGGAGGAGTAGCAGCCGAGTTGCACGGGAGAATGTGAAAAGTGTTCATATGTAGTAAAACCCTGAGAAATACTTCCGTTTTCGTCATTTGTTATCGAATCGACTTAAAGCCAGATCGTGACATTGGCCACTCTTCTCTCTGAAACGGTTGTACTTATCGTCTGCTAAGCTATGTCGCGTGGTGCGGTATGCGGAGACGCTAAAAGCACCATAGTAGAACACAGATGAAGCTTCTAAGATGATGTAATAGCCAGTAAGAAGTAGTACAATTCAAGTTTTAGGTATCGATTATTGACTTTTTAGCTGGCTTTGGTGCCTTGGACATGAGCTAGGACCTTAAGATTCTGCATGAAAGGCGGACGTGCAGCCGAGTTGCACGGGAGAATGTGAAAAGTGTTCTTATGTAGTAAAAACCTGAGAAATCCGTTCGTTATCGTCATTTGTTATGGAATTGACTTAAAGCCAGATTGTCACATTGTCCGCCCTTCTCTCCGAAACGGTTGTACTTATCGTCTGCAAAGCTATGTCGCGTGCTCCTGTATGCGGGGACATTAAAAATACCATAGTAGAACACGGATGAAGCTTCTAAGTTGATGTAATAGCCAGGAAGAAGTAGTACAATTCAAGTTTTAATCATCGATTATTGACTTTTAGCTGGCTTTGGTGCCTTGGACATGAGGTAGGACCTTAAGGTTCTGCATGAAAGGAGGACTAGCAGCCGAGTTGCACGGGAGATTGTGAAAAGTTTTCATATGCAGTAAAAACCTGAGAAATCCGTCCGTTTTTGTCATTTGTTATTGAATCGACTTAAAGCCAGATCGTCACATTGGCCGCTCTTCTCTCTGAAACGGTTGTACTTATCGTCTGAAAGCTATGTCGCGTGCTGCGGTATGCCGAGACACTAAAAATACCATAGTAGAACACGGATGAAGCTTCTAAGTTGATGTAATAGCCAGTAAGAATTAGTACAATTCCACTTTTAGGTATCGATTATTGACTTTTAGCTGGCTTTCGTGCCTTGGACATGAGCTAGGACCTTAAGATTCTGCATGAAAGGAGGACTAGCAGCTGAGTTGCACGGGAGAATGTGATAAGTGTTCATATGTAGTAAAAACCGGAGAAATCCGTCCGTTTTCGTCATTTGTTATCGAATCGACTTAAAGCCAGATCGTCACATTGGCCGCTCTTCTTTCTGAAACGGTTGTACGTATAGTCTGCAAAGCTATGTCGCGTGCTGCGGTATGCGGTGACACTAAAAGCACCATAGTAGAACACAGATGAAGCTTCTAAGTTGATGTAATAGCCAGTAAGAAGTAGTAAAATTCAAGTTTTAGTTATCGATTATTGACTTTTTAGCTGGCTTTGGTGTCTTGGACAAGAGCTAGGACCTTAAGATTCTGCGTGAAAGGAGGACTAGCTACCGAGTTGCACGGGAGAATGTGAAAAGTGTTCATATGTAGTAAAAACCTAAGAAATCCGTTCGTTATCGTCATTTGTTATCGAATCGACTTAAAGCCAGATCGTGACATTGGCCGCTCTTCTCTCTGAAACGGTTGTACTTATCGTCTGCAAAGCTATGTCGCGTGCTGCGGTATGTGGAGACACTAAAAGCACCATAGTAGAACACAGACAAAGCTTCTAAGTTGATGTAATAGCCAGTAAAAAGTAGTACAATTCAAGTTTTAGTTATCGATTATTGACCTTTAGCTGGCTTTGGTGCCTTGGTCATGAGCTAGGACCTTAAGATTCTGCATGAACGGAGGACTAGCAGCCGAGTTGCACGGGAGAATGTGAAAAGTGTTCATATGTAGTAAAAACCAGAGAAATCCGTCCGTTTTCGTCATTTGTTATCGAATCGACTTAAAGCCAGATCGTCACATTGGCCGCTCTCCTCTCCGACACGATTGTACTTATCGTCTGAAAGCTATGTCGCGTGCTGCGGTATGCGGAGACACTAGAAATACCATAGCAGAACACGGATGAAGCTTCTACGTTGATGTAATAGCCAGTAAAAAGTAGTACAATTCAAGTTTTAGGTATCGATTATTGACTTTTTAGCTGGCTTTGGTGCCTTGGACATGAGCTAGGACCTTAAGATTCTGCACGAAAGCAGGACTAGCAGCCGAGTTGCACGGGAGTATGTGAAAAGTGTTCATATGTAGTAAAAACCTGAGAAATCCGTCCGTTTTCGTCATTTGTTATGGAATTGACTTAAAGCCAGATTGTCACATTGGCCGCTCTTCTCTCTGAAACGGTTGTACTTATCGTCTGCAAATCTATGTCACGTGCTGCGGTATGTGGAGACACTGAAAGCACCATAGTAGAACACAGATGAAGCTTCTAAGATGTTGTAATAGCCAGTAAGAAGGAGTACAATTCCAATTTTAGGTATCAATTATTGAATTCTTGCTGGCTTTGGTGCCTTGGACATGAGCTAGGACCTTAAGATTCTGCATGAAAGCAGGACTAGCAGCCGAGTTGCACGGGAGAATGTGAAAAGTGTTCATATGTAGTAGAAACCCGAGAAATCCGTCCTTTTTCGTCATTTGTTATGGAATTGACTTAAAGCCAGATTGTCACATTGGCCGCTCTTCTCTCCAAAACGGTTGTACTTATCGTCTGAAAGCTATGTCGCGTGCTGCGGTATGCGGAGACGCTAAAAGCACCATAGTAGAACACAGATGAAGCTTCTAAGATGATGTAATAGCCAGTAAGAAGTAGTACAATTCAAGTTTAGGGATCGATTATTGACTTTTTAGCAGGCTTTGGTGCCTTGGACATGAGCTAGGACCTTAGGATTCTACATGAAAGCAGGACTAGCAGCCGAGTTGCACGGGAGTATGTGAAAAGTGTTCATTAGTAGTAAAAACCTGAGAAATCCGTCCGTTTTCGTCATTTGTTATGGAATTGACTTAAAGCCAGATTGTCACTTTGGCCGCTCTTCTCTCTGAAACGGTTGTACTTATCGTCTGCAAATCTATGTCACGTGCTGCGGTATGTGGAGACACTGAAAGCACAATAGTAGAACACATATGAAGCTTCTAAGATGTTGTAATAGCCAGTAAGAAGTAGTACAATTCCAATTTTAGGTATCAATTATTGAAATTTAGCTGGCTTTGGTGCTTTGGACATGAGCTAGGACCTTAAGATTCAGCATGAAAGGAGGAATAGCAGCCGACTTGCACGGGAGAATGTTAAAGGGTTCATATGTAGTAAAAACCTGAGAAATCCGTCCGTTTTTGTCATTTGTTATTGAATCGACTTAAAGCCAGAACGTCACATTGGCCGCTATTCTCTCTGAAACGGTTGTACTTATCGTCTGCAAATCTATGTCACGTGCTGCGTTATGTGGAGACACTGAAAGCACCATAGTAGAACACAGATGAAGCTTCTAAGATGTTGTAATAGCCAGTAAGAAGTAGTACAATTCCAGTTTTAGGTATCAATTATTGACTTTTTAGCTGGCTTTGCTGCCTTGGACATGAGCTAGGACCTTAAGAGTCTGCATGAAAGCAGTACTATCAACCGAGTTGCACGGGGGAATGTGAAAAGTGTTCATTTGTAGTAAAAACCCGAGAAATGCGTCCGTTTTCGTCATTTGTTATCGAATCGACTTAAAGCCAGATCGTCGCATTGGCCGCTCTTCTCTCCGGAACGGTTGTACTTACCGTCTGAAAGCTATGTCGCGTGCTGCGGTATGCGGAGACGCTAAAAGCACCATAGTAGAAGACAGATGAAGCTTCTAAGATGATGTAATAGCCAGTAAGAAGTAGTACAATTCAAGTTTTAGGTATCGATTATTGACTTTTTAGCTGGCTTTGGTGCCTTGGACATGAGCTAGGACCTTAAGATTCAGCATGAAAGGCGGACTTGCAGCCGAGTTGCACGGGAGAATGTGAAAAGTGTTCACATGCAGTAAAAACCTGAGAACTCCGTTCGTTATCTTCATTCGTTATGGAATTGACTTAAAGCCAGATTGTCACATTGGCCGCTCTTCTCTCTGAATCGGTTGTACTTATCGTCTGCAAAGCTATGTCGCGTGCTGCGGTATGCGGAGACACTAAAAATACCATAGTAGAACACGGATGAAGCTTCTAAGTTGATGTAATAGCCAGTAAGAAGTAGTACAATTCAAGTTTTAGGCATCGATTATTGACTTTTAGTTGGCTTTGGTGCCTTGGACATGAGCTAGGACCTTAAGATTCTGCATGAAAGGAGGACTAGCAGCCGAGTTGCACGGGAGAATGTGAAAAGTGTTCATATGTAGTAAAAACCTGAGAAATCCGTCCGTTTTCGTCATTTGTTATCGAATCGACTTAAAGCCAGATCGTCACATTGGCCGCTCTTCCCTCCGAAACGGTTGTACTTATCGTCTGAAAGCTATGTCGCGTGCAGCGGTATGCGGAGACGCTAAAAGCACCATAGTAGAACACAGATGGAGCTTCTAAGATGATGTAATAGCCAGTAAGAATTAGTACAATACCAGTTTTAGGTATCGATTATTGACTTTTTAGCAGGCTTTGGTGCCTTGGACATGAGCTAGGACCTTAAGATTCTACATGAAAGCAGGACTAGCAGCCGAGTTGCACGGGAGTATGCGAAAAGTGTTCATTAGTAGTAAAAACCTGAGAAATCCGTCCGTTTTCGTCATTTGTTTTGGAATTGACTTAAAGCCAGATTGTCACTTTGGCCGCTCTTCTCTCTGAAACGGTTGTACTTATCGTCTGCAAATCTATGTCACGTGCTGCGTTATGTGGAGACACTGAAAGCACCATAGTAGAACACAGATGAAGCTTCTAAGATGTTGTAATAGCCAGTAAGAAGTAGTACAATTCCAGTTTTAGGTATCAATTATTGACTTTTTAGCTGGCTTTGCTGCCTTGGACATGAGCTAGGACCTTAAGAGTCTGCATGAAAGCAGTACTATCAACCGAGTTGCACGGGGGAATGTGAAAAGTGTTCATTTGTAGTAAAAACCCGAGAAATGCGTCCGTTTTCGTCATTTGTTATCGAATCGACTTAAAGCCAGATCGTCGCATTGGCCGCTCTTCTCTCCGAAACGGTTGTACTTATCGTCTGAAAGCTATGTCGCGTTCTGCGGTATGCGTAGACGCTGAAAGCACCATAGTAGAACACAGATGAAGCTTCTAAGATGATGTAATAGCCAGTAAGAATTGGTACAATACCAGTTTTAGGTATCGATTATTGACTTTTAACTGGCTTTGGTGCCTTGGACATGAGCTAGGACCTTAAGATTCTGCATGAAAGCAGGACTAGCAGCTGAGTTGCACGGGAGTAAGTGAAAAGTGTTCATATGTAGTAAAAACCTGAGAAATCCGTCCGTTTTCGTCATTTGTTATGGAATTGACTTAAAGCCAGATTGTCACATTGGCCGCTCTTCTTTCTGAATCGGTTGTACTTATCGCCTGCAAAGCTATGTCGCGTGCTGCGGTATTCGGAGACACTAAAAGCACCATAGTAGAACACAGATGAAGCTTCTAAGATGATGTAATAGCCAGTAAGAAGTAGTACAATTCAAGTTTTAGGTATCGATTATTGACTTTTTAGCTGGGTTTGGTGCCTTGGACATGAGCTAGGACCTTAAGATTCATCATGAAAGGCGGTCTTGCAGCCGAGTTGCACGGGAGAATGTGAAAAGTGTTCATATGTAGTAAAAACCTGAGAAATCGGTTCGTTATCGTCATTTGTTATCGAATCGACTTATAGCCAGATCGTCACATTGGCCGCTATTCTCTCTGAAACGGTTGTACTTATCGTCTGCAAAGCTATGTCGCGTGCTGCGGTATGTGGAGACACTAAAAGCAAAATAGTAGAACACAGATGAAGCTTCTAAGTTGATGTAATAGCCAGTAAGAAGTAGTACAATTCAATTTTTAGTTATCGATTATTGACTTTTAAGCTGGCTTTGGTGCCTTGGACATGAGCTAGGACCTTAAGATTCTGCATGAAAGGAGGACGAGCAGCCGAGTTGTACGGGAGAATGTGAAAAGTGTTCATATGTAGTAAAAACCCGAGAAATCCCTTCGTTTTCGTCATTTGTTATCGAATCGACTTAAAGCCAAATCGTCACATTTTCCGCCCTTCTCTCTGAAACGGTTGTACTTATCGTCTGCAAAGTTATGTCGCGTGCTGCGGTTTGCGGAGTTACTAAAATCACCATAGTTGAACACAGATGAAGCTTCTACGATCTTGTAATAGCCAGTAAGAAGTAGTACAATTCCAGTTTTAGGTATCAATTATTGACTTTTTAGCTGGCTTTGGTGCCTTGGACATGAGCTAGGACCTTACGATTCTGCATGAAAGCAGGACTAGCAACCGAGTTCTACGGCAGAATGTGAAAAGTGTTCATATGTAGTAAAAACCTGAGAAATCCGTCCGTTTTCGTCATTTGTTATAGAATCGACTTAAAGCCAGATCGTCACATTGTCCGCCCTTCTCTCTGAAACGGTTGTACTTATCGTCTGCAAAGCTATGTCGCGTGCTGCGGTATGCGGAGACACTAGAAATACCATAGAAGAACACGGATGAAGCTTCAAAGTTGCTGTAATAGCCAGTAAAAAGTAGTACAATTCAAGTTGTAATCATCGATTATTGACTTTTAGCTGGCTTTGGTGCCTTGTACATGAGCTAGGACCATAAGATTCTGCATGAAAGGAGGACTAGCAGCCGAGTTGCACTGGAGAATGTGAAAAGTGTTCATATGTAGTAAAAACCTGAGAATTCCGTCCGTTTTCGTCATTTTTTATCGAATCGACTTAAAGCCAGATCGTCACATTGGCCGCTCTTATCTCCGAAACGGTTGTACTTATCGTCTGAAAGCTATGTCGCGTGCTGCGGTATGCGGAGACGCTAAAAGCTCCATAGTAAACCACAGATGAAGCTTCTAAGATGATGTAATAGCCAGTAAGAATTAGTACAATACCAGTTTTAGGTATCGATTATTGACTTTTTAGCTGGCTTTGGTGCCTTGGACATGAGCTAGGACCTTAAGATTCTGCATGAAAGCAGGACTAGCAACCGAGTGGCATGGGAGAATGTGAAAAGTGTTCATATGTAGTAAAAACCCGAGAAATCCGTCCGTTTTCGTCATTTGTTATCGAATCGACTTAAAGCCAGATGGTCACATTGGCCGCTCTTCTCTCCGAAACGGTTGTACTTATCGTCTGAAAGCTATGTCGCGTGCTGTGGTATGCGGCGGCGCTAAAAGCACCATAGTAGAACACAGATGAAGCTTCTAAGATGATGTAATAGCCAGTAAGAAGTAGTACAATTCAAGTTTTAGGTATCGATTATTGACTTTTTAGCTGGCTTTGGTGCCTTGGGCATGAGCTAGGACCTTAAGATTCAGCATGAAAGGTGGACTTGCAGCCGAGTTGCACGGGAGAATGTGAAAAGTGTTCATATGTAGTAAAAACCTGAGAAATCCGTTTGTTATCATCATTTGTTATCGAATCGACTAATAGCAGATCGTTACATTGGCCGCTGTTCTCTCTGAAACGGTTGTACTTATCGTGTGCAAAGCTATGTCGCGGGCTGCGGTTTGCGGAGACACTAAAATCACCATAGTAGAACACAGATGAAGCTTCTAAGATGTTGTAATAGCCCGTAAGAAGTAGTACAATTCCAGTTTTAGGTATCAATTATTGACTTTTTAGCTGGCTTTGGTGCCTTGGACATGAGCTAGGACCTTAAGATTCTGCATGAAAGGAGGAATAGCAGCCGACTTGCACGGGAGAATGTGAAAAGTGTTCATATGTAGTAAAAACCTGAGAAATCCGTCCGTTTTTGTCATTTGTTATTGAATCGACTTAAAGCCAGATCGTCACATTGGCCGCTATTCTCTCTGAAACGGTTGTACTTATCGTCTGCAAATCTATGTCACGTGCTGCGTTATGTGGAGACACTGAAAGCACCATAGTAGAACACAGATGAAGCTTCTAAGATGTTGTAATAGCCAGTAAGAAGTAGTACAATTCCAGTTTTAGGTATCAATTATTGACTTTTTAGCTGGCTTTGCTGCCTTGGACATGAGCTAGGACCTTAAGAGTCTGCATGAAAGCAGTACTATCAACCGAGTTGCACGGGGGAATGTGAAAAGTGTTCATTTGTAGTAAAAACCCGAGAAATGCGTCCGTTTTCGTCATTTGTTATCGAATCGACTTAAAGCCAGATCGTCGCATTGGCCGCTCTTCTCTCCGAAACGGTTGTACTTATCGTCTGAAAGCTATGTCGCGTTCTGCGGTATGCGTAGACGCTGAAAGCACCATAGTAGAACACAGATGAAGCTTCTAAGATGATGTAATAGCCAGTAAGAATTAGTACAATACCAGTTTTAGGTATCGATTATTGACTTTTTAGCTGGCTTTTGTGCCTTGGACATGAGCTAGGACCTTAAGATTCTGCATGAAAGCAGGACTAGCAGCTGAGTTGCACGGGAGTAAGTGAAAAGTGTTCATATGTAGTAAAAACCTAAGAAATCCGTCCGTTTTCGTCATTCGTTATGGAATTGACTTAAAGCCAGATTGTCACATTGGCCGCTCTTCTCTCTGAATCGGTTGTACTTATCGCCTGCAAAGCTATGTCGCGTGCTGCGGTATTCGGAGACACTAAAAGCACCATAGTAGAACACAGATGAAGCTTCTAAGATGATGTAATAGCCAGTAAGAAGTAGTACAATTCAAGTTTTAGGTATCGATTATTGACTTTTTAGCTGGGTTTGGTGCCTTGGACATGAGCTAGGACCTTAAGATTCATCATGAAAGGCGGACTTGCAGCCGAGTTGCACGGGAGAATGTGAAAAGTGTTCATATGTAGTAAAAACCTGAGAAATCGGTTCGTTATCGTCATTTGTTATCGAATCGACTTATAGCCAGATCGTCACATTGGCCGCTGTTCTCTCTGAAACGGTTGTACTTATCGTCTGCAAAGCTATGTCGCGTGCTGCGGTATGTGGAGACACTAAAAGCAAAATAGTAGAACTCAGATGAAGCTTCTAAGTTGATGTAATAGCCAGTAAGAAGTAGTACAATTCAATTTTTAGTCATCGATTATTGACTTTTAAGCTGGCTTTGGTGCCTTGGACATGCGCTAGGACCTTAAGATTCTGCATGAAAGGAGGACTAGCAGCCGAGTTGTACGGGAGAATGTGAAAAGTGTTCATATGTAGTAAAAACCCGAGAAATCTCTTCGTTTTCGTCATTTGTTATCGAATCGACTTAAAGCCAAATCGTCACATTTTCCGCCCTTCTCTCTGAAACGGTTGTACTTATCGTCTGCAAAGTTATGTCGCGTGCTGCGGTTTGCGGAGTTACTAAAATCACCATAGTAGAACACAGATGAAGCTTCTAAGATGTTGTAATAGCCAGTAAGAAGTAGTACAATTCCAGTTTTAGGTATCAATTATTTACTTTTTAGCTGGCTTTGGTGCCTTGGACATGAGCTAGGACCTTACGATTCTGCATGAAAGCAGGACTAGCAACCGAGTTCTACGGCAGAATGTGAAAAGTGTTCATATGTAGTAAAAACCTGAGAAATCCGTCCGTTTTCGTCATTTGTTATAGAATCGACTTAAAGCCAGATCGTCACATTGTCCGCCCTTCTCTCTGAAACGGTTGTACTTATCGTCTGCAAAGCTATGTCGCGTGCTGCGGTATGCGGAGACACTAGAAATACCATAGAAGAACACGGATGAAGCTTCAAAGTTGCTGTAATAGCCAGTAAAAAGTAGTACAATTCAAGATGTAATCATCGATTATTGACTTTTAGCTGGCTTTGGTGCCTTGGACATGAGCTAGGACCATAAGATTCTGCATGAAAGGAGGACTAGCAGCCGAGTTGCACGGGAGAATGTGAAAAGTGTTCATATGTAGTAAAAACCTGAGAAATCCGTCCGTTTTCGTCATTTTTTATTGAATCGACTTAAAGCCAGATCGTCACATTGGCCGCTCTTATCTCCGAAACGGTTGTACTTATCGTCTGAAAGCTATGTCGCGTGCTGCGGTATGCGGAGACGCTAAAAGCACCATAGTAAACCACAGATGAAGCTTTTAAGATGATGTAATAGCCAGTAAGAATTAGTACAATACCAGTTTTAGGTATCGATTATTGACTTTTTAGCTGGCTTTGGTGCCTTGGACATGAGCTAGGACCTTAAGATTCTGCATGAAAGCAGGACGAGCAACCGAGTTGCATGGGAGAATGTGAAATGTGTTCATATGTAGTAAAAACCCGAGAAATCTGTCCGTTTTCGTCATTTGTTATCGAATCGACTTAAAGCCAGAAGGTCACATTGGCCGCTCTTCTCTCCGAAAGGGTTGTACATATCGTCTGAAAGCTATGTCGCGTGCTGTGGTATGCGGCGACGCTAAAAGCACCATAGTAGAACACAGATGAAGCTTCTAAGATGATGTAATAGCCAGTAAGAAGTAGTACAATTCAAGTTTTAGGTATCGATTATTGACTTTTAGCTGGCTTTGGTGCCTTGGGCATGAGCTAGGACCTTAAGATTCATCATGAAAGGCGGACTTGCAGCCGAGTTGCACGGGAGAATGTGAAAAGTGTTCATATGTAGTAAAAACCTGAGAAATCCGTTTGTTATCATCATTTGTTATCGAATCGACTAATAGCCAGATCGTCACATTGGCCGCTGTTCTCTCTGAAACGGTTGTACTTATCGTGTGCAAAGCTATGTCGCGGGCTGCGGTTTGCGGAGACACTAAAATCACCATAGTAGAACACAGATTAAGCTTCTAAGATGTTGTAATAGCCCGTAAGAAGTAGTACAATTCCAGTTTTAGGTATCAATTATTGACTTTTTAGCTGGCTTTGGTGCCTTGGACATGAGCTAGGACTTTACGATTCTGCATGAAAGCAGGACTAGCAACCGAGTTCTACGGCAGAATGTGAAAAGTGTTCATATGTAGTAAAAACCTGAGAAATCCGTCCGTTTTCGTCATTTGTTATAGAATCGACTTAAAGCCAGATCGTCACATTGTCCGCCCTTCTCTCTGAAACGGTTGTACTTATCGTCTGCAAAGCTATGTCGCGTGCTGCGGTATGCGGAGACACTAGAAATACCATAGTAGAACACGGATGAAGCTTCAAAGTTGCTGTAATAGCCAGTAAAAAGTAGTACAATTCAAGTTGTAATCATCGATTATTGACTTTTAGCTGAATTTGCTGCCTTGGACATGAGCTAGGACCTTAAGATTCTGCATGAAAGGAGGACTAGCAGCCGAGTTGCACGGGAGAATGTGAAAAGTGTTCATATGTAGTAAAAACCTGAGAAATCCGTCCGTTTTCGTCATTTTTTATCGAATCGACTTAAAGCCAGATCGTCACATTGGCCGGTGTTCTCTCTGAAACGGTTGTACTTATCGTGTGCAAAGCTATGTCGCGTGTTGCGTTATGCGGAGTCACTAAAATCACCATAGTATAACACAGATGAAGCTTCTAAGTTGATGTAATAGCCAGTAAGAAATAGTAGAATTCAATTTTTAGTTATCGATTATTGCCTTTTTAGCTGGCTTTGGTGCCTTGGACATGAGCTAGGACCTTAAGATTCTGCATGAAGGAGGACTAGCAGCCGAGTTGCACGGGAGAATGTGAAAAGTGTTCATATGTAGCAAAAACCCGAGAAATCCGTCCGTATTCGTCATTTGTTATCGAATCGACTTAAAGCCAGATCGTCACATTGTCCGATCTTCTCTCTGAAACGGTTTTACTTATCGTCTGCAAAGCTATGTCGCGTACTGCGGTATGCGGAGACACGAAAAATACCATAGTAGAACACGGATGAAGCTACTAAGTTGATGTAATAGCCAGTAAGAAGTAGTACAACTCAAGTTTTAGGCATCGATTATTGACTTTTAACTGGCTTTGGTGCTTGGACATGAGCTAGGACATTAAGATTTTGCATGAAAGGAGGACTAGCAGCCGACTTGCACGGGAGAATGTGAAAAGTGTTCATACGTAGTAAAAACCTTAGAAATCCGTCCGTTTTTGTCATTTGTTATTGAATCGACTTAAAGCCAGATCGTCACATTGGCCGCCCTTCTCTCTGAAACGGTTGTACTTATCGTCTGCAAATCTATGTCACGTGCTGCGGTATGTGGAGACACTGAAAGCACCATAGTAGAACACAGATGAAGCTTCTAAGATTTTGTAATAGCCAGTAAGAAGTAGTACAATTCCAGTTTTAGGTATCAATTATTGACTTTTTAGCTGGCTTTGGTGCCTTCGACATGAGCTAGGACCTTACGATTCTGCATGAAAGCAGGACTATCAACCGAGTTGCACGGGAGAATGCGAAAAGTCTTCATATGTAGTAAGAACCTGAAAAATCAGTCCGTTTTCGTCATTTGTTATCGAATCGACTTACAGCCAGATCGTCACATTGGCCGCTCTTCTGTCTGATACGGTTGCACTTATCGTCTGAAAGCTATGTCGCGTGCTGCGGTATGCGGAGACACTAAAAGCAGCATAGTGGTACACAGATGAAGCTTCTAAGATGATGTAATAGCCAGTAAGAAGTAGTACAATTCAAGTTTTAGGTATCGATTGTTGACTTTTTACCCTTCTTTGGTGCCTTGGGCATGAGCTAGGAACTTAAGATTTTGCATGATAGGAGGTCTAGCAGCCGCGTTGCACGTGAGAATGTGAAAAGTGTTCATATGTAGTAAAAACCTGAGAAATCCGTCCGTGTTCGACATTTGTTATCGAATCGACTTAAAGCCAGATCGTCACATTGGCCGCTCTTCTCTCTGAAACGGTTGTACTTATCGTCTGCAAAGCTATGTCGCGTACTGCGGTATGCGGAGACACGAAAAATACCATAGTAGAACACGGATGAAGCTTCTAAGTTGATGTAATAGCCAGTAAGAAGTAGTACAATTCAAGTTTTAGGCATCGATTATTGACTTTTAGCTGGCTTTGGTGTCTTGGACATGAGCTAGGACCTTAAGATTCTGCATGAAAGGAGGACTAGCAGCCGACTTGCACGGGAGAATGTGAAAAGTGTTCATACGTAGTAAAAACCTGAGAAATCCGTCCGTTTTTGTCATTTGTTATTGAATCGACTTAAAGCCAGATCGTCACATTGGCCGCCCTTCTCTCTGAAACCGTTGTACTTATCGTCTGCAAATCTATGTCACGTGCTGCGGTATGTGGAGACACTGAAAGCATCATAGTAGAACACAGATGAAGCTTCTAAGATTTTGTAATAGCCAGTAAGAAGTAGTACAATTCCAGTTTTAGGTATCAATTATTGACTTTTTAGCTGGCTTTGGTGCCTTCGACATGAGCTAGGACCTTACGATTCTGCATGAAAGCAGGACTATCAACCGAGTTGCACGGGAGAATGTAAAAAGTGTTCATTTGTAGTAAAAACCCGAGAAATCCCTCCGTTTTCGTCATTTGTTATCGAATCGACTTAAAGCCAGATCGTCACATTGTCCGCCCTTCTCTCTGAAACGGTTGTACTTATCGTCTGCAAAGCTATGTCGCGTGCTGCGGTATGCGGAGAAACTAGAAATACCATAATAGAACACGGATGAAGCTTCTAAGTTGATGTAATAGCCAGTAAAATATAGTACAATTCAAGTTGTAATCATCGATTATTGACTTTTAGCTGGCTTTGGTGCCTTGGACATGAGCTAGGACATTAAGATTCTGCATGAAAGGAGGACTAGCAGCCGAGTTGCACGGGAGAATGTGAAAAGTGTTCATATGTAGTAAAAACCTGAGAAATCCTTCCGTTTTCGTCATTTGTTATCGAATCGACTTAAAGCCAGATCGTCACATTGCCGCTCTTCTCTCTGAAACGGTTGTACTTATCGTCTGCAAAGCTATGTCACGTGCTGCGGTATGTGGAGACACTGAAAGCACCATAGTAGAACACAGATGAAGCTTCTAAGATTTTGTAATAGCCAGTAAGAAGTAGTACAATTCCAGTTTTAGGTATCAATTATTGACTTTTTAGCTGGCTTTGGTGCCTTCGACATGAGCTAGGACCTTACGATTCTGTATGAAAGCAGGACTATCAACCGAGTTGCAGGGGAGAATGCGAAAAGTCTTCATTTGTAGTAAGAACCTGAAAAATCAGTCCGTTTTCGTCATTTGCTATCGAATCGACTTACAGCCAGATCGTCACATTGGCCGCTCTTCTGTCTGATACGGTCGCACTTATCTTCTGAAAGCTATGTCGCGTGCTGCGGTATGCGGAGACACTAAAAGCACCATAGTGGTACACAGATGAAGCTTCTAAGATGATGTAATAGCCAGTAAGAAGTAGTACAATTCAAGTTTTAGGTATCGATTGTTGACTTTTTACCCTTCTTTGGTGCCTTGGGCATGAGCTAGGAACTTAAGATTTTGCATGATAGGAGGTCTAGCAGCCGCGTTGCACGGGAGAATGTGAAAAGTGTTCATATGTAATAAAAACCTGAGAATCCATACGTTTTCGTCATTTGTTATCGAATCGACTTAAAGCCAGATCGTCACATTGTCCGCCCTTCTCTCTGAAACGGTTGTACTTATCGTCTGCAAAGCTAAGTCGCGTACTGCGGTATGCGGAGACACGAAAAATACCATAGTAGAACACGGATGAAGCTTCTAAGTTGATGTAATAGTCAGTAAGAAGTAGTACAATTCAAGTTTAGGCATCGATTATTGACTTTTAGCTGGCTTTGGTGTCTTGGACATGAGCTAGGACCTTAAGATTCTGCATGAAAGGAGGACTAGCAGCCGACTTGCACGGGAGAATGTGAAAAGTGTTCATACGTAGTAAAAACCTGAGAAATCCGTCCGTTTTTGTCATTTGTTATTGAATCGACTTAAAGCCAGATCGTCACATTGGCCGCCCTTCTCTCTGAAACGGTTTTACTTATCGTCTGCAAATCTATGTCACGTGCTGCGGTATGTGGAGACACTGAAAGCACCATAGTAGAACACAGATGAAGCTTCTAAGATTTTGTAATAGCCAGTAAGAAGTAGTACAATTCCAGTTTTAGGTATCAATTATTGACTTTTTAGCTGGCTTTGGTGCCTTCGACATGAGCTAGGACCTTACGATTCTGCATGAAAGCAGGACTATCAACCGAGTTGCACGGGAGAATGTATAAAGTGTTCATTTGTAGTAAAAACCCGAGAAATCCCTCCGTTTTCTTCATTTGTTATCGAATCGACTTAAAGCCAGATCGTCACATTGTCCGCCCTTCTCTCTGAAACGGTTGTACTTATCGTCTGCAAAGCTATGTCGCGTGCTGCGGTATGCGGAGAAACTAGAAATACCATAATAGAACACGGATGAAGCTTCTAAGTTGATGTAATAGCCAGTAAAATGTAGTACAATTCAAGTTGTAATCATCGATTATTGACTTTTAGCTGGCTTTGGTGCCTTGGACATGAGCTAGGACCTTAAGATTCTGCATGAAAGGAGGACTAGCAGCCGAGTTGCACGGGAGAATGTGAAAAGTGTTCATATGTAGTAAAAACCAGAGAAATCCGTCCGTGATCGACATTTGTTATCGAATCGACTTAAAGCCAGATCGTCACATTGGCCGCTCTTCTCTCTGAAACGGTTGTACTTATTGTCTGCAAAGCTATGTCGAGTTCTGCGGCATGCGGAGACACTAAAAGCCCCATAGTAGAACACAGATGAAGCTTCTAAGTTGATGTAATAGCCAGTAAGAAGTAGTACTATTCAAGTTTTAGGTATCGATTGTTGAATTTTTACCCTTCTCTGGTGCCTTGGGCATGAGCTAGGAACTTAAGATTTTGCATGATAGGAGGTCTAGCAGCCGCGTTGCACGTGAGAATGTGAAAAGTGTTCATATGTAGTAAAAACCTGAGAAATACGTCCGTTTTCCTCATTTGTTATCGAATCGACTTAAAGCCAGATCGTCACATTGGCCGCTCTACTCTCTAAAACGGTTGTACTTATCGTCTGCAAAGCTATGTCGCGTGCTGCGGTATGCGGAGACACTAAAAGCACCATAGTGGAACACAGATGAAGCTTCTTAGTTGATGTAATAGCCAGTAAGAAGTAGTACAATTCAAGTGATAGGTATCGATTACTGACTTTTTACCTGGCTTTGGTGCCTTGGACATGAGCTAGGACCTTAAGATTCTGCATGAAAGGAGGACTAGCAGCCGAGTTGCACAGGAGAATGTGAAATGTGTTCATATGTAGTAAAAACCAAAGAAATCCGTCCATGTTCAACATTTGTTATGGAATCGACTTAAAGCCAGATCGTCACATTGGCCGCTGTTCTCTCTGAAATGGTTGTACTTATCGTCTGCAAAGCTATGTCGAGTGCTGCGGCATGCGGAGACACTAAAAGCACCATAGTAGAACACAGATGAAGCTTCTAAGTTGATGTAATAGCTAGTAAGAAGAAGTACAATTCAAGTTTTAGGTATCGATTGTTGACTTTTTACCCTTCTTTGGTGCCTTGGGCATGAGCTAGGAACTTAAGATTTTGCATGATAGGAGGTCTAGCAGCCGCGTTGCACGTGAGAATGTGAAAAAAGTTCATATGTAGTAAAAACCTGAGAAATCAGTCCGTTTTCGTCATTTGTTATCGATTCGACTTAAAGCCAGATCGTCACATTGGCCGCACTTCTCTCTGAAACGGTTGTACTTATCGTCTGCAAAGCTATGTCGCGTGCTGCGGTATGTGGAGACACTAAAAGCACCATAGTAGAACACAGATGAAGCTTCCAAGTTGATGTAATAGCCAGTAAGAAGTAGTACAATTCAAGTTGTAGGTATCGATTATTGACTTTTTAGCTGGCTTTGGTGCCTTGAACATGAGCTAGGACTTTAAGATTCTTCATTAATGGAGGACTAGCAGCCGAGTTGCACGGGAGAATGTGAAAAGTGTTCATATGCAGTAAAAGCCTAAGAAATCCGTCCGTGTTCGACATTTGTTATCGAATCGACTTAAAGCCAGATCGTCACATTGGCCGCTCTTCTCTCTGAAACGGTTGTACTTATTGTCTACAAAGCTATGACGAGTGCTGCGGTATGCGGAGACACTAAAAGCACCATAGTAGAACACAGATGAAGCTTCTAAGTTGATGTAATAGCCAGTAAGAAGTAGTACAATTCAAGTTATAGGTATCGATTACTGACTTTTTAGCTGGCTTTGGTACCTTGGACATGAGCTAGGACCTTATGATTCTGCATGAAAGGAGGACTAGCAGCCCAGTTGCACGGGAGAATGTGAAAAGTGTTCATATGTAGTAAAAACCTGAGAAATCCGTCCGTTTCCGCCATTTTTCAGGAATCGAGTTAAAGCAAGATCGACACATTGGCCGCTCTTCTCTCTGAAACGGTTGTACTTATCGTCTGCAAAGCTATGTCGCGTGCTGCGGTATGCGGAGACACTAAAAGCACCATAGTAGAACACAGATGAAGCTTCTAAGCTGATGTAATAGCCAGTAAGAAGTAGTACAATTCATGTTATAGGTATCGATTATAGACTTCTTAGCTGGCTTTGGTGACTTGAACCTGAGCTAGGACCTTAAGATTCTGCATGAAGGGAGGACTAGCAGCCGAGTTGCACTGGAGAATGTGGAAAGTGTTCATATGCAGTAAAAACCTGAGAAATCCTTCCGTTTTCGTCATTTGTTATCGAATTGACTTACAGCCAGATCGTCACATTGGCCGCTCATCTCTCTGAAACGGTTGTACTTATCGACTGCAAAGCTATGTCGTGGGCTGCGGTATGCGGAGACACTAAAAGCACCATAGTAGAACACAGATGATGCCTCTAATTTGATGTAATAGCCAGTAAGAAGTAGAATAATTCAAGTTTTAGGTATCGATTATTGACTTTTTAGCAGGCTTTGGTGCCTTGGACATGGCTAGGACCTTGAGATTCTGCATGAAAGGAGGACTAGCGGCCGAGTTGCACGGGAGAATGTGAAAAGTTTTAATATGTAGTAAAAACCTTAAATATCCGTTCGTTATCGTCATTGTTATCGAATCGACTTAAAGCCACATCGTCACATTAGCCGCTCTTCTCTCTGAAACGGTTGTACTAATCGCCTGCAAAGCTATGTCGCGTGCTGCCGTATGCGGAGACACTAAAAGCACCATAGTAGAACACAGATGAAGCTTCTAAGTTGATGTAATAGTCAGTAAGAAGTAGTACAATTCAAGTTTTAGGTATTGATTATTGACTTTTTAGCTGGCCTTGGTGCCTTGGACATGAGCTAGGACCTTAAGATTCTGCATGAAAGGAGGACTAGCAGCCGAGTTGCACGGGAGAATGTGAAAAGTTTTAATATGTAGTAAAAACCAGAGAAATCCGTCCGTGTTCGACATTTGTTATCGAATCGACTTAAAGCCAGATCGTCACATTGGCTGCTCTTCTCTCTGAAACGGTTGTACTTATCGTCTGCAAAGCTATGTCGCGTGCTGCGCTATGCTGAGACACTAAAAGCCCCATAGTAGAACACAGATGAAGCTTCTAAGTTCATGTAATAGCCAGTAAGAAGTAGTACAATTCAAGTTTTAGGTATCGATTGTTGACTTTTTACCCTTCTTTGGTGCCTTGGGCATGAGCTAGGAACTTACGATTTTGCATGATAGGAGGTCTAGCAGCCGAGTTGCACGGGAGAATGTGAAAAGTGTTCATATGTAGTAAAAACCTAAGAAATCCGTCCGTTTCCGCCATTTGTTATCGAATCGTCTTAAAGCCAGATCGTCACATTGGCCGCTCCTCTCCCTGAAACGGTTGTACTTATCGTCTGCAAAGCTATGTCGCGTGCTGCGGTATGCGGAGACACTAAAAGCACCATAGTAGAACACAGATGAAGCTTCTAAGCTGATGTAATAGCCAGTAAGAAGTAGTACAATTCAAGTTATAGGTATCGATTATTGACTTATCAGCTGGCTTTGGTAGCTTGGACATGAGCTAGGACCTTATGATTCTGCACGAAAGGAGGACTAGCAGCCCAGTTACACGGGAGAATGTGAAAAGTGTTCATATGTAGTAAAAACCTAAGAAATCCGTCCGTTTCCGCCATTTGTTATCGAATCGACTTAAGGCCAGATCGTCACATTGGACGCTCTTCTCTCTGAAACGGTTGTACTTATCGTCTGCAAGCTATGTCGCATGCTGCGGTATGCGGAGACACTAAAAGCACCATAGTAGAACACAGATGAAGCTTCTAAGCTGATGTAATAGCCAGTAACAAGTAGTAGAATTCATGTTACAGGTATCGATTATTGACTTCTTAGCTTGCTTTGGTGACTTGAACATGAGCTAGGACCTTAAGATTCTGCATGAAAGGAGGACTAGCAGCCGAGTTGCACTGGAGAATGTGGAAAATGTTCATATGTAGTAAAAACCTGAGAAATCCTTCCGTTTCCGCCATTTGTTATCGAATCCACTTAAAGCCAGATCGTCACATTGGCCGCTCTTCTCTCTCAACCGGTGGTACTTATCATCTGCAAAGCTATGTGTCGAGCTGCGGTATGCGGAGACACTAAAAGCACCATAGTAGAACTCAGATGAAATTTCTAAGTTGATGTAATAGCCAGTAAGAAGTAGTACAATTCAAGTTTTACGTATCGATTATTGACATTCTAGCTGGCTTTGGTGCCTTGGACATGAACTAGGACTTTAAGATTCTGCATGAAAGGAGGACTAGCAGCCGAGTTGAACGGGAGAATGTGAAAAGTGTTCATATGTAGTAAAAACCTGAGAAATAAGTTCGTTATCGTCATTTGTTATCGAATCGACTTAAAGCCAGATCGTCACATTGGCCGCTCTTCTCTCTGAAACGGTAGTACTTATCTTCTGCAAAGCTTTGTCGCTTGCTGCGGTATGTGGAGACACTAAAAGCACCATAGTAGAACACAGATGAAGCTTCTAAGTTGATGTAATAGCTAGTAAGAAGTAGTACAATTTAAATTTTAGGTATCGATTATTGACTTTTTAGCTGGCTTTGGTGCCTTGGACATGAGCTAGGACCTTAAGAATCTGCATGAAAGGAGGACTAGCAGCCGAGTTGCACGGGAGAATGTGAAAAGTGTTCATATGTAGTAAAAACCTGAGAAACCCGTCCGTTTTCGTCATTAGTTATCGAATCGACTTAAAGCCAGATCGCCACATTGGCCGCTCTTCTCTCTGAAACGGTTGTACTTATCGTGTGAAAGCTATGTCGCGTGCTGCGGTATGGGGAGACACTAAAAGCAGCATAGTAGAACACAGATGAAGCTTCCAAGTTGATGTAATAGCCAGTAAGAAGTAGTACAATTCAAGTTTTAGGTATCGATTGTTGACTTTTTACCCTTCTTTGGTGCCTTGGGCATGAGCTAGGAACTTAAGATTTTGCAAGATAGGAGGTCTAGCAGCCGCGTTGCACGTGAGAATGTGAAAAGTGTTCATATTTAGTAAAAACCTGAGAAATCCGTCCGTTTTCGTCATTTGTTATCGAATCGACTTAAAGCCAGATCGTCACATTGGGCGCTCTACTCTCTAAAACGGTTGTACTTATCGTCTGCAAAGCTATGTCGAGTGCTGCGGCATGCGGAGACACTAAAAGCACCATAGTAGAACACAGATGAAGCTTCCAAGTTGATGTAATAGCCAGTAAGAGGTAGTACAATTCAAGTTTTAGGTATCGATTGTTGACTTTTTACCCTTCTTTGGTGCCTTGGGCATGAACTAGGAACTTAAGATTTTGCAAGATAGGAGGTCTAGCAGCCGCGTTGCACGTGAGAATGTGAAAAGTGTTCATATGTAGTAAAAACCAAAGAAATCCGTCTGTTTCCGCCATTTGTTATCGAATCGACTTAAAGCCAGATCGTCACATTGGGCGCTCTACTCTCTAATACGGTTGTACTTATCGTCTGCAAAGCTATTTCGCGTGCTGCGGTATGCGGAGACACTAAAAGCATCATAGTAGAACACAGATGAAGCCTCTAATTTGATGTAATAGCCAGTAAGAAGTAGTATAATTCAAGTTTTAGGTATCGATTTTTGACTTTTTAGCTGGCTTTGGTGCCTTGGACATGGCTAGGACCTTGAGATTCTGCATGAAAGGAGGACTAGCAGCCGAGTTGAACGGGAGAATGTGAAAAGTGTTCATATGTAGTAAAAATCTTAAAAATCTGTTCGTTATCGTCATTGTTATCGAATCGACTTAAAGCCAGATCGTCACATTAGCCGCTCTTCTCTCTGAAACGGTTGTACTAATCGACTGCAAAGCTATGTCGCGTGCTGCCGTATGCGGAGACACTAAAAGCACCATAGTAGAACACAGATGAAGCTTCTAAGTTGATGTAATAGTCAGTAGGAAGTAGTACAATTCAAGTTTTAGGTATTGATTATTAACTTTTTAGCTGGCCTTGGTGCCTTGGACATGAGCTAGGGCCTTAAGATTCTGCATGAAAGGAGGACCAGCAGCCGAGTTGCACGGGAGAATGTGAAAAGTGTTCATATGTAGTAAAAACCAGAGAAATCCGCCCGTGTTCGACATTTGTTATCGAATCGACTTAAAGCCAGATCGTCACATTGGCCGCTCTTCTCTCTGAAACGGTTGTACTTATCGTCTGCAAAGCTATGTCGCGTGCTGCGGTATGCTGAGACACTAAAAGCCCCATAGCAGAACACAGATGAAGCTTCTAAGTTGATGTAATAGCCAGTAAGAAGTAGTACAATTCAAGTTTTAGGTATCGATTGTTGACTTTTTACCCTTCTTTGGTGCCTTGGGCATGAGCTAGGAACTTAAGATTTTGCATGATAGGAGGTCTAGCAGCCGAGTTGCACGGGAGAATGTGAAAAGTGTTCATATGTAGTAAAAACCTAAGAAATCCGTCCGTTTCCGCGATTTGTTTTCGAATCGACTTAAAGCCAGATCGTCACATTGGCCGCTCTTCTCTCTGAAACGGTTGTACTTATCGTCTGCAAAGCTATGTCGCGTGCTGCGGTATGCGGAGACAATAAAAGCACCATAGTAGAACACAGATGAAGCTTCTAAGCTGATGTAATAGCCAGTAAGAAGTAGTACAATTCAAGTTATAGGTATCGATTATTGACTTATCAGCTGGCTTTGGTACCTTGGACATGAGCTAGGTCCTTATGATTCTGCACGAAAGGAGGACTAGCAGCCCAGTTACACGGGAGAATGTGAAAAGTGTTCATATGTAGTAAAAACCTAAGAAATCCGTCCGTTTCCGCCATTTGTTATCGAATCGACTTAAGGCCAGATCGTCACATTGGACGCTCTTCTCTCTGAAACGGTTGTACTTATCGTCTGCAAAGCTATGTCGCGTGCTGCGGTATGCGGAGACACTAAAAGCACCATAGTAGAACACAGATGAAGCTTCTAAGCTGATGTAATAGCCAGTAACAAGTAGTAGAATTCATGTTATAGGTATCGATTAATGACTTCTTAGCTTGCTTTGGTGACTTGAACATGAGCTAGGACCTTAAGATTCTGCATGAAAGGAGGACTAGCAGCCGAGTTGCACTGGAGAATGTGGAAAATGTTCATATGTAGTAAAAACCTGAGAAATCCTTCCGTTTCCGCCATTTGTTATCGAATCCACTTAAAGCCAGATCGTCACATTGGCCGCTCTTCTCTCTCAACCGGTGGCACTTATCATCTGCAAAGCTATGTGTCGAGCTGCGGTATGCGGAGACACTAAAAGCAACATAGTAGAACACAGATGAAGTTTCTAAGTTGATGTAATAGCCAGTAAGAAGTAGTACAATTCAAGTTTTAGGTATCGATTATTGACATTCTAGCTGGCTTTGGTGCCTTGGACATGAACTAGGACCTTAAGATTCTGCATGAAAGGAGGACTAGCAGCCGAGTTGAACGGGAGAATGTGAAAAGTGTTCATATGTAGTAAAAACATCGACTTAAAGCCAGATCGTCACATTGGCCGCTCTTCTCTCTGAAACGGTAGTACTTATCTTCTGCAAAGCTTTGTCGCGTGCTGCGGTATTTGGAGACACTAAAAGCACCATAGTAGAACACAGATGAAGCTTCTAAGTTGATGTAATAGCTAGTAAGAAGTAGTACAATTTAAATTTTAGGTATCGATTATTGACTTTTTAGCTGGCTTTGGTGCCTTGGACATGAACTAGGACTTTAAGATTCTGCATGAAAGGAGGACTAGCAGCCGAGTTGAACGGGAGAATGTGAAAAGTGTTCATATGTAGTAAAAACCTGAGAAATAAGTTCGTTATCGTCATTTGTTATCGAATCGACTTAAAGCCAGATCGTCACATTGGCCGCTCTTCTCTCTGAAACGGTAGTACTTATCTTCTGCAAAGCTTTGTCGCTTGCTGCGGTATGTGGAGACACTAAAAGCACCATAGTAGAATACAGATGAAGCTTCTAAGTTGATGTAATAGCTAGTAAGAAGTAGTACAATTTAAATTTTAGGTATAAATTATTGACTTTTTAGCTGGCTTTGGTGCCTTGGACATGAGCTAGGACCTTAAGAATCTGCATGAAAGGAGGACTAGCAGCCGAGTTGCACGGGAGAATGTGAAAAGTGTTCATATGTAGTAAAAACCTGAGAAACCCGTCCGTTTTCGTCATTAGTTATCGAATCGACTTAAAGCCAGATCGCCACATTGGCCGCTCTTCTCTCTGAAACGGTTGTACTTATCGAGTGAAAGCTATGTCGCGTGCTGCGGTATGCGGAGACACTAAAAGCAGCATAGTAGAACACAGATGAAGCTTCTATGTTGATGTAATAGCTAGTAAGAAGTAGTACAATTCAAGTTTTAGGTATCGATTGTTGACTTTTTACCCTTCTTTGGTGCCTTGGGCATGAGCTAGGAACTTAAGATTTTGCAAGATAGGAGGTCTAGCAGCCGCGTTGCACGTGAGAATGTGAAAAGTGTTCATATTTAGTAAAAACCTGAGAAATCCGTCCGTTTTCGTCATTTGTTATCGAATCGACTTAAAGCCAGATCGTCACATTGGGCGCTCTACTCTCTAAAACGGTTGTACTTATCGTCTGCAAAGCTATGTCGAGTGCTGCGGCATGCGGAGACACTAAATGCACCATAGTAGAACACAGATGAAGCTTCCAAGTTAATGTAATAGCCAGTAAGAAGTAGTACAATTCAAGTTTTAGGTATCGATTGTTGACTTCTTACCCTTCTTTGGTGCCTTGGGCATGAACTAGGAACTTAAGATTTTGCATGATAGGAGGTCTAGCAGCCGCGTTGCACGTGAGAATGTGAAAAGTGTTCATATGTAGTAAAAACCAAAGAAATCCGTCTTTTTCCGCCATTTGTTATCGAATCGACTGAAAGCCAGATCGTCACATTGGGCGCTCTACTCTCTAATACGGTTGTACTTATCGTCTGCAAAGCTATTTCGCGTGCTGCGGTATGCGGAGACACTAAAAGCATCATAGTAGAACACAGATGAAGCCTCTAATTTGATGTAATAGCCAGTAAGAAGTAGTATAATTCAAGTTTTAGGTATCGATTATTGACTTTTTAGCTGGCTTTGGTGCCTTGGACATGGCTAGGACCTTGAGATTCTGCATGAAAGGATGACTAGCAGCCGAGTTGAACGGGAGAATGTGAAAAGTGTTCATATGTAGTAAAAATCTTAAAAATCCGTTCGTTATCGTCATTGTTATCGAATCGACTTAAAGCCAGATCGTCACATTAGCCGCTCTTCTCTCTGAAACGGTTGTACTAATCGACTGCAAAGCTATGTCGCGTGCTGCCGTATGCGGAGACACTAAAAGCACCATAGCAGAACACAGATGAAGCTTCTAAGTTGATGTAATAGTCAGTAAGAAGTAGTACAATTCAAGTTTTAGGTATTGATTATTAACTTTTTAGCTGGCCTTGGTGCCTTGGACATACGCTAGGACCTTAAGTTTCTGCATGAAAGGAGGACTAGCAGCCGAGTTGCACGGGAGAATGTGAAAAGTTTTAATATGTAGTAAAAACCAGAGAAATCCGTCCGTGTTCGACATTTGTTATCGAATCGACTTAAAGCCAGATCGTCACATTGGCCGCTCTTCTCTCTGAAACGGTTGTACTAATCGACTGCAAAGCTATGTCGCGTGCTGCCGTATGCGGAGACACTAAAAGCACCATAGTAGAACACAGATGAAGCTTCTAAGTTGATGTAATAGTCAGTAAGAAGTAGTACAATTCAAGTTTTAGGTATTGATTATTGACTTTTTAGCTGGCTTTGGAGCCTTGGACATGAGCTAGGACCTTAAGATTCTGCATGAAAGGAGGATAGCAGCCGAGTTGCACGGGAGAATGTGAAAAGTGTTCATATGTAGTAAGAACCAGAGAAATCCGCCCGTGTTCGACATTTGTTATCGAATCGACTTAAAGCCAGATCGTCACATTGGCCGCTCTTCTCTCTGAAACGGTTGTACTTATCGTCTGCAAAGCTATGTCGCGTGCTGCGGTATGCTGAGACACTAAAAGCCCCATAGTAGAACACAGATGAAGCTTCTAAGTTGATGTAATACCCAGTAAGAAGTAGTACAATTCAAGTTTTAGGTATCGATTGTTGACTTTTTACCCTTCTTTGGTGCCTTGGGCATGAGCTAGGAACTTAAGATTTTGCATGATAGGAGGTCTAGTAGCCGGGTTGCACGGGAGAATGTGAAAAGTGTTCATATGTAGTAAAAACCTAAGAAATCCGTCCGTTTCCGCCATTTGTTATCGAATCGACTTAAAGCCAGATCGTCACATTGGCCGCTCTTCTCTCTGAAACGGTTGTACTTATCGTCTGCAAAGCTATGTCGCGTGCTGCGGTATGCGGAGACACTAAAAGCACCATAGTAGAACACAGATGAAGCTTCTAAGCTGTTGTAATAGCCAGTAAGAAGTAGTACAATTCAAGTTATAGGTATCGATTATTGACTTATCAGCTGGCTTTGGTACCTTGGACATGAGCTAGGTCCTTATGATTCTGCACGAAAGGAGGACTAGCAGCCCAGTTACACGGGAGAATGTGAAAAGTGTTCATATGTAGTAAAAACCTAAGAAATCCGTCCGTTTCCGCCATTTGTTATCGAATCGACTTAAGGCCAGATCGTCACATTGGACGCTCTTCTCTCTGAAACGGTTGTACTTATCGTCTGCAAAGCTATGTCGCGTGCTGCGGTATGCGGAGACACTAAAAGCACCATAGTAGAACACAGATGAAGCTTCTAAGCTGATGTAATAGCCAGTAACAAGTAGTAGAATTCATGTTATAGGTATCGATTATTGACTTCTTAGCTTGCTTTGGTGACTTGAACATGAGCTAGGACCTTAAGATTCTGCATGAAAGGAGGACTAGCAGCCGAGTTGCACTGGAGAATGTGGAAAATGTTCATATGTAGTAAAAACCTGAGAAATCCTTCCGTTTCCGCCATTTGTTATCGAATCGACTTAAAGCCAGATCGTCACATTGGCCGCTCTTCTCTCTCAACCGGTGGCACTTATCATCTGCAAAGCTATGTGTCGAGCTGCGGTATGCGGAGACACTAAAAGCAACATAGTAGAACACAGATGAAGTTTCTAAGTTGATGTAATAGCCAGTAAGAAGTAGTACAATTCAAGTTTTAGGTATCGATTATTGACATTCTAGCTGGCTTTGGTGCCTTGGACATGAACTAGGACCTTAAGATTCTGCATGAAAGGAGGACTAGCAGCCGAGTTGAACGGGAGAATGTGAAAAGTGTTCATATGTAGTAAAAACATCGACTTAAAGCCAGATCGTCACATTGGCCGCTCTTCTCTCTGAAACGGTAGTACTTATCTTCTGCAAAGCTTTGTCGCGTGCTGCGGTATGTGGAGACACTAAAAGCACCATAGTAGAACACAGATGAAGCTTCTAAGTTGATGTAATAGCTAGTAAGAAGTAGTACAATTTAAATTTTAGATATCGATTATTGACTTTTTAGCTGGCTTTGGTGCCTTGGACATGAGCTAGGACCTTAAGAATCTGCATGAAAGGAGGACTAGCAGCCGAGTTGCACGGGAGAATGCGAAAAGTGTTCATATGTAGTAAAAACCTGAGAAAACCGTCCGTTTTCGACATTTGTTATCGAATCGACTTAAAGCCAGATCGTCACATTGGCCGCTCTTCTCTCTGAAACGGTTGTACTTATCGTGTGAAAGCTATGTCGCGTGCTGCGGTATGCGGAGACACTAAAAGCACCATAGTTGAACACAGATGAAGCTTCTAAGATGATGTAATAGCCAGTAAGAATTAGTACAATACCAGTTTTAGGTATTGCTTATTGACTTTTTAGCTGGCTTTGGTGCCTTGGACATAAGCTAGGACCTTAAGATTCTGCATGAAAGGAGGGCTAGCAGCTGAGTTGCACGGGAGAATGTGAAAAGTGTTCATATGTAGTAAAAACCTGAGAAATCCGTCCGTTTTCGTCGTTTGTTATCGAATCGACTTAAAGCCTGATCGTCACATTGGGCGCTCTTTTCTCTGAAACGGTTGCACTTATCGTCTGCAAAGCTATGTTGCGTGCTGCAGTATGCGGAGACACTAAAAGCAGCATAGTAGAACACAGATGAAGCTTCTATGTTGATGTAATAGCTAGTAAGAAGTAGTACAATTGAAATTTTAGATATCGATTATTGACTTTTTAGCTGGCTTTGGTGCCTTGGACATGAGCTAGGAGCTTACGATTCTGCATGAAAGGAGGACTAGCAGCCCAGTTGCACGGGAGAATGTGAAAAGTGTTCATATGTAGTAAAAACCAAAGAAATCCGTCTGTTTCCGCCATTTGTTATCGAATCGACTTAAAGCCAGATCGTCACAATGGCCGCTCTTCTCTCTGAAACAGTTGTACTTATCGTCTGCAAAGCTATGTCGAGTGCTGCGGCATGCGGAGACACTAAAAGCACCATAGTAGAACACAGATGAAGCTTCCAAGTTGATGTAATAGCCAGTAAGAAGTAGTACAATTCAAGGTTTAGGTATCTATTGTTGACTTTTTACCCTTCTTTGGTGCTTTGGGCATGACCTAGGAACTTAAGATTTTGCAAGATAGGAGGTCTAGCAGCCGCGTTGCACGTGAGAATGTGAAAAGTGTTCATATTTAGTAAAAACCTGAGAAATCCGTCCGTTTTCGTCATTTGTTATCGAATCGACTTAAAGCCAGATCGTCACATTGGGCGCTCTACTCTCTAAAACGGTTGTACTTATCGTCAGCAAAGCTATGTCGAGTGCTGCGGCATGCGGAGACACTAAAAGCACCATAGTAGAACACAGATGAAGCTTCCAAGTTGATGTAATAGCCAGTAAGAAGTAGTACAATTCAAGTTTTAGGTATCGATTGTTGACTTTTTACCCTTCTTTGGTGCCTTGGGCATGAGCTAGGAACTTAAGATTTTGCAAGATAGGAGGTCTAGCAGCCGCGTTGCACGTGAGAATGTGAAAAGTGTTCATATGTAGTAAAAACCAAAGAAATCCGTCTGTTTCCGCCATTTGTTATCGAATCGACTTAAAGCCAGATCGTCACATCGGGCGCTCTACTCTCTAAAACGGTTGTACTTATCGTCTGCAATGCTATTTCGCGTGCTGCGGTATGCGGAGACACTAAAAGCATCATAGTAGAACACAGATGAAGCTTCTAAGTTGATGTAATAGCCAGTAAGAAGTAGTACAATTCAGGTTATAGGTATCGATTATTGACTTTTTAGCTGGCTTTGGTGCCTTGGACATGAGCTAGGACCTTAAAATTCTGCATGAAAGGAGGACTAACAGCCAAGTTGCACGGAAGAATTTGAAAAGTGTTCATATATAGTAAAAACCTGAGAAATACGTCCGTTTTCGTCATTTGTTATCGAATCGACTTAAAGCCAGATCGTCACATTGGCCGCTCTTCTCTCTGAAACGGTTGTACTTATCGTCTGCAAAGCTATGTCGAGTGCTGCGGTATGTGGAGACACTAAAAGCACCATAGTAGGACACAGATGAAACTGCCAAGTTGCTGTAATAGCCAGTAAGAAGTAGTACAATTCAAGTTTCAGGTATCGATTATTGACTTTTTAGCTGGCTTTGGTGCCTTGGACATGAGCTAGGACCTTAAGATTCTTCATTAATGGAGGACTAGCAGCCGATTTGCATGGGAGAATGTGAAAAGTGTTCATATGTAGTAAAAACCCGAGAAATCCGTCCGTGTTCGACATCTGTTATCGAATCGACTTAAACCAGATCGTCACATTGGCCGCTCTTCTCTCTGAAACGGTTGTACTTATTGTCTACAAAGCTATGTCGAGTGCTGCGGTATGCGGAGACACTATAAGCACCATAGTAGAACACAGATGAAGCTTCTAAGTTGATGTAATAGCCAGTAAGATGTAGTACAATTCAAGTTATAGGTATCGATAATTGACTTTTTAGCTGGCTTTGGTACCTTGGACATGAGCTAGGACCTTATGATTCTGCATGAAAGGAGGACTAGCAGCCCAGTTGCACGGGAGACTGTGAAAAGTGTTCATATGTAGTAAAAACCTGAGAAATCCGTCCTTTTCCGCCATTTGTTATGGAATCGACTTAAAGCCAGATCGTCACATTGGCCGCTCTTCTCTCTGAAACGGTTGTACTTATCGTCTGCAAAGCTATGTCGCGTCCTGCGGTATGCGGAGACAATAAAAGCACCATAGTAGAACACAGATGAAGCTTCTAAGCTGATGTAATAGCCAGTAAGAAGTAGTACAATTCATGTTATAGGTATCGATTATTGACTTCTTAGCTGGCTTTGGTCACATGAACATGAGCTAGGACCTTAAGATTCTGCATGAAAGGAGGACTAGCAGCCGAGTTGCACGGGAGAACGTGAAAAGTGTTCATATGTAGTAAAAACCTGAGAAATCCGTCCGTTTTCCTCATTTGTTATCGAATCGACTTAAAGCCAGATCGTCACGTTGGGCGCTCTACTCCCTAAAACGGTTGTACTTATCGTCTGCAAAGCTATGTCGAGTGCTGCGGTATGCGGAGACACTAAAAGCACCATAGCAGAACACACATGAAGCTTCTAAGTTGATGTAATAGCCAGTAAGAAGAAGTACAATTCAAGTTATAGGTATCGATTATTGACTTTTTAGCTGGCTTTGGTGCCTTGGACGTGAGCTAGGACCTTAAAATTCTGCATTAAAGGACGACTAACAGCCAAGTTGCACGGAAGAATGTGAAAAGTGTTCATATATAGTAAAAACCTGAGAAATACGTCCGTTTTCCTCATTTGTTATCGAATCGACTTAAAGCCAGATCGTCACATTGGCCGCTCTTCTCTCTGAAACGGTTGTACTTATCGTCATCAAAGCTATGTCGCGTGCTGCGGTATGTGGAGACACTAAAAGCACCATAGTAGAACACAGATGAAGCTTCCAAGTTGATGTAATAGCCCTTAAGAAGTAGTAAAATTCAAGTTTTAGGTATCGATTATTGACTTTTTAGCTGTCTTTGGTGCCTTGGACATGAGCTAGGACCTTAAGATTCTTCATTAATGGAGGACTAGCAGACGAGTAGCACGGGAGAATGTGAAAAGTGTTCATATGTAGTAAAAGCCTGAGAAATCCGTCCGTGTTCAACATTTGTTATCGAATCGACTTAAAGCCAGATCGTCACATTGGCCGCTCTTCTCTCTGAAACGGTTGTACTTATTGTCTGCAAAGCTATGTCGAGCGCTGCTGTATGCGGAGACACTAAAAGCACCATAGTAGAACACAGATGAAGCTTCTAAGTTGATGTAATAGCCAGTAAGAAGTAGTACAATTCAAGTTATAGGTATCGATTATTGACTTTTTAGCTGGCTTTGGTACCTTGTACATGAGCTAGGACCTTATGATTCTGCATGAAAGGAGGACTATCAGCCGAGTTGCACGGGAGAATGTGAAAAGTGTTCATATGTAGTAAGAACCAAAGAAATCCGTCTGTCTCCGCCATTTGTTATCGAATCGACTTAAAGCCAGATCGTCACACTGGCCGCTCTTCTCTCTGAAACGGTTGTACTTATCGTCTGCAAAGCTATGTCGCGTGCTGCGGTATGTGGAGACACTAAAAGCACCATAGTAGAACACAGATGAAGCTTCCAAGTTGATGTAATAGCCAGTAAGAAGTAGTACAATTCATGTTATAAGTATCGATTATTGGCTTCTTAGCTGGCTTTGGTGTCTTGAACATGAGCTAGGACCTTAAGATTCTGCATGAAAGGAGGACTAGCAGCCGAGTTGCATGGCAGAATGTGAAAATTGTTTATATGTAGTAAAAACCAGAGAAATCCGTCCGTGTTCGACATTTGTTATCGAATCGACTTAAAGCCAGATCGTCAAATTGGCCGCTCTTCTCTCTGAAACGGTTGTACTTATCGTCTGCAAAGCTATGTCGAGTGCTGCGGCATGCGGAGACACTAAAAGCACCATAGTAGAACACAGATGAAGCTTCTAAGTTGATGTAATAGCCAGTAAGAAGTAGTACAATTCAAGTTTTAGGTATCGATTGTTGACTTTTTTCCCTTCTTTGGTGCCTTGGGCATGAGCTAAGAACTTAAGATTTTACATGATAGGAGGTCTAGCAGCCGCATTGCACGTGAGAATGTGAAAAGTGTTCATATGTAGTAAAAACCTGAGAAATCCGTCCGTTTTCGTCGTTTGTTATCGAATCGACTTAAAGCCTGATCGTCACATTGGGCGCTCTTTTCTCTGAAACGGTTGCACTTATCGTCTGCAAAGCTATGTTGCGTGCTGCAGTATGCGGAGACACTAAAAGCAGCATAGTAGAACACAGATGAAGCTTCTATGTTGATGTAATAGCTAGTAAGAAGTAGTACAATTGAAATTTTAGATATCGATTATTGACTTTTTAGCTGGCTTTGGTGCCTTGGACATGAGCTAGGACCTTACGATTCTGCATTAAAGGAGGACTAGCAGCCCAGTTCCACGGGAGAATGTGAAAAGTGTTCATATGTAGTAAAAACCAAAGAAATCCGTCTGTTTCCGCCATTTGTTATCGAATCGACTTAAAGCCAGATCGTCACATTGGCCGCTCTTCTCTCTGAAACAGTTGTACTTATCGTCTGCAAAGCTATGTCGAGTGCTGCGGCATGCGGAGACACTAAAAGCACCATAGTAGAACACAGATGAAGCTTCCAAGTTGATGTAATAGCCAGTAAGAAGTAGTACAATTCAAGTTTTAGGTATCTATTGTTGACTTTTTACCCTTCTTTGGTGCTTTGGGCATGACCTAGGAACTTAAGATTTTGCAAGATAGGAGGTCTAGCAGCCGCGTTGCACGTGAGAATGTGAAATGTGTTCATATTTAGTAAAAACCTGAGAAATCCGTCCGTTTTCGTCATTTGTTATCGAATCGACTTAAAGCCAGATCGTCACATTGGGCGCTCTACTCTCTAAAACGGTTGTACTTATCGTCTGCAAAGCTATGTCGAGTGCTGCGGCATGCGGAGACACTAAAAGCACCATAGTAGAACACAGATGAAGCTTCCAAGTTGATGTAATAGCCAGTAAGAAGTAGTACAATTCAAGTTTTAGGTATCGATAGTTGACTTTTTACCCTTCTTTGGTGCCTTGGGCATGAGCTAGGAACTTAAGATTTTGCAAGATAGGAGGTCTAGCAGCCGCGTTGCACGTGAGAATGTGAAAAGTGTTCATATGTAGTAAAAACCAAAGAAATCCGTCTGTTTCCGCCATTTGTTATCGAATCGACGTAAAGCCAGATCGTCACATCGGGCGCTCTACTCTCTAAAACGGTTGTACTTATCGTCTGCAATGCTATTTCGCGTGCTGCGGTATGCGGAGACACTAAAAGCATCATAGTAGAACACAGATGAAGCTTCTAAGTTGATGTAATAGCCAGTAAGAAGTAGTACAATTCAGGTTATAGGTATCGATTATTGACTTTTTAGCTGGCTTTGGTGCCTTGGACATGAGCTAGGACCTTAAAATTCTGCATGAAAGGAGGACTAACAGCCAAGTTGCACGGAAGAATTTGAAAAGCTTTCATATATAGTAAAAACCTGAGAAATACGTCCGTTTTCGTCATTTGTTATCGAATCGACTTAAAGCCAGATCGTCACATTGGCCGCTCTTCTCTCTGAAACGGTTGTACTTATCGTGTGCAAAGCTATGTCGAGTGCTGCGGTATGTGGAGACACTAAAAGCACCATAGTAGGACACAGATGAAACTGCCAAGTTGCTGTAATAGCCAGTAAGAAGTAGTACAATTCAAGTTTCAGGTATCGATTATTGACTTTTTAGCTGGCTTTGGTGCCTTGGACATGAGCTAGGACCTTAAGATTCTTCATTAATGGAGGACTAGCAGCCGATTTGCATGGGAGAATGTGAAAAGTGTTCATATGTAGTAAAAACCCGAGAAATCCGTCCGTGTTCGACATCTGTTATCGAATCGACTTAAACCAGATCGTCACATTGGCCGCTCTTCTCTCTGAAACGGTTGTACTTATTGTCTACAAAGCTATGTCGAGTGCTGCGGTATGCGGAGACACTATAAGCACCATAGTAGAACACAGATGAAGCTTCTAAGTTGATGTAATAGCCAGTAAGATGTAGTACAATTCAAGTTATAGGTATCGATTATTGACTTTTTAGCTGGCTTTGGTACCTTGGACATGAGCTAGGACCTTATGATTCTGCATGAAAGGAGGACTAGCAGCCCAGTTGCACGGGAGACTGTGAAAAGTGTTCATATGTAGTAAAAACCTGAGAAATCCGTCCTTTTCCGCCATTTGTTATGGAATCGACTTAAAGCGAGATCGTCACATTGGCCGCTCTTCTCTCTGAAACGGTTGTACTTATCGTCTGCAAAGCTATGTCGCGTCCTGCGGTATGCGGAGACAATAAAAGCACCATAGTAGAACACAGATGAAGCTTCTAAGCTGATGTAATAGCCAGTAAGAAGTAGTACAATTCATGTTATAGGTATCGATTATTGACTTCTTAGCTGGCTTTGGTCACATGAACATGAGCTAGGACCTTAAGATTCTGCATGAAAGGAGGACTAGCAGCCGAGTTGCATGGGAGAACGTGAAAAGTGTTCATATGTAGTAAAAACCTGAGAAATCCGTCCGTTTTCCTCATTTGTTATCGAATCGACTTAAAGCCAGATCGTCACGTTGGGCGCTCTACTCCCTAAAACGGTTGTACTTATCGTCTGCAAAGCTATGTCGAGTGCTGCGGTATGCGGAGACACTAAAAGCACCATAGCAGAACACACATGAAGCTTCTAAGTTGATGTAATAGCCAGTAAGAAGAAGTACAATTCAAGTTATAGGTATCGATTATTGACTTTTTAGCTGGCTTTGGTGCCTTGGACGTGAGCTAGGACCTTAAAATTCTGCATTAAAGGACGACTAACAGCCAAGTTGCACGGAAGAATGTGAAAAGTGTTCATATATAGTAAAAACCTGAGAAATACGTCCGTTTTCGTCATTTGTTATCGAATCGACTTAAAGCCAGATCGTCACATTGGCCGCTCTTCTCTCTGAAACGGTTGTACTTATCGTCATCAAAGCTATGTCGCGTGCTGCGGTATGTGGAGACACTAAAAGCACCATAGTAGAACACAGATGAAGCTTCCAAGTTGATGTAATAGCCCTTAAGAAGTAGTAAAATTCAAGTTTTAGGTATCGATTATTGACTTTTTAGCTGTCTTTGGTGCCTTGGACATGAGCTAGGACCTTAAGATTCTTTATTAATGGAGGACTAGCAGACGAGTTGCACGGGAGAATGTGAAAAGTGTTCATATGTAGTAAAAGCCTGAGAAATCCGTCCGTGTTCAACATTTGTTATCGAATCGACTTAAAGCCAGATCGTCACATTGGCCGCTCTTCTCTCTGAAACGGTTGTACTTATTGTCTGCAAAGCTATGTCGAGCGCTGCTGTATGCGGAGACACTAAAAGCACCATAGTAGAACACAGATGAAGCTTCTAAGTTGATGTAATAGCCAGTAAGAAGTAGTACAATTCAAGTTATAGGTATCGATTATTGACTTTTTAGCTGGCTTTGGTACCTTGTACATGAGCTAGGACCTTATGATTCTGCATGAAAGGAGGACTATCAGCCGAGTTGCACGGGAGAATGTGAAAAGTGTTCATATGTAGTAAGAACCAAAGAAATCTGTCTGTCTCCGCCATTTGTTATCGAATCGACTTAAAGCCAGATCGTCACACTGGCCGCTCTTCTCTCTGAAACGGTTGTACTTATCGTCTGCAAAGCTATGTCGCGTGCTGCGGTATGTGGAGACACTAAAAGCACCATAGTAGAACACAGATGAAGCTTCTAAGTTGATGTAATAGCCAGTAAGAAGTAGTACAATTCGTGTTATAGGTATCGATTATTGACTTCTTAGCTGGCTTTGGTCACTTGAACATGAGCTAGGACCTTAAGATTCTGCATGAAAGGAGGACTAGCAGCCGAGTTGCACGGGAGAATGTGGAAAATGTTCATATGTAGTAAAAACCTGAGAAATCCTTCCGTTTTCGTCATTTGTTATCGAATCGACTTAAAGCCAGATCGTCACATTGGCCGCTCTTCTCTCTGAAACGGTTGTACTTATCGTCTGCAAAGCTATGTCGTGTGCTGCGGTATGCGGAGACACTAAAAGCACCATAGTAGAACACAGATGAAGCTTCTAAGTTGATGTAATAGCCAGTAAGAAGTAGTACAATTCAAGTTTTAGGTATCGATTATTGAATTTTTAGCTGGCTTTGATGCCTTGGACATGAGCTAGGGGCCTTAAGATTCTGCATGAAAGGAGGACTAGCAGCCGAGTTGTTAGGGAGAAAGTGAAAAGTGTTCATATGTAGTAAAAACCTGAGAAATCCGCCAGTTTCCGCCATTTGTTATGGAATCGACTTAAAGCCAGTTCGTCACATTGGCCGCTCTTCTCTCTGAAACGGTTGTACTTATCGTCTGCAAAGCTATGTCGCGTGCTGCGGTATGCGGAGACACTAAAAGCACCATAGTAGAACACAGATGAAGCTTCTAAGGTGATGTAATAGCCAGTAAGAAGTAGTACAATTCAAGTTTTAGGTATCGATTGTTGACCTTTTACCCTTCTTTGGTGCCTTGGGCATGAGCTAGGAACTTAAGATTTTGCGTGATAGGAGGTCTAGCAGCCGCGTTGCACGTGAGAATGTGAAAAGTGTTCATATTTAGTAAAAAAATGAGAAATCCGTCCGTTTTCCTCATTTGTTATCGAATCGACTTAAAGCCAGATCGTCACATTGGGCGCTCTACTCTCTAAAACGGTTGTACTTATCGTCTGCAAAGCTATGTCGCGTGCTGCGGTATGCGGAGACACTAAAAGCACCATAGTAGAACACAGATGAAGCTTCTAAGTTGATGTAATAGCCAGTAAGAAGTAGTACAATTCAAGTTTTAGGTATCGATTATTGACTTTTAGCTGGCTTTGGTGCCTTGGACACGAGCTAGGACCTTAAAATAATGCATGAAAGGACGACTAACAGCCAAGTTGCACGGAAGAATGGTTCAAATGGCTCTGAGCACTATGGGACTAAACATCTTTGGTCATCAGTCCCCTAGAACTTAGAACTACTTAAACCTAACTAACCTAAGGACATCACACACATCCATGCCCGAGGCAGGATTCGAACCTGCGACCGTAGCAGTCGCGTGGACGGAAGAATGAGAAAAGTGTTCATATATAGTAAAAACCTGAGAAATACGTCCGTTTTCGTCATTTGTTATCGAATCGACTTAAAGCCAGATCGTCACATTGGCCGCTCTTCTCTCTGAAACGGTTGTACTTATCGTCTGCAAAGCTATGTCGCGTGCTGCGGTATGTGGAGACACTAAAAGCACCATAGTAGAAGACAGATGAAGCTTCCAAGTTGATGTAATAGCCAGTAAGAAGTAGTACAATTCAAGTTTTAGGTATCGATTATTGACTTTTTAGCTGTCTTTGGTGCCTTGGACATGAGCTAGAACCTTAAGATTCTTCATTAATGGAGGGCTAGCAGCCGAGTTGCACGGGAGAATGTGAAAAGTGTTCATATGTAGTAAAAGCCTGAGAAATCCTTCCGTGTTCGACATTTGTTATCGAATCGACTTAAAGCCAGATCGTCACATTTGCCGCTCTACTCTCTAAAACGGTTGTACTTATCGTCTGCAAAGCTATGTCGCGTACTGCGGTATGCGGAGACACTAAAAGCACCATAGTAGAACACAGATGAAGCTTCTAAGTTGATGTAATAGCCAGTAAGAAGTAGTACAATTCAAGTTTTAGGTATCGATTATTGACTTTTAGCTGGCTTTGGTGCCTTGGACATGAGCTAGGACCTTAAAATTCTGCATGAAAGGACGACTAACAGAAAAGTTGCACGGAAGAATGAGAAAAGTGTTCATATATAGTAAAAACCTGAGAAATACGTCCGTTTTCGTCATTTGTTATCGAATCGACTTAAAGCCAGATCGTCACATTTGCCGCTCTTCTCTCTGCAACGGTTGTACTTACTGTCTGCAAAGCTATGTCGAGTGCTGCGGTATGCGGAGACACTAAAAGCACCATAGTAGAACACAGATGAAGCTTCTAAGTTGATGTAATAGCCAGTAAGAAGTAGTACAATTCAAGTTTTAGGTATCGATTATTGAATTTTTAGCTGTCTTTGGTGCCTTGGACATGGGCTAGGACCTTAAGATTATTCATTAATGGAGGACTAGCAGCCGAGTTGCACGGGAGAATGTGAAAAGTGTTCATATGTAGTAAAAGCCTGAGAAATCTGTCCGTGTTCGACATTTGTTATCGAATCGACTTAAAGCCAGATCGTCACATTTGCCGCTCTTCTCTCTGCAACGGTTGTACTTATTGTCTGCAAAGCTATGTCGCGTGCTGCTGTATGCGGAGACACTAAAAGCAACATAGTAGAACACAGATGAAGCTTCTAAGTTGATGTAATAGCCAGTAAGAAGTAGTACAATTCAAGTTATAGGTATCGATTATTGACTTTTTAGCTGGCTTTGGTACCTTGGACATGAGCTAGGACCTTATGATTCTGCATGAAAGGAGGACTAGCAGCCCAGTTGCACGGGAGAATGTGAAAAGTGTTCATATGTAGTAAAAACCTAAGATATCCGGCTGTTTCCGCCATTTGTTGTCGAATCGACTTAAAGCCAGATCGTCACATTGGCCGCTCTTCTCTCTGAAACGGTTGTACTTATCGTCTGCAAAGCTATGTCGCGTGCTGCGGTATGCGGAGACACTAAAAGCACCATAGTAGAACACAGATGAAGCTTCTAAGTTGATGTAATAGTCAGTAGGAAGTAGTACAATTCAAGTTTTAGGTATTGATTATTGACTTTTTAGCTGGCTTTGGTGATTTGGACATGAGCTAGGACCTTAAGATTCTGCATGAAAGGAGGACTAGCAGCCGAGTTGCACGGGAGAATGTGAAAAGTGTTCATATGTAGTAAAAACCAGAGAAATCCGTCAGTTTTCCTCATTTGTTATCGAATCGACTTAAAGCTAGATCGTCACATTGTGCGCTCTACTCTCTAAAACGGTTGTACTTATCGTCTGCAAAGCTATGTCGCGTGCTGCGGTATGCGGAGACACTAAAAGCACCATAGTAGAACACAGATGAAGCTTCTAAGTTGATGTAATAGCCAGTAAGAAGTAGTACAATTCAAGTTATAGGTATCGATTATTGACTTTTTAGCTGGCTTGGGTGCCTTGGACATGAGTTAGGACCTTAAAATTCTGCATGAAAGGACGACTAACAGCCAATTTGCACGGAAGAATGTGAAAAGTGTTAATATATAGTAAAAACCTGAGAAATACGTCCGTTTTCGTCATTTGTTATCGAATCGACTTAAAGCCAGATCGTCACATTGGCCGCTCTTCTCTCTGTAACGGTTGTACTTATCGTCTGCAAAGCTATGTCGCGTGCTGCGGTATGTGGAGACACTAAAAGCACCATAGTAGAACACAGATAAAGCTTCCAAGTTGATGTAATAGCCAGTAAGAAGTAGTACAATTCATGTTATAGGTATCGATTATTGACTTCTTAGCTTGCTTTGGTGACTTGAACATGAGCTAGGACCTTAAGATTCTGCATTAAAGGAGGACTAGCAGCCGAGTTGCACTGGAGAATGTGGAAAATGTTCATATGTAGTAAAAACCTGAGAAATCCTTCCGTTTTCGTCATTTGTTATCGAATTGACTTAAAGCCCGATCGTCACATTGGCCGCTCTTCTCTCTGAAACGGTTGTACTTATCGTCTACAAAGCTTTGTCGCGTGCTGCGGTATGCGGAGACACTAAAAGCACCATAGTAGAACACAGATGAAGCTTCTAAGTTGAAGTAATATCCAGTAAGATGTAGTACAATTCAAGTCTTAGGTATCGATTATTGACTTTTCACCATTCTTTGGTGCCTTGGACATGAGCTGGGACCTTAAAATTCTGCATGAACGGAGGACTAGCAGCCGAGTTGCTTGGGAGAATGTGAAAAGTGTTCATATGTAGTAAAAACCTGAGAAATCCGTCCGTATTCGTCATTTGTTATCGAATCGTCTTAAAGTCAGATCGTCACATTGGCGCTCTTCTCTCTGAAACGGTTGTACTTATCGTCTGCAAAGCTATGTCGCGTGCTGCGGTATGCGGAGACACTAAAAGCACCATAGTAGAAGACAGATGAAGCTTCTAAGGCGATGTAATAGCCAGTAAGAAGTAGTACAATTCAAGTTTTAGGTATCGATTATTGACATTTTAGCTGCCCTTGGTGCCTTGGACATGAGCTAGGACCTTAAGATTCTGCATGAAAGGAGGACTAGCAGCCGAGTTGCAGGGGAGAATGTAAAAAGTGTTCATATGTAGTAAAAACCTGAGAAATCCGTTCGTTATCGTCATTTGTTATCGAATCGACTTAAAGCCAGATCGTCACGTTAGCCGCTCTTCTCTCTGAAACGGTTGTACTTATCGACTGCAAAGCTATGTCGCGTGCTGCGGAATGCGGAGACACTAAAAGCACCATAGTAGAACACAGATGAATCTTCTAAGATGATGTAATAGTCAGTAAGAAGTAGTACGATTCAAGTTTTAAGTATCGATTATTGACTTTTTAGCTGGCTTTGGTACCTTGGACATGAGCTAGGACCTTATGATTCTGCATGAAAGGAGGACTAGCAGAACAGTTGCACGGGAGAATGTGAAAAGTGTTCATATGTAGTAAAAACCTAAGAAATCCGTCCGTTTCCGCCATTTGTTATCGAATCGACTTAAAGCCAGATCGTCACATTGGCCGCCCTACTCTCTGAAACGGTTGTACTTATAGTCTGCAAAGCTATGTCGCGTGCTGCGGTATGTGGAGACACTAAAAGCACCATAGTAGAACACAGATGAAGCTTCTAAGCTGATGTAATAGCCAGTAAGAAGTAGTACAATTCAAGTTATAGGTATCGATTATTGACTTCTTAGCTTGCTTTGGTGACTTGAACATGAGCTAGGACGTTAAGATTCTGCATGAAAGGAGGACTAGCAGCCGAGTTGCACTGGAGAATGTGGAAAATGTTCATATGTCGTAAAAACCTGAGAAATCCTTACGTTTTCGTCATTTGATATCGAATTGACTTAAAGCCAGATCGTCACATTGGCCGCTCTTCTCTCTGAAACGGTTGTACTTATCGTCTGCAAAGCTATGCCGCGTGCTGCGGAATGCGGAGACACTAAAAGCACCATAGTAGAACACAGATGAAGCTTCTAAGTTGATGTAATAGCCAGTAAGAAGTAGTACAATTCAAGTTTTAGGTATCGATTATTGACTTTTTAGCTGGCTTTGGTGTCTTGGACATGAGCTAGGGCCTTAAGATTCTGCATGAAAGGAGGATTAGCAGCCGAGTAGCGAGGGAGAAAGTGAAAAGTGTTCATATGTAGTAAAAACCTGAGAACTCCGTCCGTTTTCGTCATTTGTTATCGAATCGACGTAAAGCCAGATTGTCACATTGGCCGCTCTTCTCTCTGAAACAGTTGTACTTATCGTCTGCAAAGCTATGTCGCGTGCTGCGGTATGCGGAGACACTAAAAGCACCATAGTAGATCACAGATGAAGCTTCTAAGTTGATGTAATAGGCAGTAAGAAGTAGTGCAATTCAAGTTATAGGTATCGATTATTGACTTTTTAGCTGGCTTTGGTGCCTTGGAGAGGAGCTAGGACCTTAAGATTCTGCATGAAAGGAGGACTAGCAGCCGAGTTGCACGGGAGAATGTGAAAAGTGTTCATATGTAGTAAAAACCTGAGAAATCCGTCCGTTATCGTCATTTGTTATCGAATCGACTGAAAGCCAGATCGTCACATTGGCCGTTCTTCTCTCTGAAACGGTTGTACTTATCGTCTGCAAAGCTATGTCGCGTGCTGCGGTATGCAAAGACACTAGAATCACTATAGTAGAACACAGATGAAGCTTCTATGTTGAAGTAATATCCAGAAAGATGTAGTACAATTCAAGTCTTAGGTATCGATTATTGACTTTTTACTATTCTTTGGTGACTTGGACATGAGCTAGGACCTTAAAATTCTGCATGAACGGAGGACTAGCAGCCGAGTTGTAGGGGAGAATGTAAAAAGTGTTCATATGTATTAAAAACCTGAAAAATCCGTTCGTTATCGTCATTTGTTATCGAATCGCCTTGAAGCCAGATCGTCACATTAGCCGCTCTTCTCTCTGAAACGGTTGTACTTATCGACTGCAAAGCTATGTCGCGTGCTGCGATATGCGGAGACACTAAAAGCACCATAGTAGAACACAGATGAAGCTTCTAAGATGATGTAATAGTCAGTAAGATGTAGTACAATTCAAGTTTTAGGTATCGATTATTGACTTTTTAGCTGGCTTTGGTGCCTTGGACATGAGTTAGGACCTTAAGATTCTGCATGAAAGGAGGTCTAGCAGCCGAGTTGAACGGGAGAATGTGAAAAGTGTTCATATGTTGTAAAAACCTGAGAAATCTGTCCGTTTTCGTCATTTGTTATCGAATCGACTTAAAGCCAGATCGTCACATTAGCCGCTCTTCTTTCTGAAACGGTTGTACTTATCTTCTGCAAAGCTATGTCGCGTGCTGCGGTATGTGGAGATACTAAAAGCACCATAGTAGAACACAGATGAAGCTTCTAAGTTGATGTAATAGCCAGTAAGAAGTAGTACAATTCAAGTTTTAGGTATCGATTATTCACTTTTTAGCTGGCTTTGGTGCCTTGGACATGAGCTAGGACTTTAAGATTGTGCATGAAAGGAGGACTAGTAGCCGAGTTGCACGGGAGAATGTGAAAAGTGTTCATATGTAGTAAAAACCTGAGAAATCCGTCCGTTTTCGTCATTTGTTATCGAATCGACTTAAAGCCAGATCGTCACATTGGCCGCTCTTCTCTCTGAAACGGTTGTACTTACCGTCTGCAAAGCTATGTCGCGTGCTGCGGTATGCGGAGACACTAAAAGCATCATAGTAGAACACAGATGAAGCTTCTAAGTTGATGTAATAGGCAGTAAGAAGTAGTACAATTCAAGTTTTAGGCATCGATTATTGACTTTTTAGGTGGCTTTGGTGCCTTGGACATGAGCTAGGACCTTATGATTCTGCATGAAAGGAGGACCAGCAGCCCAGTTGCACGGGAGAATGTGAAAAGTGTTCATATGTAGTAAAAACCTAGGAAATCCGTTCGTTTCCGCCATTTGTTATCGAATCGACTTAAAGCCAGATCGTCACATTGGCCGCTCTTCTCTCTGAAACGGTTGTACTTATCTACATCTACATCTACATCCGTACTCCGCAAGCCACCTGACGGTGTGTGGCGTCTGCAAAGCTATGTCGCGTGCTGCGGTATGTGGAGACACTAAAAGCACCATAGCAGAACACAGATGAAGCTTCTAAGCTGATGTAGTAGCCAGTAAGAAGTAGTACAATTCAAGTTTTAAGTATCGATTATTGACTTCTTAGCTTGCTTTGGTGACTTGAACATGAGCTAGGACCTTAAAATTCTGCATGAAAGGAGGACTAGCAGCCGAGTTGAATGGGAGAATGTGAAAAGTGTTAATATATAGTAAAAACCTGAGTAATCAGTCCGTTTTCGTCATTTGTTGTCGAATCGACTTAAAGCCAGATCGTCACATTGGCCGCTCTTCTCTCTGAAACAGTTGTACTTATCGTCTGCAAAGCTATGTCGCGTGCTGCGGTATGCGGAGACACTAAAAGTATCATAGTAGAACACAGATGAAGCTTCTAAGTTGATGTAATAGCCAGTAAGAAGTAGTACAATTCAAGTTTTAGTTATCGATTATTGACTTTTTTGGTGGCTTTGGTGCCTTGGACATGAGCTGGGACCTTAAGATTCTGCATGAAAGGAGGACTAGCAGCCGAGCTGCAGGGGAGAATGTAAAAAGTGTTCATATGTAGTAAAAACCTGAGAAATCCGTTCGTTATCGTCATTTGTTATCGAATCGACTTAAAGCCAGATCGTCACATTAGCCGCTCTTCTCTCTGAAACGGTTGTACTTATCGACTGCAAAGCTATGTCGCGTGCTGCGGAATGCGGAGACACTAAAAGCACCATAGTAGAACACAGATGAATCTTCTAAGATGATGTAATAGTCAGTAAGAAGTAGTACGATTCAAGTTTTAAGTATCGATTATTGACTTTTTAGCTGGCTTTGGTACCTTGGACATGAGCTAGGACCTTATGATTCTGCATGAAAGGAGGACCAGCAGCCCAGTTGCACGGGAGAATGTGAAAAGTGTTCAAATGTAGTAAAAACCTAAGAAATCCGTCCGTTTCCGCCATTTGTTATCGAATCGACTTAAAGCCAGATCGTCACATTGGCCGCTCTTCTCTCTGAAACGGTTGTACTTATCTACATCTACATCTACATCCGTACTCCGCAAGCCACCTGACGGTGTGTGGCGTCTGCAAAGCTATGTCGCGTGCTGCGGTATGTGGAGACACTAAAAGCACCATAGCAGAACACAGATGAAGCTTCTAAGCTGATGTAATAGCCAGTAAGAAGTAGTACAATTCAAGTTTTAAGTATCGATTATTGACTTCTTAGCTTGCTTTGGTGACTTGAACATGAGCTAGGACCTTAAAATTCTGCATGAAAGGAGGACTAGCAGCCGAGTTGAATGGGAGAATGTGAAAAGTGTTCATATGTAGTAAAAACCTGAGAAATCAGTCCGTTTTCGTCATTTGTTGTCGAATCGACTTAAAGCCAGATCGTCACATTGGCCGCTCTTCTCTCTGAAACAGTTGTACTTATCGTCTGCAAAGCTATGTCGCGTGCTGCGGTATGCGGAGACACTAAAAGTATCATAGTAGAACACAGATGAAGCTTCTAAGTTGATGTAATAGCCAGTCAGAAGTAGTACAATTCAAGTTTTAGGTATCGATTATTGACTTTTTTGGTGGCTTTGGTGCCTTGGACATGAGCTAGGACCTTAAGATTCTGCATGAAAGGAGGACTACCAGCCGGGTTGCAGGGGAGAATGTGAAAAGTGTTCATATGTAGTAAAAACCTGAGAAATCCGTTCGTTATCGTCATTTGTTATCGAATCGACTTAAAGCCAGATCGTCACATTGGCCGCTCTACTCTCTGAAACGGTTGTACTTATAGTCTGCAAAGCTATTTCGCGTGCTGCGGTATGTGGAGACACTAAAAGCACCATAGTAGAACACAGATGACGCTTCTAAGCTGATGTAATAGCCAGTAAGAAGTAGTACAATTCAAGTTATAGGTATCGATTATTGACTTCTTAGCTTGCTTTGGTGACTTGAACATGAGCTAGGACCTTAATATTCTGCATGAAAGTAGGACTAGCAGCCGAGTTGCACTGGAGAATGTGGAAAATGTTCATATGTAGTAAAAACCTGAGAAATCCGTCCGTTATCGTCATTTGTTATCGAATCGACTGAAAGCCAGATCGTCACATTGGCCGCTCTTCTCTCTGAAACGGTTGTACTTATCGTCTGCAAAGCTATGTCGCGTGCTGCGGTATGCAAAGACACTAAAATCACTATAGTAGAACACAGATGAAGCTTCTATGTTGAAGTAATATCCAGAAAGATGTAGTACTATTCAAGTCTTAGATATCGATTATTGACTTTTTACTATTCTTTGGTGACTTGGACATGAGCTAGGACCTTAAAATTCTGCATGAAGGGGGGACTAGCAGCCGAGTTGTAGGGGAGAATGTAAAAAGTGTTCATATGTATTAAAAACCTGAGAAATCCGTTCGTTATCGTCATTTGTTATCGAATCGCCTTAAAGCCAGATCGTCACATTAGCCGCTCTTCTCTCTGAAACGGTTGTACTTATCGACTGCAAAGCTATGTCGCGTGCTGCGGTATGCGGAGACACTAAAAGCACCATAGTAGAACACAGATGAAGCTTCTAAGATGATGTAATAGTCAGTAAGATGTAGTACAATTCAAGTTTTAGGTATCGATTATTGACTTTTTAGCTGTCTTTGGTGCCTTGGACATGAGTTAGGACCTTAAGATTCTGCATGAAAGGAGGTCTAGCAGCCGAGTTGTACGGGAGAATGTAAAAGGTGTTCATATGTAGTAAAAACCTGAGAAATCCGTTCGTTATCGTCATTTGTTATCGAATCGACTTAAAGCCAGATCGCCACATTAGCCGCTCTTCTCTCTGGAACGGTTGTACTTATCGTCTGCAAAGCTATGTCGAGTGCTGCGGTATGCGGAGACACTAAAAGCACCATAGTAGAACACAGATGAAGCTTCTAAGATGATGTAATAGTCAGTAAGAAGTAGTACAATTCAAGTTTTAAGTATCGATTATTGACTTTTTAGCTGCCTTTGGTACCTTGGACATGAGCTACGACCTTAAGATTCTGCATGAAAGGAGGACTAGCAGCCGAGTTGCACGGGAGAATGTGAAAAGTGTTCATATGTAGTAAAAACCTAAGAAATCCGTCCGTTTCCGCCATTTGTTATCGAATCGACTTAAAGCCAGATCGTCACATTGGCCGCTCTTCTCTCTGAAACGGTTGTACTTATCTACATCTACATCTACATCCGTACTCCGCAAGCCACCTGACGGTGTGTGGCGTCTGCAAAGCTATGTCGCGTGCTGCGGTATGTGGAGACACTAAAAGCACCATAGCAGAACACAGATGAAGCTTCTAAGCTGATGTAATAGCCAGTAAGAAGTAGTACAATTCAAGTTTTAAGTATCGATTATTGACTTCTTAGCTTGCTTTGGTGACTTGAACATGAGCTAGGACCTTAAAATTCTGCATGAAAGGAGGACTAGCAGCCGAGTTGAATGGGAGAATGTGAAAAGTGTTCATATGTAGTAAAAACCTGAGAAATCAGTCCGTTTTCGTCATTTGTTGTCGAATCGACTTAAAGCCAGATCGTCACATTGGCCGCTCTTCTCTCTGAAACAGTTGTACTTATCGTCTGCAAAGCTATGTCGCGTGCTGCGGTATGCGGAGACACTCAGAGCATCATAGTAGAACACAGATGAAGCTTCTAAGTTGATGTAATAGCCAGTAAGAAGTAGTACAATTCAAGTTTTAGGTATCGATTATTGACTTTTTAGCTGCCGTTGGTGCCTTGGACATGAGCTAGGACCTTAAGATTCTGCATGAAAGGAGGACTAGCAGCCGAGTTGCACGGGAGAATGTGAAAAGTGTTCATATGTAGTAAAAACCAGAGAAATCCGTCCGTGTTCGACATTTGTTATCGAATCGACTTTAAGCCAGATCGTCACATTGGCCGCTCTTCTCTCTGAAAAGGTTGTACTTATCGTCTGCAAAGCTATGTCGAGTGCTGCGGCATGCGGAGACACTAAAAGCACCATAGTAGAACACAGATGAAGCTTCTAAGTTGATGTAATAGCCAGTAAGAAGTAGTACAATTCAAGTTGTAGGTATCGATTATTGACTTTCTAGCTGGCTTTGGTGCCTTGGACATGAGCTAGGACCTTAAGATTCTGCATGAAAGGAGGACTAGCAGCCGAGTTGAGCGGGAGAATGTGAAAAGTGTTCATATGTAGTAAAAACCGGAGAAATCCGTTCGTTATCGTCATTTGTTATCGAATCGACTTAAAGCCAGATCGTCACATTAGCCACTCTTCTCCCTGAAACGGTTGTACTTATCGACTGCAAAGCTATGTCGCGTGCTGCGGTATGCGGAGACACTAAAAGCACCATAGTAGAACGCAGATGAAGCTTCCAAGATGATGTAATAGTCATTAAGAAGTAGTACAATTCCAGTTTTAGGTATCGATTATTGACTTTTTAGCTGGCTTTGGTGCCTTGGACATGAGTTAGGACCTTAAGATTCTGCATGAAAGGAGGTCTAGCAGCCGAGTTGCACGGGAGAATGTAAAAAGTGTTCATATGTAGTAAAAACCTAAGAAATCCGTCCGTTTCCGCCATTTGTTATCGAATCGACTTAAAGCCAGATCGTCACATTGGCCGCTCTTCTCTCTGAAACGGTTGTACTTATCTACATCTACATCTACATCCGTACTCCGCAAGCCACCTGACGGTGTGTGGCGTCTGCAAAGCCATGTCGCGTGCTGCGGTATGTGGAGACACTAAAAGCACCATAGCAGAACACAGATGAAGCTTCTAAGCTGATGTAATAGCCAGTAAGAAGTAGTACAATTCAAGTTTTAAGTATCGATTATTGACTTCTTAGCTTGCTTTGGTGACTTGAACATGAGCTAGGACCTTAAAATTCTGCATGAAAGGAGGACTAGCAGCCGAGTTGAATGGGAGAATGTGAAAAGTGTTCATATGTAGTAAAAACCTGATAAATCCGTCCGTTTTCGTCATTTGTTATCGAATCGACTTAAAGCCAGATCGTCACATTAGCCGCTCTTCTCTCTGAAACGGTTGTACTAATCGACTGCAAAGCTATGTCGCGTGCTGCGGTATGCGGAGACACTAAAAGCACCATAGTAGAACACAGATGAAGCTTCTAAGTTGATGTAATAGCCAGTAAGAAGTAGTACCATTCAAGTTTTAGGTATCGATTGTTGACTTTTTAGTTGGCTTTGGTGCCTTGGACATGAGCTAGGACCTTAAGATTCTGCATGAAAGGAGGACTAGCAGCCGAGTTGCACGGGAGAATGTGAAAAGTGTTCATATGTAGTAAAAACCAGAGAAACCCGTCCGTGTTCAACATTTGTTATCGAATCGACTTAAAGCCAGATCGTCACATTGGCCGCTCTTCTCTCTGGAACGGTTGTACTTATCGTCTGCAAAGCTATGTCGAGTGCTGCGGCATGCGCAGACACTAAAAGCACCATAGTAGAACACAGATGAAGCTTCTAAGTTGATGTAATAGCCAGTAAGAAGTAGTAAAATTCAAGTTTTAAGTATCGATTGTTGACTTGTTACCCTTCTTTGGTGCCTTGGGCATGAGCTAGGAACTTAAGATTTTGCATGATAGGAGGTCTAGCAGCCGCATTGCACGTGAGAATGTGAAAAGTGTTCATATGTAGTAAAAACCTGAGAAATCCGTTCGTTATCGTCATTTGTTATCGAATCGACTTAAAGCCAGATCGTCACATTAGCCGCTCTTCTCTCTGAAACGGTTGTACTTATCGACTGCAAAGCTATGTCGCGTGCTGCGGTATGCGGAGACACAAAAGCACCATAGTAGAACACAGATGAAGCTTCTAAGTTGATGTAATAGTCAGTAAGAAGTAGTACAATTCAAGTTTTAGGTATTGATTATTGACTTTTTAGCTGGCTTTGGTGCCTTGGACATGAGCTAGGACCTTAAGATTCTGCATGAAAGGAGGACTAGCAGCCGAGTTGCACGGGAGAATATGAAAAGTGTTCATATGTAGTAAAAACCAGAGAAATCCGTCCGTGTTCGACATTTGTTATCTAATCGACTTTAAGCCAGATCTTAACATTGGCCGCTCTTCTCTCTGAAACGGTTGTACTTATCGTCTGCAAAGCTATGTCGAGTGCTGCGGCATGCGGAGACACTAAAAGCACCATAGTAAAACACAGATGAAGCTTCCAAGTTGATGTAATAGCCAGTAAGAAGTAGTACAATTCAAGTTTTAAGTATCGATTGTTGACTTCTTACCTTTCTTTGGTGCCTTGGGCATGAGCTAGGAACTTAATATTTTGCATAATAGGAGGTCTAGCAGCCGCGTTGCACGTGAGAATGTGAAAAGTGTTCATATGTAGTAAAAACCTGAGAAATCAGTCCGTTTTCGTCATTTGTTGTCGAATCGACTTAAAGCCAGATCGTCACATTGGCCGCTCTTCTCTTTGAAACGGTGGTACTTATCGTCTGCTAAGCTACGTGTCGTGCTGCGGTATGCGGAGACACTAAAAGCACCATAGTAGAACACAGATGAAGCTTCTAAGTTGATGTAATAGCCAGTAAGAAGTAGTACAATTCAAGTTGTAGGTATCGATTATTGACTTTCTAGCTGGCTTTGGTGCCTTGGACATGAACTAGGACCTTAAGATTCTGCATGAAAGGAGGACTGGCAGCCGAGTTGAACGGGAGAATGTGAAAAGTGTTCCTATGTAGTAAAAACCTGAGAAATCCGTTCGTTATCGTCATTTGTTATCAAATCGACTTAAAGCCAGATCGTCACATTGGCCGCTCTTCTCTTTGAAACGGTGGTACTTATCGTCTGCAAAGCTACGTGTCGTGCTGCGGTATGCGGAGACACTAAAAGCACCATAGTAGAACACAGATGAAGCTTCTAAGTTGATGTAATAGCCAGTAAGAAGTAGTACAATTCAAGTTGTAGGTATCGATTATTGACTTTCTAGCTGGCTTTGGTGCCTTGGACATGAGCTAGGACCTTAAGATTCTGCATGAAAGGAGGACTAGCAGCCGAGTTGAGCGGGAGAATGTGAAAAGTGTTCCTATGTAGTAAAAACCGGAGAAATCCGTTCGTCATCGTCATTTGTTATCGAATCGACTTAAAGCCAGATCGTCACATTAGCCGCTCTTCTCCCTGAAACGGTTGTACTTATCGACTGCAAAGCTATGTCGCGTGCTGCGGTATGCGGAGACACTAAAAGCACCATAGTAGAACGCAGATGAAGCTTCTAAGATGATGTAATAGTCATAAAGAAGTAGTACAATTCCAGTTTTAGGTATCGATTATTGACTTTTTAGCTGGCTTTGGTGCCTTGGACATGAGTTAGGACCTTAAGATTCTGCATGAAAGGAGGACTAGCAGCCGACTTGCATGGGAGAATGTGAAAAGTGTTCATATGTAGTAAAAACCTGAGATATCCGTCCGTTTTCGTCATTTGTTATCGAATCGACTTAAAGCCAGATCGTCACATTGGCCGCTCTTCTCTCTGAAACGGTTGTACTTATCGTCTGCAAAGCTATGTCGCGTGCTGCGGTATGCGGAGACACTAAAAGCATCATAGTAGAACACAGATGAAGCTTCTAAATTGATGTAATAGCCAGTAAGAAGTAGTACAATTCAAGTTTTAGGTATCGATTATTGACTTTTTAGCTGCCCTTGGTTCGTTGGACATGAGCTAGGACCTTAAGATTCTGCATGAAAGGAGGACTAGCAGCCGAGTTGCACGGGAGAATGTAAAAAGTGTTCATATGTAGTAAAAACCTGAGAAATCCGTCCGTTATCGTCATTTGTTATCGAATCGACTTAAAGCCAGATCGTCACATTAGCCGCTCTTCTCACTGAAACGGTTGTACTTATCGACTGCAAAGCTATGTCGCGTGCTGCGGTATGCGGAGACACTAAAAGCACCATAGTAGAACACAGATGAAGCTTCTAAGATGATGTAATAGTCAGTAAGAAGTAGTACAATTCAAGTTTTAAGTATCGATTATTGACTTTTTAGCTGACTTTGGTGCCTTGGATATGAGTTAGGACCTTAAGATTCTGCATGAACGGAGGTCTAGCAGCCGAGTTGTACGGGAGAATGTGAAAAGTCTTCATATGTAGTAAAAACATGAGAAATCCGTCCGTTTTCGTCATTTGTTATCGAATCGACTTAAAGCCAGATCGTCACATTAGCCGCTCTTCTCTCTGAAACGGTTGTACTAATCGACTGCAAAGCAATGTCGCGTGCTGCGGTATGCGGAGACACTAAAAGCACCATAGTAGAACACAGATGAAGCTTCTAAGTTGATGTAATAGCCAGTAAGAAGTAGTACCATTCAAGTTTTAGGTATCGATTGTTGACTTTTTAGTTGGCTTTGGTGCCTTGGACATGAGCTAGGACCTTAAGATTCTGCATGAAAGGAGGACTATCAGCCGAGTTGCACGGGAGAATGTGAAAAGTGTTCATATGTAGTAAAAACCAGAGAAATCCGTCCGTGTTCGACATTTGTTATCGAATCGACTTAAAGCCAGATCGTAATATTGGCCGCTCTTCTCTCTGAAACGGTTGTACTTATCGTCTGCAAAGCTATGTCGAGTGCTGCGGCATGCGGAGACACTAAAAGCACCATAGTAGAACACAGATGAAGCTTCTAAGTTGATGTAATAGCCAGTAAGAAGTAGTACAATTCAAGTTTTAAGTATCGATTTTTGACTTTTTACCCTTCTTTGGTGCCTTGGGCATGAGCTAGGAACTTAAGATTATGCATGATAGGAGGTCTAGCAGCCGCGTTGCACGTGAGAATGTGAAAAGTGTTAATATGTAGTAAAAACCTGAGATATCCGTCCGTTTTCGTCATTTGTTGCCGAATCGACTTAAAGCCAGATCGTCACATTGGCCGCTCTTCTCTTTGAAACGGTGGTACTTATCGTCTGCAAAGCTACGTGTCGTGCTGCGGTATGCGGAGACACTAAAAGCACCATAGTAGAACACAGATGAAGCTTCTAAGTTGATGTAATAGCCAGTAAGAAGTAGTACAATTCAAGTTGTAGGTATCGATTATTGACTTTCTAGCTGGCTTTGGTGCCTTGGACATGAGCTAGGACCTTAAGATTCTGCATGAAAGGAGGACTAGCAGCCGAGTTGAAAGGGAGAATGTGAAAAGTGTTCCTATGTAGTAAAAACCTGAGAAATCCGTTCGTTATCGTCATTTGTTATCGAATCGACTTAAAGCCAGATCGTCACATTAGCCGCTCTTCTCCCTGAAACGGTTGTACTTATCGACTGCAAAGCTATGTCGCGTGCTGCGGTATGCGGAGACACTAAAAGCACCATAGTAGAACGCAGATGAAGCTTCTAAGATGATGTAATAGTCATTAAGAAGTATTACAATTCAAGTTTTAGGTATCGATTATTGACTTTTTAGCTGGCTTTGGTGCCTTGGACATGAGTTAGGACCTTAAGATTCTGCATGAAAGGAGGTCTAGAAACCGAGTTGTACGGGAGAATGTGAAAAGTGTTCATATGTAGTAAAAACCTGAGAAATCCGTCCGTTTTCGTCATTTGTTATCGAATCGACTTAAATTCAGATCGCCACATTTTCCGCACTTCGTTCTGAAACGGTTGTACTTATCTTGTGCAAAGCTATGTCGCGCGCTCCGGTATGCAGAGACACTAAATGCACCATAGTAGAACACAGATGAAGCTTCTAAGTTGATGTAATAGTCAGTAAGAAGTAGTACAATTCAAGTTTTAGGTACTGATTATTGACTTTTTAGCTGGCTTTGGTGCCTTGGACATGAGCTAGGACCTTAAGATTCTGCATTAAAGGAGGACTAGCAGCCGAGTTGCACGTTAGAATGTGAAAAGTGTTCATATGTAGTAAAAACCAGAGAAATCCGTCCGTGTTCAACATTTGTTATCGAATCGACTTAAAGCCAGATCGTCACATTGGGCGCTCTACTCTCTACAGCGGTTGTACTTATCGTCTGCAAAGCTATGTCGAGTGCTGCGGTATGTGGAGACACTAAAAGCACCATAGTAGAACACAGATGAAGCTTCTAAGTTGATGTAATAGCCAGTAAGAAGTAGTAAAATTCAAGTTTTAGGTATCGATTGTTGACTTTTTACCCTTCTTTGGTGCCTTGGGCATGAGCTAGGACCTTAAGATTCTGCATGAAAGGAGGACTAGCAGCGGAGTTACACGGGAGAATATGAAAAGTGTTCATATGTAGTAAAAACCTGAGACATCCGTCCGTTTTCGTCATTTGTTATCGAATCGACGTAAAACCAAATCGTCACATTGGCCGCTCTTCTCTCTGAAACGCTTGTACTTATCGTCTGCAAAGCTATGTCGCGTGCTGCGGTATGCGGAGACACAAAATCACCATAGTAGAACACAGATGAGGCTTCTAAGTTGATGTAATAGCCAGTAAGACGTAATACAATTCAAGTTTTAGGTATCGATTATTGACTTTTTAGCTGGCTTTGGTACCTTGGACATGAGATAGGACCTTAAGATTCTGCATGAAAGGAGGACTAGCAGCCGCGTTGCACGGGAGAATGTGAATAGTGTTCATATGTAGTAAAAACCTGAGAAATCCGTCCGTTTCCGCCATTTGTTATCGAATCGACTTAAAGCCAGATCGTCACATTGGCCGCTCTTCTCTCTGAAACGGTTGTACTTATCGTCTGCAAAGCTATTTCGCGTGCTGCGGTATGCGGAGACACTAAAAGCACCATAGTAGAACACAGATGAAGCTTCTAAGCTGATGTAATAGCCAGTAAGAAGTAGTACAATTCATGTTATAGGTATCGATTATTGACTTCTTAGCTGGCTTTGGTGCCTTAAGATTCTGCATGAAAGGAGGACTAGCAGCCGAGTTGCACGGGAGAATGTGAAAAGTGTTCATATGTGGTAAAAACCTCAGAAATCCGTCCGTTATCGTCATTTGTTATCGAATCGACTGAAAGCCAGATCGTCACATTGGCCGCTCTTCTCTCTGAAACGGTTGTACTTATTGTCTGCAAAGCTATGTCGCGTGCTGCGGTATGCGGAGACACTAAAATCACCATAGTAGAACACAGATGAAGTTTCTAAGTTGAAGTAATATCCAGTAAGATGTAGTACAATTCAAGTCTTAGGTATCGATTATTGACTTTTTACCATTCTTTGGTGCCTTGGACATGAGATAGGACCTCAAAATTCTGCATGAAAGGAGGACTAGCAGCCGAATTGCACGGGAGAATGTGAAAAGTGTTCATATGTAGTAAAAACCAGAGAAATCCGTCCGTTTTCGTCATTTGATATCGAATCGATGTAAAGCCAGATTGTCACATTGGCCGCTCTTCTCTCTGAAACGGTTGTACTTATCGTCTGCGAAGCTATGCCACGTGCTGCGGTATGTGGAGACACTAAAAGCGCCATAGTAGAACACAGATGAAGCTTCTAAGTTGATGTAATAGCCAGTAAGAAGTAGTACAATTCAAGTTTTAGGTATTGAATATTGACTTTTTAGCTGGCTTTGGTGCCTTGGACATGAGCTAGGACCTTAAGATTCTGCATTAAAGGAGGACTAGCTGCCGAGTTGCACGGGAGAATGTGAAAAGTGTTCATATGTAGTAAAAACCTGAGAAATCCGTCCGTTTTCGTCATTTGTTATCGAATCGACGTAAAGCCAGATCGTCACATTGGCCGCTCTTCTCTCTGAAACGGTTGTACTTATCGTCTGCAAAGCTATGTCATGTGCTGCGGTATGTGGAGACAGTAAAAGCGCCATAGTAGAACAAAGATGAAGCTTCTATGTTGATGTAATAGCCAGTATAAGTAGTACAATTCAAGTTTTAGGTATCGATTATTGACTTTTCAGCTGGCTTTGGTGCCTTGGACATGAGCTAGGACCTTAAGATTCTGCATGAAAGGAGGATTAGCAGCCGAGTTGCATGGGAGAATGTGAAATGTTTTCATATGTAGTAAAAACCTGAGAAACCGTCCGTTTTCGTCATTTGTTATCGAATCGACTTAAAGCCAGATCGTCACATTGGCCGCTCTTCTCTCTGAAACGGTTGTACTTATCGTCTGCAAATCTATGTCGCGTGCTGCGGTATGCGGAGACACTAAAAGCACCATAGTAGAACACAGATGAAGCTTCTAAGTTGATGTAATAGCCAGTAAGAAGTAGTACAATTCAAGTTTAAGGTATCGATTATTTACTTTTTAGCTGGCATTGGTGCCTTGGACATGAGCTAGGACCTTAAGATTCTGCATGAAAGGAGGACTAGCAGCCAAGTTGCACGGGAGAATGTGAAAAGTGTTCATATGTAGTGAAAACCTGGGAAATCCGTCCGATTTCGTCATTTGTTATCGAACCAACTTAAAGCCAGATCGTCACATTGGCCGCTCTTCTCTCTGAAACGGTTGTACTTATCGTCTGCAAAGCTATGTCGCGTGCTGCGGCATGTGGAGACACTAAAGGTTCCATAGAAGAACACAGATGAAGGTTCTAAGTTGATGTAATAGCCAGTAAGAAGTATTACAATTCAAGTTTTAGGTATCGATTATTGACTTTTTAGCTGGCTTCGGTGCCTTGGACATGAGCTAGGACCTTAAGATTCTGCATGAAAGGAGGACTAGCAGCCGAGTTGCACGTGAGAATGTGAAAAGTGTTCATATGTAGTAAAAACCTGAGAAATCCGTCCGTTTTCGTCATTTGTTATCGAATCGACTTAAAGCCAGATAGTCACATTGGCCGCTCTTAACTCTGAAACGGTTGTACTTATCGTCTGCAAAGCTATGTCACGTGCAGCGGTATGCGGAGACACTAAAAGCACCATAGTAGAACACGGATGAAACTTCTAAGTTGATGTAATAGCCGGTAAGAAGTAGTACAATACAAGTCTTAGGTATCGATTACTGACTTTTTACCATTCTTTGGTGCCTTGGACATGAGCTAGGACCTTAAAATTCTGCATGAACGGAGGACTAGCAGCCGAGTTGCACGGGAGAATGTGAAAAGTGTTCATATGTAGTAAAAACCTGAGAAATCCGTCCGTTTCGTCATTTGTTATCGAATCGACGTAAAGGCAGATAGTCACATTGGCCGCTCTTCTCTCTGAAACGGTTGTACTTATCGTCTGCAAAGCTATGTCACGTGCTGCGGTTAGTGGAGACACTAAAAGCGCCATAGTAGAACACAGATGAAGCTTCTAAGTTGATGTAATAGCCAGTAAGAAGTAGTACAATTCAAGTTTTAGGATCGATTATTGACTTTTTAGCTGGCTTTGGTGCCTTGGACATGAGCTAGGAACTTAAGATTCTGCATGAAAGGAGGATTAGCAACCGAGTTGCACGGGAGAATGTGAAATATGTTCATATGTAGTTAAAACCTGAGAAATCCGTCCGTTTTCGTCATTTGTTATCGAATCGACTTAAAGCCAGATCGTCGCAATGGCCGCTCTTCTCTCTGAAACGGTTGTACTTATCGTCTGCTAAGCTATGTCGCGTGCTGCGGTATGCGGAGACACTAAAAGCACCATAGTAGAACACAGATGAAGCTTCTAAGTTGATGTAATAGCCAGTAAGAAGTAGTACAATTCAAGTTTTAGGTATCGATTATTGACTTTTTAGCTGGCTTTGGTGCCTTGGACATGAGCTAGGACCTTATGATTCTGCATGAAAGGAGGACTAGCAGCCGATTTGCACGGGAGAATGTGAAAAGTGTTCATATGTGGTAAAAACCTGAGAAATCCGTCCGTTATCGTCATTTGTTATCGAATCGACTGAAAGCCAGATCGTCACATTGGCCGCTCTTCTCTCTGAAACGGTTGTACTTATTGTCTGCAAAGCTATGTCGCGTGCTGCGGTTTGCGGAGACACTAAAATCTCCATAGTAGAACACAGATGAAGTTTCTAAGTTGAAGTAATATCCAGTAAGATGTAGTACAATTCAAGTCTTAGGAATCGATTATTGACTTTTTACCATTCTTTGGTGCCTTGGACATGAGATAGGACCTCAAAATTCTGCATGAACGGAGGACTAGCAGCCGAATTGCATGGGAGAATGTGAAAAGTGTTCATATGTAGTAAAAACCTGAGAAATCCGTCCGTTTTCGTCATTTGATATCGAATCGATGTAAAGCCAGATCGTCACATTGGCCGCTCTTCTCTCTGAAACGGTTGTACTTATCGTCTGCGAAGCTATGCCACGTGCTGTGGTATGTGGAGACACTAAAAGCGCCATAGTAGAACACAGATGAAGCTTCTAAGTTGATGTAATAGCCAGTAAGAAGTAGTACAATTCAAGTTTTAGGTATTGAATATTGACTTTTTATCTGGCTTTGGTGCCTTGGACATGAGCTAGGACCTTAAGATTCTGCATGAAAGGAGGATTAGCAGCCGAGTTGCATGGGAGAATGTGAAATGTGTTCATATGTAGTAAAAACCTGAGAAACCGTCCGTTTTCGTCATTTGTTATCGAATCGACTTAAAGCCAGATCGTCACATTGACCGCTCTTCTCTCTGAAACGGTTGTACTTATCGTCTGCAAATCTATGTCGCGTGCTGCGGTATGCGGAGACACTAAAAGCACCATAGTAGAACACAGATGAAGCTTCTAAGTTGATGTAATAGCCAGTAAGAAGTAGTACAATTCAAGTTTTAGGTATCGATTATTTACTTTTTAGCTGGCATTGGTGCCTTGGACATGAGCTAGGACCTTAAGATTCTGCATGAAAGGAGGACTAGCAGCCAAGTTGCACGGGAGAATGTGAAAAGTGTTCATATGTAGTGAAAACCTGGGAAATCCGTCCGATTTCGTCATTTGTTATCGAACCAACTTAAAGCCAGATCGTCATATTGGCCGCTCTTCTCTCTGAAACGGTTGTACTTATCGTCTGCAAAGCTATGTCGCGTGCTGCGGTATGTGGAGACACTAAAGGCACCATAGAAGAACACAGATGAAGGTTCTAAGTTGATGTAATAGCCAGTAAGAAGTAATACAATTCAAGTTTTAGGTATCGATTATTGACTTTTTAGCTGGCTTCGGTGCCTTGGACATGAGCTAGGACCTTAAGATACAGCATGAAAGGAGGACTAGCAGCCGAGTTGCACTGGAGAATGCGAAAAGTGTTCATATGTAGTAAAAACCTGAGAAATCCGTCCGTTTTCGTCATTTGTTATCGAATCGACTTAAAGCCAGATAGTCACATTGGCCGCTCTTAACTCTGAAACGGTTGTACTTATCGTCTGCAAAGCTATGTCGCGTGCTGCGGTATGCGGAGACACTAAAAGCACCATAGTAGAACACAGATGAAGCTTCTAAGTTGATGTAATAGCCAGTAAGAAGTAGTACAATTCAAGTTTTAGGTATCGATTATTGACATTTTAGCTGGCTTTGATGCCTTGGACATGAGCTAGGACCTTATGATTCTGCATGAAAGGAGGACTAGCAGCCGATTTGCACGGGAGAATGTGAAAAGTGTTCATATGTAGTAAAAACCTGAGACATTCGTCCGTTTTCGTCATTTGTTATCGAATAGACTTAAAGCCAGATCGTCACATTGGGCGCTCTTCTCTCTGAAACGGTTGTACTTATCGTCTGCAAAGCTATGTCGCGTGCTGCGGAATGCGGAGACAGTAAAAGCACCATAGTAGAACACAGATGTAGCTTCTAAGTTGATGTAATAGCCAGTAAGAAGTAGTAAAATTCAAGTTTTAGGTATCGATTATTGACTTTTTAGCTGGCTTTGGTGCCTTGGACATGAGCTAGGACCTTAAGATTCTGCATGAAAGGAAATTAGCAGCGGAGTTGCACGGGAGAATATGAAAAGTGCTCATATGTAGTAAAAACCTAGAAATCCGTCCGTTTTCGTCATTTGTTATCGAATCGACTTAAAGCCAGATCGTCACATTGGCCGCTCTTCTCTCTGAAACGGTTGTACTTATCGTCTGCAAAGCTATGTCGCGTGCTGCGGTATTCTGAGACACTAAAAGCACCATAGTACAACACAGATAAAACTTCTAAGTTGATGTAATAGCCAGTAAGAAGTAGTACAATTCAAGTTTTAGGTTTTGAATATTGACTTTTTAGCTGGCTTTGTTGCCTTGGACATGAGCTAGGACCTTAAGATTCAGCATGAAACGAGGACTAGCAGCCGAGTTGCACGGGAGAATGTGAAAAGTGTTCATATGTAGTAAAAACCTGAGAAATCGGTCCGTTTTCGTCATTTGTTATCGAATCGACTTAAAACCAGATCGTGACATTGGCCGCCCTTCTCTCTGAAACGGTTCTACTTATCGTCTGCAAAGCTATGTCGCGTGCTGCGGTATGCGGAGACACTAAAATCACCATAGTAGAACACAGATGAAGCTTCTAAGTTGATGTAATAGCCAGTAAGAAGCAGTACAATTCAAGTTTTAGGTATCGATTATTGACTTTTTAGCTGGCTTTGGTACCTTGGACGTGAGCTAGGACCTTAAAATTCTGCAAGAAAGGAGGACTAGAATCCGAGTTGCACGGGAGAATGTGAAAAGTGTTCATATGTAGTAAAAACATGAGACATCCGTCCGTTTTCGTCATTTGTTATCGAATCGACTTAAAGCCAGATCGTCACATTGGCCGCTCTTCTCTCTGAAACGGTTGTATTTCTCGTCTGCAAAGCTATGTCGCGCTCTGCGATATGCGGAGTAAGTAAAAGCACCATAGTAGAACACAGATGAAGCTTCTAAGTTGATGTAATAGCCAGTAAGATATAGTACAATTCAAGTTTTAGGTATCGATTATTGACTTTTTAGCTGGCTTTGGTGCGTTGGACATGAGCTAGGACCTTAAGATTGTGCATGAAAGAAGGATTAGCAGCGGAGTTGCACGGGAGAATATGAAAAGTGTTCATATGTAGTAAAAACATAGAAATCCGTCCGTTTTCGTCATTTGTTATCGAATCGACTTAAAGCCACATCGTCACATTGGCCGCTATTCTCTCTGAAACGGTTGTACTTATCGTCTGCAAAGCTATGTCGCGTGCTGCGGTATTCTGAAACACTAAAAGCACCATAGTAGAACACAGATGAAGTTTCTAAGTTGATGTAATAGCCAGGAAGAAGTAGTATAATTCAAGTTTTAGGTATGGATTAAGACTTTATAGCTGGCTTTGGTGCCCTCGACATGAGCTAGGACCTTAACATTCTGCATGAAAGGAGGACTAGCAGCTTATTAGCACGGGAGAATGTGAAAAGTGTTCATATGTAGTAAAACCCTGAGAAACACGTCAGTTTTCGTCATTTGTTATCGAATCGACTTAAAGCCAGATCGTCACATTGGCCGCTCTTCTCTCTGAAACGGTTGTACTAATCGATTTCGTAGCTATGTCGCGTGCCGCGGTATGCGGAGACACTAAAAGCAGCATAATAGAACACAGATGAAGGTTCTAAGTTGATGTAATAGCCAGTAAGAAGTAGTACAATTCAAGTTTTAGGTATCGATTATTGACTTTTTACCCTTCTTTGGTGCCTTGGACATGAGCCAGGACCTTAACATTCTGCATGAAACTAGGACTAGCAGCCAATTAGCACAGGAGAATGTGGAAAGTGTTCATATGTAGTAAAAACCCGAGAAATCCGTCCGTTTTCGTCATTTGTTATCGAAACGACTTAAAGCCAGATCGTCACATTGGCCGCTCTTCTCTCTGAAACGGTTGTACGTATCGTGTGCTAAGCTATGTCGCGTGCTGCGGTATGCGGAGACAGTAAAAGCACCATAGTAGAAGACAGATGAAGCTTCTAAGTTGATGTAATACTCAGTAAGAAGTAGTCCAATTAAAGTTTTAGGTATCGATTATTGACTTTTTAACTGGCTTTAGTGATTTGGACATGGGACAGGACCTTAGGTTTCTGCATTAAAGGAGGACTAGCAGCTGAGTTGCACGGGAGAATGTGAAAGGTATTCATATGTAGTAAAAACCTGAGACATTTGTCCGTTTTCGTCATTTGTTATCGAATAGACTTAAAGCCAGATCGTCAAACTGGCCGCTCTTCTCTCTGAAACGGTTGTACTTCTCGACTGCAAAACTATGTTGCGTGCTGCGGTATGCGGAGACAGTAAAAGAACCATAGTAGTACACAGATGAAGCTTCTAAGTTGATGTAATAGACAGTAAGAAGTAGTACAATTCAAGTTTTATGTATCGATTATTGACTTTTTAGCTGTCTTTGGTGCCTTGGACATGAGCTAGGACCTTAAGATTCTGCATGAAAGGAGGACTAGCAGCCGAGTTGCACGGGAGAATGTGAAAAGTGTTCATATGTAGTAAAAACCTGAGAAATCGGTCCGTTTTCGTCATTTGTTATCGAATCGACTTAAAACCAGATCGTCACATTGGCCGCCCTTCTCTCTGAAACGGTTCTACTTATCGTCTGCAAAGCTATGTCGCGTGCTGCGGTATGCGGAGACACTAAAAGCACCATAGTAGAACACAGATGAAGCTTCTAAGTTGATGTAATAGCCAGTAAGAAGTAGTACAATTCAAGTTTTAGGTATTCAATATTGAATTTATAGCTGGCTTTGGTGCGTTGGACATGAGCTAGGACTTAAGATTCTGCATGAAATGAGGACTAGCAGCCCTGTTGCACGGGAGAATAAGAAAAGTGTTCATATGTAGTAAAAACCTGAGAATTCGGTCCGCTTTCGTCATTTGTTATCGAATCGACTTAAAGCCAGATCGTCACATTGGCCGCTCTTCTCTCTGAAACGGTTGTACTAATCGATTTCATAGCTATGTCGCGTGCTGCTGTATGCGGAGACACTAAAAGCACCATAGTAGAACACAGATGAAGCTTCTAAGTTGATGTAATAGCCAGTAAGAAGTAGTACAATTCAAGTTTTAGGTATTCAATATTGAATTTATAGCTGGCTTTGGTGCGTTGGACATGAGCTAGGACCTTTAGATTCTGCATAAAAGGAGGATTAGCAGCGGAGTTGCACGGGAGAAGGTGAAAAGTGTTCATATGAAGTAAAAACCTGAGACATCCGTCCGTTTTCGTCATTTGTTATCGAATCGACTTAAAGCCAGATCCTCACATTGGCCGCTCTTCTCTCTGAAACGGTTGTACTTATCGTCTGCAAAGCTATTTCGCGTGCTGCGGTATGCGGAGACAGTAAAAGCACCATAGTAGAACACAGATGAAGCTTCTAAGTTAATGTAATAGCCAGTAAGATATAGTAGAATTCAAGTTTTAGGTATCGATTATTGACTTTTTAGCTGGCTTTGGTGCCTTGGACATGAGCTAAGACCTTAAGAATCTGCATGAAAGGAGGATTAGCAGCGGAGTTGCACGGGAGAATATGAAAAGTGTTCATATGTAGTAAAAACCTAGAAATTTGTCCGTTTTCGTCATTTGTTATCGAATCGACTTAAAGCCAGATCGTCACATTGGCCGCTCGTCTCTCTGAAACGGTTGTACTTATCGTCTGCAAAGCTATGTCGCGTGCTGCGGTATGCGGAGACACTAAAATCACCATAGTAGAACACAGATGAAGCTTCTATGTTGATGTAATAGCCAGTAAGTAGTAGTACAATTCAAGTTTTAAGTATCGATTATTGACTTTTTAGCTGGCTTTGGTGCCTTGGACATGAGCTAGTACCTTAAGATTCTGCATGAAAGGAGGACTAGCAGCCGATTTGCATGGGAGAATGTGATAAGTGTTCGTATGTAGTAAAAACCTGAGAAATCCGTCCGTTTTCTTCATTTGTGATCGAATTGACTTAAAGCCAGATCGTCACATTGGCCGCTCTTCTCTCTGAAACGGTTGTACTTATCGATTGCAAAGCTATGTCGCGTGCTGCGGTATGCGGAGACACTAAAAGCACCATAGTAGAACACAGATGAAGCTTCTAAGTTGATATAATAGCCAGTAAGAAGTAGTACAATTCAAGTTTTAGGTATCGATTATTGACTTTTTATCTGGCTTTGGTGCTTTGGACATGAGCTAGGACCTTATGATTCTGCATGAAAGGAGGACTAGCAGCCGAGTTGCACGGGAGAATTTGAAAAGTTTTCATCTGTAGTAAAAACCTGAGAAATCCGTCGCCTTCGTCATTTGTTATCGAATCTACTTAAAGCCAGATCGTCACAGTGGCCGCTCTTCTCTCTGAAACGCTTGTACTTATCGTCTGCAAAGATATGTCGCGTGCTGCGGTATGCGGAGACACTAAAAGCACCATAGTAGAACACAGATGAAGCTTCTAAGTTGATGTAATAGGCAGTAAGAAGTAGTACAATTCAAATTTTAGGTATCGATTAATGACGTTTTAGCCGGCTTTGGTGCCTTGGACGTGGGCTAGGACCTTATGATTCTGCATGAAAGGAGGACTAGCAGCCGAGTTGCACGGGAAAATGTGAAAAGTGTTCAAATGTAGTAAAAACCTGAGAAATCCGTCCGTTTTCGTCATTTGTTATCGAATCGACTGAAAGCCAGATCGTCACATTGGCCGCTCTTCTCTCTGAAACGGTTGTACTTATCGTCTGCAAAGCTATGTCGCGCTCTGCGATATGCGGAGACCGTAAAAGCACCATAGTAGAACACAGATGAAGCTTCTAAGTTGATGTAATAGCCAGGAAGAAGTAGTATAATTCAAGTTTTAGGTATGGATTAAGACTTTATAGCTGGCTTTGGTGCCCTCGACATGAGCTAGGACCTTAACATTCTGCATGAAAGGAGGACTAGCAGCTTCTTTGCACGGGAGAATGTGAAAAGTGTTCATATGTAGTAAAAACCTGAGAAACACGTCAGTTTTCGTCATTTGTTATCGAATCGACTTAAAGCCAGATCGTCACATTGGCCGCACTTCTCTCTGAAAAAGTTGTACTTATCGTCTGCAAAGCTATGTCGCCTGCTGCGGTATGCGGACACACTAAAAGCACCATAGTAGAACACAGATGAAGCTTCTATGTTGATGTAATAGCCAGTAAGAAGTAGTACAATTAAAGTTTTAGGTATCGGTTATTGACTTTTTACCCTTCTTTGGTGCCTTGGACATGAGCTAGGAACTTAACATTTTTCATGAAAGGAGGACTAGCAGCCGTGTTGCACGGGAGAATGTGAAAAGGGTTCATATGTAGTTAAAACCTGAGAAATCCGTCCGTTTTCGTCATTTGTTATCGAATCGACTTAAAGCCAGATCGCCATATTGGCCGCTCTTTTCTCTGAAACGGTTGTACTAATCGATTTCGTAGCTATGTCGCGTGCTGCGGTATGCGGAGACACTAAAAGCAGCATAATAGAACACACGTGAAGCTTCTAAGTTGATGTAATAGCCAGGATGAAGTAGTACAATTCAAGTTTTAGGTATCGATTATTGATTTTTTAACTGGCTTTGGTGCCTTGGAAATGAGCTCGGACATTAACATTCTGCATGAAAGGAGGACTAGCAGCCGAGTTGCACGGGAGAATGTGAAATGTGTTCATATGTAGTAAAAACCTGAGAAATCCGTCCGTTTTCGTCATTTGTTATCGAATCGACTTAAAGCCAGATCGTCACATTGGCCGCACTTCTCTCTGAAAAAGTTGTACTTATCGTCTGCAAAGCTATGTCGCCTGCTGCGGTATGCGGACACACTAAAAGCACCATAGTAGAACACAGATGAAGCTTCTATGTTGATGCAATAGCCAGTAAGAAGTAGTACAATTAAAGTTTTAGGTATCGGTTATTGACTTTTTACCCTTCTTTGGTGCCTTGGACATGAGCTAGGACCTTAACATTCTGCATGAAAGGAGGACTAGCAGCCGAGTTGCACGGGAGAATGTGAAAAGTGTTCATATGTAGAAAAAACATTAGAAATCCGTCCGTTTTCGTCATTTGTTATCGAATCGACTTAAAGCCAGATTGTCACATTGGCCGCTCTTCTCTCTGAAACGCTTGTACCTATCGTCTGCAAAGCTATGTCGCGTGCTGCGGTATGCGGAGACACTAAAATCATCATAGTAGAACACAGATGAAGCATCTAAGTTGATGTAATAGCCAGTAAGAAGTAATCCAATTCAAGTTTTAGTTATCGATTATTGACTTTTTAGCTGGCTTTGGTGCCTTGGACATGAGCTAGGACCTTAAGATTCTGCATGAAAGGAGGACTAGCAGCCGATTTGCACGGGAGAATGTGAAAAGTGTTCATATGTAGTAAAAACCTGAGAAATCCGTCCGTTTTCGTCATTTGTTATCGAACCTACTTAAAGCCAGATCGCCACAGTGGCCGCTCTTTTCTCTGAAACGCTTGTACTTATCGTCTGCAAAGCTATGTCGCGTGCTGCGGTATGCGGAGACACTAAAAGCACCATAGTAGAACACATATGAAGCTTCTAAGTTGATGTAATAGCCAGTAAGAAGTAGTACAGTTCAAGTTTTAGGTATTGAATATTGACTTTTTAGCTGGCTTTGGTGCCTTGGACATGAGCTATCACCTTAAGATTCTGCATAAAAGGAGGACTAGCAGCCGAGTTGCACAGGAGAATGTGAAAAGTGTTCATATGTAGTAAAAACCTGAGAAATCGGTCCGTTTTCGTCATTTGTTATCGAACCGACTTAAAGCAAGATCGTCACATTGGCCGCTCTTCTCTCTGAAACGGTTGTACTTATCCTCTGCAAAGCTATGTCGCGTGCTGCGGTATGCGGAGACACTAAAATCACCATAGTAGAACACAGATGAGGCTTCTAAGTTGATGTAATAGCCAGTAAGAAGTAATACAATTCAAGTATCAGGTATCGATAATCGACTTTTTAGCTGGCTTTGGTACCTTGGACATGAGCTAGGACCTTAAGATTCTACATGAAAGGAGGACTAGCAGCCGAGTTGCACGGGAGAATGTGAAAAGTGTTCATATGTAGTAAAAACCTGAGAAATCGGTCCGTTTTCGTTATTTGGTATCGAACCGACTTAAAGCCAGATCGTCACATTGGCCGCTCTTCTCTCTGAAACGGTTGTACTTATCGTCTGCAAAGCTATGTCGCGTGCTGCGGTATGCGGAGACACTAAAATCACCATAGTAGAACACAGATGAGGCTTCTAAGTTGATGTAATAGCCAGTAAGAAGTAATATAATTCAAGTATTATGTATCGATTATTGACATTTTAGCTGGCTTTGGTACATTGGACATGAGCTAGGACCTTAAGATTCTCCATGAAAGGAGGACTAGCAGCCGAGTTGCACGGGAGAATGTGAATAGTGTTCATATGTAGTAAAAACCTGAGACATCCGTCCGTTTTCGTCATTTGTTATCGAATCGACTTAAAGCCAGATCGTCACATTGGCCGCTCTTCTCTCTGAAACGGTTGTACTTATCGTCTGCAAAGCTATGTGGCGTGCTGCGGTATGCGGAGACAGTAAAAGCACCATAGTAGAACACAGATGAAGCTTCTAAGTTGATGTAATAGCCAGGAAGATATAGTACAATTCATGTTTTAGGTATCGATTATTTACTTTTTAGCTGGCTTTGGTGCCTTGGACATGAGCTAGGACCTTAAGATTCTGCATGAAAGGAGGACTAGCAGCGGAGTTACACGGGAGAATATGAAAAGTGTTCATATGTAGTAAAAACATGAGACATCCGTCCGTTTTCGTCATTTGTTATCGATTCGACGTAAAACGAAATCGTCACATTGGCCGCTCTTCTCTCTGAAACGGTTGTACTTATCGTCTGCAAAGCTATGTCGCGTGCTGCGGTATGCGGAGACAGTAAAAGCACCACAGTAGAACACAGATGAAGCTTCTAAGTTGATGTAATAACCAGTAAGAAGTAGTACAATTCAAGTTTTAGGTATCGATTATTGACTTTTTAGCTGGATCTGGTGCCTTGGACATGAGCTAGGACCTTAAGATTCTACATGAAAGGAGGACTAGCAGCCGAGTTGCACGGGAGAACGTGAAAAGTGTTCAGATGTAGTAAAAACCTGAGAAATCGGTCCGTTTTCGTCATTTGTTATCGAACCGACTTAAAGCCAGATCGTCACATTGGCCGCTCTCCTCTCTGAAACGGTTGTACTTATCCTCTGCAAAGCTATGTCGCGTGCTGCGGTATGCGGAGACACTAAAATCACCATAGTAGAACACAGATGAAGCTTCTAAGTTGATGTAATAGCCAGTAAGAAGTAATACAATTCAAGTTTTAGGTATCGATTATTGACTTTTTAGCTGGCTTTGGTACCTTGGACATGAGATAGGACCTTAAGATTCTGCATGAAAGGAGGACTAGCATCCGCGTTGCACGGGAGAATGTGAATAGTGTTCATATGTAGTAAAAACCTGAGACATCCGTCCGTTTTCGTCATTTGTTATCGAATCGACTTAAAGCCAGATCGTCACATTGGCCGCTCTTCTCTCTGAAACGGTTGTACTTCTCGTCTGCAAAGCTGTGTCGCGTGCTGCGGTATGCGGAGACACTAAAATCACCATAGTAGAACACAGATGAAGCTTCTAAGTTGATGTAATAGCCAGTAAGAAGTAGTACAATTCAAGTTTTAGGTATCGATTATTGACTTTTTAGCTGGCTTTGGTACCTTGGACATGCGCTAGGACCTTAAAATTCTGCAAGAAAGGAGGACTAGAAGCCGAGTTGCACGGGAGAATGTGAAAAGTGTTCATATGTAGTAAAAACCTGAGACATCCGTCCGTTTTCGTCATTTGTTATCGAATCGACTTAAAGCCAGATCGTCACATCGGCCGCTCTTCTCTCTGAAACGGTTGTACTTCTCGTCTGCAAAGCTATGTCGCGTGCTGCGGAATGCGGAGACAGTAAAAGCACCATAGTAGAACACAGATGTAGCTTCTAAGTTGATGTAATAGCCAGTAAGAAGTAGTACAATTCAAGTTTTAGATATCGATTATTGACTTTATAGCTGGCTTGGTGCCTTGGACATGAGCCAGGACCTTAACATTCTGCATGAAAGGAGGACTAGCAGCCAATTTGCATAGGAGAATGTGAAAAGTGTTCATATGTAGTAAAAACCTGAAAAATCCGTCCGTTTTCGTCATTTGTTATCGAATCGACTTAAACCCAGATCGTCACATTGGCCGCTCCTCTCTCTGAAACGGTTGTACTTATCGATTGCAAAGCTATGTCGCGTCCTGCGGTATGCGGAGACACTAAAAGCACCATAGTAGAACACAGATGAAGCTTCTAAGTTGATGTAATAGCCAGTAAGAAATAGTGCAATTCAAGGTTTAGGAATCGATTATTGACTTTTTAGCTGGCTTTGGGGCTTTGGACATGAGCTAGGACTTAAAGATTCTGCATGAAAGGAGGACTAGCGGCCGATTTGCACGGGATAATGTGAAAAGTGTTCGTATGTAGTAAAAACCTGAGAAATCCGTCCGTTTTCGTCATTTGTTATCGAATCGACGTAATGCCAGATCGTCACATTGGCCGCTCTTCTCTCTGAAACGGTAGTACTTATCGTCTGCAAAGCTATGTCGCGTGCTGCGGTAGGTGGAGACAGTAAAAGCACCATAGTAGAACACAGATGAAGCTTCTAAGTTGATGTAATAGCCAGTAAGAAGTAATATAATTCAAGTATTATGTATCGATTATTGACATTTTAGCTGGCTTTAGTACATTGGACATGAGCTAGGCCCTTAAGATTCTCCATGAAAGGAGGACTAGCAGCCGAGTTGCACGGGAGAATGTGAATAGTGTTCATATGTAGTAAAAACCTGAGACATCCGTCCGTTTTCGTCATTTGTTATCGAATCGACTTAAAGCCAGATCGTCACATTGGCGGCTCTTCTCTCTGAAACGGTTGTACATATCGTCTGCAAAGCTATGTGGCGTGCTGCGGTATGCGGAGACAGTAAAAGCACCATAGCAGAACACAGATGAAGCTTCTAAGTTGATGTAATAGCCAGGAAGATAAAGTACAATTCATGTTTTAGGTATCGATTATTTACTTTTTAGCTGGCTTTGGTGCCTTGGACATGAGCTAGGACCTTAAGATTCTGCATGAAAGGAGGACTAGCAGCGGAGTTACACGGGAGAATATGAAAAGTGTTCATATGTAGTAAAAAAATGAGACATCCGTCCGTTTTCGTCATTTGTTATCGATCGACGTAAAACCAAATCGTCACATTGGCCGCTCTTCTCTCTGAAACGCTTGTACTTATCGTCTGCAAAGCTATGTCGCGTGCTGCGGTATGCGGAGACAGTAAAAGCACCACAGTAGAACACAGATGAAGCTTCTAAGTTGATGTAATAGCCAGGAAGAAGTAGTACAATTCAAGTTTTAGGTATCGATTATTGACTTTTTAGCTGGCTTTGGTGCCTTGGACATGAGCTAGGACCTTATGATTATGCATGAAAGGAGGACTAGCAGCCGAGTTGCACGGGAGAATGTGAAAAGTGTTCAGATGTAGTAAAAACCTGAGAAATCGGTCCGTTTTCGTCATTTGTTATCGATCCGACTTAAAGCCAGATCGTCACATTGGCCGCTCTCCTCTCTGAAACGGTTGTACTTATCGTCTGCAAAGCTATGTCGCGTGCTGCGGTATTCTGAGACACTAAAAGCACCATAGTACAACACAGATAAAGTTTCTAAGTTGATGTAACAGCCAGTAAGAAGTAGTACAATTCAAGTTTTAGGTATCGATTATTGACCTTATAGCTGGCTTGGTGCCTTGGACATGAGCCAGGACCTTAACATTCTGCATGAAAGGAGGACTAGCAGCCAATTTGCATAGGAGAATGTGAAAAGTGTTCATATGTAGTAAAAACCTGAGAAATCCGTCCGTTTTCGTCATTTGTTATCGAATCGACTTAAAGCCAGATCGTCACCTTGGCCGCTCCTCTCTCTGAAACGGTTGTACTTATCGACTGCAAAGCTATGTCGCGTGCTGCGGTATGCGGAGACACGAAAAGCACCATAGTAGAACACAGATGAAGCTTCTAAGTTGATGTAATAGCCAGTAAGAAATAGTGCAAGTCAAGGTTTAGGTATCGATTATTGACTTTTTAGCTGGCTTTGGTGCCTTGGACATGAGCTAGGACCTTAAGATTCTGCATGAAAGGAGGACTAGCAGCCGATTTGCACGGGAGAATGTGAAAAGTGTTCTTATGTAGTAAAAACCTGAGAAATCCGTCCGTTTTCGTCATTTGTTATCGAATCGACGTAAAGCCAGATCGTCACATTGGCCGCTCTTCTCTCTGAAACGGTAGTACTTATCGTCTGCAAAGCTATGTCGCGTGCTGCGGTAGGCGGAGACAGTAAAAGCACCATAGTAGAACACAGATGTAGCTTCTAAGTTGTTGTAATAGCCAGTAAGAAGTAGTAAAATTCAAGTTTTAGGTATCGATTATTGACTTTTTAGCTAGCTTTGGTGCCTTGGACATGAGCTAGGACCTTAAGATTCTGCATGAAAGGAAATTAGAAGCGGAGTGCACAGGAGAATATGAAAAGTGCTCATATGTAGTAAAAACCTAGAAATCCGACCGTTTTCGTCATTTGTTATCGAATCGACTTAAAGCCAGATCGTCACATTGGCCGCTCTTCTCTCTGAAACGGTTGTATTTATCGTCTGCAAAGCTATGTCGCGTGCTGCGGTATTCAGAGACACTAAAAGCACCATAGTAGAACACAGATGAAGCTTCTAAGTTGATGTAATAGCCAGTCAGAAGTAGTACAATTCAAGTTTTAGGAATCGATTATTGACTTTTTAGCTGGCTTTGGTGCCTTGCACATGAGCTAGGACCTTAAGATTCTGCATGAAAGGAGGATTAGCAGCGGAGTTGCACGGGAGAATATGAAAAGTGTTCATATGTAATAAAAACCTAGAAATCCGTCCGTTTTCGTGATTTGTTATCGAATCGACTTAAAGCCAGATCGTCACATTGGCCGCTCTTCTCTCTGAAACGGTTGTACTTATCGTCTGCAAAGCTATGTCACGTGCTGCGGTACGCTGAGACACTAAAAGCACCATAGTAGAACACAGATGAAGCTTCTAAGTTGATGTAATAGCCAGGAAGAAGTAGTACAATTCAAGTTTTAGGTTTCGATTATTGACTTTTTAGCTGGCTTTGGTGCCTTGGACATGAGCTAGGACCTTAAGATTCTGCATGAAAGGAGGACTAGCAGCCGATTTGCACGGGAGAATGCGAAAAGTGTTCATATGTAGTAAAATCCTGAGAAATCCGTCCGTTTTCGTCATTTGTTATCGAATCTACTTAAAGCCAGATCGTCACATTGGCCGCTCTTCTCTCTGAAACGGTGTGTACTTATCGTCTGCAAAGCTATGTCACGTGCTGCGGTATGCGGAGACACTTAAAGCACTATAGTAGAACACAGATGAAGCTTCTAAGTTGATGTAATAGCCAGTAAGAATTAGTACAATTCAAGTTTTAGGTATCGATTATTGACTTTTTAGCTGGCTTTGGTGCCTTGGACATGAGCTAGGACCTTATGATTCTGCATGAAAGGAGGACTAGCAGCCGACTTGCACGGGAGAATGTGAAAAGTGTTCATATGTAGTAAAAACCTGAGACATCCGTCCGTTTTCGTCATTTGTTATCGAATCGACGTAAAGCCAGATCGTCACATTGGCCGCTCTTCTCTCTGAAACGCTTGTACTTATCGTCTGCAAAGCTATGTCGCGTGCTGCGGTATGTGGAGGACACTAAAAGCACCATAGTAGAACACAGATGAAGCTTCTAAGTTGATGTAATAGCCAGTAAGAAGTAGTTACAACTCAAGTTTTAGGTAATGATTATTGACTTTTTACCCTTCTTTGGTGACTTGGACATGAGCTATTAAATTAAAATTTTGCATGAAGGAGGACTAGCAGCCGAGTTGCACGGGGAGAATGTGAAAAGTGTTCATATGTAGTAAAAACCTGAGAAATCAGTCCTTTTTCGTCATTTGTTATCGAATCTACTTAAAGCCAGATCGTCACATTGGGGTCTCTTCTCTCTGAAACGGTTGTACTTATCGTCTGCAAAGCTATGTCGCGTGCTGCAGTATGCTGAGACACTAAAAGCACTATAGTAGATCACAGATGAAGTTGATGTAATAGCTAGTAAGAAGTAGTACAATTCAAGTTTTAGGTATTGAATATTGAATTTTTAGCTGGCTTTGGTGCCTTGGACATGAGCTAGGACCTTAAGCTTCTGCATGAAAGGAGGATTAGCAGCGGAGTTGCACGGGAGAATATGAAAAGTGTTCATATGTAGTAAAAACCTAGAAATCCGTCCGTTTTCGTCATTTGTTATCGAATCGACTTAAAGCCAGATCGTCACATTGGCCGCTCTTCTCTCTGAAACGGTTTGTACTTATCGTCTGCAAAGCTTATGTCGCGTGCTGCGGTATTCTGAGACACTAAAAGCACCATAGTACAACACAGATAAAGCTTCTAAGTTGATGTAATAGGCAGTAAGAAGTAGTACAATTCAAGTTTTAGGTATCGATTATTGACTTTATAGCTGGCTTGGTGCATACACTAGATCGCGTGTTAGCCAGGACCTTAACATTCTGCATGAAGGAGGACTAGCAGCCAATTTGCATAGGAGAATGTGAAAAGTGTTCATATGTAGTAAAAACCTGAAAAATCCGTCCGTTTTCGTCATTTGTTATCGAATCGACTTAAAGCCAGATCATCACATTGGCCGCTCTTCTCTCTGAAACGGTTGTGTACTTATCGTCTGCAAAGCTATGTGGCGTGCTGCGGTATGCGGAGACACTAAAATCACCATAGTAGAACACAGATGAAGCTTCTAAGTTGATGTAATAGCCAGTAAGAAGTAGTACAATTCAATTTTAGGTATCGATTATTGACTTTTTAGCTGGCTTTGGTACCTTGGACATGAGCTAGGACCTTAAAATTCTGCAAGAAAGGAGGACTAGAAGCCGAGTTGCACGGGAGAATGTGAAAAGTGTTCATATGTAGTAAAAACCTGAGACATCCGTCCGTTTTCGTCATTTGTTATGGAACCGACTTAAAGCCAGATCGTCACATTGGCCGCTCTTCTCTATGAAACGGTTGTACTTCTCGTCTGCAAAGCTATGTCGCGTGCTGCGGAATGCGGAGACAGTAAAAGCATCATAGTAGAACACAGATGTAGCTTCTAAGTTGATGTAATAGCTAGTAAGAAGTATTAAAATTCAAGTTTTAGGTATCGATTATTGACTTTTTAGCTGTCTTTGGTGCCTTGGACATGAGCTAGGACCTTAAGATTCTGCATGAAAGGAAATTAGCAGCGGAGTTGCACGGGAGAATATGAAAAGTGCTCATATGTAGTAAAAACCTAGAAATCCGTCCGTTTTCGTCATTTGTTATCGAATCGACTTAAAGCAAGATCGTCACATTGGCCGCTCTTCTCTCTGAAACGGTTGTACTTATCGTCTGCAAAGCTATGTCGCGTGCTGCGGTATTCTGAGACACTAAAAGCACCATAGTACAACACAGATAAAGCTTCTAAGTTGATGTAATAGCCAGTAAGAAGTAGTACAATTCAAGTTTTAGGTATCGATTATTGACTTTATAGCTGGCTTGGTGCCTTGGACATGAGCCAGGACCTTAACATTCTGCATGAAAGGAGGACTAGCAGCCAATCTGCATAGGAGAATGTGAAAAGTGTTCATATGTAGTAAAAACCTGAGAAATCCGTCCGTGTTCGTCATTTGTTATCTAATCGACTTAAAGCCAGATCGTCACATTGGCCGCTCCTCTCTCTGAAACGGTTGTACTTATCGATTGCAAAGCTATGTCGCGTGCTGCGGTATGCGGAGACACGAAAAGCACCATAGTAGAACACAGATGAAGCTTCTAAGTTGATGTAATAGCCAGTAAGAAATAGTGCAATTCAAGGTTTAGGAATCGATTATTGACTTTTTGCTGGCTTTGGTGCCTTGGACAAAAGCTAGGACCTTAACATTCTGTATGAAAGGAGGACTAGCAGCCGATTTGCATGGGAGAATGTGAAAAGTGTTCATATGTAGTAAAAACCCGGGAAATCCATCCGTTTTCGTCATTTGTTATCGAATCGATGTAATGCCAGATCGTCACATTGGCCGCTCTTCTCTCTGAAACGGTTGTACTTATCGTCTGCAAAGCTATGTCGCGTGCTGCGGTATTCTGAGACACTAAAAGCACCATAGTAGAACACAGATGTAGCTTCTGGGTTGATGTAATAGCCAGGAAGAAGTAGTACAATTCAAGTTTTAGGAATCGATTATTGACTTTTTAGCTGGCTTTGGTGCCTTGGACATGAGCTAGGACCTTAAGATTCTGCATGAAAGGAGGATTAGCAGCGGAGTTGCACGGGAGAATATGAAAAGTGTTCATATGTAGTAAAAACCTAGAAATCCGTCCGTTTTCGTGATTTGTTATCGAATCGACTTAAAGCCAGATCGTCACATTGGCCGCTCTTCTCTCTGAAACGGTTGTGTACTTATCGTCTGCAAAGCTATGTCACGTGCTGCGGTATGCTGAGACACTAAAAGTACCATAGTAGAAAACAGATGAAGCTTCTAAGTTGATGTAATAGCCAGGAAGAAGTAGTACAATTCTAGTTTTAGGTATCGATTATTGACTTTTTAGCTGGCTTTGGTGCCTTGGACATGAGCTAGGACCTTAAGATTCTGCATGAAAGGAGGACTAGCAGCCGATTTGCACGGGAGAATGCGAAAAGTGTTCATATGTAGTAAAATCCTGAGAAATCCGTCCGTTTTCGTCATTTGTTATCGAATCTAATTAAGGCCAGATCTTCACATTATCCGCTCTTCTCTCTGAAACGGTTTGTACTTATCGTCTACAAAGCTATGTCACGTGCTGCGGTATGCGGAGACACTAAAAGCACTATAGTAGAACACAGATGAAGCTTCTAAGTTGATGTAATAGCCAGTAAGAAGTAGTACTATTCAAGTTTTAGGTATCGATAATTGACTTTTTAGCTGGCTTTGGTGCCTTGGTCATGATCTATGTCCTTAAGATTCTGCATGAAAGGAGGACTAGCAGCCAATTTACATAGGAGAATGTGAAAAGTGTTCATATGTAGTAAAAACCTGAGAAATCCGTCCGTGTTCGTCATTTGTTATCGAATCGACTTAAAGCCAGATCGTCACATTGGCCGCTCCTCTCTCTGAAACGGTTGTACTTATCGATTGCAATGCTATGTCGCGTGCTGCGGTATGCGGAGACACGAAAAGCACCATAGTAGAACACAGATGAAGCTTCTAAGTTGATGTAATAGCCAGTAAGAAATAGTGCAATTCAAGGTTTAAAAATCGATTATTGACTTTTTAGCTGGCTTTGGTGCCTTGGACAAAAGCTAGGACCATAACATTCTGTATGAAAGGAGGACTAGCAGCCGATTTGCATGGGAGAATGTGAAAAGTGTTCATATGTAGTAAAAACCCGAGAAATCCATCCGTTTTCGTCATTTGTTATCGAATCGACGTAATGCCAGATCGTCACATTGGCCGCTCTTCTCTCTGAAACGGTAGTACTTATCGTCTGCAAAGCTATGTCGCGTGCTGCGGTATTCTGAGACACTAAAAGCACCATAGTACAACACAGATAAAGCTTCTAAGTTGATGTAATAGGCAGTAAGAAGTAGTACAATTCAAGTTTTAGGTATCGATTATTGACTTTATAGCTGGCTTGGTGCCTTGGACATGAGCCAGGACCTTAACATTCTGCATGAAGGAGGAATAGCAGCCAATTTGCATAGGAGAATGTGAAAAGTGTTCATATGTAGTAAAAACCTGAAAAATCCGTCCGTTTTCGTCATTTGTTATCGAATCGACTTAAAGCCAGATCATCACATTGGCCGCTCTTCTCTCTGAAACGGTTGTACTAATCGTCTGCAAAGCTATGTGGCGTGCTGCGGTATGCGGAGACACTAAAATCACCATAGTAGAACACAGATGAAGCTTCTAAGTTGATGTAATAGCCAGTAAGAAGTAGTACAATTCAATTTTAGGTATCGATTATTGACTTTTTAGCTGGCTTTGGTACCTTGGACATGAGCTAGGACCTTAAAATTCTGCAAGAAAGGAGGACTAGAAGCCGAGTTGCACGGGAGAATGTGAAAAGTGTTCATATGTAGTAAAAACCTGAGACATCCGTCCGTTTTCGTCATTTGTTATGGAACCGACTTAAAGCCAGATCGTCACATTGGCCGCTCTTCTCTCTGAAACGGTTGTACTTCTCGTCTGCAAAGCTATGTCGCGTGCTGCGGAATGCGGAGACAGTAAAAGCATCATAGTAGAACACAGATGTAGCTTCTAAGTTGATGTAATAGCTAGTAAGAAGTATTAAAATTCAAGTTTTAGGTATCGATTATTGACTTTTTAGCTGTCTTTGGTGCCTTGGACATGAGCTAGGACCTTAAGATTCTGCATGAAAGGAAATTAGCAGCGGAGTTGCACGGGGAGAATATGAAAAGTGCTCATATGTAGTAAAAACCTAGAAATCCGTCCGTTTTCGTCATTTGTTATCGAATCGACTTAAAGCCAGATCGTCACATTGGCCGCTCTTCTCTCTGAAACGGTTGTACTTATCGTCTGCAAAGCTATGTCGCGTGCTGCGGTATTCTGAGACACTAAAAGCACCATAGTACAACACAGATAAAGCTTCTAAGTTGATGTAATAGCCAGTAAGAAGCAGTACAATTCAAGTTTTAGGTATCGATTATTGACTTTATAGCTGGCTTGGTGCCCTGGACATGAGCCAGGACCTTAACATTCTGCATGAAAGGAGGACTAGCAGCCAATCTGCATAGGAGAATGTGAAAAGTGTTCATATGTAGTAAAAACCTGAGAAATCCGTCCGTGTTCGTCATTTGTTATCTAATCGACTTAAAGCCAGATCGTCACATTGGCCGCTCCTCTCTCTGAAACGGTTGTACTTATCGATTGCAAAGCTATGTCGCGTGCTGCGGTATGCGGAGACACGAAAAGCACCATAGTAGAACACAGATGAAGCTTCTAAGTTGATGTAATAGCCAGTAAGAAATAGTGCAATTCAAGGTTTAGGAATCGATTATTGACTTTTTGCTGGCTTTGGTGCCTTGGACAAAAGCTAGGACCTTAACATTCTGTATGAAAGGAGGACTAGCAGCCGATTTGCATGGGAGAATGTGAAAAGTGTTCATATGTAGTAAAAACCCGAGAAATCCATCTGTTTTCGTCATTTGTTATCGAATCGATGTAATGCCAGATCGTCACATTGGCCGCTCTTCTCTCTGAAACGGTTGTACTTATCGTCTGCAAAGCTATGTCGCGTGCTGCGGTATTCTGAGACACTAAAAGCACCATAGTAGAACACAGATGTAGCTTCTAGGTTGATGTAATAGCCAGGAAGAAGAAGTACAATTCAAGTTTTAGGAATCGATTATTGACTTTTTAGCTGGCTTTGGTGCCTTGGACATGAGCTAGGACCTTAAGATTCTGCATGAAAGGAGGATTAGCAGCGGAGTTGCACGGGAGAATATGAAAAGTGTTCATATGTAGTAAAAACCTAGAAATCCGTCCGTTTTCGTGATTTGTTATCGAATCGACTTAAAGCCAGATCGTCACATTGGCCGCTCTTCTCTCTGAAACGGTTGTACTTATCGTCTGCAAAGCTATGTCACGTGCTGCGGTATGCTGAGACACTAAAAGTACCATAGTAGAAACAGATGAAGCTTCTAAGTTGATGTAATAGCCAGGAAGAAGTAGTACAATTCAAGTTTTAGGTATCGATTATTGACTTTTTAGCTGGCTTTGGTGCCTTGGACATGAGCTAGGACCTTAAGATTCTGCATGAAAGGAGGACTAGCAGCCGATTTGCACGGGAGAATGCGAAAAGTGTTCATATGTAGTAAAATCCTGAGAAATCCGTCCGTTTTCGTCATTTGTTATCGAATCTAATTAAGGCCAGATCTTCACATTGGCCGCTCTTCTCTCTGAAACGGTTGTACTTCTCGTCTGCAAAGCTATGTCGCGTGCTGCGGAATGCGGAGACAGTAAAAGCATCATAGTAGAACACAGATGTAGCTTCTAAGTTGATGTAATAGCTAGTAAGAAGTATTAAAATTCAAGTTTTAGGTATCGATTATTGACTTTTTAGCTGTCTTTGGTGCCTTGGACATGAGCTAGGACCTTAAGATTCTGCATGAAAGGAAATTAGCAGCGGAGTTGCACGGGAGAATATGAAAAGTGCTCATATGTAGTAAAAACCTAGAAATCCGTCCGTTTTCGTCATTTGTTATCGAATCGACTTAAAGCCAGATCGTCACATTGGCCGCTCTTCTCTCTGAAACGGTTTGTACTTATCGTCTGCAAAGCTATGTCGCGTGCTGCGGTATTCTGAGACACTAAAAGCACCATAGTACAACACAGATAAAGCTTCTAAGTTGATGTAATAGCCAGTAAGAAGTAGTACAATTCAAGTTTTAGGTATCGATTATTGACTTTATAGCTGGCTTGGTGCCCTGGACATGAGCCAGGACCTTAACATTCTGCATGAAAGGAGGACTAGCAGCCAATCTGCATAGGAGAATGTGAAAAGTGTTCATATGTAGTAAAAACCTGAGAAATCCGTCCGTGTTCGTCATTTGTTATCTAATCGACTTAAAGCCAGATCGTCACATTGGCCGCTCCTCTCTCTGAAACGGTTGTACTTATCGATTGCAAAGCTATGTCGCGTGCTGCGGTATGCGGAGACACGAAAAGCACCATAGTAGAACACAGATGAAGCTTCTAAGTTGATGTAATAGCCAGTAAGAAATAGTGCAATTCAAGGTTTAGGAATCGATTATTGACTTTTTGCTGGCTTTGGTGCCTTGGACAAAAGCTAGGACCTTAACATTCTGTATGAAAGGAGGACTAGCAGCCGATTTGCATGGGAGAATGTGAAAAGTGTTCATATGTAGTAAAAACCCGAGAAATCCATCCGTTTTCGTCATTTGTTATCGAATCGATGTAATGCCAGATCGTCACATTGGCCGCTCTTCTCTCTGAAACGGTTGTACTTATCGTCTGCAAAGCTATGTCGCGTGCTGCGGTATTCTGAGACACTAAAAGCACCATAGTAGAACACAGATGTAGCTTCTAGGTTGATGTAATAGCCAGGAAGAAGTAGTACAATTCAAGTTTTAGGAATCGATTATTGACTTTTTAGCTGGCTTTGGTGCCTTGGACATGAGCTAGGACCTTAAGATTCTGCATGAAAGGAGGATTAGCAGCGGAGTTGCACGGGAGAATATGAAAAGTGTTCATATGTAGTAAAAACCTAGAAATCCGTCCGTTTTCGTGATTTGTTATCGAATCGACTTAAAGCCAGATCGTCACATTGGCCGCTCTTCTCTCTGAAACGGTTGTACTTATCGTCTGCAAAGCTATGTCACGTGCTGCGGTATGCTGAGACACTAAAAGTACCATAGTAGAAACAGATGAAGCTTCTAAGTTGATGTAATAGCCAGGAAGAAGTAGTACAATTCAAGTTTTAGGTATCGATTATTGACTTTTTAGCTGGCTTTGGTGCCTTGGACATGAGCTAGGACCTTAAGATTCTGCATGAAAGGAGGACTAGCAGCCGATTTGCACGTGAGAATGCGAAAAGTGTTCATATGTAGTAAAATCCTGAGAAATCCGTCCGTTTTCGTCATTTGTTATCGAATCTAATTAAGGCCAGATCTCCACATTGGCCGCTCTTCTCTCTGAAACGGTTGTACTTATCGTCTACAAAGCTATGTCACGTGCTGCGGTATGCGGAGACACTAAAAGCACTATAGTAGAACACAGATGAAGCTTCTAAGTTGATGTAATAGCCAGTAAGAAGTAGTACTATTCAAGTTTTAGGTATCGATAATTGACTTTTTAGCTGGCTTTGGTGCCTTGGTCATGATCTATGTCCTTAAGATTCTGCATGAAAGGAGGACTAGCAGCCAATTTGCATAGGAGAATGTGAAAAGTGTTCATATGTAGTAAAAACCTGAGAAATCCGTCTGTGTTCGTCATTTGTTATCGAATCGACTTAAAGCCAGATCGTCACATTGGCCGCTCCTCTCTCTGAAACGGTTGCACTTATCGATTGCAAAGCTATGTCGCGTGCTGCGGTATGCGGAGACACGAAAAGCACCATAGTAGAACACAGATGAAGCTTCTAAGTTGATGTAATAGCCAGTAAGAAATAGTGCAATTCAAGGTTTAGGAATCGATTATTGACTTTTTAGCTGGCTTTGGTGCCTTGGACAAAAGCTAGGACCATAACATTCTGTATGAAAGGAGGACTAGCAGCCGATTTGCATGGGAGAATGTGAAAAGTGTTCATATGTAGTAAAAACCCGAGAAATCCATCCGTTTTCGTCATTTGTTATCGAATCGACGTAATGCCAGATCGTCACATTGGCCGCTCTTCTCTCTGAAACGGTAGTACTTATCGTCTGCAAAGCTATGTCGCGTGCTGCGGTATTCTGAGACACTAAAAGCACCATAGTAGAACACAGATGTAGCTTCTAGGTTGATGTAATAGCCAGGAAGAAGTAGTACAATTCAAGTTTTAGGAATCGATTATTGACTTTTTAGCTGGCTTTGGTGCCTTGGACATGAGCTAGGACCTTAAGATTCTGCATGAAAGGAGGATTAGCAGCGGAGTTGCACGGGAGAATATGAAAAGTGTTCATATGTAGTAAAAACCTAGAAATCCGTCCGTTTTCGTGATTTGTTATCGAATCGACTTAAAGCCAGATCGTCACATTGGCCGCTCTTCTCTCTGAAACGGTTGTACTTATCGTCTGCAAAGCTATGTCACGTGCTGCGGTATGCTGAGACACTAAAAGCACCATAGTAGAAACAGATGAAGCTTCTAAGTTGATGTAATAGCCAGGAAGAAGTAGTACAATTCAAGTTTTAGGTATCGATTATTGACTTTTTAGCTGGCTTTGGTGCCTTGGACATGAGCTAGGACCTTAAGATTCTGCATGAAAGGAGGACTAGCAGCCGATTTGCACGGGAGAATGCGAAAAGTGTTCATATGTAGAAAAATCCTGAGAAATCCGTCCGTTTTCGTCATTTGTTATCGAATCTACTTAAAGCCAGATCTTCACATTGGCCGCTCTTCTCTCTGAAACGGTTGTACTTATCGTCTACAAAGCTATGTCACGTGCTGCGGTATGCGGAGACACTAAAAGCACTATACTAGAACACAGATGAAGCTTCTAAGTTGATGTAATAGCCAGTAAGAAGTAGTACTATTCAAGTTTTAGGTATCGATAATTGACTTTTTAGCTGGCTTTGGTGCCTTGGTCATGATCTATGTCCTTAAGATTCTGCATGAAAGGAGGACTAGCAGCCGAATTGCATGGGAGAATGTGAAAAGTGTTCATATGTAGTAAAAACCTGAGAAATCCGTCCGATTTCGTCATTTGTTATCGAATCAACTTGAAGCCAGATCGTCACATTGGCCGCTCTTCTCTCTGATTCGGTTGTACTTATCGTCTGCAAAGCTATGTCGCGTGCTGCGGTATGCTGAGACACTAAAAGCACCATAGTAGAACACAGATGAAGCTTCTAAGTTGATGTAATAGCCAGTCAGAAGTAGTACAATTCAAGTTTTAGGTATCGATTATTGACTTTTTAGCTGGCTTTGGTACCTTGGACATGAGCTAGGACCTTAAGATTCTGCATGAAAGGAGGACTAGCAGCCGAGTTGCATGGGAGAATGTGAAAAGTGTTCATATGTAGTAAAAACCCGAGAAATCCATCCGTTTTCGTCATTTGTTATCGAATCGACGTAATGCCAGATCGTCACATTGGCCGCTCTTCTCTCTGAAACGGTAGTACTTATCGTCTGCAAAGCTATGTCGCGTGCTGCGGTATTCTGAGACACTAAAAGCACCATAGTAGAACACAGATGTAGCTTCTAGGTTGATGTAATAGCCAGGAAGAAGTAGTACAATTCAAGTTTTAGGAATCGATTATTGACTTTTTAGCTGGCTTTGGTGCCTTGGACATGAGCTAGGACCTTAAGATTCTGCATGAAAGGAGGATTAGCAGCGGAGTTGCACGGGAGAATATGAAAAGTGTTCATATGTAGTAAAAACCTAGAAATCCGTCCGTTTTCGTGATTTGTTATCGAATCGACTTAAAGCCAGATCGTCACATTGGCCGCTCTTCTCTCTGAAACGGTTGTACTTATCGTCTGCAAAGCTATGTCACGTGCTGCGGTATGCTGAGACACTAAAAGCACCATAGTAGAAACAGATGAAGCTTCTAAGTTGATGTAATAGCCAGGAAGAAGTAGTACAATTCAAGTTTTAGGTATCGATTATTGACTTTTTAGCTGGCTTTGGTGCCTTGGACATGAGCTAGGACCTTAAGATTCTGCATGAAAGGAGGACTAGCAGCCGATTTGCACGGGAGAATGCGAAAAGTGTTCATATGTAGAAAAATCCTGAGAAATCCGTCCGTTTTCGTCATTTGTTATCGAATCTACTTAAAGCCAGATCTTCACATTGGCCGCTCTTCTCTCTGAAACGGTTGTACTTATCGTCTACAAAGCTATGTCACGTGCTGCGGTATGCGGAGACACTAAAAGCACTATAGTAGAACACAGATGAAGCTTCTAAGTTGATGTAATAGCCAGTAAGAAGTAGTACTATTCAAGTTTTAGGTATCGATAATTGACTTTTTAGCTGGCTTTGGTGCCTTGGTCATGATCTATGTCCTTAAGATTCTGCATGAAAGGAGGACTAGCAGCCGAATTGCATGGGAGAATGTGAAAAGTGTTCATATGTAGTAAAAACCTGAGAAATCCGTCCGATTTCGTCATTTGTTATCGAATCAACTTGAAGCCAGATCGTCACATTGGCCGCTCTTCTCTCTGAATCGGTTTGTACTTATCGTCTGCAAAGCTATGTCGCGTGCTGCGGTATGCTGAGACACTAAAAGCACCATAGTAGAACACAGATGAAGCTTCTAAGTTGATGTAATAGCCAGTCAGAAGTAGTACAATTCAAGTTTTAGGTATCGATTATTGACTTTTTAGCTGGCTTTGGTACCTTGGACATGAGCTAGGACCTTAAGATTCTGCATGAAAGGAGGACTAGCAGCCGAGTTGCATGGGAGAATGTGAAAAGTGTTCATATGTAGTAAAAACCTGAGAAATCCGTCCGTTTTCGTCATTTGTTATCGAATCGACTTAAAGCCAGATCGTCACACTGGCCGCTCTTCTCTCTGAAACGGTTGTACTTATCGTCTGCAAAGCTATGTCGCGTGCTGCGGTATGCGGAGACACTAAAAGCACCATAGTAGAACACAGATGAAGCTTCTAAGTTGATGTAATAGCCAGTAAGAAGTAGTACAATTCAAGTTTTAGGTATCGATTATTGACTTTTTAGCTGGCTTTGGTGCCTTGGACATGAGCTAGGACCTTATGATTCTGCATGAAAGGAGGACTAGCAGCCGATTTGCACGGGACAATGTGAAAAGTGTTCATATGTAGTAAAAACCTGAGAAATCCGTCCGTTTTCGTCATTTGTTATCGAATCGACGTAAAGCCAGATCATCACATTGGCCGCTCTTCTCTCTGAAACGCTTGTACTTATCGTCTGCAAAGCTATGTCGCGTGCTGCGGTATGCGGAGACACTAAAAGCACCATAGTAGAACACAAATGAAGTTTCTAAGTTGATGTAATAGCCAGTAAGAAGTAGTACATCTCAAGTTTTAGGTAATGATTATTGACTTTTTACCCTTCTTTGGTGACTTGGACATGAGCTAGGAAATTAAAATTTTGCATGAAGGAGGACTAGCAGCCGAGTTGCACGGGAGAATGTGAAAAGTGTTCATATGTAGTAAAAACCTGAGAAATCAGTCCTTTTTCGTCATTTGTTATCGAATCTACTTAAAGCCAGATCGTCACATTGGGGTTTCTTCTCTCTGAAACGGTTGTACTTATCGTCTGCAAAGCTATGTCGCGTGCTGCAGTATGCTGAGACACTAAAAGCACTATAGTAGATCACAGATGAAGCTTCTAAGTTGATGTAATAGCTAGTAAGATGTAGTACAATTCAAGTTTTCGGTATTGAATATTGACTTTTTAGCTGGCTTTGGTGCCTTGGACATGAGATAGGACTGTACGATTCTTCATGAAAGGAGGACTAGCAGCCAAGTTGCACGGGAGAATATGAAAAGTGTTCATATGTAGTAAAAACCTAGAAATCCGTCCGTTTTCGTCATTTGTTATCGAATCGACTTAAAGCCAGGTCGTCACATTGTCTGCTCTTCTCTCTGAAACGGTTGTACTTATCGATTGCAAAGCTATGTCGCGTGCTGCGGTATGCGGAGACACTAAAAGGAACATAGTAGAACACAGATGAAGCTTCTAAGTTGATGTAATAGCCAGTAAGAAATAGTACAATTCAAGTTTTAGGTATCGATTATTGACTTTTTAGCTGGCTTTGGTGCCTTGGACATGAGCTAGGACCTTATGATTCTGCATGAAAGGAGGATTAGCAGCCGATTTGCACGAGAGAAAGTGAAAAGTGTTCATATGTAGTAAAAACCTGAGAAATCCGTCCGTTTTCGTCATTTGTTATCGAATCGACGTAAAGCCAGATCGTCACATTGTCCGCTCTTCTCTCTGAAACGCTTGTACTTATCGTCTGCAAGGCTATGTCGCGTGCTGCGGTATGCGGAGACACTAAAAGCACCATAGTAGAACACAGATGAAGCTTCTAAGTTGATGTAATAGCTAGTAAGAAGTAGTACAATTCAAGTTTAAGGTATCGATTATTGACTGTTTACCCTTCTTTGGTGCCTTGGACATGAGCTAGGAAATTAAAATTTTGCATGAAGGAGGACTAGCAGCCGAGTTGCACGGGAGAATGTGAAAAGTGTTCATATGTAGTAAAAACCTGAGAAATCAGTCCGTTTTCGTCATTTGTTATCGAATCTACTTAAAGCCAGATCGTCACATTGGGGGCTCTTCTCTCTGAAACGGTTGTACTTATCGTTGCAAAGCTATGTCGCGTGCTGCAGTATGCGGAGACACTAAAATCACCATAGTAGAACACAGATGAAGCTTATAAGTTGATGTAATAGCCAGTAAGAAGTAGTACAATTCAAGTTTTAGGTATCGATTATTGACTTTTCAGCTGGCTTTGGTACCTTGGACATGAGCTAGGACCTTAAGATTCTGCATGAAAGGAGGACTAGCAGCCGAGTTTCACGGGAGAATGTGAAAAATGTTCATATGTAGTAAAAACCTGAGACATCCGTCCGTTTACGTCATTTGTTATCGAATCTACTTAAAGCCAGATCGTCACATTGGCCGCTCTTCTCTCTGAAACGGTTGTACTTATCGTCTGCAAAGCTATGTCGCGTGCTGCGGTATTCTGAGACACTAAAAGCACCATAGTAGTACACAGATGAAGCTTCTAAGTTGATGTAATAGCCAGTAAGAAGTAGTAGAACTCAAGTTTTAGGTATCGATTATTGACTTTTTAGCTGGCTTTGGTGCCTTGGACATGAGCTAGGACCTTAAGATTCTGCATGTAAGGAGGACTAGCAGCCGAGTTGCACGGGAGAATGTGAAAAGTGTTCATATGTAGTAAAAACCTGAGAAATCCGTCCGTTTTCGTCATTTGTTATCGAATCGACTTAAAGCCAGATCGACACATTGGCCGCTCTTCTCTCTGAAAAAGTTGTACTTATCGTCTGCAAAGCTATGTCGCGTGCTGCGGTATGCGGACACACTAAAAGCACCATACTAGAACACAGATGAATCTTCTAAGTTGATGTAATAGCCAGTAAGAAGTAGTACAATTAAAGTTTTAGGTATTGGTTATTGACTTTTTACACTTCTTTGGTGCCTTGAACATGAGCTAGGAAATTAAGATTTTGCATGAAAAGAGGACTAGCAGCCGAGTTGCACGGGAGAATGTGAAAAGTGTTCATATGTAGTAAAAACCTGAGAAATCCGTCCGTTTTCGTCATTTGTTATCGAATCTACTCAAAGCCAGATCGTCACATTGGGGGCTCTTCTCTCTGAAACGGTTGTACTTATCGTCTGCAAAGCTATGTCGCGTGCTGCAGTATTCTGAGACACTGAAAGCACTATAGTAGAACACAGATGAAGCTTGTAAGTTGATGTAATAGCCAGTAAGAAGTAGTACAATTCAAGTTTTAGGTATTGAATATTGACTTTTTAGCTGGCTTTGGTGCCTTGGACATGAGCTAGGACCTTAAGATTCTGCATGTAAGGAGGACTAGCAGCCGAGTTGCACGGGAGAATGTGAAAAGTGTTCATATGTAGTAAAAACCTGAGAAATCCGTCCGTTTTCGTCATTTGTTATCGAATCGATTTCAAGCCAGATCGACACATTGGCCGCTCTTCTCTCTGAAAAAGTTGTACTTATCGTCTGCAAAGCTATGTCGCGTGCTGCGGTATGCGGACACACTAAAAGCACCATACTAGAACACAGATGAATCTTCTAAGTTGATGTAATAGCCAGTAAGAAGTAGTACAATTAAAGTTTTAGGTATTGGTTATTGACTTTTTACACTTCTTTGGTGCCTTGAACATGAGCTAGGAAATTAAGATTTTGCATGAAAGGAGGACTAGCAGCCGAGTTGCACGGAAGAATGTGAATAGTGTTCATATGTAGTAAAAACCTGAGAAATCGGTCCGTTTTCGTCATTTGTTATCGAACCGACTTAAAGCCAGATCGTCACATTGGCCGCTCTTCTCTCTGAAACGGTTGTACTTATCGTCTGCAAAGCTATGTCGCGTGCTGCGGTATGCGGAGACACTAAAAGCACCATAGTAGAACACAGATGAAGCTTCTAAGTTGATGTAATAGCCAGTAAGAAGTAGTACAATTCAAGTTTTAGGTATCGATTATTGACTTTTCAGCTGGCTTTGGTACCTTGGACATGAGCTAGGACCATAAGATTCTGCATGAAAGGAGGACTAGCAGCCGAGTTTCACGGGAGAATGTGAAAAATGTTAATATGTAGTAAAAACCTGAGACATCAGTCCGTTTACGTCATTTGTTATCGAATCTACTTAAAGCCAGATCGCCACATTGGCCGCTCTTCTCTCTGAAACGGTTGTACTTATCGTCTGCAAAGCTATGTCGCGTGCTGCGGTATGCGGAGACAGTAAAAGCACCATAGTAGAACACAGATGAAGCTTCTAAGTTGATGTAATAGCCAGTAAGAAGTAGTACAATTCAAGTTATAGGTATCGATTATTGACTTTTTAGCTGGCTTTGGTGCCTTGGACATTAGCTAGGACCTTAAGCTTCTGCATGAAAGGAGGATTAGCAGCGGAGTTGCACGGGAGAATATGAAAAGTGTTCATATGTAGTAAAAACCTAGAAATCCGTCCGTTTTCGTCATTTGTTATCGAATCTTCTTAAAGCCAGATCGTCACATTGGCCGCTCTTCTCTCTGAAACGGTTGTACTTATCGTCTGCAAAGCTATGTCGCGTGCTGCGGTATTCTGAGACACTAAAAGCACCATAGTAGAACACAGATAAAGCTTCCAAGTTGATGTAATAGCCAGTAAGAAGTAGTACAATTCAAGTTTTAGGTATCGATTATTTTCTTTTTAGCTGGCTTTGGTGCCTTGGACATGAGCTAGGACCTTATGATTCTGCATGAAAGGAGGACTAGCAGCCGATTTGCACGGGAGAATGTGAAAAGTGTTCATATGTAGTAAAAACCTGAGAAATCCGTCCGTTTTCGTCATTTGTTACCGAATCGACGTAATGCCAGATCGTCACATTGGCCGCTCTTCTCTCTGAAACGCTTGTACTTATCGTCTGCAAAGCTATGTCGCGTGCTGCGGTATGCGGAGACACTAAAAGCACTATAGTAGAACACAGATGAAGCTTCTAAGTTGATGTAATAGCCAGTAAGAAGTAGTACAACTCAAGTTTTAGGCATCGATTATTGACTTTTTAGCTGGCTTTGGTGCCTTGGACATGAGCTAGGACCTTAAGATTCTGCATGAAAGGAGGACGAGCAGCCGAGTTGCACGGGAGAATTTGAAATGTGTTCATATGTAGTAAAAACCTGAGAAATCCGTCCGTTTTCGTCATTTGTTATCGAATCGACTTAAAGCCAGATAGTCACATTGGCCGCTCTTCTCTCTGAAAAAGTTGTACTTATCGTCTGCAAAGCTACGTCGCGTGCTGCGATATGCGGACACACAAAAAGCACCATAGTAGAACACAGATGAAGCTTCTAAGTTGATGTAATAGCCAGTAAGAAGTAGTACAATTAATGTTTTAGGTATCAGTTATTGACTTTTTACCCTTCTTTGGTGCCTTCAACATGAGCTAGGAAATTAAGATTTTGCATGAAAGGAGGACTAGCAGCCGAGTTGCACGGGAGAATGTGAAAAGTATTCATATGTAGTAAAAACCTGAGAAATCCGTCCGTTTTCGTCATTTGTTATCGAATCTACTTAAAGCCAGATCGTCACATTGGGGGCTCTTCTCTCTGAAACGGTTGTACTTATCGTCTGCAAAGCTATGTCGCGTGCTGCAGTATGCTGAGACACTAAAAGCACTATAGTAGAACACAGATGAAGCTTCTAAGTTGATGTAATAACCAGTAAGAAGTAGTACAATTCAAGTTTTAGGTATTGAATATTGACTTTTTAGCTGGATTTGGTGCCTTGGACGTGAGCTAGGACCTTACGATTCTGCATGAAAGGAGGACTAGCAGCCGAGTTGCACGGGAGAATGTGAATAGTGTTCATATGTAGTAAAAACCTGAGAAATCGGTCCGGTTTCGTCATTTGTTATCGAACCGACTTAAAGCCAGATCGTCAGATTGGCCGCTCTTCTCTCTTAAACGGTTGTACTTATCGTCTGCAAAGCTATGTCGCGTGCTGCGGTATGCTGAGATACTAAAAGCACCATAGTAGAACACAGATGAAGCTTCTAAGTTGATGTAATAGCCAGGAAGATGTAGTAGAATACAAGTTTTAGGTATCGATTATTGACTTTTTAGCTGGCTTTTGTGCCTTGGACATGAGCTAGGACCTTATGATTCTACATGAAAGGAGGACTAGCAGCCGATTTGCACGGGAGAATGTGAAAAGTGTTCATATGTAGTAAAAACCTGAGAAATCCATCGGTTTCGTCATTTGTTATTGCATCGACTTAAAGCTAGATCGTCACAATGGCCGCTCTTCTCTCTGAAACGGTTGTACTTATCGATTGCAAAGTTATGTCGCGTGCTGCGGTATGCTGAGACACTAAAAGCACCATAGTAGAACACAGATGAAGCTTCTAAGTTGATGTAATAGCCAGTAAGAAGTAGTACAATTCAAGTTTTAGGTATTGAATATTGACTTTTTAGCTGGCTTTGGTGCCTTGGACATGAGCTAGGACCTTAAGATTCTGCATGAAAGGAGGACGAGGAGCCAAGTTGCGCGGGAGAATGTGAAAAGTGTTCATATGTAGTTAAAACCCGAGAGATCGGTCCGTTTTCGTCATTTGTTATCGAATCGACTTAAAGCCAGATCCTCACATTGGCCGCTCTTCTCTCTGAAACACTTGTACTTATCGTCTGCAAAGCTACGTCGCGTGCTGCGGTATGCGGAGACACTAAAAGCACCATAGTAGAACACAGATGAAGCTTCTAAGTTGATGTAATAGCCAGCAAGAAGTAGTACAATTCAAGTTTTAGATATCGTTTATTGACTTTTTGGCTGGCTTTGGTGCCTTGGACATGAGCTAGGACCTTAACATTCTGCATGAAAGGAGGACTAGCAGCCGATTTGCATGGGAGAATGTGAAAAGTGTTCATACGTAGTAAAAACCCGAGAAATCCGTCCGTTTTCGTCATTTTTTATCGAATCGACTTAAAGCCAGATCGTCAATTTAGCTGCTCTTCTCTCTGAAACGGTTGTACTTATCGATTGCAAAGCTATGTCGCGTGCTGCGGTATGCGGAGACACTAAAAGCACCATAGTAGAACACAGATGAAGCTTCTACGTTGATGTAATAGCCAGTAAGAAGTAGTACAGTTCAAGTTTTAGGTATCGATTATTGACTTTTTAGCTGGCTTTGGTGCCTTGGACATGAGCTAGGACCTTAAGATTCTGCATGAAAGGAGGACGAGGAGCCAAGTTGCACGGGAGAATGTGAAAAGTGTTCATATGTAGTAAAAACCTGAGAAATCGGTCCGTTTTCGTCACTTGTTATCGAATCGACTTAAAGCCAGATCGTCTCATTGGCCGCTCTTCTCTCTGAAACGGTTGTACTTATCGTCTGCAAAGCTATGTCGCGTGCTGCGGTATGCGGAGACAGTAAAAGCTCCATAGTAGAACACAGATGAAGCTTACAAGTTGATGTAATAGCCAGTAAGAAGTAGTACAATTCAAGTTTTAGGTATCGATTATTGACTTTTTAGCTGGATTTGGTGCCTTGGACATGAGCTAGGACCTTAAGCTTCTGCATGAAAGGAGGATTAGCAGCGGAGTTGCACGGGAGAATATTAAAAGTGTTCATATGTAGTAAAAACCAAGAATTCCGTCCGTTTTCGTCATTTGTTATCGAATCTTCTTCAAGCCAGGTCGTCACATTGGCCGCTCTTCTCTCTGAAACGGTTGTACTTATCGTCTGCAAAGCTATGTCGCGTGCTGCGGTATGCGGACACACTAAAAGCACCATAGTAGAACACAGATGAAGCTTCTAAGTTGATGTAATAGCCAGTAAGAAGTAGTACAATTAAAGTTTTAGGTATCGATTATTGACTTTTTAGCTGGCTTTGGTGCCTTGGACATGAGCTAGGACCTTAACATTCTGCATGAAAGGAGGACTAGCAGCCGAGTTGCACGGGAGAATGTGAAAAGTGTTCATATGTAGTAAAAACCTGAGAAATCCGTCCATTTTCCTCATTTGTTATCGAATCGACTTAAAGCCAGATCGTCACATTGGTCGCTCTTCTCTCTGAAACACTTGTACTTATCCTCTGCAAAGCTATGTCGCGTGCTGCGGTATGCTGAGACACTAAAAGCACCATAGTAGAACACAGATGAAGCTTCTAAGTTGATGTAATAGCCAGTAAGAAGTAGTACAATTCAAGTTTTAGGTATTGAATATTGACTTTTTAGCTGGCTTTGGTGCCTTGGACATGAGCTATTACCTTAAGATTCTGCATGAAAGGAGGACGAGGAGCCAAGTTGCACGGGAGAATGTGAAAAGTGTTCATATGTAGTAAAAACCCGAGAAGTCGGTCCGTTTTCGTCATTTGTTATCGAATCGACTTAAAGCCAGATCGTCTCATTGGTCGCTCTTCTCTCTGAAACGGTTGTACTTATCGTCTGCAAAGCTATGTCGCGTGCTGCGGTATGCGGAGACACTAAAATCACCATAGTAGAACACAGATGAAGCTTATAAGTTGATGTAATAGCCAGTAAGAAGTAGTACAATTTAAGTTTTAGGTATTGATTATTGACTTTTTAGCTGGCTTTGGTGCCTTGGACATGAGCTAGGACCTTAAGATTCTGCATGAAAGGAGGACGAGGAGCCAAGTTGCACGGGAGAATGTGAAAAGTGTTCATATGTAGTAAAAACCTGAGAAATCGGTCCGTTTTCGTCACTTGTTATCGAATCGTCTTAAAGCAGATCGTCTCATTGGCAGGTCTTCTCTCTGAAACGGTTGTACTTATCGTCTGCAAAGCTATGTCGCGTGCTGGGGTATGCGGAGACACGAAAAGCACCATAGTAGAACACAGATGAAGCTTCTAAGTTGATGTAATAGCCAGTAAGAAGTAGTACAATTCAAGTTTTAGGTATCGGTTATTGACTTTTTAGCCTTCTTTGGTGTCTTGGACATAAGCTAGGAAATTAAGATTTTGCATGAAGTAGGACTAGCAGCGGAGTTGCACGGGAGAATGTGAATAGTGTTCATATGTAGTAAAAACCTGAGACATCCGTCCGTTTTCGTCATTTGTTATCGAATCGACTTAAAGCCAGATCGTCACATTGGCCGCTCTTCTCTCTGAAACGGTTGTACTTATCGTCTGCAAAGCTATGTGGCGTTCTGCGGTATGCGGAGATACTAAAAGCACCATAGTAGAACACAGATGATGCTTCTAAGTTGATGTAATAGCCAGTAAGAAGTAGTACAATTCAAGTTTTAGGTATCGATTATTGACTTTTTAGCTGGCTTTGGTGCCTTGGACATGAGCTAGGACCTTAAGATTCTGCATGTAAGGAGGACTAGCAGCCGAGTTGCACGGGAGAATGTGAAAAGTGTTCATATGTAGTAAAAACCTGAGAAATCCGTCCGTTTTCGTCATTTGTTATCGAATCGACTTAAAGCCAGATAGTCTCATTGGCCGCTATTCTCTCTGAAACGGTTGTACTTATCGTCTGCGAAGCTATGTCGCGTGCTGCGGTATGCGGAGACACTAAAATCACCATAGTAGAACACAGATGAAGCTTCTAAGTTGATGTAATAGCCAGTAAGATGTAGTACAATTCAAGTTTTAGGTATCGATTATTGACTTTTCAGCTGGCTTTGGTACCTTGGACATGAGCTAGGACCTTAAGATTCTGCATGAAAGGAGGACTAGCAGCCGCGTTGCACGGGAGAATGTGAAAAATGTTCATATGTAGTAAAAACCTGAGACATCCGTCCGTTACGTCATTTGTTATCGAATCGACTTAAAGCCAGATCGTCACATTGGCCGCTCTTCTCTCTGAAACACTTGTACTTATCGTCTGCAAAGCTATGTCGCGTGCTGCGGTATGCGGAGATACTAAAAGCACCATAGTAGAACACAGATGAAGCTTCTAAGTTGATGTAATAGCCAGTAAGAAGTAGTACAATTCAAGTTTTAGGTATTGAATATTGACTTTTTAGCTGGCTTTGGTGCCTTGGACATGAGCTAGGACCTTAAGCTTCTGCATGAAAGGAGGATTAGCAGCGGAGTTGCACGGGAGAATATTAAAAGTGTTCATATGTAGTAAAAACCAAGAATTCCGTCCGTTTTCGTCATTTGTTATCGAATCTTCTTCAAGCCAGGTCGTCACATTGGCCGCTCTTCTCCCTGAAACGGTTGTACTAATCGTCTGTAAAGCTATGTCGCGTGCTGCGGTATGCGGAGACACTATAATCACCATAGTAGAACACAGATGAAGCTTACAAGTTGATGTAATAGCCAGTAAGAAGTAGTACAATTCAAGTTTTAGGTATCGATTATTGACTTTTCAGCTGGCTTTGGTACCTTGGACATGAGCTAGAACCTTAAGATTCTGCATGAAAGGAGGACTAGCAGCCGAGTTTCACGGGAGAATCTGAAAAATTTTCATATGTAGAAAAAACCTGAGACATCTGTCCGTTTACGTCATTTGTTATCGAATATACTTAAAGCTAGATCGTCACATTGGCCGCTCTTCTCTCTGAAACGCTTGTACTTATCGTCTGCAAAACTATGTCGCGTGCTGCGGTATGCGGAGACAGTAAAAGCTCCATAGTAGAACACAGATGAAGCTTCTAAGTTGATGTAATAGCCAGTAAGAAGTAGTACAATTCAAGTTTTAGGTATCGATTATTGACTTTTTAGCTGGCTTTGGTGCCTTGGACATGAGCTAGGACCTTAAGCTTCTGCATGAAAGGAGGATTAGCAGCGGAGTTGCACGGGAGAATATGAAAAGTGTTCATATGTAGTAAAAACCTGAGAAATCGGTCCGTTTTCGTCACTTGTTATCGAATCGACTTAAAGCCAGATCGTCTCATTGGCCGCTCTTCTCTCTGAAACGGTTGTACTTATCGTCTGCAAAGCTATGTCGCGTGCTGCGGTATGCGGAGACAGTAAAAGCTCCATAGTAGAACACAGATGAAGCTTACAAGTTGATGTAATAGCCAGTAAGAAGTAGTACAATTCAAGTTTTAGGTATCGATTATTGACTTTTTAGCTGGATTTGGTGCCTTGGACATGAGCTAGGACCTTAAGCTTCTGCATGAAAGGAGGATTAGCAGCGGAGTTGCACGAGAGAATATTAAAAGTGTTCATATGTAGTAAAAACCAAGAATTCCGTCCGTTTTCGTCATTTGTTATCGAATCTTCTTCAAGCCAGGTCGTCACATTGGCCGCTCTTCTCTCTGAAACGGTTGTACTTATCGTCTGCAAAGCTATGTCGCGTGCTGCGGTATGCGGACACACTAAAAGCACCATAGTAGAACACAGATGAAGCTTCTAAGTTGATGTAATAGCCAGTAAGAAGTAGTACAATTAAAGTTTTAGGTATCGATTATTGACTTTTTAGCTGGCTTTGGTGCCTTGGACATGAGCTAGGACCTTAACATTCTGCATGAAAGGAGGACTAGCAGCCGAGTTGCACGGGAGAATGTGAAAAGTGTTCATATGTAGTAAAAACCTGAGAAATCCGTCCATTTTCCTCATTTGTTATCGAATCGACTTAAAGCCAGATCGTCACATTGGTCGCTCTTCTCTCTGAAACACCTGTACTTATCCTCTGCAAAGCTATGTCGCGTGCTGCGGTATGCTGAGACACTAAAAGCACCATAGTAGAACACAGATGAAGCTTCTAAGTTGATGTAATAGCCAGTAAGAAGTAGTACAATTCAAGTTTTAGGTATTGAATATTGACTTTTTAGCTGGCTTTGGTGCCTTGGACATGAGCTATTACCTTAAGATTCTGCATGAAAGGAGGACGAGGAGCCAAGTTGCACGGGAGAATGTGAAAAGTGTTCATATGTAGTAAAAACCCGAGAAGTCGGTCCGTTTTCGTCATTTGTTATCGAATCGACTTAAAGCCAGATCGTCTCATTGGTCGCTCTTCTCTCTGAAACGGTTGTACTTATCGTCTGCAAAGCTATGTCGCGTGCTGCGGTATGCGGAGACACTAAAATCACCATAGTAGAACACAGATGAAGCTTATAAGTTGATGTAATAGCCAGTAAGAAGTGGTACAATTTAAGTTTTAGGTATTGATTATTGACTTTTTAGCTGGCTTTGGTGCCTTGGACATGAGCTAGGACCTTAAGATTCTGCATGAAAGGAGGACGAGGAGCCAAGTTGCACGGGAGAATGTGAAAAGTGTTCATATGTAGTAAAAACCTGAGAAATCGGTCCGTTTTCGTCACTTGTTATCGAATCGTCTTAAAGCAGATCGTCTCATTGGCAGGTCTTCTCTCTGAAACGGTTGTACTTATCGTCTGCAAAGCTATGTCGCGTGCTGCGGTATGCGGAGACACTAAAATCACCATAGTAGAACACAGATGAAGCTTATAAGTTGATGTAATAGCCAGTAAGAAGTAGTACAATTCAAGTTTTAGGTATCGATTATTGACTTTTTAGCTGGCTTTGGTGCCTTGGACATGAGCTAGGACCTTAAGATTCTGCATGAAAGGAGGACGAGGAGCCAAGTTGCACGGGAGAATGTGAAAAGTGTTCATATGTAGTAAAAACCTGAGAAATCGGTCCGTTTTCGTCACTTGTTATCGAATCGTCTTAAAGCAGATCGTCTCATTGGCAGGTCTTCTCTCTGAAACGGTTGTACTTATCGTCTGCAAAGCTATGTCGCGTGCTGGGGTATGCGGAGACACGAAAAGCGCCATAGTAGAACACAGATGAAGCTTCTAAGTTGATGTAATAGCCAGTAAGAAGTAGTACAATTCAAGTTTTAGGTATCGGTTATTGACTTTTTAGCCTTCTTTGGTGTCTTGGACATAAGCTAGGAAATTAAGATTTTGCATGAAGTAGGACTAGCAGCGGAGTTGCACGGGAGAATGTGAATAGTGTTCATATGTAGTAAAAACCTGAGACATCCGTCCGTTTTCGTCATTTGTTATCGAATCGACTTAAAGCCAGATCGTCACATTGGCCGCTCTTCTCTCTGAAACGGTTGTACTTATCGTCTGCAAAGCTATGTGGCGTTCTGCGGTATGCGGAGATACTAAAAGCACCATAGTAGAACACAGATGATGCTTCTAAGTTGATGTAATAGCCAGTAAGATTTGCGGAGACACTAAAAGCACCATAGTAGAACACAGATGAAGCTTCTAAGTTGATGGAATAGCCAGTAAGAAGTAGTACAATTCAAGTTTCAGGTATCGATTATTGACTTTTTAGCTGGCCTTGGTGCCTTGGACATGAGCTAGGACCTTAAGATTCTGCATGAAAGGAGGACTAGCAGACGAGTTGCACGGGAGAATGTAAAAAGTGTTCAAATGTAGTTAAAACTTGAGAAATCCGTCCGTTTTCGTCATTTGTTATCGAATCGACTTAAAGCCAGATCGTCACATTGGCCGCTCTTCTCTCTGAAACGCTTGTACTTATCGTCTGCTAAGCTATGTCGCGTGCTGCGGTATGCGGAGACACTAAAAGCACAATAGTAGAACACAGATGAATCTTCTAAGTTGATGTAATAGCCAGTAAGAAGTAGTACAATTCAAGTTTTAGGTATCGATTATTGACTTTTTAGCTGGCTTTGGTGCCTTGGACATGAACTAGGACATTAAGATTCTGCATGAAAGGAGGACTAGCAGCCGAGTTGCACGGGAGAATGAGAAAAGTGTTCATATGTAGTAAAAACCTGAGAAATCCGTCCGTTTTCGTCATTTGTTATCGAATCGACTTAAAGCCAGATCGTCACATTGGCCGCTCTTCTCTCTGAAACGGTTGTACTTATCGTCTACAAAGCTATGTCGCGTGCTGCGATATGCGGAGACACTAAAAGCACCATAGTAGAACAGAGATGAAGCTTCTAAGTTGATGTAATAGCCAGTAAGTAGTAGTACAATTCAAGTTTTAGGTATCGGTTATTGACTTTTTACCCTTCTTTGGGCCTTGGACACGAGCTAGGAACTTAAGATTTTCCATGATGGAGGACTAGCAGCCCAGTTGCACGGGAGAATGTGAAAAGTGTTCATATGTAGTAAAAACCTGAGAAATCCGTCCGTTTTCGTCATTTGTTATCGAATCGACTTAAAGCCAGATCGTCACATTGGCCGCTCTTCTCTCTGAAACGGTTGTACTTATCGTCTGCAAAGCTATGTCGCGTGCTGCGGTATGTGGAGACACTAAAAGCACCATAGTAGAACTCAGATGAAGCTTCTAAGTTGATGTAATAGCCAGTAAGAAGTAGTACAATTCAAGTTTTAGGTATCGATTATTGACTTTTTAGCTGGCTTTGGTGCCTTGGACATGAGCTAGGACCTTACGATTCTACATGAAAGGAGGGCTAGCAGCCGAGTTGCACGGGAGAATGTGAAAAGTGTTCATATGTAGTAAAAACCTTAGAAATCCGTCCGTTTTAGTCATTTGTTATCGAATCGACTTAAAGCCAGATCGTCACATTGGCCGCTCTTCTCTCTGAAACGCTTGTACTTATCGTCTGCAAAGCTATGTCGCGTGCTGCGGTATGCAGAGACACTAAAAGCACTATAGTGGAACACAGATGAAGCTTCTAAGTTGATGTAATAGCCAGTAAGAAGTAGTACAATTCATGTTTTAGGTATCGGTTATTGACTTTTTATCTGGCTTTGGTGCCTTGGACATGAGCTAGGACCTTAAGACTCTGCATGAAAGGAGGACTAGCAGCCGAGTTGCACAGGAGAATGTGAAAAGTGTTCATATGTAGTAAAAACCTGAGAAATCCGTCCGTTTCCGTCATTTGTTATCGAATCGACTTAAAGCCAGGTCGTCACATTGGCCGCTCTTCTCTCTGAAACGGTTGTACTTATCGTCTGCAAAGCTATGTCGCGTGCTGCGGTATGCGGAGACACTAAAATCACCATAGTAGAACACAGATGAAGCATCTAAGTTGATGTAATAGCCAGTAAGAAGTAATCCAATTCAAGTTTTAGCTATCGATTATTGACTTTTTAGCTGGCTTTGGTGACTTGGACATGAGCTATGACCTTAAGATTCTGCATGAAACGAGGACTAGCAGCCGAGTTGCATGGGAGAATGTGAAAAGTGTTCATATGCACTAAAAACCTGAGACATCCGTCCGTTTTCGTCATTTGTTATCGAATCGAATTAAAACCAGATCGTCACATTGGCCGCTCTTCTCACTGAAACGGTTGTACTTATCGTCTGCAAAGCTATGTCGCGTGCTGCGGTATGCGGACACACTAAAAGCACAATAGTAGAACACAGATGAAGCTTCTAAGTTGATGTAATAGCCAGTAAGATGTAGTAAAATTCAAGTTTTAGGTATCGGTTATTGACTTATTAACCTTCTTTGGTGCCTTGGACACGAGCTAGGAAGTTAAGACTTTGCATGAAGGAGGACTAGCAGCCGAGTTGCACGGGAGAATGTGAAAAGTGTTCATATGTAGTAAAAACCTGAGAAATCCGTCCGTTTTCGTCATTTGTTATCGAATCGACTTAAAGCCAGATCGTCACATTGGCCGCTCTTCTCTCTGAAACGGTTGTACTTCTCGTCTGCAAAGCTATGTCGCGTGCTGCGGTATGCGGAGACATTGAAATCACCATAGTAGAACACAGATGAAGCATCTAAGTTGATGTAATAGCCAGTAAGAAGTAGTCCAATTCAAGTTTTAGGTATCGATTATTGACTTTTTAGCTGGCTTTGGTGACTTGGACATGAGCTAGGACCTTAAGATTCTGCATGAAAGGAGGACTAGCAGCCGAGTTGCACGGGAGAATGTGAACATCCTCAAAGTCATTCCAAAATTCAAGAGGGTGAATGTACTTATCAGGATCAAAGCGCAAAAACTGTCGACACCCTATAAAAGCGGCGTCAACTGAAGTCACATGCTGTACAGTAGAATGACTAGAATTAACAGAGGTTACTCTATTTTCTAGGTTAGCAATGTTAGTATTTAATTCCTCTACTTGTGACTCTACTGCTTCTATCCTGGCAGAACATCTTTGTTCCACTGCACCACGAATTTCGGTACAGGTTTCTTTTACTTTCTCAATGTTTTTCTGACAAGTATCTACTTTAATTTGTACCTCTTTAACTTTGTCAGAGCAAAGTTTGGACTCGTTGCTCAATCTTTCGGACAACCTCACTTCCAAAAGTTCATCTGCCTCTTGATAATTTTTTTGAATTTGATCTATTTCACATTTGAAAGTACTATGCATTTTAGTTAACTGTTGCCCTACTTTTACTTGAATGTCATGATGAATAGCATCTATCTTATAATTCAAACTATTCCATTTTGATTGCAGTTCTTCTTTTAGTTCTTTATTACTATCCTCAATTTTAGCCTCAATTTTATTCTCCAACTCTCTATTACTATTTTCAATTTTAGCCTCAATTTTATTTTGGTTTGATTCGAGTTTGGCAAACAGTATTTGCATCCAATCCGGAGCTTCTACCTTGATACTTTGTATCTCTTGACTTGACTGAGCTGGAGATATATTGAGCTCAGTTTCACTACCTGACAAAGTTAGCAACTCTACTGGCTCCCTTTTGACTTCTATTTCACTTATTGATTGCATCCCTGCACTCTCATTTAAATTAAAGTCATAATTTACTGGTGACAAATTACGTTCTAGTTCAATATTTGAGGGATTAATGGAACCATCCTCATTAAACTCAATTCCTGATCCTGAGGATTCTTGGTCAGAGACCGGTTCCCTTCTGAAATGTACACCACTTTCCATATCTTTTAGTTTGTTAGCAGCAGTTAATAAATATTTTAAAAGTCTTTGACTTAACTTAAATGCTTGATTTCGACGAATGATGTCGTCGCGGTGTACCAGCAATCGTGATGCGACCCGTCGCGACGTATTGAAGGCAGCAGCAGCAGCTGTAGCGTCGAGTACCGCCACAGGAATCGCCTACTGCAATAGCTCCAGGGGGGGGCAGCAAGGCACCGTTGACCGCTCGGCGCAGCCGGCAGCTGTCTCGCAGATCAGCGCAGCTTCGCTATGACGCACCGTCTTCCTTTAGTCTCAGCGCCGTCGGCAGCCGCGATCCAGCATCGTCGCCTTCCTCACCATCGTCACTAACCAACGTACAGCGGTAGACACTTATTGTTTATACACTACACCCGCCTTTACTGGTAACACTGTTCCCACACTAGTTCAATTCAGTGTCCTGTTATTGCCTACCGAGTTCGTTAATTTATACCAATCGCTTTCACACATCGAGCACTTTTATTTGCTTTTAATTCAGTTTTCCCGGCCGATGCACCATATGTGGGGCGGCGAAGAAGTTGTCGAATGAATTGTTTGAATGTTCATTTCACGTAACAGACTATTGCCGATGCAACATATGTGGGACGGCGAAGAAGTCGTTGTTTAATGTTGAATGAAAGTTGAACATTGCCACCTTAAATCACGCGAGCCTGGCAACTAATTTGGTGGCCAGTCAGAAAGCGAAGGGAAACTTACTGACCTTAGTTCCCAGTCTGCACGGCCACATTCCTGTACAGCCCAGCTAAACGAAAAATATCCATAGTTCTTCACGGGATTAGGGCTGCTTCAATAAAATTTAAAGTTCCAAACAAGATTTTATTATCTTAAAGGCTCACACAAATTACTCGAAACTTCTGAAAATGCTAAAGACATTAAATATTGTTAATTCAGCCAATCGTTTAATAGTTCAGAGGCGACTTCTACAGCAAGTTCCTCCCGAATAGTTCATTACTCTAACTAACGGTGCTCTATTAATAGTTCGCAATAATGTTAAAAAAAAAGATTAATGCTCGCCTTAAAAGTGGAGTTAGTCACCACTTGCCACGCGGAATTATACTTCACACGGACGGCACAATAACAGTTTGTTACCGAAGTCTAAACGATCCAGGACGGTGTACAGTCCTCACGATTTTCAATGTCCGTTTACATTGCTAAGTACGCGCATGTCACAGCCCGCTATGACGTCACCCGAGGCGAGGCGCGATCGGACGTTAAGCTCGCGTGGACTAGGCGTTGGTCTAATGCGGAGTGAGCTTACTACTGCCTCTGCCGCTCTTTTTATATAGCTCCGGCGCGTACCGCCAAGAGAGCATCTGTTCTTTCCGTTCCTATGCAGATGCCTGCAGCCTCCAAATGATCGCTATCTCAGGCACATAATCTTAAATATCACATTTAATAATAGCTTTACAAACTTCTCAATTTTTGTATACATACATCTGAGCAGTACAGAAGCACGTAGAAAATCTCAGCCCGCTAAAATTAAAACTTTACTCTCTAGAATTTTTACAATGGAACTAACGGTAGATTGTTACCTCTGAACCATAGCTTTATCAAGACTTGTATCAGCTGTTAATTATGCTACAAGACTAAAACTTGGTGTAGCTTTGTTAATTGTCCTATCTGATCATTGGTCTTAAAGAATTTGTTTTATCATTAAAATTTAAAGTACTTAATCTATAATGCTTATGTACATTTTACTCACAAAAGTAGTTTTTACGAAATTACTAAAAAACTAGAAGAGGTAACTGATTGTGGTATTTCCATTATTATTATTAGGGTGAACTGAAGCATCCTACCAATTTTCAATATTGTAGCTCTATTATTTCGCGCCTCTGATTTTTCCGAAAAACGCGGATTCTGGAGTCAATTTTAGTTTTATGGTTTTGGAAACCAGCACCACTCATTAATGACTTCTTACTGCACCTTCTCACCAAATTTTGGCTTCCTAGCGTCATTATTTAGCGCCTCCTATTGTTCTTTCAAAACATGAATTTTACGTAAACTACTAATTTTATAACATTAAGATTTGTTACCTGAAACATTATTACATAGAACTATACTTTAACAAAGTTTTACACACAAATCTTAATTTTTACTTTTATGTTAAATGTGGTGCAAAACTATATGCAGGCGCGTTACGATGACGTGACGCTACTAGCAGTGAACTAGGGTAAGTCCCGTGCACTCGCTCGCCTCTGTATCTTATACATGATACAGCGCTTGCTTTGCTTCAGATTATTGACTTTTTAGCTGGCTTTGGTGCCTTGGACATGAGCTAGGACCTTACGATTCTGCTTGAAAGGAGGACTAGCAGCCGAGTTGCACGGGAGAATGTGAAAAGTGTTCATATGTAATAAAAACCTTAAAAATCCGTCCGTTTTCGTCATTTGTTATCGAATCGGCTTAAACCAGATCGTCACATTGGCCGCTCTTCTCTCTGAAACGGTTGTACTTACCGTCTGCAAAGCTATGTCGCGTGCTGCGGTATGTGGAGACACTAAAAGCACCATAGTAGAACACAGATGAAGCTTCTAAGTTGATGTAATAGCCAGTAAGAAGTAGTACAATTCAAGTTTTAGGTATCGATTATTGACTTTTTAGCTGGCTTTGGTGCCTTGGGCATGAGCTAGGACCTTAAGATTCTGCATGAAAGGAGGACTAGCAGCCGAGTTGCATGGGAGAATGTGAAAAGTGTTCATATGTAGTAAAAACCTGAGAAATCCGTCCGTTTTCGTCATTTGTTATCGAATCGACTTAAAGCCAGATCGTCACATTGGCCGCTCTTCTTCTGAAACGCTTGTACTTATCGTCTGCAAAGCTATGTCGCATACTGCGGTATGCGGAGACCCTAAAATCACCATAGTAGAACACAGATGAAGCTTCTAAGTTGATGTAATAGCCAGTAAGAAGTAGTACAATTCAAGTTTTAGGTATCGATTATTGACTTTTTAGCTGGCTTTGGTGCCTTGAACATGAGCTAGGACCTTAACATTCTGCATGAAAGGAGGACTAGCAGCCGAGTTACACGGGAGAATGTGAAAACTGTTCATATGTAATAAAAACCTTAGAAATCCGTCCGTTTTCGTCATATGTTATCGAATCGACTTAAAGCCAGATCGTCACATTGTCCGCTCTTCTCACTGAAACGGTTGTACTTATCGTCTGCAAAGCTATGTCCCGTGCTGCGGTATGTGGAGAGAGTAAAAGCACCATAGTAGAACACAGATGAAGCTTCTAAGTTGATGTAATAGCCAGTAAGAACTAGTAGAATTCAAGTTTTAGGTATCGATTATTGACTTTTTAGCTGGCTTTGGTGCCTTGGACATGAGCTAGGACCTTAAGATTCTGCATGAAAGGAGGACTAGCAGCCGAGTTGCACCGGAGAATGTGAAATGTGTTCATATGTAGTAAAAACCTGAGAAATCCGTCCGTTTTCGTCATTTGTTATCGAATCGACTTAAAGCCAGATCGTCACATTGGCCGCTCTTCTCTCTGAAACGCTTGTACTTATCGTCTGCAAAGCTATGTCGCGTGCTGCGGTATGCGGAGACACTAAAATCACCATAGTAGAACACAGATGAAGCATCTAAGTTGATGTAATAGCCAGTAAGAAGTAATCCAATTCAACTTTTAGGTATTGAATATTGAACTTTTAGCTGGCTTTGGTGCCTTGGACATGAGCTAGGACCTTAAGATTCTGCATTAAAGGAGGACTAGCAGCCGAGTTGCACGGGAGAATGTGAAATGTGTTCATATGTAGTAAAAACCTGAGAAATCCGTCCGTTTTCGTCATTTCTAATCGAATCGACTTAAAGCCAGATCGTCACATTGGCCGCTCTTCACTCTGAAACGCTTGTACTTATCGTCTGCAAAGCTATGTCGCGTGTTGCCGTAGGCGGAAACAGGAAAAGCACCATAGTAGAACACAGATGAAGCTTCTAAGTTGATGTAATAGCCAGTAAGAAGTAGTACAATTCAAGTTTTAAGTATCGATTATTGACTTTTTAGCTGGCTTTGGTGCCTTGGACATGAGCTAGGACTTCAAGATTCTGCATAAAAGGAGGACTAGCAGCCCAGTTGCACGGGAGAATATGAAAAGTGTTCATATCTAGTAAAAACCTGAGACATCCGTCCGTATCCGTCATTTGTTATCGAATCGACTTAAAGCCAAATCGTCACATTGGCCGCTCTTCTCTCTGAAACGGTTGTACTTATCGTCTGTAAAGCTATGTAGCGTGCTGCGGTATGCGGAGACACTAAAAGCACCATAGTAGAACACAGATGAAGCTTCTAAGTTGATGTAATAGCCAGTAAGAAGTAGTACAATTCAAGTTTTAGGTATCGATTATTGAGTTTTTAGCTGGGTTTGGTGCCTTGGACATGAGCTAGGACCTTACGATTCTGCATGAAAGGAGGACTAGCAGCCGAGTTGCACGGGAGAATGTGAAAAGTGTTCATATGTAATAAAAACCTTAAAAATCCGTTCGTTTTCGTCATTTGTTATCGAATCGACTTAAAGCCAGATCGTCACATTGGCCGCTCTTCTCTCTGAAACGGTTGTACTTATAGTCTGCAAAGCTATGTCGCGTGCTGCGGTATGTGGAGACACTAAAAGCACCATAGTAGAACACAGATGAAGCTTCTAAGTTGATGTAATAGCCAGTAAGAAGTAGTACAATTCAAGTTTTAGGTATCGATTATTGACTTTTTAGCTGGCTTTGGTGCCATGGACATGAGCTAGGACCTTAAGATTCTGCATGAAAGGAGGACTAGCAGCCGAGTTGCATGGGAGAATGTGAAAACTGTTCATATGTAGTAAAAACCTAAGATATCCGTCCGTTTTCGTCATTTGTTATCGAATCGACTTAAAGCCGCTCTTCTCTCTGAAACGCTTGTACTTATCGTCTGCAAAGCTATGTCGCGTACTGCGGTATGCGGAGACACTAAAATCACCGTAGTAGAACACAGATGAAGCTTCTAAGTTGATGTAATAGCCAGTAAGAAGTAGTACAATTCAAGTTTTAGGTATCGGTTATTGACTTTTTAGCTGGCTTTGGTGCCTTGAACATGAGCTAGGACCTTAACATTCTGCAGGAAAGGAGGAATAGCAGCCGAGCGACACGGGAGAATGTGAAAACTGTTCATATGTAATAAAAACCTTAGAAATCCGTCCATTTTCGTCATTTGTTATCGAATCGACTTACAGCCAGATCGTCACATTGGCCGCTCTTCTCACTGAAACGGTTGTACTTATCGTCTGCAAAGCTATGTCGCGTGCTGCGATATGTGGAGAGAGTAAAAGAACCATAGTAGAACACAGATGAAGCTTCCAAGTTGATGTAATAGCCAGTAAGAAGTAGTAGAATTCAAGTTTTAGGTATCGATTATTGACTTTTTAGCTGGCTTTGGTGCCTTGGACATGAGCTAGGACCTTAAGATTCTGCATGAAAGGAGGACTAGCAGCCGAGTTGCACGGGAGAATGTGAAATGTGTTCATATGTAGTAAAAACCTGAGAAATCCGTCCGTTTTCGTAATTTGTTAACGAATCGACTTAAAGCCAGATCGTCACATTGGCCGCTCTTCTCTCTGATACGGTTGTACTTCTCGTCTGCAAAGCTATGTCGCGTGCTGCGGTATGCTGAGACACTAAAAGCACCATAGTAGAACACAGATCAAGCTTCTAAGTTGATGTAATAGCCAGTAAGAAGTAGTACAATTCAAGTTTTAGGTATTGAATATGGACCTTTTAGCTGGCTTTGGTGCCTTGGACATGTGCTAGGACCTTAAGACTCTGCATGAAAGGAGGACTAGCAGCCGAGTTGCACGGGAGAATGTGAAAAGTGTTCATATGTAGTAAAAACCTAAGAAATTCGTCCGTTTTCGTCATTTGTTATCGAATCGACGTAAAGCCAGATCGTCACATTGGCCGCTCTTCTCTCTGAAACGGTTGTACTTCTCGTCTGCAAAGCTATGTACATGCTGCGGTATGCGGAGACACTAAAATCACCATAGTAGAACACAGATGAAGCTTCTAAGTTGATGTAATAGCCAGTAAGAAGTAGTCCAATTCAAGTTTTAGGTATCGATTATTGACTTTTTAGCTGGCTTTGGTGCCTTGGACATGAGCTAGGACCTTAAGATTCTACATGAAAGGAGGACTAGCAGCCGAGTTGCACGGGAGAATGTGAAAAGTGTTCATATGTAGTAAAAACCTGAGAAATCCGTCCGTTTCCGTCATTTGTTATCGAATCGACTTAAAGCCAGATCGTCACATTGGCCGCTCTTCTCTCTGAAACGGTTGTACTTAACGTCTGCAAAGCTATGTCGCGTGCTGCGGTATGCGGAGACACTAAAATCACCATAGTAGAACACAGATGAAGCATCTACGTTGATGTAATAGCCAGTAAGAAGTAATCCAATTCAAGTTTTAGCTATCGATTATTGACTTTTTAGCTGGCTTTGGTGACTTGGACATGAGCTAGGACCTTACGATTCTGCATGAAAGGAGGACTAGCAGCCGAGTTGCACGGGAGAATGTGAAATGTGTTCATATGTAGTAAAAACCTGAGAAATCCGTCCGTTTTCGTCATTTGTTATCGAATCGACTTAAAGCCAGATCGTCACATTGGCCGCTCTTCTCTCTGAAACGGTTGTACTTATCGTCTGCAAAGCTATGTCGCGTGCTGCGGTATGCGGACACACTAAAAGCATAATAGTAGAACACAGATGAAGCATCTAAGTTGATGTAATAGCCAGTAAGAAGTAATCCAATTCAAGTTTTAGGTATTGAATATTGACCTTTTATCTGGCTTTGGTGCCTTGGACTTGAGGTAGGACCTTAAGATTCTGCATTAAAGGAGGACTAGCAGCCGAGTTGCATGGGAGAATGTGAAAAGTGTTCAAATGTAGTAAAAACCTGAGAAATCCGTCCGTTTTCGTCATTTGTTATCGAATCGACTTAAAGCCAGATCGTCACATTGGCTGCTCTTCTCTCTGAAACGGTTGCACTTATCGTCTGCAAAGCTGTGTCGCGTGCTGCGGTATGCGGAGACACTAAAATCACCATAGTAGAACACAGATGAAGCATCTAAGTTGATGTAATAGCCAGTAAGAAGTAATCCAATTCAAGTTTTAGGTATCGATTATTGACTTTTTAGCTGGCTTTGGTGCCATGGACATGAGCTAGGACCTTAAGATTCTGCATGAAAGGAGGACTAGCAGCCGAGTTGCACGGGAGAATATGAAAAGTGTTCATATGCAGTAAAAACCTGAGACATCCGTCCGTTTTCGTCATTTGTTATCGAATCGACTTAAAGCCAGATCGTCACATTGGCCGCTCTTCTCTCTGAAACGGTTGTACTTATCGTCTTCAAAGGTATGTCGCATGTTGCCGTAGGCCGAAACAGGAAAAGCACAATAGTAGAACACAGATGAAGCTTCTAAGTTGATGTAATAGCCAGTAAGAAGTAGTACAATTCATGTTTTAGGTATCGATTATTGACTTTTTAGCTGGCTTTGGTGCCTTGGACATGAGCTAGGACCTTAAGACTCTGCATGAAAGGTGGACTAGCAGCCGAGTTGCATGGGAGAATGTGAAAAGTGTTCATATGTAGTAAAAACCTGAGAAATCCGTCCGTTTTCGTCATTTGTTATCGAATCGACTTAAAGCCAGATCGTCAAATTGGCCGCTCTTTTCTCTGAAACGGTTGTACTTATCGTCTGCAAAGCTATGTCACGTGCTGCGGTATGCGGAGACACTAAAATCACCACAGTAGAACACAGATGAAGCTTCTAAGTTGATGTAATATCCAGTAAGAAGTAGTACAATTCGAGTTTTAGGTATCGATTATTGACTTTTTAGCTGGCTTTGGTGCCTTGGACATGAGCTAGGACCTTAAGACTCTGCATGAAAGGAGGACTAGCAGCCGAGTTGCACGGGAGAATGTGAAAAGTGTTCATATGTAGTAAAAACCTGAGAAATCCGTCCGTTTTCGTCATTTGTTATCGAATCGACTTAAAGCCAGATCGACACATTGGCCGCTCTTCTCTCTGAAACGGTTGTACTTATCGTCTGCAAACCTATGTCGCGTGCTGCGGTATGCTGAGACACTAAAAGCACCATAATAGAACACAGATGAAGCTTCTAAGTTGATGTAATAGCCAGTAAGAAGTAGTCCAATTCAAGATTTAGGTATCGATTATTGACTTTTTAGCTGGCTTTGGTGACTTGGACATGAGCTAGGACCTTAATATTCTGCATGAAAGGAGGACTAGCAGCCGAGTTGCATGGGGAAATGTGAAAAGTGTTCAAATGTAGTAAAAACCTGAGAAATACTTCCGTTTCCGTCATTTGTTATCGAATCGACTTAAAGCCAGATCGTCACATTGGCCGCTCTTCTCTCTGAAACGGTTGTACTTATCGTCTGCAAAGCTATGTCGCGTGCTGCGGTATGCGGAGACACTAAAAGCACCATAGTAGAACACAGATTAAGCCTCTAAGTTGATGTAATATCCAGTAAGAAGTAGTAAAATTCAAGTTTTAGTTATCGATTATTGACTTTTTAGCTGGCTTTGGTGCCTTGGACATGAGCTAGGACCTTAAGATTCTGCATTAAAGGAGGACTAGCAGCCGAGTTGCATGGTAGAATGTGAAAAGTGTTCATATGTAGTAAAAACCTGAGACATCCGTCCGTTTTCGTCATTTGTTATCGAATCGACTTAAAGCCAGATCGTCACATTGGCCGCTCTTCTCTCTGAAACGGTTGTACTTATCGTCTGCAAAGCTATGTCGCGTGCTGCGGTATGCGGACACACTAAAAGCACCATAGTAGAACACAGATCAAGCATCTAAGTTGATGTAATAGCCAGTAAGCAGTAATCCAATTCAAGTTTTAGGTATTGAATATTGACCTTTTAGCTGGCTTTGGTGCCTTGGACATGAGCTAGGACCTTAAGATTCTGCATTAAATGAGGACTAGCATCCGAGTTGCATGGGAGAATGTGAAAAGTGTTCATATGTAGTAAAAACCTGAGAAATCCGTCCGTTTTCGTCATTTGTTATCGAATCGACTTAAAGCCAGATCGTCACATTGGCTGGTCTTCTCTCTGAAACGGTTGCACTTATCGTCTGCAAAGGTATGTCGCGTGCTGCGGTATGCGGAGACACTAAAATCACCATAGTAGAACACAGATGAAGCATCTAAGTTGATGTAATAGCCAGTAAGAAGTAATCCAATTCAAGTTTTAGGTATCGATTATTGACTTTTTAGCTGGCTTTGGTGCCTTGGACATGAGCTAGGACCTTAAGATTCCGCATGAAAGGAGGACTAGCAGCCGAGTTGCACGGGAGAATGTGAAAAGTGTTCATATGCAGTAAAAACCTGAGACATTCGTCCGTTTTTGTCATTTGTTATCGAATCGACTTAAAGCCAGATCGTCACACTGGCCGCTCTTCTCTCTGAAACGGTTGTACTTATCGTCTGCAAAGCTATGTCGCGTGCTGCGGTATGCGGACACACTTAAAGAACCATAGTAGAACACAGATGAAGCTTCTAAGTTGATGTTATAGCCAGTAAGAAGAAATAAAATTCAAGTTTTATGTATCGGTTATTGACTTTTTACCCCTCTCTGGTGCCTTGGACACGAGCTAGAAACTTAAGATTTTGCATGAAGGAGGACTAGCAGCCGAGTTGCACGGGAGAATGTGAAAAGTGTTCATAAGTAGTAAAAACCTGAGAAATCCGTCCGTTTTCGTCATTTGTTATCGAATCGACTTAAAGCCAGATCGTCACATTGGCCGCTCTTCTCTCTGAAACGGTTGTACTTATCGTCTGCAAAGCTATGTCGCGTGCTGCGGTATACGGACACACTAAAAGCACCATAATAGAAAACAGATGAAGCTTCTAAGTTGATGTAATAGCCAGTAAGAAGTAGTACAATTCAAGTTTTAGGTACTGAATATGGAACTTTTAGCTGGCTTTGGTGCCTTGGACATGAGCTAGGACCTTAAGATTCTGCATGAAAGGAGGACTAGCAGCCGAGTTGCACGGGAGAATGTGAAAAGTGTTCATATGTAGTTAAAACCTGAGAAATCCGTCCGTTTTCGTCATTTGTTATCGAATCGACTTAAAGCCAGATCGTCACATTGGCCGCTCTTCTCTCTGAAACGCTTGTACTTATCGTCTTCAAAGGTATGTCGCATGTTGCCGTAAGCGGAAACAGGAAAAGCACCATAGTAGAACACAGATGAAGCATCTAAGTTGATGTAATACCCAGTAAGAAGTAGTAAAATTCAAGTTTTAGGTATCGATTATTGACTTTTTAGCTGGCTTTGGTGCCTTGGACATGAGCTAGGACCTTAAGATTCTGCATTAAAGGAGGACTAGCAGCCGAGTTGCATGGGAGAATGTGAAAAGTGTTCATATGTAGTAAAAACCTGAGAAATCCGTCCGTTTTCGTCATTTGTTATCGAATCGACTTAAAGCCAGATCGTCACATTGGCTGCTCTTCTCTCTGAAACGGTTGCACTTATCGTCTGCAAAGCTATGTCGCGTGCTGCGGTATGCGGAGACACTAAAATCACCATAGTAGAACACCCATTAAGCTTCTAAGTTGATGTAATACCCAGTAAGAAGTAGTAAAATTCAAGTTTTAGGTATCGATTATTGACTTTTTAGCTGGCTTTGGTGCCTTGGACATGAGATAGGACCTTAACATTCTGCATGAAAGGAGGACTAGCAGCCGAGATGCACGGGAGAATGTGAAAAGTGTTCATATGTAGTAAAAACCTTAGAAATCCGTCCGTTTTCGTCATTTGTTATCGAATCGACTTAAAGCCAGATTGTCACATTGGCCGCTCTTCTCTCTGAAACGCTTGTACCTATCGTCTGCAAAGCTATGTCGCGTGCTGCGGTATGCGGAGACACTAAAATCACCATAGTGGAACACAGATGAAGCATCTAAGTTGATGTAATAGCCAGTAAGAAGTAATCCAATTCAAGTTTTAGGTATCGATTATTGACTTTTTAGCTGGCTTTGGTGCCTTGGACATAAGCTAGGACCTTAAGATTTTGCATTAAAGGAGGACTAGCAGCCGAGATGCATGGGAGAATGTGAAAAGTTTTCATATGTATTAAAAACCTGAGAAATCCGTCCGATTTCGTCATTTGTTATCGAATCGACTTAAAGCCAGAACGTCACATTGGCCGCTCTTCTCTCTGAAACGGATGTACTTATCGTCTGCAAAGCTATGTCGCGTGCTGCGGTATGCGGAGACACCAAAAGCACCATAGTAGAACACAGATGAAGCTTCTAAGTTGATGTAATAGCCAGTAAGAAGTAGTACAATTCAAGTTTTAGGTATCGATTATTGACTTTTTAGCTGGCTTTGGTGCCTTGGACATGAGCTAGGACCTTAAGATTCTGCATGAAAGGAGGACTAGCAGCCGAGTTGCACGGGAGAATGTGAAACGTGTACATATGTAGTAAAAACCTGAGAAATCCGTCCGTTTTCGTCATTTGTTATCGAACCGACTTAAAGCCAGATCGTCACAATTGCCGCTCTTCTCTCTGAAACGGTTGTACTTATCGTCTGCGAAGTTATGTCACGTGCTGCGGTATGCGGAGACACTAAAATCACCACAGTATAACACAAATGAAGCTTCTAAGTTGATGTAATATCCAGTAAGAAGTAGTAAAATTCAAGTTTTAGTTATCGATTATTGACTGTTTAGCTGGCATTGGTATCTTGGACATGAGCTAGGACCTTAACATTCTGCATGAAAGGAGGACTAGCAGCCGAGTTGCACGGGAGAACGTGAAAAGTGTTCATATGTAGTAAAAACCTTAGAAATCCGTCCGTTTTCGTCATTTGTTATCGAATCGACTTAAAGCCAGATTGTGACATTGGCCGCTCTTCTCTCTGAAACGCTTGTACCTATCGTCTGCAAAGCTATGTCGCGTGCTGCGGTATGCGCAGACACGAAAAGCACCATAGTAGAACACAGATGAAGCTTCTAAGTTGATGTAATAGCCAGTAAGAAATAGTGCAATTCAAGTTTTAGGTATCGATTATTGACTTTTTAGCTGGCTTTGGTGCCTTGGACATGAGCTAGGACCTTAAGATTCTGCATGAAAGGAGGACTAGCAGCCGAGTTGCACGGGAGAATGTGAAAAGTGTTCATATGCAGTAAAAACCTGAGACATCCGTCCGTTTTCGTCATTTGTTATCGAATCGACTTAAAGCCAGATCGTCACATTGGCCGCTCTTCTCTCTGAAACGGTTGTACTTATCGTCTGCAAAGCTATGTCGCGTGCTGCGGTATGCGGACACACTAAAAGAACCATAGTAGAACACAGATGAAGCTTCTAAGTTGATGTAATAGCCAGTAAGAAGAAATAAAATTCAAGTTTTATGTATCGGTTATTGACTTTTTACCCCTCTTTGCTGCCTTGGACACGAGCTAGAAACTTAAGATTTTGCATGAAGGAGGACTAGCAGCCGAGTTGCACGGGAGAATGTGAAAAGTGTTCATAAGTAGTAAAAATCTGAGAAATCCGTCCGTTTTCGTCATTTGTTATCGAATCGACTTAAAGCCAGATCGTCACATTGGCCGCTCTTCTCTCTGAAACGGTTGTACTTATCGTCTGCAAAGCTATGTCGCGTGCTGCGGTATGCGGAGACACTAAAAGCACCATAGTAGAACACAGATGAAGCTTCTAAGTTGATGTAATAGCCAGTAAGAATTAGTACAATTCAAGAATTAGGTATCGATTATTGACTTTTTAGCTGGCTTTGGTGCCTTGGACATGAGCTAGGACCTTAAGATTCTGCATGAAATTAGGACTAGCAGCCGAGTTGCACGGAGAATGTGAAACGTGTTCATATGTAGTAAAAACCTGAGACATCCGTCCGTTTTAGTCATTTGTTATCGAATCGACTTAAAGCCAGATCGTCACATTGGCCGCTCTTCTCTCTGAAACGGTTGTACTTATCGTCTGCAAAGCTATGTCGCGTGCTGCGGTATGCGGACACACTAAAAGCACCATAATAGAACACAGATGAAGCTTCTAAGTTGATGTAATAGCCAGTAAGAAGTAGTACAATTCAAGTTTTAGGTATTGAATATGGAACTTTTAGCTGGCTTTGGTGCCTTGGACATGAGCTAGGACCTTAAGATTCTGCATGAAAGGAGGACTAGCAGCCGAGTTGCACGGGAGAATGTGAAAAGTATTCATATGTAGTTAAAACCTGAGAAAACCGTCCGTTTTCGTCATTTGTTATCGAATCGACTTAAAGCCAGATCGTCACATTGGCCGCTCTTCTCTCTGAAACGCTTGTACCTATCGTCTGCAAAGCTATGTCGCGTGCTGCGGTATGCGGAGACACTTAAACCACCATAGTGGAACACAGATGAAGCATCTAAGTTGATGTAATAGCCAGTAAGAAGTAATCCAATTCAAGTTTTAGGTATCGATTATTGACTTTTTAGCTGGCTTTGGTGCCTTGGACATTAGCTAGGACCTTAAGATTCTGCATTAAAGGAGGACTAGCAGCCGAGTTGCATGGGAGAATGTGAAAAGTGTTCATATGTAGTAAAAACCTGAGAAATCCGTCCGTTTTCGTCATTTGTTATCGAATCGACTTAAAGCCAGATCGTCACATTGGCTGCTCTTCTCTCTGAAACGGTTGCACTTATTGTCTGCAAAGCTATGTCGCGTGCTGCGGTATGCGGAGACACTAAAATCACCATAGTAGAACACCCATTAAGCTTCTAAGTTGATGTAATACCCAGTAAGAAGTAGTAAAATTCAAGTTTTAGGTATCGATTATTGACTTTTTAGCTGGCTTTGGTGCCTTGGACATGAGATAGGACCTTAACATTCTGCATGAAAGGAGGACTAGCAGCCGAGATGCACGGGAGAATGTGAAAAGTGTTCATATGTAGTTAAAACCTTAGAAATCCGTCCGTTTTCGTCATTTGTTATCGAATCGACTTAAAGCCAGATTGTCACATTGGCCGCTCTCCTCTCTGAAACGCTTGTACCTATCGTCTGCAAAGCTATGTCGCGTGCTGCGGTATGCGGAGACACTAAAATCACCATAGTGGAACACAGATGAAGCATCTAAGTTGATGTAATAGCCAGTAAGAAGTAATCCAATTCAAGTTTTAGGTATCGATTATTGACTTTTTAGCTGGCTTTGGTGCCTTGGACATAAGCTAGGACCTTAAGATTCTGCATTAAAGGAGGACTAGCAGCCGAGTTGCATGGGAGAATGTGAAAAGTGTTCATATGTATTAAAAACCTGAGAAATTCGTCCGATTTCGTCATTTGTTATCGAATCGACTTAAAGCCAGAACGTCACATTGGCCGCTCTTCTCTCTGAAACGGTTGTACATATCGTCTGCAAAGCTATGTCGCGTGCTGCGGTATGCGGAGACACCAAAAGCACCATAGCAGAACACAGATGAAGCTTCTAAGTTGATGTAATAGCCAGTAAGAAGTAGTACAATTCAAGTTTTAGGTATCGATTATTGACTTTTTAGCTGGCTTTGGTGCCTTGGACATGAGCTAGGACCTTAACATTCTGCATGAAAGGAGGACTAGCAGCCGAGTTGCACGGGAGAACGTGAAAAGTGTTCATATGTAGTAAAAACCTTAGAAATCCGTCCGTTTTCGTCATTTGTTATCGAATCGACTTAAAACCAGATTGTCACATTGGCCGCTCTTCTCTCTGAAACGCTTGTACCTATCGTCTGCAAAGCTATGTCGCGTGCTGCGGTATGCGGAGACACTAAAATCACCATAGTAGAACACAGATGAAGCATCTAAGTTGATGTAATAGCCAGTAAGAAGTAATCCAATTCAAGTTTTAGGTATCGATTATTGACTTTTTAGCTGGCTTTGGTGCCTTGGACATGAGCTAGGACCTTAAGATTCTGCATTAAAGGAGGACTAGCAGCCGAGTTGCATGGTAGAATGTGAAAAGTGTTCATATGTAGTAAAAACCTGAGACATCCGTCCGTTTTCGTCATTTGTTATCGAATCGACTTAAAGCCAGATCGTCACATTGGCCGCTCTTCTCTCTGAAACGGTTGTACTTATCGTCTGCAAAGCTATGTCGCGTGCTGCGGTACGCGGACACACTAAAAGCACCATAGTAGAACTCAGATGAAGCATCTAAGTTGATGTAATAGCCAGTACGAAGTAATCCAATTCAAGTTTTAGGTATTGAATATTGACCTTTTAGCTGGCTTTGGTGCCTTGGACATGAGCTGGGACCTTAAGATTCTGCATTAAAGGAGGACTAGCAGCCGAGTTGCATGGGAGAATGTGAAAAGTGTTCATATGTAGTAAAAACCTGAGAAATCCGTCCGTTTTCGTCATTTGTTATCGAATCGACTTAAACCAGATCGTCACATTGGCTGCTCTTCTCTCTGAAACGGTTGCACTTATCGTCTGCAAAGCTATGTCGCGTGCTGCGGTATGCGGAGACACTAAAATCACCATAGTGGAACACAGATGAAGCATCTAAGTTGATGTATTAGCCAGTAAGAAGTAATCCAATTCAAGTTTTAGGTATCGATTATTGACTTTTTAGCTGGCTTTGGTGCCTTGGACATAAGCTAGGACCTTAAGATTCTGCATTAAAGGAGGACTAGCAGCCGAGTTGCATGGGAGAATGTGAAAAGTGTTCATATGTATTAAAAACCTGAGAAATCCGTCCGATTTCGTCATTTGTTATCGAATCGACTTAAAGCCAGAACGTCACATTGGCCGCTCTTCTCTCTGAAACGGTTGTACTTATCGTCTGCAAAGCTATGTCGCGTGCTGCGGTATGCGGAGACACCAAAAGCACCATAGCAGAACACAGATGAAGCTTCTAAGTTGATGTAATAGCCAGTAAGAAGTAGTACAATTCAAGTTTTAGGTATCGATTATTGACTTTTTAGCTGGCTTTGGTGCCTTGGACATGAGCTAGGACCTTAACATTCTGCATGAAAGGAGGACTAGCAGCCGAGTTGCACGGGAGAACGTGAAAAGTGTTCATATGTAGTAAAAACCTTAGAAATCCGTCCGTTTTCGTCATTTGTTATCGAATCGACTTAAAGCCAGATTGTCACATTGGCCGCTCTTCTCTCTGAAACGCTTGTACCTATCGTCTGCAAAGCTATGTCGCGTGCTGCGGTATGCGGAGACACTAAAATCACCATAGTAGAACACAGATGAAGCTTCTAAGTTGATGTAATAGCCAGTAAGAAGAAATAAAATTCAAGTTTTATGTATCGGTTATTGACTTTTTACCCCTCTTTGGTGCCTTGGACACGAGCTAGAAACTTAAGATTTTGCATGAAGGAGGACTAGCAGCCGAGTTGCACGGGAGAATGTGAAAAGTGTTCAAGTGTAGTAAAAACCTGAAAAATACGTCCGTTTTCGTCATTTGTTATCGAATCGACTTAAAGCCAGATCGTCACATTGGCCGCTCTTCTCTCTGAAACGGTTGTACTTATCGTCTGCAAAGGTATGTCGCGTGCTGCGGTATGCTGAGACACTAAAAGCACCATAGTAGAACACCCATTAAGCTTCTAAGTTGATGTAATACCCAGTAAGAAGTAGTAAAATTCAAGTTTTAGGTATCGATTATTGACTTTTTAGCTGGCTTTGGTGCCTTGGACATGAGATAGGACCTTAACATTCTGCATGAAAGGAGGACTAGCAGCCGAGATGCACGGGAGAATGTGAAAAGTGTTCATATGTAGTAAAAACCTTAGAAATCCGTCCGTTTTCGTCATTTGTTATCGAATCGACTTAAAGCCAGATTGTCACATTGGCCGCTCTCCTCTCTGAAACGCTTGTACCTATCGTCTGCAAAGCTATGTCGCGTGCTGCGGTATGCGGAGACACTAAAATCACCATAGTGGAACACAGATGAAGCATCTAAGTTGATATAATAGCCAGTAAGAAGTAATCCAATACAAGTTTTAGGTATCGATTATTGACTTTTTAGCTGGCTTTGGTGCCTTGGACATAAGCTAGGACCTTAAGATTCTGCATTAAAGGAGGACTAGCAGCCGAGTTGCATGGGAGAATGTGAAAAGTGTTCATATGTATTAAAAACCTGAGAAATCCGTCCGATTTCGTCATTTGTTATCGAATCGACTTAAAGCCAGAACGTCACATTGGCCGCTCTTCTCTCTGAAACGGTTGTACTTATCGTCTGCAAAGCTATGTCGCGTGCTGCGGTATGCGGAGACACCAAAAGCACCATAGCAGAACACAGATGAAGCTTCTAAGTTGATGTAATAGCCAGTAAGAAGTAGTACAATTCAAGTTTTAGGTATCGATATTTGACTTTTTAGCTGGCTTTGGTGCCTTGGACATGAACTAGGACCTTAACATTCTGCATGAAAGGAGGACTAGCAGCCGAGTTGCACGGGAGAACGTGAAAAGTGTTCATATGTAGTAAAAACCTTAGAAATCCGTCCGTTTTCGTCATTTGTTATCGAATCGACTTAAAGCCAGATTGTCACATTGGCCGCTCTTCTCTCTGAAACGCTTGTACCTATCGTCTGCAAAGCTATGTCGCGTGCTGCGGTATGCGGAGACACTAAAATCACCATAGTAGAACACAGATGAAGCATCTAAGTTGATGTGATAGCCAGTAAGAAGTAATCCAATTCAAGTTTTAGGTATCGATTATTGACTTTTTAGCTGGCTTTGGTGCCTTGGACATGAGCTAGGACCTTAAGATTCTGCATGAAAGGAGGACTAGCAGCCGAGTTGCACGGGAGAATGTGAAAAGTGTTAATATGTAGTTAAAACCTGAGAAATCCGTCCGTTTTCGTGATTTGTTATCGAATCGACTTAAAGTAAGATCGTCACATTGGTCGCTCTTCTCTCTGAAACGGTTGTACTTGTCGTCTTCAAAGGTATGTCGCATGTTGCCGTAGGCGGAAACAGGAAAAGCACCATAGTAGAACACAGATGAAGCTTCTAAGTTGATGTAATAGCCAGTAAGAAGTAGTCCAATTCAAGATTTAGGTATCGATTATTGACTTTTTAGCTGGGTTTTGGTGCCTTGGACATGAGGTAGGACCTTAATATTCTGCATGAAAGGAGGACTAGCAGCCGAATTGCATGGGGGAATGTGAAAAGTGTTCAAATGTAGTAAAATCCTGAAAAATACGTCCGTTTTCGTCATTTGTTATCGAATCGACTTAAAGCCAGATCGTCACATTGGCCGCTCCTCTCTCTGAAACGGTTGTACTTATCGTCTGCAAAGGTATGTCGCGTGCTGCGGTATGCTGAGACACTAAAAGCACCATAGTAGAACACCCATTAAGCTTCTAAGTTGATGTAATACCCAGTAAGAAGTAGTAAAATTCAAGTTTTAGGTATCGATTATTGACTTTTTAGCTGGCTTTGGTGCCTTGGACATGAGATAGGACCTTAACATTCTGCATGAAAGGAGGACTAGCAGCCGAGATGCACGGGAGAATGTGAAAAGTGTTCATATGTAGTAAAAACCTTAGAAATCCGTCCGTTTTCGTCATTTGTTATCGAATCGACTTAAAGCCAGATTGTCACATTGGCCGCTCTCCTCTCTGAAACGCTTGTACCTATCGTCTGCAAAGCTATGTCGCGTGCTGCGGTATGCGGAGACACTAAAATCACCATAGTGGAACACAGATGAAGCATCTAAGTTGATGTAATAGCCAGTAAGAAGTAATCCAATTCAAGTTTTAGGTATCGATTATTGACTTTTTAGCTGGCTTTGGTGCCTTGGACATGAGCTAGGACCTTAAGATTCTGCATTAAAGGAGGACTAGCAGCCGAGTTGCATGGTAGAATGTGAAAAGTGTTCATATGTAGTAAAAACCTGAGACATCCGTCCGTTTTCGTCATTTGTTATCGAATCGACTTAAAGCCAGATCGTCACATTGGCCGCTCTTCTCTCTGAAACGGTTGTACTTATCGTCTGCAAAGCTATGTCGCGTGCTGCGGTATGCGGACACACTAAAAGCACCATAGTAGAACACAGATGAAGCATCTAAGTTGATGTAATAGCCAGTAAGAAGTAATCCAATTCAAGTTTTAGGTATTGAATATTGACCTTTTAGCTGGCTTTGGTGCCTTGGACATGAGCTGGGACCTTAAGATTCTGCATTAAAGGAGGACTAGCAGCCGAGTTGCATGGGAGAATGTGAAAAGTGTTCATATGTAGTAAAAACCTGAGAAATCCGTCCGTTTTCGTCACTTGTTATCGAATCGACTTAAACCAGATCGTCACATTGGCTGCTCTTCTCTCTGAAACGGTTGCACTTATCGTCTGCAAAGGTATGTCGCGTGCTGCGGTATGCGGAGACACTAAAATCACCATAGTAGAACACAGATGAAGCATCTAAGTTGATGTAATAGCCAGTAAGAAGTAATCCAATTCAAGTTTTAGGTATCGATTATTGACTTTTTAGCTGGCTTTGGTGCCTTGGACATGAGCTAGGACCTTAAGATTCCGCATGAAAGGAGGACTAGCAGCCGAGTTGCACGGGAGAATGTGAAAAGTGTTCATATGTAGTTAAAACCTGAGAAATCCGTCCGTTTTCGTGATTTGTTATCGAATCGACTTAAAGTAAGATCGTCACATTGGCCGCTCTTCTCTCTGAAACGGTTGTACTTATCGTCTTCAAAGGTATGTCGCATGTTGCCGTAGGCGGAAACAGGAAAAGCACCATAGTAGAACACAGATGAAGCTTCTAAGTTGATGTAATAGCCAGTAAGAAGTAGTCCAATTCAAGATTTAGGTATCGATTATTGACTTTTTAGCTGGGTTTTGGTGCCTTGGACATGAGGTAGGACCTTAATATTCTGCATGAAAGGAGGACTAGCAGCCGAATTGCATGGGGGAATGTGAAAAGTGTTCAAATGTAGTAAAAACCTGAAAAATACGTCCGTTTTCGTCATTTGTTATCGAATCGACTTAAAGCCAGATCGTCACATTGGCCGCTCTTCTCTCTGAAACGGTTGTACTTATCGTCTGCAAAGGTATGTCGCGTGCTGCGGTATGCTGAGACACTAAAAGCACCATAGTAGAACACAGATGAAGCTTCTAAGTTGATGTAATAGCCAGTAAGAAGTAGTACAATTCAAGTTTTAGGTATCGATTATTGACTTTTTAGCTGGCTTTGGTGCCTTGGACATGAGATAGGACCTTAACATTCTGCATGAAAGGAGGACTAGCAGCCGAGATGCACGGGAGAATGTGAAAAGTGTTCATATGTAGTAAAAACCTTAGAAATCCGTCCGTTTTCGTCATTTGTTATCGAATCGACTTAAAGCCAGATTGTCACATTGGCCGCTCTTCTCTCTGAAACGCTTGTACCTATCGTCTGCAAAGCTATGTCGCGTGCTGCGGTATGCGGAGACACCAAAAGCACCATAGTAGAACACAGATGAAGCTTCTAAGTTGATGTAATAGCCAGTAAGAAGTAGTACAATTCAAGTTTTAGGTATCGATTATTGACTTTTTAGCTGGCTTTGGTGCCTTGGACATGAGCTAGGACCTGAAGATTCTGCATGAAAGGAGGACTAGCAGCCGAGTTGCACGGGAGAATGTGAAACGTGTTCATATGTAGTAAAAACCTGAGAAATCCGTCCGTTTTCGTCATTTGTTATCGAACCGACTTAAAGCCAGATCGTCACATTGGCCGCTCTTCTCTCTGAAACGGGTGTACTTATCGTCTTCAAAGGTATGTCGCATGTTGCCGTAGGCGGAAAGAGGAAAAGCACCATAGTAGAACACAGATGAAGCTTCTAAGTTGATGTAATAGCCAGTAAGAAGTAGTCCAATTCAAGATTTAGGTATCGATTATTGACTTTTTAGCTGGCTTTGGTGCCTTGGACATGAGATAGGACCTTATCATTCTGCATGAAAGGAGGACTAGCAGCCGAGATGCACGGGAGAATGTGAAAAGTGTTCATATGTAGTAAAAACCTGAGAAATCCGTCCGTTTTCGTCATTTGTTATCGAACCGACTTAAAGCCAGATCGTCACATTGGCCGCTCTTCTCTCTGAAACGGTTGTACTTAAGGTCTGCGAAGTTATGTCACGTGCTGCGGTATGCGGAGACACTAAAATCACCACAGTAGAACACAGATGAAGCTTCTAAGTTGATGTAATATGCAGTAAGAAGTAGTCCAATTCAAGTTTTAGGTATCGATTATTGACTTTTTAGCTGGCTTTGGTGCTTTGGACATGAGCTAGGACGTTAAGATACTGCATGAAAGGAGAACTAGCAGCCGAGTTGCCCAGGAGAATGTGAAAAGTGTTCATATGTAAAAAAATACCTGAGAAATCCGTCCGTTTTCGTCATTTGTTATCGAATCGACTTAAAGCCAGATCGTCACATTGGTCGCTCTTCTCTCTGACACGGTTGTACTTATCGTCTACAAAGATATGTCGCGTGCTGCGGTATACGGAGACACTAAAATCACCATAGTAGAACACAGATGAAGCTTCTAAGTTGTTGTAATAGCCAGTAAGAAGTAGTACAATTCAAGTTTTAGGTATCGATTATTGACTTTTTAGCTAGCTTTGGTGCCTTGGACATGAGCTAGGACCTTAAGATTCTGCATTAAAGGAGGACTAGCAGCCGAGTTGCACGGGAGAATGTGAAAAGTGTTCATATGCAGTAAAAACCTGAGACATCCGTCCGTTTTCGTCATTTGTTATCGAATCGACTTAAAGCCAGATCGTCACGTTGGCCGCTCTTCTCTCTGAAACGGTTGTACTTATCGTCTGCAAAGGTATGTCGCGTGCTGCGGTATGCTGAGACACTAAAAGCACCATAGTAGAACACCCATTAAGCTTCTAAGTTGATGTAATACCCAGTAAGAAGTGGTAAAATTCAAGTTTTAGGTATCGATTATTGACTTTTTAGCTGGCTTTGGTGCCTTGGACATGAGATAGGACCTTAACATTCAGCATGAAAGGAGGACTAGCAGCCGAGATGCACGGGAGAATGTGAAAAGTGTTCATATGTAGTAAAAACCTTAGAAATCCGTCCGTTTTCGTCATTTGTTATCGAATCGACTTAAAGCCAGATTGTCACATTGGCCTCTCTTCTCTCTGAAACGCTTGTACCTATCGTCTGCAAAGCTATGTCGCGTGCTGCGGTATGCGGAGACACTTAAATCACCATAGTGGAACACAGATGAAGCATCTAAGTTGATGTAATAGCCAGTAAGAAGTAATCCAATTCAAGTTTTAGGTATCGATTATTGACTTTTTAGCTGGCTTTGGTGCCTTGGACATGAGCTAGGACCTTAAGATTCTGCATTAAAGGAGGACTAGCAGCCGAGTTGCATGGGAGAATGTGAAAAGTGTTCATATGTAGTAAAAACCTGAGAAATACGTCCGTTTTCGTCATTTCTTATCGAATCGACTTAAAGCCAGATCGTCACATTGGCTGCTCTTCTCTCTGAAACGGTTTCACTTATCGTCTGCAAAGCTATGTCGCGTGCTGCGATATGCGGAGACACTAAAATCACCATAGTAGAACACCCATTAAGCTTCTAAGTTGATGTAATACCCAGTAAGAAGTAGTAAAATTCAAGTTTTAGGTATCGATTATTGACTTTTTAGCTGGCTTTGGTGCCTTGGACATGAGATAGGACCTTAACATTCTGCATGAAAGGAGGACTAGCAGCCGAGATGCACGGGAGAATGTGAAAAGTGTTCATATGTAGTAAAAACCTTAGAAATCCGTCCGTTTTCGTCATTTGTTATCGAATCGACTTAAAGCCAGATTGTCACATTGGCCGCTTTTCTCTCTGAAACGCTTGTACCTATCGTCTGCAAAGCTATGTCGCGTGCTGCGGTATGCGGAGACACTAATATCACCATAGTGGAACACAGATGAAGCATCTAAGTTGATGTAATAGCCAGTAAGAAGTAATCCAATTCAAGTTTTAGGTATCGATTATTGACTTTTTAGCTGGCTTTGGTGCCTTGGACATAAGCTAGGACCTTAAGATTCTGCATTAAAGGAGGACTAGCAGCCGAGTTGCATGGGAGAATGTGAAAAGTGTTCATATGTAGTAAAAACCTGAGAAATCCGTCCGATTTCGTCATTTGTTATCGAATCGACTTAAAGCCAGGACGTCACATTGGCCGCTCTTCTCTCTGAAACGGTTGTACTTATCGTCTGCAAAGCTATGGCGCGTGCTGCGGTATGCGAAGACACCAAAAGCACCATAGTAGAACACAGATGAAGCTTCTAAGTTGATGTAATACCCAGTAAGAAGTAGTACAATTCAAGTTTTAGGTATCGATTATTGACTTTTTAGCTGGCTTTGGTGCCTTGGACATGAGATAGGACCTTAACATTCAGCATGAAAGGAGGACTAGCAGCCGAGATGCACGGGAGAATGTGAAAAGTGTTCATATGTAGTAAAAACCTGAGAAATCCGTCCGATTTCGTCATTTGTTATCGAACCGACTTAAAGCCAGATCGTCACATTGGCCGCTCTTCTCTCTCAAACGGGTGTACTTATCGTCTTCAAAGGTATGTCGCATGTTGCCGTAGGCGGAAACAGGAAAAGCACCATAGTAGAACACAGATGAAGCTTCTAAGTTGATGTAATAGCCAGTAAGAAGTAGTCCAATTCAAGATTTAGGTATCGATTATTGACTTTTTAGCTGGGTTTTGGTGCCTTGGACATGAGGTAGGACCTTAATATTCTGCATGAAAGGAGGACTAGCAGCCGAGTTGCATGGGGGAATGTGAAAAGTGTTCAAATGTAGTAAAAACCTGAAAAATACGTCCGTTTTCGTCATTTCTTATCGAATCGACTTAAAGCCAGATCGTCACATTGGCCGCTCTTCTCTCTGAAACGGTTGTACTTATCGTCTGCAAAGGTATGTCGCGTGCTGCGGTATGCTGAGACACTAAAAGCACCATAGTAGAACATCCATTAAGCTTCTAAGTTGATGTAATACCCAGTAAGAAGTAGTAAAATTCAAGTTTTAGGTATCGATTATTGACTTTTTAGCTGGCTTTGGTGCCTTAAACATGAGATAGGACCTTAACATTCAGCATGAAAGGAGGACTAGCAGCCGAGATGCACGGGAGAATGTGAAAAGTGTTCATATGTAGTAAAAACCTTAGAAATCCGTCCGTTTTCGTCATTTGTTATCGAATCGACTTAAAGCCAGAACGTCACATTGGCCGCTCTTCTCTCTGAAACGCTTGTACCTATCGTCTGCAAAGCTATGTCGCGTGCTGCGGTATGCGGAGACACTTAAATCACCATAGTGGAACACAGATGAAGCATCTAAGTTGATGTAATAGCCAGTAAGAAGTAATCCAATTCAAGTTTTAGGTATCGATTATTGACTTTTTAGCTGGCTTTGGTGCCTTGGACATGAGCTAGGACCTTAAGATTCTGCATTAAAGGAGGACTAGCAGCCGAGTTGCATGGGAGAATGTGAAAAGTGTTCATATGTAGTAAAAACCTGAGAAATCCGTCCGTTTTCGTCATTTGTTATCGAATCGACTTAAAGCCAGATCGTCACATTGGCTGCTCTTCTCTCTGAAACGGTTGCACTTATCGTCTGCAAAGCTATGTCGCGTGCTGCGGTATGCGGAGACACTAAAATCACCATAGTAGAACACCCATTAAGCTTCTAAGTTGATGTAATACCCAGTAAGAAGTAGTAAAATTCAAGTTTTAGGTATCGATTATTGACTTTTTAGCTGGCTTTGGTGCCTTGGACATGAGATAGGACCTTAACATTCTGCATGAAAGGAGGACTAGCAGCCGAGATGCACGGGAGAATGTGAAAAGTGTTCATATGTAGTAAAAACCTTAGAAATCCGTCCGTTTTCGTCATTTGTTATCGAATCGACTTAAAGCCAGATCGTCACATTGGCCGCTCTTCTCTCTGAAACGCTTGTACCTATCGTCTGCAAAGCTATGTCGCGTGCTGCGGTATGCGGAGACACTAAAATCACCATAGTGGAACACAGATGAAGCATCTAAGTTGATGTAATAGAAAGTAAGAAGTAATCCAATTCAAGTTTTAGGTATCGATTATTGACTTTTTAGCTGGCTTTGGTGCCTTGGACATAAGCTAGGACCTTAAGATTCTGCATTAAAGGAGGACTAGCAGCCGAGTTGCATGGGAGAATGTGAAAAGTGTTCATATGTAGTAAAAACCTGAGAAATCCGTCCGATTTCGTCATTTGTTATCGAATCGACTTAAAGCCAGAACGTCACATTGGCCGCTCTTCTCTCTGAAACGGTTGTACTTATCGTCTGCAAAGCTATGTCGCGTGCTGCGGTATGCGGAGACACCAAAAGCACCATAGTAGAACACAGATGAAGCTTCTAAGTTGACGTAATAGCCAGTAAGAAGTAGTACAATTCAAGTTTTAGGTATCGATTATTGACTTTTTAGCTGGCTTTGGTGCCTTGGACATGAGCTAGGACCTGAAGATTCTGCATGAAAGGAGGACTAGCAGCCGAGTTGCACGGGAGAATGTGAAAAGTGTTCATATGTAGTAAAAACCTGAGAAATCAGTCCGTTTTCGTCATTTATTATCGAATCTACTTAAAGCCAGATTGTCACATTGGCCGCTCTTCTCTCTGAAACGGTTGTACTTATCGTCTGCAAAGGTATGTCGCGTGCTGCGGTATGCTGAGACACTAAAAGCACCATAGTAGAACACCCATTAAGCTTCTAAGTTGATGTAATACCCAGTAAGAAGTAGTAAAATTCAAATTTTAGGTATCGATTATTGACTTTTTAGCTGGCTTTGGTGCCTTGGACATGAGATAGGACCTTAACATTCAGCATGAAAGGAGGACTAGCAGCCGAGATGCACGGGAGAATGTGAAAAGTGTTCATATGTAGTAAAAACCTGAGAAATCCGTCCGATTTCGTCATTTGTTATCGAACCGACTTAAAGCCAGATCGTCACATTGGCCGCTCTTCTCTCTGAAACGGGTGTACTTATCGTCTTCAAAGGTATGTCGCATGTTGCCGTAGGCGGAAACAGGAAAAGCACCATAGTAGAACACAGATGAAGCTTCTAAGTTGATGTAATAGCCAGTAAGAAGTAATCCAATTCAAGTTTTAGGTATCGATTATTGACTTTTTAGCTGGCTTTGGTGCCTTGGACATGAGATAGGACCTTAACATTCTGCATGAAAGGAGGACTAGCAGCCGAGATGCACGGGAGAATGTGAAAAGTGTTCATATGTAGTAAAAACCTTAGAAATCCGTCCGTTTTCGTCATTTGTTATCGAATCGACTTAAAGCCAGATTGTCACATTGGCCGCTCTTCTCTCTGAAACGCTTGTACCTATCGTCTGCAAAGCTATGTCGCGTGCTGCGGTATGCGGAGACACTAAAATCACCATAGTGGAACACAGATGAAGCATCTAAGTTGATGTAATAGCCAGTAAGAAGTAATCCAATTCAAGTTTTAAGTATCGATTATTGACTTTTTAGCTGGCGTTTGTGCCTTGGACATGAGCTGGGACCTTAAGATTTTGCATGAAGGAGGACTAGCAGCCGAGTTGCATGGGAGAATGTGAAAAGTGTTCATATGTAGTAAAAACCTGAGAAATCCGTCCGATTTCGTCATTTGTTATCGAATTGACTTAAAGCCAGAACGTCACATTGGGCGCTCTTCTCTCTGAAACGGTTGTACTTATCGTCTGCAAAGCTATGTCGCGTGCTGCGGTATGCGGAGACACCAAAAGCACCATAGTAGAACACAGATGAAGCTTCTAAGTTGATGTAATAGCCAGTAAGAAGTAGTACAATTCGCGTTTTAGGTATCGATTATTGACTTTTTAGCTGGCTTTGGTGCCTTGGACATGAGCTAGGACCTTAAGATTCTCCAATAAAGGAGGACTAGCAGCCGAGTTGCACGGGAGAATGTGAAAAGTGTTCATATGTAGTAAAAACCTGAGAAATCCATCCGTTTTCGTCATTTGTTATCGAATCGACTTAAAGCCAGATCGTCACATTGGCCGCTCTTCTCTCTGAAACGGTTGTACTTATCGTCTGCAAAGCTATGACGCGTGTTGCCGTAGGCGGAAACAGGAGAAGCACCATAGTAGAACACAGATGAAGCTTCTAAGTTGATGTAATAGCCAGTAAGAAGTAGTCCAATTCAAGATTTAGGTATCGATTATTGACATTTTAGCTGGCTTTGGTGCCTTGGACATGAGCTAGAACCTTAAGATTCTGCATGAAAGGAGAACTAGCAGCTGAGTTGCACGGGAGAATGTGAAAACTTTTCATATGTAGTAAAAACCTAAGAAATTCGTCCGTTTTCGTCATTTGTTATCGAATCGACTTAAAGCCAGATCGTCACATTGGTCGCTCTTCTCTCTGACACGGTTGTACTTATCGTCTACAAAGATATGTCGCGTGCTGCGGTATGCGGAGACACTAAAATCACCATAGTAGAACACAGATGAAGCTTCTAAGTTGTTGTAATAGAAAGTAAGAAGTAGTACAATTCAAGTTTTAGGTATCGATTATTGACTTTTTAGCTAGCTTTGGTGCCTTGGACATGAGCTAGGACCTTAAGATTCTGCATGAAAGGAGGACTAGCAGCCGAGTTGCACGGGAGAATGTGAAAAGTGTTCATATGCAGTAAAAACCTGAGACATCCGTCCGTTTTCGTCATTTGTTATCGAATCGACTTAAAGCCAGATCGTCACATTGGCCGCTCTTCTCTCTGAAACGGTTGTACTTATCGTCTGCAAAGCTATGTCGCGTGCTGCGGTATGCGGACACACTAAAAGCACCATAGTAGAACACAGATGAAGCTTCTAAGTTGATGTAATAGCCAGTAAGAAGAAGTAAAATTCAAGTTTAAGGTATCGGTTATTGACTTTTTACACTTCTTTGGTGCCTTGGACACGAGCTAGGAACTTAAGATTTTGCATGAAGGAGGACTAGCAGCCGAGTTGCACGGGAGAATGTGAAAAGTGTTCATATGTAGTAAAAACCTGATAAATCCGTCCGTTTTCGTCATTTGTTATCGAATCGACTTAAAGCCAGATCGACACATTGGCCGCTTTTCTCTCTGAAACGGTTGTACTTATCGTCTGCAAAGCTATGTCGCGTGCTGCGGTATGCTGAGACACTAAAAGCACTATAGTAGAACACAGATCAAGCTTCTAAGTTGATGTAATAGCCAGTAAGAAGTAGTACAATACAAGTATTAGGTATTGAATATTGACCTTTTAGCTGGCGTTTGTGCCTTGGACATGAGCTGGGACCTTAAGATTCTGCATGAAAGGAGGACTAGCAGCCGAGTTGCACGGGAGAATGTGAAAAGTGTTCATATGTAGTAAAAACCTGAGAAATCCGTCCGTTTTCGTCATTTATTATCGAATCTACTTAAAGCCAGATCGTCAAATTGGCCGCTCTTCTCTCTGAAACGGTTGTACTTATCGTCTGCAAAGCTATGTCGCGTGCTGCGGTATGCTGAGACACTAAAAGCACTATAGTAGAACACAGATCAAGCTTCTAAGTTGATGTAATAGCCAGTAAGAAGTAGTACAATTCAAGTTTTAGGTATCGATTATTGACTTTTTAGCTAGCTTTGGTGCCTTGGACATGAGCTAGGACCTTAAGATTCTGCATGAAAGGAGGACTAGCAGCCGAGTTGCACGGGAGAATGTGAAAAGTGTTCATAAGTAGTAAAAACCTGAGAAATTCGTCCGTTTTAGTCATTTGTTTTCGAATCGACTTAAAGCCAGATCGTCACATTGGCCGCTCTTCTCTCTGAAACGCTTGTACTTATCGTCTGCAAAGGTATGTCGCGTGCTGCGGTATGCTGAGACACTAACAGCACCATAGTAGAACACCCATTAAGCTTCTAATTTGATGTAATTCCCAGTAAGAAGTAGTAAAATTCAAGTTTTAGGTATCGATTATTGACTTTTTAGCTGGCTTTGGTGCCTTGGACATGAGATAGGACCTTAACATTCAGCATGAAAGGAGGACTAGCAGCCGAGATGCACGGGAGAATGTGAAAAGTGTTCATATGTAGTAAAAACCTGAGAAATCCGTCCGATTTCGTCATTTGTTATCGAACCGACTTAAAGCCAGATCGTCACATTGGCCGCTCTTCTCTCTGAAACGGGTGTACTTATCGTCTTCAAAGGTATGTCGCATGTTGCCGTAGGCGGAAACAGGAAAAGCACCATAGTAGAACACAGATGAAGCTTCTAAGTTGATGTAATAGCCAGTAAGAAGTAGTCCAATTTAAGATTTAGGTATCGATTATTGACTTTTTAGCTGGGTTTTGGTGCCTTGGACATGAGGTAGGACCTTAATATTCTGCATGAAAGGAGGACTAGCAGCCGAGTTGCATGGGGGAATGTGCAAAGTGTTCAAATGTAGTAAAAACCTGAAAAATACGTCCGTTTTCGTCATTTGTTATCGAATCGACTTAAAGCCAGATCGTCACATTGGCCGCTCTTCTCTCTGAAACGGTTGTACTTATCGTCTGCAAAGGTATGTCGCGTGCTGCGGTATGCTGAGACACTAAAAGCACCATAGTAGAACACCCATTAAGCTTCTAAGTTGATGTAATACCCAGTAAGAAGTAGTAAAATTCAAGTTTTATAGGTATCGATTATTGACTTTTTAGCTGGCTTTGGTGCCTTGGACATGAGATAGGACCTTAACATTCAGCATGAAAGGAGGACTAGCAGCCGAGATGCACGGGAGAATGTGAATAGTGTTCATATGTAGTAAAAACCTTAGAAATCCGTCCGTTTTCGTCATTTGTTATCGAATCGACTTAAAGCCAGATTGTCACATTGGCCGCTCTTCTCTCTGAAACGCTTGTACCTATCGTCTGCAAAGCTATGTCGCGTGCTGCGGTATGCGGAGACACTTAAATCACCATAGTGGAACACAGATGAAGCATCTAAGTTGATGTAATAGCCAGTAAGAAGTAATCCAATTCAAGTTTTAGGTATCGATTATTGACTTTTTAGCTGGCTTTGGTGCCTTGGACATGAGCTAGGACCTTAAGATTCTGCATTAAAGGAGGACTAGCAGCCGAGTTGCATGGGAGAATGTGAAAAGTGTTCATATGTAGTAAAAACCTGAGAAATCCGTCCGTTTTCGTCATTTGTTATCGAATCGACTTAAAGCCAGATCGTCACATTGGCTGCTCTTCTCTCTGAAACGGTTGCACTTATCGTCTGCAAAGCTATGTCGCGTGCTGCGGTATGCGGAGACAATAAAATCACCATAGTAGAACACCCATTAAGCTTCTAAGTTGATGTAATACCCAGTAAGAAGTAGTAAAATTCAAGTTTTAGGTATCGATTATTGACTTTTTAGCTGGCTTTGGTGCCTTGGACATGAGATAGGACCTTAACATTCTGCATGAAAGGAGGACTAGCAGCCGAGATGCACGGGAGAATGTGAAAAGTGTTCATATGTAGTAAAAACCTTAGAAATCCGTCCGTTTTCGTCATTTGTTATCGAATCGACTTAAAGCCAGATTGTCACATTGGCCGCTCTTCTCTCTGAAACGCTTGTACCTATCGTCTGCAAAGCTATGTCGCGTGCTGCGGTATGCGGAGACACTAAAATCACCATAGTGGAACACAGATGAAGCATCTAAGTTGATGTAATAGCCAGTAAGAAGTAATCCAATTCAAGTTTTAGGTATCGATTATTGACTTTTTAGCTGGCTTTGGTGCCTTGGACATAAGCTAGGACCTTAAGATTCTGCATTAAAGGAGGACTAGCAGCCGAGTTGCATGGGAGAATGTGAAAAGTGTTCATATGTAGTAAAAACCTGAGAAATCCGTCCGATTTCGTCATTTGTTATCGAATTGACTTAAAGCCAGAACGTCACATTGGGCGCTCTTCTCTTTGAAACGGTTGTACTTATCGTCTGCAAAGCTATGTCGCGTGCTGCGGTATGCGGAGACACCAAAAGCACCATAGTAGAACACAGATGAAGCTTCTAAGTTGATGTAATAGCCAGTAAGAAGTAGTACAATTCGCGTTTTAGGTATCGATTATTGACTTTTTAGCTAGCTTTGGTGCCTTGGACATGAGCTAGGACCTTAAGATTCTGCATGAAAGGAGGACTAGCAGCCGAGTTGCACGGGAGAATGTGAAAAGTGTTCATATGCAGTAAAAACCTGAGACATCCGTCCGTTTCCGTCATTTGTTATCGAATCGACTTAAAGCCAGATCGTCACATTGGTCGCTCTTCTCTCTGACACGGTTGTACTTATCGTCTACAAAGATATGTCGCGTGCTGCGGTATGCGGAGACACTAAAATCACCATAGTAGAACACAGATGAAGCTTCTAAGTTGTTGTAATAGAAAGTAAGAAGTAGTACAATTCAAGTTTTAGGTATCGATTATTGACTTTTTAGCTAGCTTTGGTGCCTTGGACATGAGCTAGGACCTTAAGATTCTGCATGAAAGGAGGACTAGCAGCCGAGTTGCACGGGAGAATGTGAAAAGTGTTCATATGCAGTAAAAACCTGAGACATCCGTCCGTTTTCGTCATTTGTTATCGAATCGACTTAAAGCCAGATCGTCACATTGGCCGCTCTTCTCTCTGAAACGGTTGTACTTATCGTCTGCAAAGCTATGTCGCGTGCTGCGGTATGCGGACACACTAAAAGCACCATAGTAGAACACAGATGAAGCTTCTAAGTTGATGTAATAGCCAGTAAGAAGAAGTAAAATTCAAGTTTAAGGTATCGGTTATTGACTTTTTACACTTCTTTGGTGCCTTGGACACGAGCTAGGAACTTAAGATTTTGCATGAAGGAGGACTAGCAGCCGAGATGCACGGGAGAATGTGAAAAGTGTTCATATGTAGTAAAAACCTGATAAATCCGTCCGTTTTCGTCATTTGTTATCGAATCGACTTAAAGCCAGATCGACACATTGGCTGCTTTTCTCTCTGAAACGGTTGTACTTATCGTCTGCAAAGCTATGTCGCGTGCTGCGGTATGCGGAGGCACTAAAAGCAGCATAGTAGAACACAGATGAAGCTTCTAAGTTGATGTAATAGCCAGTAAGAAGTAGTACTATTCAAGTTTTAGGTATCGATTATTGACTTTTTAGCTGGCTTTGGTGCCTTGGACATGAGCTAGGACCTTCAGATTCTGCATGAAAGGAGGAATAGCAGCCGAGTTGCACGGGAGAATGTGAAAAGTGTTCATATGTAGTAAAAACCTTAGAAATCCGTCCGTTTTCGTCATTTGTTATCGAATCGACTTAAAGTCAGATCGTCACATTGGCCGCTCTTCTCTCTGAAACGGTTGTACTTATCGTATGCAAAGCTATGTCGCGTGCTGCGGTATGTGGAGACACTAAAAGCACCATAGTCGAACACAGATGAAGCTTCTACGTTGATGTAATAGCCAGTAAGATGTAGTAGAATTCAAGTTTTAGGTATCGATTATTCACTTTTTAGCTGGCTTTGGTGCCTTGGACATGAGCTAGGACCTTAAGATTCTGCATGAAAGGAGGACTAGCAGCCGAGTAGCACGGGAGAATGTGAAAAGTGTTCATATGTTGTAAAAACCTGAGAAATCCGTCCGTTTTCATCATTTGTTATCGAATCGACTTAAAGCCAGATCGTCACATTGGCCGCTCTTCTCTCTGAAACGGTTGTACTTATCGTCTACAAAGCTATGTCGCGTGCTGCGGTATGTGGAGACACTAAAAGCCCTATAGTAGAACACAGATGAAACTTCTAAGTTGATGTAATAGCCAGTAAGAAGTAGTAGAATTCAAGTTTTAGGTATCGATTATTGACTTTTTAGCTGGCTTTGGTGCCTTGGACAAGAGCTAGGACCTTAAGATTCTGCATGAAAGGAGGACTAGCAGCCGAGTTGCACGGGAGAATGTGAAAGGTGATCATATGTAGTAAAAACCTGAGAAATTCGTCCGTTTTCGTCATTTGTTATCGAATCGACTTAAAGCCAGATCGTCACATTGGGCGCTCTTCTCTCTGAAACGGTTGTACTTATCGTCTACAAAGCTATGTCGCGTGCTGCGGTATGCGGAGACACTAAAATCACCATAGTAGAACACAGATGGAGCTACTAAGTTGATGTAATAGCCAGTAAGAAGTAGTACAATTCAAGTTTTAGGTATCGATTATTGACTTTTTAGCTAGCTTTGGTGCCTTGGACATGAGCTAGGACCTTAAGATTCTGCATAAATGGAGGACTAGCAGCCGAGTAGCACGGGAGAATGTAAAAAGTGATCATATGTAGTAAAAACCTGAGAAATTCGTCCGTTTTCGTCATTTGTTATCGAATCGACTTAAAGCCAGATCGTCACATTGGCCGCTCTTCTCTCTGAAACGCTTGTACTTATCGTCTGCAAAGCTATGTCGCATGCTGCGGTATGCTGAGACACTACAAGCAGCATAGTAAAACACAGATGAAGCTTCTAAGTTGATGTAATAGCCAGTAAGAAGTAGTACAATTCAAGTTTTAGGTATCGATTATTGACTTTTTAGCTGGCTTTGGTGCCTTGGACATGAGCTAGGACCTTAAGATTCTTCATGAAAGGAGGACTAGCAGCCGAGTTGCAGGGGTGAATGTAAAAAGTGTTCATATGTAGTAAAAACCTGAGAAATCCCTCCGTTTTCGTCATTTGTTATCGAATCGACTTAAAGCCAGATCGTCTCATTGGCCGCTCTGCTCTCGGAAACGGTTGTACTTATCGTCTGCAAAGCTATGTCGCGTGTTGCCGTAGGCGGAAACAGGAAAAGCACCATAGTAGAACACAGATGAAGCTTCTAAGTTGATGTAATAGCTTGTAAGAAGTAGTCCAATTCAAGTTTTAGGTATCGATTATTGACATTTTAGCTGGCTTTGGTGCCTTGGACATGAGCTAGGACCTTAAGATTCTGCATGAAAGGAGGACTAGCAGCCGAGTAGCACGGGAGAATGTGAAAAGTGTTCATATGTAGTAAAAACCTGAGAAATTCGTCCGTTTTCGTCATTTGTTATCGAATCGACTTAAAGCCAGATCGTCACATTGGCCGCTCTTCTCTCTGAAACGGTTGTACTTATCGTCTACAAAGCTATGTCGCGTGCTGCGGTATGCGGAGACACTAAAATCACCATAGTAGAACACAGATGGAGCTACTAAGTTGATGTAATAGCCAGTAAGAAGTAGTACAATTCAAGTTTTAGGTATCGATTATTGACTTTTCAGCTAGCTTTGGTGCCTTGGACATGAGCTAGGACCTTAAGATTCTGCATGAAAGGAGGACTAGCAGCCGAGTAGCACGGGAGAATGTGAAAAGTGTTCATATGTAGTAAAAACCTGGGAAATTCGTCCGTTTTCGTCATTTGTTATCGAATCGACTTAAAGCCACATCGTCTTATTGGCCGCTCTTCTCTCTGAAACGCTTGTACTTATCGTCTGCAAAGCTATGTCGCATGCTGCGGTATGCTGAGACACTACAAGCAGCATAGTAAAACACAGATGAAGCTTCTAAGTTGATGTAATAGCCAGTAAGAAGTAGTACTATTCAATTTTTGGTATCGATTATTGACTTTTTAGCTGGCTTTGGTGCCTTGGACATGAGCTAGGACCTTAAGATTCTGCATGAAAGGAGGACTAGCAGCCGAGTTGCAGGGGAGAATGTAAAAAGTGTTCATATGTAGTAAAAACCTGAGAAATCCGTCCGTTTTCGTCATTTGTTATCGAATCGACTTAAAGCCAGATCGTCTCATTGGCCGCTCTGCTCTCGGAAACGGTTGTACTTATCGTCTGCAAAGCTATGTCGCGTGTTGCCGTAGGCGGAAACAGGAAAAGCACCATAGTAGAACACAGATGAAGCTTCTAAGTTGATGTAATAGCTTGTAAGAAGTAGTCCAATTCAAGTTTTAGGTATCGATTACTGACTTTTTAGCTGGCTTTGGTGCCTTGGACATGAGCTAGGACCTTAAGATTCTGCATGAAAGGAGGACTAGCAGCCGAGTAGCACGGGAGAATGTGAAAAGTGTTCATATGTTGTAAAAACCTGGGAAATTCGTCCGTTTTCGTCATTTGTTATCGAATCGACTTAAAGCCACATCGTCTTATTGGCCGCTCTTCTCTCTGAAACGCTTGTACTTATCGTCTGCAAAGCTATGTCGCATGCTGCGGTATGCTGAGACACTACAAGCAGCATAGTAAAACACAGATGAAGCATCTAAGTTGATGTAATAGCCAGTAAGAAGTAGTACAATTCAAGTTTTAGGTATCGATTATTGACTTTTTAGCTGGCTTTGGTGCCTTGGACATGAGATAGGACCTTAACATTCTGCATGAAAGGAGGACTAGCAGCCGAGTTGCAGGGGAGAATGTAAAAAGTGTTCATATGAAGTAAAAACCTGAGTAATCCGTCCGTTTTCGTCATTTGTTATCGAATCGACTTAAAGCCAGATCGTCACATTGGCCGCTCTGCTCCCGGAAACGGTTGCACTTATCGTCTGCAAAGCAATGTCGCGTTTTGCCGTAGGCGGAAACAGAAAAGCACCATAGTAGAACACAGATGAAGCTTCTAAGTTGATGTAATAGCCAGTAAGAAGTAGACCAATTCAAGATTTAGGTATCGATTATTGACTTTTTAGCTGGCTTTGGTGCCTTGGACATGAGATAGGACCTTAACATTCTGCATGAAAGGAGGACTAGCAGCCGAGTTGCACGGGAGAATGTGAAAAGTGTTCATATGTAGTAAAAATCTTAGAAACCCATCCGTTTTCGTCATTTGTTATCGAATCGACTTAAAGCCAGATCGTCACATTGCCCGCTCTTCTCTCTGAAACGGTTGTACTTATCGTCTGCAAAGCTATGTCGCGTGCTGCGGTATGTGGAGACACTAAAAGCCCTATAGTAGAACACAGATGAAACTTCTAAGTTGATGTAATAGCCAGTAAGAAGTAGTAGAATTCAAGTTTTAGGTATCGATTATTGACTTTTTAGCTGGCTTTGGTGCCTTGGACAAGAGCTAGGACCTTAAGATTCTGCATGAAAGGAGGACTAGCAGCCGAGTTGCACGGGAGAATGTGAAAGGTGATCATATGTAGTAAAAACCTGAGAAATTCGTCCGTTTTCGTCATTTGTTATCGAATCGACTTAAAGCCAGATCGTCACATTGGGCGCTCTTCTCTCTGAAACGGTTGTACTTATCGTCTACAAAGCTATGTCGCGTGCTGCGGTATGCGGAGACACTAAAATCACCATAGTAGAACACAGATGGAGCTACTAAGTTGATGTAATAGCCAGTAAGAAGTAGTACAATTCAAGTTTTAGGTATCGATTATTGACTTTTTAGCTAGCTTTGGTGCCTTGGACATGAGCTAGGACCTTAAGATTCTGCATAAATGGAGGACTAGCAGCCGAGTAGCACGGGAGAATGTAAAAAGTGATCATATGTAGTAAAAACCTGAGAAATTCGTCCGTTTTCGTCATTTGTTATCGAATCGACTTAAAGCCAGATCGTCACATTGGCCGCTCTTCTCTCTGAAACGCTTGTACTTATCGTCTGCAAAGCTATGTCGCATGCTGCGGTATGCTGAGACACTACAAGCAGCATAGTAAAACACAGATGAAGCTTCTAAGTTGATGTAATAGCCAGTAAGAAGTAGTACAATTCAAGTTTTAGGTATCGATTATTGACTTTTTAGCTGGCTTTGGTGCCTTGGACATGAGCTAGGACCTTAAGATTCTTCATGAAAGGAGGACTAGCAGCCGAGTTGCAGGGGTGAATGTAAAAAGTGTTCATATGTAGTAAAAACCTGAGAAATCCCTCCGTTTTCGTCATTTGTTATCGAATCGACTTAAAGCCAGATCGTCTCATTGGCCGCTCTGCTCTCGGAAACGGTTGTACTTATCGTCTGCAAAGCTATGTCGCGTGTTGCCGTAGGCGGAAACAGGAAAAGCACCATAGTAGAACACAGATGAAGCTTCTAAGTTGATGTAATAGCTTGTAAGAAGTAGTCCAATTCAAGTTTTAGGTATCGATTATTGACATTTTAGCTGGCTTTGGTGCCTTGGACATGAGCTAGGACCTTAAGATTCTGCATGAAAGGAGGACTAGCAGCCGAGTAGCACGGGAGAATGTGAAAAGTGTTCATATGTAGTAAAAACCTGAGAAATTCGTCCGTTTTCGTCATTTGTTATCGAATCGACTTAAAGCCAGATCGTCACATTGGCCGCTCTTCTCTCTGAAACGGTTGTACTTATCGTCTACAAAGCTATGTCGCGTGCTGCGGTATGCGGAGACACTAAAATCACCATAGTAGAACACAGATGGAGCTACTAAGTTGATGTAATAGCCAGTAAGAAGTAGTACAATTCAAGTTTTAGGTATCGATTATTGACTTTTCAGCTAGCTTTGGTGCCTTGGACATGAGCTAGGACCTTAAGATTCTGCATGAAAGGAGGACTAGCAGCCGAGTAGCACGGGAGAATGTGAAAAGTGTTCATATGTAGTAAAAACCTGGGAAATTCGTCCGTTTTCGTCATTTGTTATCGAATCGACTTAAAGCCACATCGTCTTATTGGCCGCTCTTCTCTCTGAAACGCTTGTACTTATCGTCTGCAAAGCTATGTCGCATGCTGCGGTATGCTGAGACACTACAAGCAGCATAGTAAAACACAGATGAAGCTTCTAAGTTGATGTAATAGCCAGTAAGAAGTAGTACTATTCAATTTTTGGTATCGATTATTGACTTTTTAGCTGGCTTTGGTGCCTTGGACATGAGCTAGGACCTTAAGATTCTGCATGAAAGGAGGACTAGCAGCCGAGTTGCAGGGGAGAATGTAAAAAGTGTTCATATGTAGTAAAAACCTGAGAAATCCGTCCGTTTTCGTCATTTGTTATCGAATCGACTTAAAGCCAGATCGTCTCATTGGCCGCTCTGCTCTCGGAAACGGTTGTACTTATCGTCTGCAAAGCTATGTCGCGTGTTGCCGTAGGCGGAAACAGGAAAAGCACCATAGTAGAACACAGATGAAGCTTCTAAGTTGATGTAATAGCTTGTAAGAAGTAGTCCAATTCAAGTTTTAGGTATCGATTACTGACTTTTTAGCTGGCTTTGGTGCCTTGGACATGAGCTAGGACCTTAAGATTCTGCATGAAAGGAGGACTAGCAGCCGAGTAGCACGGGAGAATGTGAAAAGTGTTCATATGTTGTAAAAACCTGGGAAATTCGTCCGTTTTCGTCATTTGTTATCGAATCGACTTAAAGCCACATCGTCTTATTGGCCGCTCTTCTCTCTGAAACGCTTGTACTTATCGTCTGCAAAGCTATGTCGCATGCTGCGGTATGCTGAGACACTACAAGCAGCATAGTAAAACACAGATGAAGCATCTAAGTTGATGTAATAGCCAGTAAGAAGTAGTACAATTCAAGTTTTAGGTATCGATTATTGACTTTTTAGCTGGCTTTGGTGCCTTGGACATGAGATAGGACCTTAACATTCTGCATGAAAGGAGGACTAGCAGCCGAGTTGCAGGGGAGAATGTAAAAAGTGTTCATATGAAGTAAAAACCTGAGTAATCCGTCCGTTTTCGTCATTTGTTATCGAATCGACTTAAAGCCAGATCGTCACATTGGCCGCTCTGCTCCCGGAAACGGTTGCACTTATCGTCTGCAAAGCAATGTCGCGTTTTGCCGTAGGCGGAAACAGAAAAGCACCATAGTAGAACACAGATGAAGCTTCTAAGTTGATGTAATAGCCAGTAAGAAGTAGACCAATTCAAGATTTAGGTATCGATTATTGACTTTTTAGCTGGCTTTGGTGCCTTGGACATGAGATAGGACCTTAACATTCTGCATGAAAGGAGGACTAGCAGCCGAGTTGCACGGGAGAATGTGAAAAGTGTTCATATGTAGTAAAAATCTTAGAAACCCATCCGTTTTCGTCATTTGTTATCGAATCGACTTAAAGCCAGATCGTCACATTGCCCGCTCTTCTCTCTGAAACGGTTGTACTTATCGTCTGCAAAGCTATGTCGCGTGCTGCGGTATGTGGAGACACTTAAATTACCATAGTAGAACACAGATGAAGCATCTAAGTTGATGTAATAGCCAGTAAGAAGTAATCCAATTCAAGTTTTAGGTATCGATTATTGACATTTTAGCTGGCTTTTGGTGCCTTCGACATGAGCTAGGACCTTAAGATTCTGCATGTAAGGAGGACTAGCAGCCGAGTTGCACGGGAGAATGTGAAAAGTGTTCATATGTAAAAAAATACCTGAGACATCCGTCCGTTTTCGTCATTTGTTATCGAATCGACTTAAAGCCAGATCGTCACATTGGTCGCTCTTCTCTCTGAAACGGTTGTACTTATCGTCTGCAAAGCTATGTCGCATGCTGCGGTATGCTGAGACACTACAAGCAGCATAGTAGAACACAGATGAAGCTTCTAAGTTGATGTAATAGCCAGTAAGAAGTAGTACAATTCAAGTTTTAGGTATCGATTATTGAATTTTTAGCTAGCTTTGGTGAATTGGACATGAGCTAGGACCTTAAGATTCAGCATGAAAGGAGGACTAGAAGCCGAGTAGCACGGGAGAATGTGAAAAGTGTTCATATGTAGTAAAAACCTGAGAAATTCGTCCGTTTTCGTCATTTGTTGTCGAATCGACTTAAAGCCAGATCGTCACATTGGCCGCTCTTCTCTCTGAAACGGTTGTGCTTATCGTCTGTAAAACTATGTCGCGTGCTGCGGTATGCTGAGAAACTAAAAGCACAGTAGTAGAACACAGATGAAGCTTCTAAGTTGATGTAATAGCCAGGAAGAAGTAGTACAATTCAAGTTTTAGGTATCGATTATTGACTTTTTAGCTGGCTTTGGTGCCTTGGACATGAGCTAGGACCTTAACAATCTGCATGAAATGATAACTACCAGCCGATTTGCACGGGAGAATGTGAAAAGTGTTCATATGTAGTAAAAACCTTAGAAATCCGTCCGTTTTCGTCATTTGTTATCGAATCGACTTAAAGCCAGATCGTCACATTGGCCGCTCTTCTCTCGGAAACGGTTGTACTTATCGTCTGCAAAGCTATGTCGCGTGTTGCCGTAGGCGGAAACAGGAAAAGCACCATAGTAGAACACAGATGAAGCTTCTAAGTTGATGTAATAGCCAGTAAGAAGTAGTCCAATTCAAGTTTTAGGTATCGATTATTGACTTTTTAGCTGGCTTTGGTGCCTTGGACATGAGCTAGGACCTTAAGATTCTGCATGAAAGGAGGACTAGCAGCCGAGTTGCAGGGGAAAATGTGAAAAGTGTTCATATGTAGTAAAAACCTGAGAAATCCGTCCGTTTTCGTCATTTGTTATCGAATCGACTTAAAGCCAGATCGTCACATTGGCCGCTCTTTTCTCTGAAACGGTTGTGCTTATCGTCTGTAAAACTATGTCGCGTGCTGCGGTATGCTGAGAAACTAAAAGCACAGTAGTAGAACACAGATGAAGCTTCTAAGTTGATGTAATAGCCAGGAAGAAGTAGTACAATTCAAGTTTTAGGTATCGATTATTGACTTTTTAGCTGGCTTTGGTGCCTTGGACATGAGCTAGGACCTTAACAATCTGCATGAAATGATAACTACCAGCCGATTTGCACGGGAGAATGTGAAAAGTGTTCATATGTAGTAAAAACCTTAGAAATCCGTCCGTTTTCGTCATTTGTTATCGAATCGACTTAAAGCCAGATCGTCACATTGGCCGCTCTTCTCTCTGAAACGGTTGTACTTATTGTCTACAAAGCAATGTCGCGTGCTGCGGTATGTGGAGACACTAAAAGCACCATAGTAGAACACAGATGAAGCTTCTAAGTTGATGTAATAGCCAGTAAGAAGTAGTACAATTCAAGTTTTAGGTATCGATTATTGACTTTTTAGCTAGCATTGGTAACTTGGACATGAGCTAGGACCTTAAGATTCTGCATGAAAGGAGGACTAGCAGCCGAGTTGCACGGGAGAATGTGAAAAGTGTTCATATGTAGTAAAAACCTGAGAAATTCGTCCGTTTTCGTCATTTGTTATCGAATCGACTTAAAGCCAGATCGTCACATTGGCCGCTCTTCTCTCTGAAACACTTGTACTTATCGTCTGTGGAGCTATGTCACGTGCTGCGGTATGCGGAGACACTAAAATCACCACAGTAGAACACAGATGAAGCTTCTAAGTTGATGTAATATGCAGTAAGAAGTAGTACAATTCGCGTTTTAGGTATCGATTACTGACTTTTTAGCTAGCTTTGGTGCCTTGGACATGAGCTAGGACCTTAAGATTCTGCATGAAAGGAGGACTAGCAGCCGAGTAGCACGGGAGAATGTGAAAAGTGGTCATATGTAGTAAAAACCTGAGAAATTCGTCCGTTTTCGTCATTTGTTATCGAATCGACTTAAAGCCAGATTGTCACATTGGCCGCTCTTCTCTCTGAAACGCTTGTACTTATCGTCTGCAAAGCTATGTCGCATGCTGCGGTATGCTGAGACACTACAAGCAGCATAGTAAAACACAGATGAAGCTTCTAAGTTGATGTAATAGCCTGTAAGAAGTAGTACTATTCAAGTTTTAGGTATCGATTATTGACTTTTTAGCTGGCTTTGGTGCCTTGGACATGAGCTAGGAACTTATGATTCTGCATGAAAGGAGGACTAGCAGCCGAGTTACAGGGGAGAATGTAAAAAGTGTTCATATGAAGTAAAAACCTGAGAAATCCGTCCGTTTTCGTCATTTGTTATCGAATCGACTTAAAGCCAGATCGTCACATTGGCCGCTCTGCTCTCGGAAACGGTTGTACTTATCGTCTGCAAAGCTATGTCGCGTGTTGCCGTAGGCGGAAACAGGAAAAGCACCATAGTAGAACACAGATGAAGCTTCTAAGTTGATGTAATAGCTTGTAAGAAGTAGTCCAATTCAAGTTTTAGGTATCGATTATTGACTTTTTAGCTGGCTTTGGTGCCTTGGACATGAGCTAGGACCTTAAGATTCTGCATGAAAGGAGGACTAGCAGCCGAGTAGCACGGGAGAATGTGAAAAGTGTTCATATGTAGTAAAAACCTGAGAAATTCGTCCGTTTTCATCATTTGTTATCGAATCGACTTAAAGCCAGATCGTCACATTGGCCGCTCTTCTCTCTGAAACGGTTGTACTTATCGTCTACAAAGCTATGTCGCGTGCTGCGGTATGCGGAGACACTAAAATCACCATAGTAGGACACAGATGGAGCTACTAAGTTGATGTAATAGCCAGTAAGAAGTAGTACAATTCAAGTTTTAGGTATCGATTATTGAATTTTTAGCTAGCTTTGGTGACTTGGACATGAGCTAGGACCTTAAGATTCTGCATGAAAGGAGGACTAGCAGCCGAGTAGCACGGGAGAATGTGATAAGTGTTCATATGTTGTAAAAACCTGGGAAATTCGTCCGTTTTCGTCATTTGTTATCGAATCGACTTAAAGCCACATCGTCTTATTGGCCGCTCTTCTCTCTGAAACGCTTGTACTTATCGTCTGCAAAGCTATGTCGCATGCTGCGGTATGCTGAGACACTACAAGCAGCATAGTAGAACACAGATGAAGCTTCTAAGTTGATGTAATAGCCAGTAAGAATTAGTACAATTCAAGTTTTAGGTATCGATTATTGACTTTTTAGCTAGCTTTGGTGCCTTGGACATGAGGTGGACCTTAAGATTCTGCATGAAAGGAGGACTAGCAGCCGAGTAGCACGGGAGTATGTGGAAAGTGATCATATGTAGTAAAAACCTGAGAAATTCGTCCGTTTTCGTCATTTGTTATCGAATCGACTTAAAGCTAGATCGTCACATTGGCCGCTCTTCTCTCTGAAACGCTTGTACTTATCGTCTGCAAAGCTATGTCGCATGCTGCGGTATGCTGAGACACTACAAGCAGCATAGTAAAACACAGATGCAGCTTCTAAGTTGATGTAATAGCCAGTAAGAAGTAGTACAATTCAAGTTTTACGTATCGATTATTGACTTTTTAGCTGGCTTTGGTGCCTTGGACATGAGATAGGACCTTAAGATTCTGCATGAAAGGAGGACTAGCAGCCGAGTAGCACGGGAGAATGTGAAAAGTGTTCATATGTATTAAAAACCTGAGACATCCGTCCGTTTTCGTCATTTGTGATCGAATCGACTTAAAGCCATATCGTCACATTGGCCGCTCTTCTCTCTGAAACGGCTGTACTTATCGTCTGCAAAGCTATGTCGAGTGCTGCGGTATGCGGAGACACTAAAAGCACAATAGTAGAACACAGATGGAGCTTCTAAGTTGATGTAATAGCCAGTAAGAAGTAGTACAATTCAAGTTTTAGGTATCGATTATTGACTTTTTAGCTGGCTTTGATGCCTTGGACATGAGCTAGTACCTTAAAATTCTGCATGAAAGGAGGACTAGCATCCGAGTTGCACGGGAGAATGTGAAAAGTGTTCATATGTAGTAAAAATCTTAGAAATCCATCCGTTTTCGTCATTTGTTATCGAATCGACTTAAAGCCAGATCGTCACATTGGCCGCTCTTCTCTCTGAAACGGTTGTACTTATCGTCTGCAAAGCTATGTCGCGTGCTGCGGTATGTGGAGACACTAAAATTACCATAGTAGAACACAGATGAAGCATCTAAGTTGATGTAATAGCCAGTAAGAAGTAATCCAATTCAAGTTTTAGGTATCGATTATTGACTTTTTAGCTGGCTTTTGGTGCCTTGGACATGAGCTAGAACCTTAAGATTCAGCACGTAAGGAGGACTAGCAGCCGAGTTGCACGGGAGAATGTGAAAAGTGATCATATGTAGTAAAAACCTGAGAAATTCGTCCGTTTTCGTCATTTGTTATCGAATCGACTTAAAGCCAGATCGTCTCATTGGCCGCTCTTCTCTCTGAAACGCTTGTACTTATCGTCTGCAAAGCTATGTCGCATGCTGCCGTATGCTGACACACTACAAGCAGCATAGTAGAACACAGATGAAGCTTCTAAGTTGATGTAATAGCCAGTAAGAAGTAGTACAATTCAAGTTTTAGGTATCGATTATTGACTTTTTAGCTAGCTTTGGTGCCTTGGACATGAACTAGGACCTTAAGATTCAGCATGAAAGGAGGACTAGCAGCCGAGTAGCACGGGAGAATGTGAAAAGTGTTCATATGTAGTAAAAACCTGAGAAATTCGTCCGTTTTCGTCATTTTTATCGAATCGACTTAAAGCCAGATCGTCACATTGGCCGCTCTGCTCTCGGAAACGGTTGTACTTATCGTCTGCAAAACTATGTC